>NC_135810.1:49215785-49886145 GCF_964213995.1 Mustelus asterias
TCTGTTAGTAATCTAAGTGCATGTTACATATCTAGAAATCATCTGTGCGTCTGTGTGTGTGTTTGTGTGTGTGTGTGTGTTTGTGTGCATGCACCGCTTGTGTTTTGGAGTAGATGCTTTGTTCTGTTTACATTTCCAGTGTTGTGACAATAACCGTTCATCCTTTCCTTTGATCTAAACTAACAAAAAATGTTTTTGTGTCCATTCTTTAATGTCATATTATACGAAAATACTCCTCCTCAAAAATATTGTTGCGGTCAGCTGAGATGTGAGAAGAATGGGGAAAGTTAACGCACCATCTCTTCCAGTCCCACAACGGAGTTGAGGAACCACGATGCATCTTTGCTTTATGCTGCTGGTTGCTGCAAAGGCATTGAAAATCTTCCTCCAGGCAAAATACGTCCAGCCATGCCATCATGCAGCCCTGTAACAATGTAAAATGAATGCCTCTGCCTTGTTATCTCTCCATTGCCCTCTATCAATCCCAACCTAATCCCAGTGCCCTGCTCTCTCCATGAAGCTCTGTGCAGTGTACTGCTTCAAATAAATCTACACTTTTACTTTAAAAAATAGCGTTCTCTGACGATTCCCTATGGCAAACATTCTGTACTCCAACAATTCTCTGTATAAAGCTGCAAAACATAAGATATGCATTAACAAACTGAGCAAAGGGAAAGACCAGGAGATTATTTATTGATCAATTTAAAACATTTTTTATCACTGCTGCTTCATTTTAATCCTGCTGTGACTAGCAAGCAAACTGCTATTTTCTCATATTAATTATGTCTTTTTTTGCTTTATTATTAAATAAATTTGACAAGTGAGTGAAAATTATTTTTACCAAATATATGATTTCCAATCTGCTTGTGACCCTGTCAGACAGCAGTTATAATATGTGGTAATTAAAATGGTGACTCCCAATTTAATGTACAGGATTATATGTGTATGCTGCTAATTGAATTTAAAAATGGAAGGCATGTGTTCATTCCAAATATTAATTTGCACAACTTAAAAATGAAAAATATTCCCTTGAATTATCTAAGTCACGAACAGCCAGAATCTTATACATGTGTTGCATTTATCCCATGGGCAATGTCATGTACCCACTATGACTTGCCCATGGGACGAATCTTAACTCCTGGAGAAATTTCTTGCTATAAATAGCAAGGCAGATAACTGTAAATGTACTTATGCCTCTCAATCTTCTCTTGTTACCGTAACTTAAGCTTCAAAACTGCTGCTTCAAGAAAGTCTAAAAGTGGTCATTTTAAGGGGAGGCGATGGCCTCGTGGTATTATCGCTAAACTCTTAATCCAGAAACTCTGCTAATGTTCTGGGGATCCGGGTTCAAATCCCACCACAGCAGGTGATGGAATTTGAATTCAATAAAAAATATATGGAATTAAGATTCTACTGATGACCATGAAACCATTGTCGATTGTTAGTTTACTAATGTCCTTTTGGGAAGAAAATCTGCTGTCCTTACCTGGCCTGGCCTACATGTGACTCCAGAGCCACAGCAATATGGTTGACTCTCAGCTGTCCTACGAAAGACCTAGCAAGCCACTCAGATCAAAGGCAATTCGGGATGGGCAATAAATGCTGGCCCAGCCAGCGTCACCCATGTCCCACGAATGAATAAAAAGAATATGGAACTCCCCTTGGTGTGAATAGCTACACTCCATTTTGGAGTACATGGGGCAATGTCAACATTGGGGCAGGTCCTCATTATGTAATCTGAAGGGAGCTGGGCACAAAATAACTGCTCCTAGAGTACCTCTAATCAGGTCCTCCCAGATATAAAAACAGGAGACAGCTGATAGTGAGACACTCCAAAAAATACACGTAAAGTTCCCTTTTACAACATTCAAAAATAGCGAAACTATTCAGCAAAATATACTTTTCCTTTAAACAATTCAGAAGACTGAGATGGATCAGATCAGAATTTAAGATTTGAATCTCTGGAGGAAACATTTTCAACTCACAGTTCCTGGCGAGACCTACAGAGTGGGTCAACAACTCAATTGCTGCTGAGGCAAGCTTTGACCCAGCTGTGTCTCTCAGCCACAGAATTAACATCCGGCCTCCAGCTTTCCAGGCCAGAGAGTGAGCGGGCGAGGTCAAATCTGTCAATGAAGGCTCTCTATTTAAACTGACCCTGGCAGGGATGGGAGAGGCTGAGGGTGTGAATAAGTACAGAAATCTTCCTGAGAAAGCATCCAGAAATGTGCAGATTGAAAGGAAGACATTAGAAGACTACCCCAGGACTCAGGTTCTTCTCTGGAAATCATGGTGGAAGTATTGAGGGCCAGAAAAGAAAATGGGGGGAGAAGATCAGTCAGCTTTATAGGGAAAGTATAACTGGAGATAGCAGAGGCTGTCAGCAGAAGGACTGGGGTACCCAGGATCTGATCCAGTGACTGTATGGGTTTAGTAGTATCATTAGGCCTAACTAGATGTGTGGCCTGCAACTCTCAAGTGACAGCCATCATTCTCTCAACACTCTAGCATTTTCTTTTAATTCATTCCTGGGATGTTGGTGTCGCTGGATAAGCCAATATTTATTGCCCATCCCTAGTTGCCCCTGATATGGTGATGGTGAGGCGCTTTCTTGAACTGCTCCAGTCCATATGGTATAGGTACACCCACAGTACTGTTAGGGAGGGAGTTCTGAGATTTTGACCCAACAACAGTGAATATATTTCCAAGTCGGGATGATAGAACATAGAACATAGAACAGTACAGCACAGAACAGGCCCTTCGGCCCACGATGTTGTGCCGAGCTTTATCTGAAACCAAGATCAAGCTATCCCACTCCCTATCATCCTGGTGTGCTCCATGTGCCTATCCAATAACCGCTTAAATGTTTCTAAAGTGTCTGACTCCACTATCACTGCAGGCAGTCCATTCCACACCCCAACCACTCTCTGCGTAAAGAACCTACCTCTGATATCCGTCCTGTATCTCCCACCACGAATGCTATAGTTATGCCCCCTTGTAATAGCTCCATCCACCCGAGGAAATAGTCTTTGAACGTTCACTCTATCTATCCCCTTCATCATTTTATACACCTCTATTAAGTCTCCCCTCAGCCTCCTCCGCTCCAGAGAGAACAGCCCTAGCTCCCTCAACCTTTCCTCATATGACCTACCCTCCAAACCAGGCAGCATCCTGGTAAATCTCCTCTGCACTCCTTCCAGCGCTTCCACATCCTTCCTGTAGTGAGGTGACCAGAACTGCACACAATATTCCAAATGTGGTCTCACCAAGGTCCTGTACAGTTGCAGCATAACCCCACGGCTCTTAAACTCCAACCCCCTGTTAATAAAATCTAACACACTATAGGCCTTCTTCACAGCTCTATCCACTTGACTGGCAACCTTTAGAGATCTGTGGATATGGACCCCAAGATCTCTCTGTTCCTCCACAGTCTTCAGAACCCTACCTTTGACCCTGTAATCCACATTTAAATTTGTCCTACCAAAATGAATCACCTCACATTTATCAGGGTTAAACTCCATTTGCCATTTTTCAGCCCAGCTTTGCATCCTATCTATGTCTCTTTGCAGCCTACAACAGCCCTCCACCTCATCCACTACTCCACCAATCTTGGTGTCATCAGCAAATTTACTGATCCACCCTTCAGCCCCCTCCTCTAAGTCATTAATAAAAATCACAAAGAGCAGAGGACCAAGCACTGATCCCTGCGGCACACCGCTAGCAACCTGCCTCCAATCCGAAAATTTTCCATCGACCACCACCCTCTGTCTTCGGTCAGACAGCCAGTTACCTATCCAATCGGCCAACTTTCCCTCTATCCCACACCTCCTCACTTTCATCATAAGCCGACCATGGGGGACCTTATCAAACGCCTTACTAAAATCCATGTATATGACATCAACTGCCCTACCTTCATCAACACACTTAGTTACCTCCTCAAAAAATTCTATCAAATTTGTGAGGCACGACTTGCCCTTCACGAATCCGTGCTGACTATCTCGGATTAATCCGCATCTTTCTAAATGGTCGTAAATCCCATCCCTAAGGACCCTTTCCATCAATTTACCAACCACCGAAGTAAGACTAACCGGTCTATAATTACCAGGGTCATTTCTATTCCCTTTCTTAAACAGAGGAACAACATTCGCCATTCTCCAGTCCTCTGGCACCATCCCCGTGGACAGCGAGGACACAAAGATCAACGCCAAAGGCTCTGCAATCTCATCCCTTGCCTCCCAAAGAATCCTAGGATACATTTCATCAGGCCCAGGGGACTTATCGACCTTCAGTTTATTCAAAACTGCCAAGACATCCTCCCTCCGAACATCTATTTCCTCCAGCCTATTAGCCTGTAACACCTTCTCTTCCTCAAAAACATGGCCCCTCTCCTTGGTGAACACTGAAGAAAAGTATTCATTCATCACCTCGCCTATCTCTACTGACTCCATACACAAGTTCCCACTACTGTCCTTGACCGGCCCTAACCTCACCCTGGTCATTCTTTTATTCCTCACATAAGAGTAAAAAGCCTTGGGGTTTTCCTTGATCCGACCCGCCAAGGACTTCTCATGTCCCCTCCTAGCTCTCCTAAGCCCCTTTTTCAGCTCATTCCTTGCTAACTTGTAACCCTCAATCGAGCCATCTGAACCTTGTTTCCTCATCCCTACATAAGCTTCCCTCTTCCTTTTCACAAGACATTCCACCTCTTTTGTGAACCATGGTTCCCTCACTCGGCCATTTCCTCCCTGCCTGACAGGAACATACCTATCAAGGACATCCAGTATTTGTTCCTTGAAAAAATTCCACTTTTCATTAGTTCCTTTCTCTGACAGTTTCTGTTCCCAACTTATGCCCCCTAATTCTTGCCTAATCGCATCATAATTACCCCTCCCCCAATTGTAAACCTTGCCCTGCCGTACGGCCCTATCCCTCTCCATTGCAATAACAAAAGACACCGAATTGTGGTCACTATCTCCAAATTGCTCTCCCACAACCAAATCTAACACTTGGCCCGGTTCATTTCCCAGTACCAAATCCAATGTGGCCTCACCTCTAGTCGGCCCATCCACATATTGTGTCAGGAAACCCTCCCGCACACACTGCACAAAAACTGCCCCATCCAAACTATTTGACCTACAAAGGTTCCAATCAATATTTGGAAAGTTAAAGTCCCCCATGACAACTACCCTGTGACCCCCACACATATCCATAATCTGCTTAGCAATTTCTTCCTCCACATCTCTATTACTATTTGGGAGCCTATAGTAAACTCCTAGCAACGTGACCGCTCCCTTCCTATTTCTAACTTCAGCCCATATTACCTCAGTGTGCAGATCCCCCACGAAGTGCCTTTCCGCAGCCGTTAAACTATCCTTGATTAACAATGCCACTCCTCCACCTCTTTTACCAGCTTCCCTACACTTAGTGAAACATCTATACCCCGGAACGTCCAACAACCATTCCTGTCCTTGTTCTACCCACGTCTCCGTAATGGCCACAACATCGTAGTCCCAAGTACCAATCCACGCCCCAAGTTCATCTACCTTGTTCCGGATGCTCCTTGCATTGAAGTAGACACACTTCAACCCACCTTCCTGTCTACCAGTACCCACCCTTGACCCTGATACCTTCCCCAATACCTCACCACCCTCACTGACTTCTGGACTACAACTCCCTTTCCCACTCCCCTGACAAATTAGTTTAAACCCCCCTGAAGAGCCGTAACAAATTTCCCTCCGAGGGTATTGGTGCCCCTCTGGTTCAGGTGCACCCCGTCCTGTTTGTACAGGTCCCACCTTCCCCAGAACGTGTTCCAATTATCCACGTATCTGAAACCCTCCCTCCTACACCATCCCTGCAACCACATATTTAACTGCACTCTCTCCCTGTTCCTCAACTCGCTATCACGTGGTACCGGCAACGTACCAGAGATGACCACATGTTTCGTCTTGGCTCTCAGCTTCCAGCCCAGCTCCAGAAATTCCTGCTTTAAATCCCCGTCCCTTCTCTTACCTATGTCATTGGTACCAATGTGCACCACGACTTGTGACTGTTTCCCCTCCCCCTTCAGAATCTGGAAAACACGGTCTGAGACATCACGGACCTTGGCATCCGGTAGGCAACATATCATCCGTGAGTCTCTTTTGCTGCCACAGAACCTCCTATCTATCCCTCTAACTAACGAGTCCCCAATAACTATCGCCCTCCCGCTCTCCCCCTTTCCCTCCCGAGCCACAGAGACGGACACAATGCTGGAGATCCTCTCACTGCGGCTCCCCACTGGTATGTCATCCCCCTCAACCGTATCCAAAGCGGAATACTTGTTGCTAAGGGGAATGACCACCGGGGATCCCTGCACGGACTGCTTCCTCCCAGCCCCTCTCACCGTCACCCATCTGTTTTCAATCCTTGGAGTAACTGTATTCCTAAAGCTTGTGTCTATGGCCATCTCTGCGTCCCTGATGATCCTAAGTTCATCCAACTCCAGCTCCAGTTCCCTAACACGGTTTTGGAGGAGCTGCAGATGGGTGCACTTCCCACAGGTGTAATCAGCAGGGACACTGTCGTCGTCCCTCACCTCAAACATAGTGCAAGAGGAACATTGCACTGCCTGCACACCCATGATGTATGGGCTTGGAGGGGAACTTCCAGGTGGTTGTGTTCCCGTGTGCCTGCCATCTTTGTCCTTCAGCTGGTGGTGGTCATGGATTTGGAAGGTGCTGTCTAAGGTGCATCGGTGAGTTGCTGCAGTGCATCTTGTAGGTGGTACACATTGCTGCTGCTGTGCGCCAGTGATGGAGGGATTGAATGTTTATGGATGGGGTGCCAATCAAGTGGGCTGCTTTGTCCTGGATGATGTCAAGCTTCTTGAGTGTTGATTTGATTTGATTTGATTTATTATTGTCACATGCATTAGTATACAGTGAAAAGTGATGTTTCCTGCCCGTATACAGACAAAGCATACCGTACATACGGAAGGAAAGGAGAGAGTGCAGAATGAAGTGTTGCAGTCATAGCTAGGATGTTGAGAAAGGTCAACTTAATGAGAGGAGGTCCATTTAAAAGTCTGATGGCAGCAGGGAAGAAGCTGTTCTTGAGCCGGTAGGTACGTGTCCTCAGACTTTTGTATCTTTTACTCGACAGAAGAAGGTGAGAGTATGTGCGCGATGCATGGAGTCCTTGATTATGCTGGCTACTTTTCCGAGGCAGCAGGCAGTGTAGACAGACTCAATGGATGGGAGGCTGGTTTGAGTGATGGACTGGGTTTCATTCATGACCTCTTGTAGTTTCTTGCGGTCAGGAACCATACCAAACTGCGATACATCCGGAAAGAATGCTTTTTATGGTGCATCTGTAAAAGCTGGTGAGAGTTGAAGTGGACATGCCAAATTTCCTTAGTCTCCTGAGAAAGTAGCGGCGTTGGTGGGATTTCTTAACTCCCCCAACCAACTCTCACACACATACCTTGCCTGCAGCATCCTCCTCAAATCTCCATCAAAATAGAGAACACTCACCCTCAAATAGTTGCCCTCTCACAACAATCCCTCCCAGTTACCCTCCAGATATATTTTTATTCCAACCTCAACACTCATTTTACTTCCCATACTCATTACTTTCATTGTAGGAAAAGACAGCACTCGATCCCAGCAAGAGGCAAAGTGCTAGGGCTGGACCTGCAGCCAAAGCCGCCCAGCCACAACAGAGATCAGCAGGGTGGCCCAGAGACCTGTGATCCAATTTTAACCCTGTGTAAGTATTTTGAATGGTTAAAATTGGGCCTCTGGTGACAGCATCAGATATCACACTGCCATTTGGCACTTAACAGTCACTCATGTTGAATTAATATCAACAATAACTTAACTGTCATGATCTGCACTGTGCTGAGTTTGTACCCTTTTCAATGTCAACAATCACTCATGTCTTTCATTTTCTGCAGGACCTTCACGGTGACGACCAAGATGATAAAAGGGCAGAACAAAGAATCCTCAAAGGAGGGGGAATACACTAAGGATGTAAAATCACAAGACTTCTGCACACCCTCCACCGATGCAGATACACACATTTCAGCTAGGGGAGGAGGGGGTGACTCCTGCACTTGAAATGGAGATATTGACATGTGATGAGGAGTAATCACATGTGAGCAGGAGCTGGAGGCAGGGACAGCAGGGAAGAGTTCCCACATAGTGTGCAGGACATTCTCATCTCGATGAGTGCCATGTTGTCTCAGACATTTGTGTCGATGTGCACCGCCATGAACAGAGCAGACAGCTGCATGGTGAATAACCAAGTACATGCTGGGCCTGAATAATGAATGGCCTATGCACTCTGTCTGGCACTTTACACAGGATGGGAACAGAGCCTTGCCTCAGTAGCTCAAAAATGCCTCACTGAAATGCAGCCGAGTGTGGCAGCGAATGGTCAACATGGAGGAATGCAGGTGGGCCATGAGAGTGAAAGTGGAGAAAGGTTACATGGAGCAGGGACTTCGTTCAAGATGCTCCCACTTCTCATCCCTTGCCCCCCTCCCCGCCCTCCACCCCCACCATGCTATCCTCAGGCAGAGCCACACAAACTGCCTCCTGCCTCTAACTGAGTCTTCCCTGCACAGGTGCAGGCTGGTTCAGTCTTTGGCAGGCCCTCGGAGCCACATAAACACAGATGGCATCTCCCAGAAGGCACCTCATGCATCAGAGCAGAGGAATGAGCATCCCACCTCTAGCTCTGCAGAAGCTACAGAGGTTGCATCATGCACAAATTATAGGGAACAGATGTAAAACACTTAAATAAGGCGCACAAGGGGATTCACTTACGTGTGCATGGCAATGTTCATGGTGTTACTCTTTATTTTAATGAATGGAAGATTTATTTGAATTCTTTATTCTCCGTGTTCACTAATTTGCTACGGCTTCCTTTCACCTGTGACAGGAGAAACCTTCAAGGGAATGATGTGACCAGCCTTTACGAGGAGGAAAAGGTGTGACAGTGAGTGTTGGAATGAAGTGCAATGAGGGTGTGGCAGAGAATTTCTGATGGAACTCTCTGATGGCAAATCAAACAGACCAGGTCAAGCATGTCGGATTGAAACCATTGTGGGCTTTTCAGGTGGTCAGATGCACAGCTGCAGCCACCCACAGGCAGATGTGATTCCACGGAGGAGGATGCAGACAGCTCTCAGCCTTCCTACTGCTGTATCTCCATTCCTCCTATGTTGTGAAGAGCCCAGCAGAGAACAACATTCCTGGAGACCCTTGTTGGGACTTATTGAAGGCTGTCTCTAAATCTGCCCGGGCACCCGAACCACACCTTCACAACCAATCACTTACTCTATTATTACTGGTGATGACAAGACTCCTGATATATCAGTCCCTTGCCTCATTGATTTCTCACAGAGGTCAACAGCTTCTGTGGCTAGCCCCTGTCTCCCAGCAATCGCTGATGCTGTGTGGTGGAAAGGACATCTGCAGCAGATGTGAACGGCAAAATATAAGGAGTCATGACAGCTCGTTGGATATCTGGTCTAGACAGGCATGGTCACCTTGTGTGGTACCATAAAGTAGTCTGATATTAAAGGAGTGGAAGACCTTCCTATTCACAAAGACTCAAGGCTGAAGGCTGAGCTGAGGGTGCCTTAATTATCATATTAATACAATCACTCACCCTCTGAACCTGTGGAAATTCAGCCACTGCTTCGAAGCCTCCTGGTTTTAAATGGTCTTATCCTTGGCAAAATTGAGATAATTGGCAGCCTTTGTATACAAGGTGATGCACTTGTAGGCAAGAGGGACATCCAGGAACTGCCTTCAGCCGATCCCTGAAAGGAGCCAGAGGCAGAGAGATTCAGGGCTGTGGTGACCTTGACACTGACTGGTAATGTACCTGCTCCTACTGGGAAAAGGTCTGCTTCCAAGAAGCTGCAAATGTCTGCCGCGACCTGCCTAAAGACCCTGGGCCTCCCGAATCATGGTCACTTTATCACGTTCAGGAAACCCACCATCACCCTTTATACCCAGTGCTTGATATTACCTTCTTTGAGTTGGAGTTCTCTGTCCATCCCTTCTGTCCTGTGGAAGAGCATGTGTTGGAGTTGTCTTTGCTGTTATTGTTGTTCCTCCTGCTGCTGTTGCTGTGGCACTTCCTATTCTCGAGGGCTTCAGGCTGCTGCTGAATACATTGCTCCCATGCTGCAGTGAAGGCTGTCAGCCAGGAAGTTAAGATGCGCGGGAGTACACTGCAAGCCACTTGAAAGTTAGTCCAAAAGCTGCAATTGACTCTCAGGTTTCAGGTTGTCAGAACTAATCCTGTAAGCACAAGCCTTTCGCTGTGGCTAACACAAGCTTACGATTTTATTCTTGAAAGCCTGCCTAGTATGTCAATCTAATTAAGCTCCACTCTGTGCACTTGCCTCTTGCACCCAGGCAAGATGCAGAATGTGGAACCCGTGAACTGGGTGTGTTTAAGCTAGAACACAGGGTTAAAGTCATGCTTAATTAGCTCTTTGCATTTTTAATTAGTTTCTCGACAGCTGCACGGCGGGGCTGAGGGGCATTGAGTTTCCTGCTGACTTCCAAGCCTGCCTGGATCATATCTGGAAGTCGGAATGATCATTTCTAACCCAGCACCTCTTTAAATCTCACCTCCTCTTATCAATTAAAAGTCCACCTCCCCTCCCCCCAATGCAAATTTTGATTTATATGTTTTTTAATGCTCTGCCATTTTGGGGTTTCAGAAACATAGGAGTGTGGCATGGGGCGAGGGGTGGGGGGCAGATCAAAAATGTTGGTTTTGTTGATTGTAGTGAAAAATGAGAGCTGAGAACAGGGTGGCATGGGGGGTCAGCAGTAGGCAATAATGTGCTGCCCACATGGTCTTATTCCAGCCTCGGGGATCCTACTGCTCCACAAAGGTATTTTAAAAAGCGTTAGTAAAATGTAAGATTGAAAAACTGAGTGTTAACAACTTGTAACAGTGTATGAGAAGAGCCACTTTGTGTCCTGCATCTGCTGTGGGTGAAATGCTCTAAACACAGAAATGGTGAAATGCTCGCCAGTGCAAAGGGAAATTTCCCACTGATTAGCCTAGAACCAGAAGAGGCTGTGTCATGTTTTTACAATTGATTATTTCTGCTGGTTACTGGCACGTACACAAAATCTGCTCTGAGGAACCAAGTAAGAAAGAAGCAGGTGCTGGAAGTCTGAAAAACAAATTTCTGGAAATACTCAGGAGGTCCCTTAGGGCCAGGGGTCCGGATGGTGAGGAATTTGTTAAGTGTGTCCAAGAAGGTTTTTTGGAACAATATGTAGATAGTCCGACTAGAGACGGGGCTATACTAGACCTGGTACTGGGAATGAACCCAGCCAGGTCTTCAAAGTTGTGGGGGAACATGTGGCGAACAGTGACCACAATTCTGTACGTTTTCGGATACTCATGGAAAAGGACAAGTGTTGTCCTAGGGTTAAGGTACTAAATTGGCGGAAGGCTAACTACAACCGGATTAGGCAGGATTTGGAGGCTGTTGTTTGAGAGTGGCTGCTTGAGGGTAAATCCACATCTGGCATCTGGGAGTCTTTTAAGGAGCAGTTGATCAGAATGCAGGACAGGCATGTGCCTGTGAAAAGGAAGGACAGGAAAGGCAAGATTCAGGAACCATAGATGACCAGAGGAATTGCGAATCTAGTCAAAAAGAAAAAGGATGCATGCATAAGGTCTAGGCAACTAAAATCAGATGAAGCACTTGCAGAATACAGGGAAAGTAGAAAATAACTCAAACAGGGAGTTAGGAGGGCAAAAAGAGGTCACGAAATATCCATGGCAGGCAGGATTAAGGAGAATCCCTAGGCATTTTATACATATATTAGGAACAAGGGGGTAGCTAGAAAAAGAGTTGGGCCACTCAAGGACAAAGGAGAGAAATTATGCATAGAACCAAAGGAAGTGGGTGAGATCCTTAATGAGTACTTTGCATCGGTATTCAAGGAGAGGACACATTGATTGATGGTGTCTCTAGAACAAGTCATCATAACAAAGGAGAAAGTGTTAGGTGTATTAAAAAGCATTAAAATAGACAAATCCCCAGGGCCAGACGGCATCTATCCCAGATTACTGAGGGAGACAAGAGAGGAAATTGCTGGGCCGCTAACAGAAATCTTTGTTTCCTCATTGGCCACAGGTGAGGTCCCAGAGGATTGGAAGATAGCCAATGTCGTCCCGTTATTTAAGAGTAGCAAGGATAACCTGGGTAATTATCGGCCAGTGAGCTTGACGTCAGTGATAGTGAAATTGTTGGAGAAGATTTTTAGGTATAGGATCTATACACATTTGGAACTGAATGGTCTTATGAGTGACAGGCAGCATGGTTTTGTATGAGGGAGGTCATGTCTCACTAATTTAATTGAGTTTTTTGAGGAGGTGACAAAAATGATTGATGAGGGAAGGGCTGTAGATATTGTCTACATGGACTTGAGTAAAGCATTTGAAAGGTCCCTCACGGCAGGCTGGTGCCTAAGGTTAAATCACATGGGATCAAGGCTGAACTAGCCAGATGGATTCAGAACTGGCTTGGCCATAGAAGTCATGATGTGGAGATGCCGGCATTGGACTGGGGTAAACACAGTAAGAAGTTTAACACCACCAGGTTAAAGTCCAACAGGTTTATTTGGTAGCAAAAGCCACAAGCTTTCGGAGCCTTAAGCCCCTTCTTCAGGTGAGTGAAAATTCTGTTCACAAACATGCCCTGTTTGTGAACAGAATTCCCTGAAGAAGGGGCTTAAGGCTCCGAAAGCTTGTGGCTTTTGCTACCAAATAAATCTGTTGGGCTTTAACCTGGTGTTGTTAAACTTCTTACTGTGTTGGCCATAGAAGACAGAGGGTAGCTGTGGAAGAGTGTTTTTCTGAATGGAGGTCACAGGGATCAGTGCTGGGACCTCTGTTGTTTGTACTATATATAAATGACTTGGAAGAAAATATAGCTGGTCTAATTAGCAAGTTTGCAGATGATACTAAGATTGCTGGAGTTGTGGATAGTGATGAAGATTGTCAGGGAATACTGCAGGATATAGATAGGCTGGATAATTGGGCAGAGAAATGGCAGATAGAATTTAATCTGGACAAATGTGAGGTGATGCATTTTGGTAGATCCAATTCAGGTGGGCACTATAAAATAAATGGCAGAACCATCAGGAGCATAAACACAGAGAGATTGGGGTGTACAGCACGGGTGGAAAAGGTGGTGAAGAAAGCATATGACATGCTTGCCAACATCGGCTGGGACATCGAGTATAAAAGTTGGCAAATTATGTTACAGTTATATAAAACATTAGTTAGGCCACATTTGGAATACTGTGTCCAATTCTGGTTGCCATAGTACCAGAAGGACGTGGAGGCTTTGGAGGGAGTACAGAAAAGGTTTATCAGGATGTTGCCTGGTATGGAGGGTATTAGCTTTGAGAAGAGATTGAATAAACTGGAGTTGTTCTCCCTGGAAAGATGAGGCTTAGGGGTGACCTGATAGAAGTTTATAAAATTATGAGGGGCATAGATAAGGTGAGCAGTTGGAAGCTTTTTCCCAGGGCAGAAATGACAATTACAAGGCACCATAAGTTCAAGGTAAGGGGGGAAATGTTCAGTAGAGATTTGTGGGGGAAGTTTTTTTACACAGAGGGTGGTAGGGACCTGGAATGCACTGCCAAGTGAGGTGGTTGAGGCAGACACATTAGCGACATTTAAGACTTATCTGGATAGACACATGAACAGGCGGGGAATAGAGGGTTACAGATGGTTGGTCTAGATAGGACAATATGATCAGCGCAGGTTTGGTGGGCCGAGGGGCCTGTTCCAGTGCTGTACTGTTCTTTGTTGTTCTTTGTCAGCTAACGCACCTGGAGAGAAGAGCGGCATTTAATACTTCCAGTGTAGCCCCTTTTAGGACTGAAGGGTCTACATTTATTCTCTCCACAGAAGCTGGCTGACCTGTTGAGTATTTCCAACAAGTTGCACTGAGACCTCTGCTGATGCTGCACTTAGCTTCTAGAACAGAAGTAGCCCAGTGCCAAGTCACCCTCTAATAGCCAGCCACATGCCTCCCTTCCCTTTCCCCCATCTTCCCTGTGATTGACAGCTCCCTGCACAAACTTTGGGAAAGCAGTGAGGTGAAGGCTTGAATTTGTGTCCCTATATTGTGATATATTAGTACTCTGATACTCAGTGTCATTTGAGGCCAGCTTCTTGGCATTTTCTTCTCTGCCCTGCTCAGTTCAATGCTTGTACAGGAACAGAGAAATGTGACATCTGCCCTTTCTTTCACACAATGTATTACACAAGAGGAGATATTACTTTTCCTTGTTCTCCTGTATAGGTCAGGGTACCTATGGCCACTTTTATAATGGAAACACCCTGTATTAAAATGTCAACTTGATTCAGTGATGACACTTTTGCCTCCACTATGATTGTGATTCAAGACCCACTCCAGAAATATGAGTACAATTTGGTGCTACATTGTTGGGAGATGGCATCTTTTTGATGGTAGAGTCATAGAATCTCTACAGTGCGGTAGGAGGCCATTCACCCCATCAAGCCTGCACCGACACCAATTCCCACCCAGGCTGTATCCCCATAACCCCAAATATTCCCCTGCTAATTCCCCTGACACTAAGGGGTAATTTATCATGGCCAACCCACTAACCTGCATATCTTTGGACTGTGGGAGGAAACCGGGGCACCCAGAGGAAACCCACGCAGACACACGAAGAATGTGCAGACTCCACACAGTCACCCAAGGCTGGAATTGAACTCGGATCCCTGGCACTGTGAGGCAGCAGTGCTAAAATCTGTGCCACCATGCCGCCCACATTTAACTGAGGCCCATTCTGCTTTCAAGATGTGAAAGAACCCATGACACTATTTGGAGAAGTGCTGGAAGGGCGTGATTTTTCCCAATGTCCTCACCAACATTAACCCCCCTCAACCAACACCATGAAATCGGATCAACTGGCCATTGGTATTTGTGGAAGTTTGTTGTACATACATTGGCCGCGACGTTTCCCTACATTAGATCAATGAGATGGCATTCAATTGAGTTATGAAATGTGTTGCAACATCCTGAGTTTGTGAACATTATAACGAAGCTCTTTCCTGAGATGGACAGGGGTGGATTTGCAAGAGGTAAATCTGTTACCGACACAATTATATTTCATGATATCCCCGACCAACCCATACACACCCTCCATGTACCAAGTCACATTCTCACACGCAGCACATTCTTGCGCAGATTTGACCACAAGTAAAGAATTTCAGAGGCAAAGATGTTTTAATGGAGTTGACAGCAGCCTCGGAATGAGGCAGAACTTTAATTCATCAATTCCATACGCATTTCAGATTTTAAAGGACATGGTTTCATGAGGTCACATTTTGGAAAAATACAGATGGAATTATGTATCAAAAATGATAACAGAAACTGGCTAAATTCAAAAGTGCAGCACTTCCTTGTGAGATCTGCCCTCCCAATCTTGAATGTTTGATTTAAGATATCAACCTCTCAGAAATTTCCAGAAAGATATATCACCTAACGTGAAACATCTGTCATTTATATGAAGTAATAACGTGTTAACATTAACCGGGTACAATGTTTGGAAAAGCTGCGTCCCCGTCTGGCGGGGGCCACTGGCCGGTAAATGTGTTACCCACTGCCCATGGGGTGACTTTGAGACTTTCTGTTTCCAGTGTTTGATGGAGCGTTACACAGAGATGGGGCTGTATGTGGGGGCGAACAATTTTGTAATGGGCGTCCCTATTTATCGAGACTGGGGGGAAGAAACATCCCAAAAATCATTCTGCAAAAAAAACGCATTCATTTTTGTCATCAGACAATACCATGGGAGATCAGCCAATGTATTATTAATTGTACCATTTCAATGTAAAAAAAATGCGTTCAATCGAGACCTTGAACATTTATACTGGGTACTTTGCTAAATCTTCCTTTATATGGCAAACACAAGCTCTCAGAAATAGCAAACCAACGGTGTTTTTTTTTTAAGTGAACTTGTTTGATCCAATCTCCTTGATTTCCTGCGGGAACATCATTTCATGTTAAGTCCACGCACGCACCAGCAACAAAAAAAATACTTCAATGACATGTGAAGGTCTCTGGTATGGAGAATCACTAATATAAATGAATGATATGACAGGGCAGTCTGCTCTCGCGTTATGGAAATGGACTGCGGAAAATACAGGAAAGCAGAGGAGGCGACAAGCTTTTACAGACCAGCGCCGAAGGTTGGTCCTGATATCAAAGCCGCGAATGGGCTGGAAATTAATTTAAGATCATGTACATTCCAGTCCACGATTCTGTCTGTGCTCTGAGGCTAAATGTTGGTCAACAGCCCGGCGTTATATTGTGCTGTGGGGAAACAAAGCGACTCTGCTTGTATGCTAGTATTTTGTCACAATTTAAATTCAGGTTCGCCGACCATACTAAGAGCCATCTCTCGCAATTAGGAATACGACAAACTCTAAAGCGTAAACAGACCGATCTTATCTTCGCTGGGAACGGCTGTGAAGCTCTCAGTGCTATGACTGTCTAATTGCGAGTGTCATTCTCATAACAAAAGCATCTGTGCACGCTTAACAGTCTAATGGACAAGCCCCTCCTGCACTAATGAATTGTAATTGATGGCGTTATGCGTGGCTTTACCTTCCTTTGAGTAGAGGTGGATGTGCCCTTCTGCTCCCTTCTCCCCGTGTGAATAGAATTTGTGTAGGGAAGCTGTGGGATACAGCTGGTTACCAAGCAGAATGACACACCATCCGAGATCTCTGACCATCATTCACTCCATTCTAGGCAGCGTTGCTGTAGTTTGCTAATCAACTCTGAACTGCGTTGTTTGAATTTACGGGGACAAGGGCTCGCAATGCACACTAAACGAATAAAGAACCAAAAAATCTGCAAACCTCAAATTCCCCCCAGGAGAAAAAAAACCTTCTTAATGTCATTTTAAAATAAGTGAGTCTTTTAGACAATGAAGGTACATTCATTTTATTTATATATAAAGTCATTCTCTACTTTTCTGATGCTGGAGAGTTTGTCAAATGCCACGTTCAAGGAACCAAATGGTGTCTTTTGATGATATTTGGTTTGAAAATAATGTGCAATAACTGGCGTCGCATTGAGAACTGATTAGTCCCATTCAATCATGTTCATCCATTGAAAAACATCAAATGCAGAAGGCTACACGAAAGTAATTTCGGGTAGTTTCACAGTCAACTCTAATCATTTCATTTCCCAAACTCAAAAGGAAAGATTACATGAAACAAAAGTACTGACTGTTGCATGTCCCATAGCACCACTACTGAATTTTCACATTGCAAATGCTAGTTATTTTAGCAATTGATAAGCTAAATAATAAAGAACACATTCTCCACAGAAACAACATAATTTTTAATGCAAACAGGAAAACTCACATTCCCAATGAAATTGTCTTTTAAAGAAAACCTACCTCATTATTTATAGGACTCACAAACACGATAGGAGGGATGTCATTGTGCTAGAAAGGGTCAAGAGGAGATTCACCAGGGTGTTGCTTGGGCTGGAGAGTTTCAGCTATGGAGAGAGGCTAGTTAGGCTGGGGTTGTTCTCCTTAGAGCAGAGAAGGCTGAGCGGAGACCTCATTGAGGTGGATAAGAAGAAACTTTTCTCCTTAATAGAGGGGTCAATAACCAGGAAACATAGATTTAAGGTAAGGGGCAGGAGATTTAGAGGGGATTAGAGAGTCAGCATAGTAGCACAGTGGTTAGCACTGCTGCTTCACAGCACCAGGGACCTGGGTTCAATTCCCGGCTTGGGTCACTGTCTGTGTGGAGTTTGCACGTTCTCCTTGTGTCTGCATGGGTTTCCTCCAGGTGCTCCGGTTTCCTCCCACATTCTGAAAGACATGCTGGTTAGGTGCATTGACCTGAACAGGTGCTGGACTGTGGTGACTTTCACAGTAACTTTATTGCAGTGTTCATGTAAGCCTTACTTGTGACTAATAAATAAACTTTACTTTACTTTTGATTAGAAGAAAACCTTTTTTCACCCAGAGGATGGTTGGATTCTGGAACTCACTGCCTGAAAGGGTGGTGGAGGTGGAAACCCTCGCAACACTTAAGAAGCTTTTAGATGAGCAGTTGAAATGCCATAGCCACTAACCAAGTGGTAAAAAATGCAATTAAAATAGATAAGTGCTTCATGGCCAACAGAGATACATACAGCATTTTGTGTTGTAAAACTCTATGACTCTATATGTTTGCACCATTTACAGAACACCTGTCCTTGGCAGGGCAGCACAATGGTTATCACTGCTGCCTCACAGCACCAGGGACCCGGGTTCAATTCCAGCCTTGGGTCACTGTCTGTGTGGAGTTTCCACTTCTCCCTGTGTCTGCGTGAGTTTCCTCCGGGTGCTGCGGTTTCCTCCCGCAGTCCAATGATGTGCAGGTTAGGTGGATCGGCATGGTTATAAAATTGCCCCTTAGTGTCCAACGATGTATACAGTAAGAAGTCTCACAACACCAGGTTAAAGTCCAACAGGTTTATTTGGTATCATGAGCTTTCAGAGCACTGCTCCTTCGTCAGGTGAGTCTGAGTACACTCACCTGATAAAGGAACTCTGAAAGCTCAAGATACCAAATAAACCCTGTTGGACTTTAACCTGGTGTTGTGAGACTTCTTACTGTGCCCACCCCAGTCCAACACCAGCATTTTCACATCAAAGATGTGTAGGTTAGGGGATTAGCGGGGTTATGGGGATAGGGCAGGGGGTGGGCCTGGATAAGATGCTCTGTCAGAGAGTCAGTGCAGACTCGAAGAGCCAAATGGCCTCCTTCTGCACTGTAGGGATTCCATGATTCTGTCTGGTTATTGTATGTGTTTATGGTTCCTATTTAATTGACTCATTTAGCATTGTGGTTCTCTTAAATGTCATGCAGATCAAAGTTTGTTTTCTTTATTACTTGCTCTATTCATTCCTTTTTCAGCTGTCTGAGTAAGCAATGGAATATGGAGGCACTACATTCTGGGAAGAAAGGTAAGGATTGTGAGTATTTACTGAGTGACAGACGCTGAAGGGTGCAGATGTGTGGGCAGTCTTAAGATTTAATACTTCATTTCCTAAAAGGGGAAGTGGAAGTACAGAAAAATAAAGATGAAATAGACTTTGGATTTTATGAATAAGAGTATAGAGTGCAAGAATAAAAAGATTTTGACCAAGTCACACAGAGTGAAGGTGAGGGCTCAGTATTATTTCAGTGAGCATGTTTGGGAACCCCATTGTAAACTGAATAAACTGCAGGCCATGAGGGTAAAACTGTGACTGGGATTAATTAGATAGCTCTTTCAAACAGGTGGCACAGGCCAAATGGGCCAAATGATTTCTTTTTAGTGCAAAATCTAGACCTGACCCCCAAAAAGCTGTTGAGGTGAGGTCAATTGAAAATTTTAAACCATGATTTTAAGATAGGAATGAGTTTCACCGAATATGGAACCAGGGCAGGTCAATGGAGTCAAAAATGTAGATCAGCCATGATCTAATTGACTGATGGAACTGGTTCAAGGAACTGAAGGGTCATCCCTGTTCCTTTGTGTTGTATGATTCTAAGGTTTACTCCCGGGAGACTGTGGCCCTCTTTTGTGTAGCTCCTGTCCTAAAGTACACATCCCCACAGAATTGGCAGTGCATGGCTACTAACGAAACCCAAACCACTACATGCGTTACTTTGGAGCACATCATTGGTGTACACTGCAGTGACTCCCATGCCTTGGTTATTTGATGAAGGTGCTGCTTTACAGTTTATCAGTGGTGTAAAAAGTCATTCTATTTGCTCCATGTTTTATAATTTTTGCCATTGAAAGAATGCTTAGCACATAAAGTGATGATTAGGTTGTGGGAAGCAGAAGGTCAGGCAAACCACATGGCGAAGGAGGATACAATGAAGAGGATGAAATGGAGGGCCAAGATGTTTCAGCTGTCTGAAAATCTGATAGGGAATGACGTCTTGTGACAGTATATCCCCCCTCCACCCATTCCATTCTGCAACAGCATCTTATAGAACACAACTGTTGCACACTTAGTGCTCATGATGGCCTGTCTTGTCACTAAGAGTGACTGCTGCTTTATTGTTTCACTCCCCACTGCACTGAACCAGCAGAAGAAGAAAATAAAGTTTTACATTGTGAATATTGAATATTCAAATAATCTAATCTTTGTAACTGTAGTTTCCTTTGGTGGCTGTCAAAATGTGCCAAAGTGTTTCCTGAGTGAGAAAAGGAACTGTGATATCAGGTGGAGGTAGGATGTGAGCCGCCTCCTGGAGTGGTTACAAGGATTTTCTTTTGGGTACATGAGCTTAACTGTCCCTACAGGAACTGCAGACACATTGCAGCCGATGAGAGTCTGCCACCAGCTGCCTCCTCTCAGATCTGTTCCATCCTTACAATAGTGTGGTAATGGGAGAAGGTACGGCCATGTTGAATGGTCACTGGTGCTGGACCATCCAGCTGCCAACCCTCTCTTTCTTTTCCTAGTGGTAAATGTGTCTTGCAACTTGGTGTTCAAGGTCTCCATAGCTTCAGTTACAATGTTCTCGACAGAGTTGTTTTCTACAGTTTATCCCCTTTGGGCTCTACTGCACATGTCCATGAAGTTGCCGTTCACTCTGTTGTTCTGACAATGATGTGCATATGCCTTTAAGGGAATGTATCTTAAACTGCTGTCAATCCGTACCACCTGGACAGGATATGATGTATTAATCCCATGATTTGTAGTTAGTCTGAAGCAGCAGTGGCCAAACATATGCCTCAGTTTCCAAGTGTGTACTGTTGTACATAATCTTATCTTCAAATAAAAAACCCACGTTAATGTTTTACAATCTTTGTGTACAATTTACATCAAAGAGAAGAACATAACATGGTGGCATGGTGAGCATGATTTCTGAAGATTTGACCATGTAGAATACAAGGTTTAACCTTTTCACATCTAGCAGAAGAAAATAGCTGGTGTGAAAGTGTAATACGTCCTCGGAGACAGAAGTCCCTTCACCAAAATCCCTTAATTTACAAGTCTGACAACACCACACAGAGTGCTTTCAGTTCGCAGTCTACACTCGGAGTCCCAGAGGAACTGACACTCCTGGTTAAATACAAAGCAAGAGGCTTCCTGATTGGCCCATCAATTTGGCCTTTAATCAGGGAGTTCATTAATCAGTTGCCTGATTAAAGTTGTTACAGAAAGTGATGCACCTATCTACATTCACTGTGTGTAAGAATTCTACAGGTTTGTTGCTTTTTACATATTATACCTCCATTCTGGCCTCGCACCACTCTCCAGCAGCCATGAGATCTTAACAGGACTGTTCACATGTGGAATAGGGTAAATAATGAATGTTTATCTGCTGCAAAGTTAAAGCAGGAACACAAATTAAATAGCCGGGTCTGGAGGTCTCACTGTAAGCAGAACTCATAGGCAGGAGACTGCCCATTATTGCTGCTTCTGGGAAATTAAGGTACTGCAGACTGGGCTACGAAGAAAGTTCAATCTACTAACAACCAGAAGAAGCCTGTAAAATACTTTTTCACTGTCTGTTTTCACTTTTGCAGTCTGCCTCCGTTTTGCCACCTAAATTCCTACTTTGTGGATGGGGCTTAGAACTAAAACCAAGAAAACTCAAAGAGTTCAACAGCACCACCATTACAGTCAAGCAATAAACTGTGATCAGCTAAGGCAGTGGCTACTAAATGTATTGCAACTCAGCTAAATTTGGTTCAGCTAAATAAATTTGCTAATTGTCAAAAATTCCAGATAGCAACATTTCAGACATTCAATTGGAAGACATCAGATCTCCTATTTGAATTCACCTTGTTCCAACACTGCACCAAGCTGTGTTTTCTTGTCCTCAATATTTCTAAACCAGATAAAAAATCCATAAAAAATTCTATAATGAAGGTCACCACAGACAGAGCATATCAGACCTGTCTGACAATCATCTGAAAAATCCAGAAAAAATTGGTCAACACTCAAAAGGTCAATTATGAGTGAATCTTGACTTGACTACACCGACCAGAATTCATGTCTTTTAGACAACAGACAGAGACCATTTACTAATCCAAAAGTAGATGAGAGACCAGGAGTATGATTGCGACTTCATGGCAGAGCTAGCCAACAGGATAATCAAGCTCATGATAGCATCTACACAATGGAAGCCTTCCAAAAAGATATCTTGGACCAACCCAAAGGTTACATCGCTGAAGCGCTACTATGAAGTGAATAAAAGTACAAAGCCACACTACTAGTAAGACAGTCTACAGATTGTGTGTAATTCATTCATCTTCGATACGATAACCAACACAGGCAGGCTTAGTAAGCAATGTGAACAATACTTCCGCCATACACCAAGAAAATCTCCAGTTTTCAATGATATATGCAAGGCATGTGGCACCAGAGGGAATTGGAAGTGCCAGTGGAGAAAGCAAAGGCCAACATAAGTAGTCCGACATCACAAGAAGCCAGAACCAGAGGTCAGATAAGTACAGCGCTCCAGTCAACCAAGAACATGTAACGGATAACACCAAAATAAGATCCATTAAATGTCTAGCCAAGCTATACAGTTAGATGATGATAATCAGACTATCACCACAAAGTGAGCAGATATTCCACATGCTGGAATGGATCAAAGAATGTGTTGGCACAGTGATATCAACAGTATACAAAAGTCTGAGGTCGCGTACCAACCGACTCAAGAACAGCTTCTTCCCTGCTGCTGTCAGACTTTTGAATGGACTGAACTTGCATTAAATTGATCTTTCTCTATACCCTAGCTATGACTGTAACACTACATTCTGCACTCTCTCGTTTCCTTCTCTATGAACGGTATGTTTTGTCTGTATAGTGCACAAGAAACAATTATTTTCACTGTATGTTAATACATGTGACAATAATAAATCAAATCAAATCAAATCAGAGAAGCCTTTGCTACCATCCAGATTGTATTTCCACGGAGGCAACTTCGACACAATTCATACATAATACTGGATACCTGCAAACGTACTTCAATTTTTTTATACACTGAAATGTATGTACCCACAGAAATTGCAAATGATGTTTCAACCAACCAAAACCAACCTCACCACATATACAATGATTTGGTGATGCCATGCCTGCGATCCATTCTACTCAATTGTCGCTACAAAAACTCACCCTGGTCACCTCAGGCATTTTATATTATGGACACCACCCAGTCCAGTGATTGCATGCCACCAGAATGCAACGACCTGTCCTTGGCCACTATTCCTTGTATTGTCAAGGCAATGACAAAGACAAGGAACAGCATCTTGTAGGAGTCTCTACAATACAGGTTATCGGACTGAGAGGCATGATTTGAACCCAGTAGATACACCCATTCCGATCGTGCACATCTCTGCGGAACCAATGAGGGATTTCTATTTGGCAGAAAAGTGAGAACAAACCTTTTCAGTCATCACTTGTCAATACTCCCGCGAGTACGCGATGCCTTGATTAAAAAATAGGGGAAGATGAACAGTCCCCATGATTGGCATGTGCATAAAGATTACCCAACCTGAGCAGGGGTGTAGGTTACAACACCCAACTGATGTCACCTGGAATTCATCAGGAATCATCAGCATATGTCCAGAACCAAGGTCACACCAAATACGAACACCAAACAGCATGGCAGTGCAATAAAACTGATGCCAAATCAGAACAATACCACAAATACAAAACAGTCCGATTGCACACAGAACACTGTCTAAGATGCAACACAAACAAAGCACCCCTAAGCAGTATTCTAAAACCATACAGCTGCCTCCAGCAGAAATCATTATAACCAAGTCTGAACGGCTAAGCAAACAGCCAAAACATTTCACAGACTTGGAAATGTATTGCTCTGTGTTAAAGTATATTTGTATACAATGTTATTTTCTCTTGTTTTCATGTAAATAGTTTGATTCTTTAAGGGTAAATCTTTTGTTAGACAAAAGGGATGTTGTGATATTACTCCTTTAAGGGAGTAATATTTTAAACTACTGTCAATAATTACTACATTTACAGGATATGATGTATTAATCTCTTAACTTGCATGCAGTCAGCAATCAGCATGCTACAGACTAAACGTATTTTACTTAGTTTTCTATTAAATTGGGATAAAGTCTTTTCTTCAAATAAGAAAAGCTCATTATGTTTCACCAATATAATTTGTACATGTATAACATCACTGATACTCTGCATTGGTGCAAGTCTTAATGCAGTGATGTTTGAAGTGTTCTACTGCACATTTTTATACATCTGCATGTGATTTTTCAAATCCTTACCCCTACCTCTCTGGTAACACCTTGAACCCTCTGAGATCTCTGCGATTCCTCCAATTCAGGTCTCTTGAGCATCCTAATCATTATTGTTCCACCACTGAAGGCTGTGCCTGCGACTGCCTCACACATGAACTCTGAAATTCTCTCGTTAAATTCTCAGCCTCATTTACGATGCTCCTAAACCGTGTCTCTTTGTGAAAGTTTTCAGTCATCTGCCCTAATATCCAGAGGCAGAAAAAAAAATTGCCCTTAGTGTCCTGGGATGTGTAGGTTAGAGGGATTAGTGGGTAAATATGTAGGGATATGGGGGTAGGCCCTGGGTGGGATTGTGGTCGGTGCAGACTCGATGGGCCGAATGGCCTCTTTCTGCACTGTAGGGTTTCTACGTTTTACAGTTCATGGGGCATGGCGCTCAGCTTCATTCTCAAGACACTGCCCGCCACCCACCCCCTCACGCCCATCAACCCCTCACCCCCATCTTCTCCAACCCACTCAGGATCTGAAGGCTGAAGCCTACAGATTACACTCTCTCTTTCCCTGACCCCTCACGCACACTCTCCCTCTTTCCCCAACATCTTGTGCATTGTCTCTCTCTTTCCCCCACCCCTCGCACACTCTCTTTCTTTCCTCCACCCCTCGCAAATTCTCTCTTCCCTCCACCTCTCACAAACACTTTCTTTCTCCCCCATCCCTCACACACACACTCTCTCTCTCTTCCCCCAATATCTCACACACTCTCTCTCCCCCCACCCCTCGCACACTCTCTCTTTCCTCATCCTCTCACACACATTCTCTCTCTTTCCCCAACATCTTGAGCACTTTCTTTCTTTCCCCCACCTCGTTCTCTCTTTCCCTGACCCTTCTCTCTCTTTTCCCCCCACCCCTCACACACACTTACTCTGCATCCCCTCTCACCCCATCCACCAGCAATCGTGTAGCTGGAGATCTTGAGGTGCAGGAGTTCTCAGAGAATGTGTTGGCTATATAATGTCTCAATATTCCATTAGATTGTTTTCCTGTGCATTGATCATTTGTGTCCCTAAACATCAATAAAACTATGCTCTTTAAGTGAAAAATGTTAGTGCCGGGAGGCATTCTATTTTGGACCATGAAACATTGAATTATTAGTCTTTAGCATAACAAGAAATTCATATGCAACAGTTTAAATGTGTAGTCAAACAGGAATTACAGAGCTTTACTTGCAAGATATGGTACAAAACTGGGTAAATGGTGTTAAGATATAGATAAGCTATAACAGCAAAACAAGCTCAAGGGGCTGAATGGCCGACTCTTGTACCTGTGTAACTATCTAAATATTAATGCATGTGGCTTGGCTTGGCATGTTCAAGCATTCAAGCTCTTTCTCAAGTCAGTTCAAACTGGTCCAGATCTCAAAAGAAGTATTATCCAGTTAAATTAATGGCTCGCATGGTGGCTAAAAAAGTAGAAGCATTCGGCTCTTTGAACCTGCTCTGCGGCTCTCCAATCTCTACAGTATTCAAAGTTAAATGTTATGCAGTCCAGCAAGCTGATCAATCTTCAGTGCCTCAAACCAAGCTAAGGCAACTTATGTACTTATATTCGAGGAGTCAATAGCTTAAGATTTATTCCTTCTGCTGCATCATCTTCAATAGTGAAAATGAATCCAAAACATATATTTGCATTTCAGCCATATTCTATTCCTTGATCATCACCACCATGATAAACCTTTCAAATGACCTATCTGGCTTTTCTGGGCACTAACAGAACTTACCATGGAGATGCCACCTGATCAGCTGTTTTATTCCTATGCATTTGTGGCATTCAACTGTGGCATTAATTAACTTCAGCTACATTGACACTAATACATGCCAATGGGTTTTAATACTTTGTGAAATATTTATTTTTGAGGCTGCTTTCTGACTGTTTAGGTAAATAACTTTATTTTTCTTCTCTACAACATATTTCCATCAACACATCCCAATCTACATATTTTAAACCTTTCTTTATTACTGAAAATCAAACCCATTCTTACAGCAAGTTGTCTGCAGCAATAATTTTCTCAACCAAATGAAATATGGTTGAATATTGATATGAATTGAGGGTGATCTGGACATGGAACATTCCCACCGGAAACATAGAATCATAGAAGCCCTACAGTGCAGAAGGAGGCCATTCAGCCCATCGAGTCTGCACTGACCACAATCCCACCCAGGTCCTATTCCCGTAACCCCACCTATTTACTATTGCTAATCACCCTGACACTAGGGTCAATTTAGCATAGCCAGTCAACCTAACCCACACATCTTTGGATTGTGGGAGGAAACCGGTGCACCCGGAGGAAACCCACGCAGACACGGGGAGAACATGCAAACTCCACACAGACAGTGACCCGAGGCTGGAATTGAACCTGGGTCCCTGGTGTTGTGAGGCAGCAGTGCTAACCACCATGCCACCGTGCCACCCAGTGATAGGAATACATTCCATCGTAGATTTTATATTTGAAATTTAGAAAGAGAGAAGTATGAGAAATGGGATGATGTGGATAGTTCTGTCTGAGAATGATGGGCTGAATGGCTTCCTTCTGTACTATGAATTCCTGGAGTTCCCAAATGGATGTCACCTCAGGAGTACAGTGGCTGATTAAATTCATTGCTTCTTAACATGTTGAGTAAAGAAGAAATTCTTACATGCATCCTCAACTATCTTTACCCTGCCATATTATCTTTTTAATAAAGTAACATCATAATTTCTGACCAATTGTCATTGTTCCTTAACATACATAGCTGATTTTAGATATTTGTGGTTATGCTTCAAAAAGGATAATTGAAATGATTGACAAAACTTCTGGGGTCTAAAGAAATCTCTAAATTCTTAGAGGACGTGGGGGCGAGGGGGTGAAAGGGGATGGGACTGAAGGGGTGGGGGTGATGGAGTTGGGGATGGGGGAAAGAAGTGGGTGTGGCGATGGGGTGAAGAAGGGGACATGGGGAGGGGTGTGGGGATGGGGTGAAAGAGAAGAGGGAGATGGATGGGTGTGTGAATGGTAGGGATGTGGTGAATGGGGTTGAAGGAAGGGATGGTGAGGATGGTGTAAAGGAGTGGTTGTGGAGATGGGGTGAAGAAAGGGACATGGGGGTGGGGGTGTGGAGGAGGGGATGAAAGATGCAGGGTACGGGGCGAGGGGTTGGGGGATGGGGAGTGGATGGGGTTGAAGGAGGCCCAATTTGGGAATAGATTGTGGGGAGGGGAATGAATGAGGTGGGATGTGAGGTGAAGGAAGGGGTGGAAGATGGGGGTAGATGAGATGAAGAAGGGATGGGTATTGGGGTGAAGATGGGAAATGCGGGAGGTGGGCTGAGACATTTGAGGATTGGGTTTGGAGGTTAGGTAGGGTGGGGGGGTTGGAGGGGTAGGAAGTGAAGGCAGAGGATGAGCAGGAAAGGATGGGAATGGGAGGAGAGGAATGGGAGTAGGAGGTTGAAGGAGGGTGTTTAGGGATGGGAGGGTGAAGGAGGGGAGTGGGGATTGGGTGGTGAAGATGGGGTAAAGAGGGTAGGAGATTGGGGTGAAGGAGGGGGAGGGGGTGAAGGAGGGGAGTGGGAGTGAAGGAGGGGGGAGGGGGTGGTGGTTGAAGGAGGGGTGGGGGGTGAAGGAGGGGATGGGGAAGGTGCGGGGAGTGAAGGAAGGGGCGAAGGAGAGGGTAGAGATGTGAAGGAGGGTGGTGGGGGGTGAAGGAGGGGGTGGGGGGTGAAGATGGGGGTAGGGGATGAAGATGGGGGTAGGGGGGTGAAGGAGGGGGTAGGGGGTGAAGGAGGGGGTGTGGGTGAAGGAGAGGGTGGAGATGTGAAGGAGGGTGGTGGGGGGTGAAGGAGGGGGTGGGGGTGAAGATGGGGGTAGGGGGGTGAAGGAGGGGGTAGGGGGTGAAGGAGGGGGTGTGGGTGAAGGAGGGGGTAGTGGGGTGAAGGAGGGGGTAGGGGGTGAAGATGGGGGTAGGGGAGTGAAGGAGGGGGTAGGGGGTGAAGATGGGGGTAGGGGGTGAAGATGGGGGTAGGGGGGTGAAGGAGGGGGTAGGGGTGAAGATGGGGGTAGGGGGTGAAGGAGGGGGTAGGGGGTGAAGGAGAGGGTGGGGTGAAGGAGGGGGTAGGAGGGTAAAGGAGGGGTTAGGGGGATGAAGGAGGGGGCGGGGGGTGAAGGAGGGGGTGGGAGGTGAAGGAGGGGGTAGGGGGGTGAAGGAGGGGGTAGGGGGTGAAGGAGGGGGTGAAGGAGGGGGTGAAGGAGGGGGTAGGGGGGTGAAGGAGGGGGTGGGGGGTGAAGGAGGGGGAGGGGGGTGAAGCAGTGGGCTGGGGGTGAAGGAGGGGGTAGGAGGGTGAAGGAGGGGGTAGGAGGGTGAAGGAGGGGGTGGGGGTGAAGGAGGGGGTGGGGGTGAAGGAGGGGGCGGGAGGTGAAGGAGGGGGTGAAGGAGGGGGTAGGGGGTGAAGGAGGGGGTGGGGGGTGAAGGAGGGGGGTGAAGGAGGGGGAGGGGGGTGAAGGAGGGGGAGGGGGGTGAAGGAGGGGGTGGGGGAGGGGGTGAAGGAGGGGGTAGGGGGTGAAGGAGGGGGTGGGGGGGTAAAGAGGGGTTGAAGGAGGGGGTGGGGGGTGAAGGAGAGGGTGGGGGGGTGAAGGAGGGAGTGAAGGAGGAGGTAGGGGGGAAGGAGGGGGTGGGGGTTGAAGGAGGGGGTTGTGGGATGAAGGGGGAGTGGGAATGGAAGATGTGGGGCATGAGGATGTGGCGACCATGTGGGGATTGGTGGGTGGTGGATGAGGGAGGGAGGGAGGAGGTTGGTATTGAGGATTGGAAAAGTTGGGGTAACCTGGGATAGGAGAATGTGGGTCAGGGATGGGGTGAGAGAAGAAGGGTAGAAGCAGAGGGGTAGATGCACGGGGGGGGGGGGGGTGAGGGGATTAGGGAGATGGTAGGTGTTGGATTGGGTTCAGGGAAGGAGGGCTGAGGGTGTGGTACGGCAGGGGGAGGGAGGGCTGAGGGTGTGGTACGGCAGGGGGAGGGAGGGCTGAGGGCGTGGTATGGCAGGGGGAGGGAGGGCTGAGGGCGTGGTATGGCAGGGGGAGGGAGAGAGGGTGCCGATGGATGGAGGGTGGATGAGGAGTAGGGGATTAAACAGCTGTGATCCAGGTTCCCGCTGCCCGGGGCTGGGAGTTCTCAGTGATACATCTGGAAATAGAGTAATAGTGATCATTGAAGCTCCTGGATTATTAAAAAAAAACTGGTTCATTAATTTCTTTCTGGGAAGGAAACCTGTCGTCCTTACCTAATTTGGCCTCCAGCCCCACAACAATGTGACAGTGCATTGGCTTAGATTGCTCCTCAGTTGTATCAAGCCACTACAACACTGTCACCATACAGACTGCAGCATCAGCTCAAGGTCAACTCAACTTGAGATGAACAATAAATTCCAGCCTTCCCTGTGTGCCAAAACGCCCAACTTTTTTTTAAATGTAAAGGGGGCGATTCTCCCAGCCCACTGCGCTGCTTTAAGGTGTGGGGCGGAGATCGGTGGGGATGGGGGGGACCCGCTACCACTCTGCATTAGTATCAGTGATGGAGGGTGGAGGTGATCAGGCTGGCCATCGGGGTGGGGCGGGGTCGGCCTGTCCGGGTTGTTGGGGGGGGGGGGGGGGGTTCGGGAGATCGGGACTCGGTGGGGTCGGGGGAGGGATTGAGGCGGGCCGGGGAAGGGGTCGGTGCTGGCCCGGACACTCCAGAAGGCCAGGGTTTCAGGGGGTGAGGGGCTCTGCAAGTCAGCGTTGCGGGGCTGGCCAGCGATTGGGAGGCCAGTAGTGCGGGGCTACTGTGTACGCACCGATCTCTGATCTAACAGATGAGCGCATGCGCAGTGGCCCGCTCAGCGCTATGCTGCTGGCCTCTCCAGCGGGAAATAGGTCCCACTCCCTGATTTTTATTGTGTATCTTTCTGAGGCACTCTGCAGTGCACAGAGTGTGGGAGATTCATTTTGAAACTCCCGCTGAAAAACCAGCGGGATTCACTCCAGTTTTTATGCGAATTCAACACTTAGAATTTTTTTGGAAGAAATAGATTGATTCTGCTTATGGCTGGTACAGAACTTTTAAAATACTCATCTTACAACTGTTGGCTGAGTTGCAAAGTTTCTGACTGCTCTCTGATTAACTGTACACTCCCAGAATAAATAAGTGGGCCCACCAAGTTGGAGAGGCCTCATAACCCCATCTCTTTTCCGACCCGTCTCAGAAATAAATCAAATTCACTACCCAAAGTTCAAGCCAACCTTTTGGACTGTGACCATGAGTCTTGCAAACAACCCCAGTAGACCCTGAAAACAAGGGCAGCAGATAATACAGCTCTTATGATTTATTTAAACTAAACGGCCATTCATCATTGGTGAACAGAGGCAATCTCTGGTACAGGCCTAAGATACTTGTTGATGAATGTGACCACTCCAGTAAAATTGACATGTGGAAAATTTTTTGCTCTCAGTCTATCATTTTGCATTTATGAAGAATGCTACAGTCAGTATGTCTGAAACCAAGCAGATGAGGAAGTCTTTTGAGAAATACTTTGGATGATCCTGATTAACACTATATATTCTGATTTAAGCAGTGCAAAAATACATGTAAAACAATTCAACTCAGCCAAAAATCAATTTTGCCATATAGTGTGTTGGTAGTTCTATATTATTCAATGTTCCCAAACGACACGTCAAAATTCTTAATTAGTTGTAAACTATATTAGAATGTTCTACGGTCACGAAAAGCCTTACACAAATACAACTCTTTTCATTCTGTAGTATTAATACATATTTGAAATGTGATATGATGGAATTACATAATATTAATAAACACATATATAGCCATATTTTGTTAAATAGTAATATATATATGTGTGTAAACAGTCTTGTGTGCTGAGATGCCATAGTATTGATGTGCGTATGAAAATAGTATCGTTTTCTAGAGATCCATGGCACCATATACAAATATGGTATAGAATGATGATGTTCCAAGCTATTGATACAAAGTGTGGAGATGCCAGCATTGGACTGGGCACAGTAAGAGGTCGCACAACACCAGGTTAAAGTCTAACAGGTTTATTTGGTAGCACAAGCTTTCGGAGCGCTGCCCTTCACCTGATGAAGGAGCAGTGCTCCTAAAGCTCAGGCTACCAAATAAACCTGTTGGACTTTAACCTGGTGTTGTGAGACTTCTTACTGTTGATATAAGGGACAAGGGTAGAACATTCGTATACATTTTCAATTTCAATTCAGTTGAGAGAAGTATTCACTCAACTGGAACTGACAGAATACAACTGTCAGGGTTTTTTAATGTACATTAATGGGAACAGAGAGCAAAATGCCTTGACATGGTGCTAATGCTGTTAAAAAGCTCATAGTAATGCTCCCTACTAATCCAGAGCAAATCCATATCTCCAGAGAAAAGAAATGTAAGGGTTGGAATATTATGTGACAGTTGGAGACAGGATAGGAGTTAGACAACGCAGGAAATTCACAAAAAAAGGCATCAGGCTGGAAACCCAGTGTTTTACCGATTCGTGCTGGATTACCCCGAGGCGGGGCTGGGAATGAATTTGGCAACAATTAAGACAATTTAAAAGCCAAACACATACAATCCTCAGACGGTACTGCCAATGCAACAAGTTAAGGAAGGCAAATGCATAGCAAAAAGCCATTGAAGGCTCAATATAAAGGGGGAAATCGGAATCAATTGGCTAATCATAGTATAAATCTCATACTGGTGGAAGATACTCCTCCAAGCAAATATTTTGGATAGTTTTCAGCAAGATAAGGTTGATATAGTTCCACCGAGGGTAGTTGTAGATCCAAACAACTGTTATGCTCTTTAAACCTGGGATCTTATAAAGGGACTGAGGTTCCACATGCTCTGAAGATGGCTGGGGCATTAAGGAGGGGATGCAGCACTCTGCAGATTAGCATCCACACTGATAGGGGCTTCAAGCACCACAGGATTGGTAGCTGCCTTGTCCAACTCAGGGAATGGCGTCTGGATGCAGCAGTAGCTGGAAGGTTGCAGCCAGAAGAAGATGAAGATGCTAGCCTCCACGTAGGACCAATAGGCCAAGGATCAATGTCCCCAACCTGTTGGAGCAACAGGATCGGTGAAGGCTGTGGCTGCACCATCAGGTGGTTGCTGACCTATGCACCCTGATAGAGGATAACCTAGAGGCTACCTATTGCTTACCAGGCCAGCTAATTCCAGGGTTCAACAATAGACATTTGCATAACTTCACAACCCACAGTCCACAACAATATTACCCAGAGTCTCCAAGGACTCATAGAAGATAAATTTTATCACGGATGTAGCCCGTCAAAGCCAAAGGTTTTAGGTTTCAGTTTGATGGCAGGGTTTCCTCAGGTCTAGGGCATAACTGACTGCACCGGTGTTATGACCAAAGCTCCATCAGACCAGGCAGGTGTATTTGTTAATCATAAAGGGTTCCACACATTAAGTGAATGGCTGATATACGACCACCAAGGAGGATCTTGCAGGTTTGTGCTAAGTTTTCAGGGAGCTGTCATGATATCTTTATTCTGTGGCAGTCTCAGTTACCTCAGATCTTCAAACCATCACACAATTCCCTGGCATCTCAGCGACAAGGAGTAACTGCTGAAAACCTGGTCAATGACACCTGTGCGAAGCCCCACCTCTGAGGTACAAGAGGTTAAATAAGATGCCTTCAAATGACCAGAGCCATGGCAGGGCAAGCCATTGGTTTGCACAAAGTGCAATTCAGATGCTTTGATCATTCTGGTGATATTCTGTACCCAGCACAACTGAGCACTTTAAAGAGGAGCGGAACTGGTGACAGAGAAAGTTGGGGAGAGACCACCTTCAAAGGTGGAGAGTGAGGAGGAGGATTGCTCAAGGGAACATGAACATTTAGAGGATTCTCCATGCGATTGGCCACTCTTTCAATAAAGGTGGTCATGCAATGTCAGAGAAATGGAGGCACTCGTGGCATGGGCAGACACCTCCATGTTTTGCACAAGCATCCGCTCTGCCTCAGGAAACTCTGACAGATCAACACACATCTCGCTTTGCTGCTACCTGCTATGTAGATGACCCCTCTGTCGAGCTGAGCATAGCTCGAGCTGTCCTCAGTCTTCCACAGCAGTCACTGTCTCCATCAACCTGCTCCTTCTCACATGGGGCATGCTACTCACTTTGTGCCACCTGGTCTATATACAAATGAGGCCCCACCAAGGTGAACGTGTCTGTGCTGACAGAGAGCATGTATGGCACATGTGACAGTGCTTCCTGATAGTGCTGATCTTCCTCTGAGCTGTCTCCACATGCACCTTCTGCTGCACCTCGAGCATTTCCCCTGTGGAAGACAGAAGATCTTAGTTAGTGAAGTTTGTAGGCCTTTGAGTTTTCACACCCTCACACGTTGCTGAGTTTGAAATGGTCACTTATGGATACAAACGAATCACTGATGAAGCTGCTCAGACCCAATTGCTGGATTGTGGTGTACCAGATCTGAGTGTGAATTCTGTCTGTGTATGTGAAGGATCAGGAATGAACCCTGTGAGACAATGCTCTGTATTGCTGCCAGTAGTATGTTTTACAACCTTCCTGTACAAAAGATTATAAAAGAGATAAGACTCTCCTTGCCAACCCTAAAAGGTCATTGTTACACTGGACGCAGGTCCTGATGTCAACATCTCAACTGATGACCATCGTAGTTACCTCCAGCCATGCCTATTTGGACATACTGGCCAGCTTCCTCCAGCCGCCCTCCAGAAGTAGCAGCTTTCTTCCTGCAGAAAATGACCTCCAGGGAGGTGTCAATGAAACAGAGGACAGCGATATTCTGGTTGAAAGATAATGGGCGAGATTTTCCAGCCTTCCAGCTGCCTGTTTCCTGCCTGCGGGAGGTGGTGCGTTGTTTGCTGGTGGCAGGATTCTCTGCTCCTGCCACTGTCAATGGGAATTCCCGATGATGTCACCCCACAGCGGCGGGAAACCCATGGGCAGAGGGTGCACTGCCGGCGGGACCGGAGAATCCCGCTGGCTTGAACAGCCGGAGAATTCTGGTCCATCGATCTGAAATGCTAACTCTCTTTCTCCTTCCATCACTACTGCCAAACCTGCTGAGTGTTTCCAGTGTTTTCTCCACATCGCCTCCAAGATCTGTATAAGTTGTTTGTTCAAATCAGTTCAACAGTCTTCTCACTGTAGCTACAGCAAGATTCCACCTGAGTTTTCATTATAAGGATTCAATGGATGGGCAATTAACCAGCAAAAACAGCTTTCCCCACTAAAAGTTGATTTGTTTTTATTTGTGTTCTTGGGATGGACAGATGTCACTGGCGATACCAACATTTATTATCCATCCCTTCTCCAGGGCAATTAGGAATGGGCAATAAATGCTGGTCTAACCAGCAAACCATATCCCATGAATGAATACATTTTTAAAAAGTGAACTTTTAGTGGTAAAAGCTGGTCTTTGCAGAACTTGTATAATTTTTTCGAACTCCACATTTAAATAGTAGAACTCCACATTTAAATAGAATGATTAATTTTCTGATAATGTAATGGGATTTAATGTCCTTTGGTATCACACTGCTTAACATGTTGGTATTATATTCCTATGCGCAATATTTTAAGAGGTTTCTTTCATTTCAAATGAGATCAGACTGACAGCGGCAGTGCTGGCAAATGGCTTCTCGTGTGAAAATATTAGATAGTGTGAGAGGAAATGAAACAAAGATGAGTTTCAAAAGAACTGCAAGTGGGTTGAAACCACTTGAAACACTGTTAAATGCTTTTCCAGTTTGGAATATGTTAACTTTCAGACACTATTATGCCCGAGGCTGTTAAAGATTGAATAAACAAAAAAATGTCAAGGATGCAGCTTTAAATATTAAACTAAAAGAAGCTACAGGCTAAAATTTCACCTCAGCAGAACATCACCCTTTTGGTGAGGATCACTCCACACTTAATAAGAAGAAACAATTTCTGTTTACTCATTATTTAAATAGATATAACACATGGAAGTGTACAACATGTTGTGCACAATGGTCGACTTTTTAATAATATACAATGTATGCTTCCTGAGCAGATGTTAAGTTGCGATCCCATTTGACACTTCCAGCTGTGAACAGAATGAAAAGGTTAAATATTTTCACAGTTGTACAAGGTTTAGTAAGGTGCTTCTTCTGATAAATACAAATAAGCAGCATAAATAAGACTCTCGACATCCTGAAGATTAAAAAAAAAGAAAGTCAAATAAAACATTTTTTTTGGTGGTGAAATATCTGTGTACTTGCTGAGAACCACAATTTACAGATACACAAAAGAGCTTTTCTCAAAAGCAGAAAAGGCTTAGTGTCGCAGCATTTTCACAGCAGCTAGAAGGTCTAATGGCCTTTTTTTAAAATTCTTTTTTTGGTATTGACTGTATCACTGGAAACAATTTTCTTTAATAGATTGGAAGAAAATGTGCTTCTGTTATACTATCAATGTTCCCAAGGGAGCAGGTCAGCTCAGAGCAACGTCAATTGTGTGTGCCTAAATGCAAAAGCTAAAACTGGAATTTCGGGCTCTTGAGCAGGGATGAGGAAAACAATAGAAGACAGGAAGCAGGATACAGATGACCAGACGACCCTCTGATCAAACTAATTTGGTCACATTACAGGATAGGGACTGTGCAATGGAACCAGGATGGACCTTAAACAATGGTCTAACAGGAAAAGATTCAGCAACCATATGCATTAACTTCCTTTAAATTAACAGTCTGGCACGTACCCTGTCTGAGGAGTCTCTATATCTAAGTAGCAATGCATTCCTGCAGATGAACAGATCTGAAAAGGTAACCTCAGGAGAGGGCCTTGTCAATATGTAGCAATATTTTAAAATAAGACTGTTTAAAAGCTATTTGCTTGACAGACCCTAGAGACAGACACAAGAGCTAATTCAATTCCAACGTATTGTAACATGGGAACATTTTAAAATTAGATAAGTTTAATGGGTCGAATACATAACTGAATAAATGTGAGCATGAAACCATCAGATCCTTGAATGTTTGTCCAAGGACATTCCAGTATAAATAAATAGTTTAAAATACAGTAATGTATATGAACTTCAGGTTGCATGCTGATAGACCTTACATTTCCATGAATACTACTTTAAGTCTATTGGTGAACTCACTGAGCTTACAGTCAGAGATCTAATACATCTGCCATAAGTCTCAGCCTTGAGTGCTGAGGAACACACAGGTTTTAAAATAATTGACTAAATCCTTGTCATGGTGCCAGATGGAGTCACAGTTTATCATACGAACGAGCAGCAAGAGAGAGGTTCAAGCCAATGACTTTGCAGAAAGTTATTGAGTGGGGAAGTGTTTCCTTACGGGGAGGAGAGAGAAATAATTGAGAAACAAAAATAACTTGCAAATATACACATCCTTTACTGTGGAACAAAGCATATCCTAAGGTGCTTCACAGAGATTTAAGTAGAAAAAAATGAAAGCTCAAACAAAGAAAGAGACACTAAGAAGGGAATTGAAAAGGTGGGTTTTAAAATTGATATGAGAGGGAGGGGGAGAGCCAAAGTGGTTTAGGGAGGGAATTCCAGAGGATGGGACCTTGGCAGCCGAAGGCATGACAACCAGAGTGGGGATGAGGGATGGGGGGCGCGGATGAAGATAGGATTTGGGACGGTTACACCCAAAAGACACTGAGCAACCCTTCTGTGGCTCTTGGGCACCTTTCAGTGGTCGGTTACAGAATGCAGCAGAATTGAAAACTTGCCGACAAACTCCTAAACAGTCAATGGGATAGAGAGGGTGGAACAACTAAAGCTGATCAGCAGGTAGGATTTCAAAGAAAATAATATCTCCCATTGTCAGTAGCTTTTTAATCTTTTTCTTCATGTGTAACTCACCTAAGACACTCTTAATGTCCCCACTCCCCTGAAAATAATCAGTCACAGAGGTTTCAATCTGTTAAACCCAGGACCGATCAAGACTGCAACAGGCCTGTCACACTGCAGTGGGTTGGATTTGTAACCTACCGGACATGAATTGATACCAATTCCACACGGATCCTGGTAACGTAGCCACCTCATCACAATCTTCCATTGTGTCTCCACAGCTTGAACATACATTAGGAAAAGACTGATTGAGACATCCAGGAGCGTTCCATGAGGCATCATTTCAGGTGACATCCACCTTTATCTAGGTACATTTCACTTCACAAGAACACCTGTATCCTCCACACTCAGTTACTCGCACGGTGTAAGCACACCCTTCTTGTTTTCTGCTCACTTCACACCATTATCCAACCCTTGTCCCTTTTTCATTGACTGGCTAGACTGAGTTCTCAGCAATGGAGAAAGCAAAGACAATTAGATATCCCCGCTCAATCTTACACGGGCAGCCACCAGCTCACAGAAAATTTGACTCTTTAATGCCAGTGTTTTCACACTAAAGGTGCTGTTTTGGATGTTAAATGCATCCACACTGTGCACCAAGTGCCATTTTGATGAGAGTATTAGTGTGGGCTTTAGGTTCATCCACAAGAAATATGTAGAATAGGAGAATTGCAGTGTCTGTCAATTGGTCACCCTGGTGTCAGGGATACTGATTTTGATCTTGTTACCTCAGCTAACCCCTTCCCTTTAACTTCTGCCGGAAGGGCACACCCACAGCATTATTTAAAGCGATTCAGCAGCTACTTTCCATTAAGTTGATTGGATTTATAGAAGTGTTTGGTGATCTGTACTCTCATTTAAAGTTGGTGAAGTCTACAGGGAGTGATGTTGCAGACGGTGAAGGCCTTTGTTTGGACTAGGGTGGCACAGTGGCGCAGTGGTTAGCATTGCTGCTTCACAGCGCCAGGGACCGAGGTTCAATTCCAGCCTTGGGTCACAGTCTGTGTGGAGTTTGCACTTTCTCCCTGTGTCTGCGTGGGTTTCCTCCGGGTGCTCTGGTTTCCTCCAACAGTCCAAAGATGTGTGGGTTAGATTGATTGGCCATGCTAAATTGACCCTAGTGTCAGGGGGATTAGCAGTGTAAATGAGGGTTACGGGAATAGGGCCTGGGTGGGATTCTGGTCAGTACAAACTCAATGGGCCGAATGGCCTCCTTCTGTACTGTAGGGATCCTATGATTCTATGACTTCAAGTTACCTTGCTTCCCATTATGAGTGTTGATCTGCAGCATATCAAGAAGATGGAGCAGAGGCGATGACACGGAGAAGGCCAATCTGCTTGAAGAGAAAGAAGGAGAAATTGGAAGGAAAGAGCTCATAGCAGGGAACCATATCCACCCAAGGAGCTTCAGAGAGCAATTCTCCTATGGTAAGCTCAGTGAGGAACAGTGTGCCCTCTGTTTAGTAAAAGGGATGCTGAAATTTGCCGACAGCAGGACAAGGCCATAATGCCTGTGGCTGTAAATATGGTAAGAGTTTTAACAACACCAGGTTAAAGTCCAACAGGTTTATTTGGTAGCAAATACCATTAGCTTTCGGAGCGCTGCTCCTTCGTCAGATGGAGTGGAAATGTGCTCTCAAACAGGGCACAGAGACACAAATCAAGTTACAGAATACTGATTAGAATGCGAATCTCTACAGCCAACCAGATCTGTAGGGATTCGCATTCTAATCAGTATTCTGTAACTTGATTTTGTGTCTCTGTGCCCTGTTTGAGAGCACATTTCCACTCCATCTGACGAAGGAGCAGCGCTCCGAAAGCTAATGGTATTTGCTACCAAATAAACCTGTTGGACTTTAACCTGGTGTTGTTAAAACTCTTACTGTGTTTACCCCAGTCCAACGCCGGCATCTCCACATCATGGCTGTAAATATGACCAAGGCCCTGAAATTCTTCATGTCAGCATTCTTCTAAACTGGAAAAGGCGACATCGCAAACATCTCCCAGTTTGTTGTCCACTGCTGCATAAAAAAGCTGACCGATGCTCTGTAAAAATGGAATGGGGATTAATCATTGTGTTCTCCTTGACCAGACAGAATCAGGCTGAGAGTACACATAACTTTAAACAAATAACAGACTTCCCCATGGGGCTCCATATTCCCTTGCGGGTACCACATCTAAATGCAGAGTTATACAGCAACCACAAAGGCTTCATTCCCTGAATGTGTATTTGGTGTGAGATCATTCTCTGCACATTATTCAGGAAACTGTCATGGTGTTTCTATTTTGCAGCAATCCACCGTACCACCAGCATCTGAGCCAGCACACCACCCCGCATGTGGCTGCTAGCCGCTGAGGACAATCTGCTGGCCATCTGGGTCCTGGCTCTGGTGTACAACCCAAACACATGTGGGCAGAGGGCATGTAGCAGAAGCCAAGCTGGCACTGCCCAAAGGGCACTCCCCCATTACCCTCGACCTCCCAGGGGGGCCTCAATGGCCCCTCTTCCTCCAGTGGGGTCAGGCCGCCTGTTCCCATTAGTGGGGAGCAGGAGTACATCCTGCTGGAGGGAACCACTCTCGGTGGGGTAGCGGGGGAGTTGGCGGACCGGAGAATTCAGTCCCGGGCCCGCTAATCATATGAAAATGGAGATTTGCATATGATAATCAATTCTCCACCGATCTGATTACGGCATGGATCTGATTACGCCAACAATCTTTGGTTTGTAGATGCGCGGAGGCCATTTTGCCCAGGGGGGGGCCTGCGAAACGGCCCCCGCTGATGTCTGCCGACCCTCTGTATTATTCGAGCAGTGCAGCAGGCTGGGAGAATTGCCCCCGTTGCCTTTTGTGTCCTTGCTGATGGCTTTTCCGCCAGTGTGCTCCAGCAGTGGGAGGTGAGGGATTAGGGTCGGGAGGTGGGGTGGTCTTTGGCCAGTGGCCCTCTTTCTTTTTTTGTCGGGGTGCACTTCTGGTGAATTGTGTGTCTCGGGAGTTATGCAATACATGGTTGGTTGTTTTTCTTTGCGAGCTGTACACCTTGCATTTGCATAGAAGTACATTCTTTTGCAGTACCCGACGTACTGGTTAGGTGCATTGGCCATGCTAAACTCTCCCTCAGTGTACCTGAACAGGCACCAGAGTGTGGTGACTAGGGGGTTTTCACAGTGACAATGTAGGCCTACTTCTGACACTAATAAATAAACTTTAAAAACTTTTAGAAAGGATGAGTAGCGCTACAGCAGGGTGTTGGGTGGATGGATAGATGGAGAGGTGGTTGGTATTGTCTTAAATTCTCATTTCAGGTGGGGAAAGCCCCCCATTTGAACTATTGATATTGTGTTTTTCTTTGTTTTTTGTTAGTTATTCTGGGTCTAAGAAATCTTGTACTTATTCTGTGGTCATGCAGACAGATTAAATAGGGTACGGGACTTCTTTCCTTGCTGTTGGTGCTTCTGGTTGGTAGGAGTATGGGGGAGGTGTGTGATGGTGCACGCTCGAGAAGGTTGTTAGGTCTTTGAGTTTTGAGGTTCCATCTTGTTGCTTCGTGCTGTCATGTTTTCGTGGCCTTATCCTATTATGACTAAGCTCACCAACGTCTCTACTTTCTCAGGAGGCTAAGAAAATTTGGCATGTCCGCTACAACTCTCACCAACTTCCACAAATGCACCATAGAAAGTATTCTTTCTGGTTGTATCACAACTTAGTATGGCTCCTTCCCAAGACCACAAGAAACTACAAAAGGTCATGAACGAAGCCCAGTCCATCATTCAAACCAGCCTCCCACCCATTGACTCTGTCTACACTTCCCGCTGCCTCGGAAAAGCAGCCAGCATAATTAAAAACCCCACACACCCTGGACATTCTCTCTTCCACCTTCTTCCGTCAGGAAAAAGGTACAAAAGTCTGAGGTCATGTACCAACCGACTCAAAAACAGCTTCTTCCCTGCTGCCATCAGACTTTTGAATGGACCTACTTTGCATTAAGTTAATCTTTCTCTACACCCTAGCTACAACTCTATATTCTGCACCCTCTCCTTTCCTTCTCTATGTACGGTATGCTTTGTCCGTACAGCACGCAAAAACATTACTTTTCACTCCATACTAATACATGTGACAATAATAAATCAAATCAAATTCTTGTCCTGATTCCCCACACTCATTTTCTGTTGTCCGTACAGGAGGAGACACTGACCATAATGGCAGGGATTGTGGGGTCTGATTCTTTGAATTATTTGTATTGATCTTTGCTGGTCTTTTCCACGTATAAATGTGAATTGATGATGGTTCTGCACCGTGCTGAATCCTGGGAATTTGTTGCATATCGTACTGAATATAAAGTTGAAAACTCTCAATAAAAACGTTATTAAAAAATGGATGCATTTACAGCCCAATTGCTCTCCCGTTACATCTGGATGTCTGTGATTTTTCATTGTGCAACCAAGAATAATAGTCAGTTATTCAAAAGGCAAACAAAGGTCCCCTGTGGACGGCTGAGAAAGCCCCGAAGCATTGGGCCTGAGGGCACTGGTGACTTTCAGTTTATTTGTAATGCATTGCAGAGAGCTAAGTAAAAACACTCATGGACTGTGGGGGCTCACGCAATGCAAATCCCCACCAGTCATCTTAGTTTACTTGTGTCCATACCCCCAGGTGATTCAGTCCAGACTCCACAACAGCCTGGAGTCTTGGTTGTTGTGCCCGTGGAACCTTCCAATCCCAGGCTGTGCTTTCCTCTTCCCCCTCCAGCTCTGACACATTCAGCAAATGTGCCCACATTCCTTAGCAGAACCTGCTCTCTACTTGTCTCATTGTTGTGGGTGGTACTTTCAAATCCAGAGTAAAATATTCACCTTTTTAATCTGATTGTGTGGTTCTGCAATATTTTAGAAGTGCCTTCATTAATGGTCTTAACAGGCAAATATTGTGCAATTTCTTTCCTGAAAAAGTGTTCACTTTGGATGGACAAGAGTCTCCACAGCACGGCTAAATAAATCATCTGTCAACACTTAGGAACATTAAACTACTTTTTACTCAAGTACTTAGTTAGCAGAGACAGGAATATCACATTGTTGCTCTGAAAAAAAAAATCTATGAGGCAAGTTACTGATTAAACAAAGCTGAAAGATAACAGATTTTTAATTGAATTTTTCTGTTCATAAAGCTGATAGAAGTTCTCACTGGGGAATTAGGACAAATTCCATTTCAGGTCTCCAATTCAATCAGTGTTGAGAACCCCCATGACAGCATGTAAAACTCCACCTGTTCTGTCGCAACAGTCAGCCACTAATTGTGCCTACCTTAGAAGATCACCCAGCATGAATTCATCCACCAACCACCATGCACTCCACGAGATCAATTTAGCATCAATCTTGGGATGGTGTTGCACCAGGGGACCTGAATCCACTAGGAACTGCTGCAGCTTCATTGGGCTAGCAGAGAAAATGTAAACAGAAAATGCTAGAAATACCCAGCAGGTCTGGCAGCGGCTGTGGAGACTGGAAAAAAGTAAAGGTTTCAGATCAATGACCTTTCGTCAGTTCTGATGAACCTGAACCTCTCATTAATTTGAAATGTTGCGTAGAATTTAATGGGGCCCTCGGGAGTGTGTTGGGAGGCAGCAGAAGGATGAGAGAATTGTTGGGGGACATGATGAACCGGAATCCCCCACAGCACAACGTTGGTTCTACATTCCACCAACGGTGGAAAATCTACAAGCTGACGTTACCACTGTGACATGATGGGAGCAATAAAGCTCACAGAGAAAGTAATTCAGATTCATTGGGGGGAATTTTGCCATCCCGCCTGCCACAGGAATCGTAGCGGGCGGGAGCCAGACCATACAAAGGTCCGTTGACTTCAGGTGGGATTTTCCGGTTTTGGGGCAAGCGCAGACGGAAAATCCTGCCCAAAGTGTGCTCTTTTGTGCAGAGCTTGGAAGTCAACAAGGGTTGCCTGGATGTCATAGGTCGTCAGATCCCCGACCACTTGAAGTTGGTAGCATAAAGGCAAGGCCTCAGATACACCTGTCGAAGTCAGCCATAATATGGTTACCTTCATTCATCTTTGACATTAGATGGAGGAGAGGGGAGAGGAGATCATTGCCAGACATTGGCAGCAGACCTCTAAGAGGTGGGCAGTAGTCTGCTGTTGGTTTCCCAGGAGCAGTAGGAGCAGATTATGATGGTGGTCTCTTAGCATGGAACAGAGGGGCATTGCCATTGGGTCAAAAGGGAGTGAGAAAGTCATGATCTCAGGGGAGGTTGAATCCAATGGCTGCACATGTGAAAGGGAGAGCGCACAGGGTCATGAGACTTGTATTCCCAGTCCTCCTGGGACACCATGCAGAGGTGGAGTAGTGAAGGAGAAGGGAGAACCAGAGCATGATGGCACAGTGGTTAGCACTGCTGCCTCACAGCGCCAGAGACCCGGGTTCGATTCCCGGCTAGGGTTACTGCCTGTGTGGAGTCTGCACCTTTTCCCCCGTGTCTGTGTGGGTTTCTGCCGGGTGCTCCGGCTTCCTCCCACAGTCCAAAGACTTGCTGGTTAGGTGCATTGGCCATGCTAAATTCTCCCTCAGTGTACCCAAACAGGTGCAGGAGTGTGGAGACTAGGGGATTTTCACAGTAACTTCATTGCAGTGTTAATGTAAGCCTACTTGTGACTAATAAATAAACCTTTATTGCAGCAATAGCAGCAAGTGGGCTCGCCTTCAACTTGGCAAGTCAGTGAAGGGCACATAGTGAACAGGCGGCTGAGCCAACCTCAACTACCTGTAGATATCCAAGTGGAGTGTCAATTGTTATGGGCAGGTAAGATATGAGAGGATGGTTCCCCCTTTTCTCACCTCCCGACTAACTGCAACAAGATCTGTTTTAAAGAAGAAAATGCCTTGACACCTGTGAATTCAAGAACAGACATAGACAGGTTTTCTCAGAAGTTTATTAAAAAAAGAATAAAAGAAATGTTTATTCCTCAAGGCCCGAAAGGTAATCACAACAGCATCCAGCCACTCATTCACACAAGAGAAGATGTTGACAAAAGAGATAGCATGCACTTAACAGTCTTAAAGAGTCCAAAAAGTAGCTGTCCTACTGTGCTTCGAGATGGAAACTGGAACTGGCCGGAGGATTTGCTGTTGATTCACTGAAGAAAATGGAGGTTTGAACTTTCTGCCAATGAATTCACAGTGCCTCACATTGCAACAGTCGGTTTCTGTCTCTGTTCCAGTTGAGTCCCGATCGCAAAGCTATAGCTTGCTTCTGCAAATCTTCAGGTGAAAGGATCACCCACTTCTCTGCCTATTAGGGGATTCCAAGCAGCGTCCTTTCTTTGCCGGGTGGGATCTCATCCCTCTGAAGTCTCTTTTGACTCCCAGACAGACTGGCGTGAAGTTGCTGCTCAAGATGTGTGTTAATAAATGTTTTGTATCATAAGCTGGTTTGTGTTCATTGTGCACACAACTGGTCCCTGACGTCAGTCTTGACACTGGGTTTGAATCTCAGCCATTTGCACCATCTGGTGACAGAGTGGTTTTTCTTCACACCCCTTCTGTGGTATTTCATCCTGCAGCCATGAAGTCTGTGTGGCCATTGTACATCAGTTTCTGTAGATATTCAGACAACTGTAGCTGTTAATGGCACAGGAGAGATCTGTTGCATTTTTAATGAGCCTGCAATAGAAAGTCACAAAAAAAGATTGTTTAGATTTTAATATCCTGTCCTGACAGGCAGGCTATCTCCAGCCTTGGGCAGTTTGATGTACATTTGCAGGGGGGGAGGGAAGTCACTTGACCCCCCCTTTAACTCCATATCACCACAAAACAGATTGTTCATTTTCTAGGTTGTTTTAAACAAAATAAAGTGTTCATTTTTCCATAAATTTGCAGACTTAACTATGTGGGCATGACACAATGAGGACTGTGGTGGTGATGTTACCAAAAAAATTCTAAGTACCAAGCAAGCATGAAAACAAAAGAGAATCACATCCATTTTGGGGGCGAGCTCTCAGATGGCACCTTGTGCCGTTTAGTGCAAAAAAAGAGGCAATGTGTGATTCACGCCAGTAGGGAGAGTGACAGAGTCTATTTTTGCTGGGAAGCTGTCTGCTGACTGTGAGGAGCACTATTGCACATGCACCTAGATCTCATAATGTTCTGTGTACAAGTGTGCACAGAACACAAAGATCTGTCACTGCCCCCTCAAACACACTCAGCCCTAGATACTGCTCCCTCCACAGCCTACACCCCCAGATGTTGCCCCCCAACCCCCCTACCACCTCCCCAAATATCATCTCACCCCACTCCCATCCCCCAAATGTCAGTGCCCAATCGTTGACCTCCCCAGCCAATCACCACCATGATACCCCTCCTCCCGGCTGATTGCCATCCAGCCAAATGCCATTGCAAAGTTACCCCCTGCCTCCCTGTCATTTCCCTGCCCCATCATGGACCCATCCCTCCTATTAGGCCCTGAGTACCCAGTGGGCACTGTCAGGGTGCCAGGCTGTTAGTGCCAGGGTGCCCAATAGGCAGTGCCAAGGTCCCAGGCTAGCAAAGCCCAAGGGTCACTACCCACCCTCGCACCATACCACCTGGGGGGGGACCTCATGATGATTCCATCTGGGATTCAATAATTATATTTTTACAAAAATTAAATACTGCATTCAGCCTTTCACCCTTCCCAGGCACCAGGCTGATCAGGTCGACAACCCAGGTCCGGTAAGACCGCAAGATGCGAGAAACCAGGTACCATCCTGGTTTTTTTCCTCTCTTGCAGTCTTACCAGCTCACCACACCAATCGACCGCCGTGACGAGTTGGTAAGATCGCCCCCATGTGTCTTTCAAGGCAAGTCGCCGTGAACATTTTCTTCATGCTGCAGGATGGGCTGCAATCAATGGGCCTCCAAGGACATCCATTGTGACCCTGAAGATAACCTATTCACTTAACCTTTACACATCAGGCTCTTTCCAGCTATCCATTAGACAGCAGCTAATATCTGCATCAGAGAAGTGGCCAATGCCTTGTTCGAGAGGCTGCACTACCAGGCTGACCCTGCCAGTCAGGCTGAGAGGCCTATCGGAGCTGTCACTGGATTCCCCCAGGTGCAAGGTATGATCAATTGCAAGCACATGGCATAAAGGCTCCCACAGAGCAGCCAGTGGCCTTCAGTAACAAAAAGAGTTTCCATTCCATCAATGTACAACTGGTCAATGAGTAAATAAATCACATTCAATAAGTGTGTGTCCAATTCCCCAGGGGCAGTCAGGCTGGGGACATACTTCAGTATTCCCAGGCCACATTCCAGCCCCCCATGCACCTTCAAAGATGGACCCCTGGTAACAAGAGCTTCAGGGGGTTTTGGTGGGAGCGGGTGGAGTGAGGGGGGTGTTGAGAGGACAGGTTAAAATATTTGGAAGACTTTGTTAACAGGCAAAAAACCCTGGGAGGAGGATTGCCCATAATTGGAGGACCATCTGGCTTAGCTGTGACATAGGCTGGAATTCCCCGGGTGTTCACGCCCGGCTGCCACTGCCAGCGAGAATGGAAAATTTGGCACTCAGCCAAATCTCCGTTAACCGCAGCAGGACACACAAATCTCGGCTGCGGGCAAGCTCGGAGAATTGGCCCATAGGCTGCAAGGGTTTAGTGAGAAGGCACTACAGAGAAATTGTAACTAAGGATAAAGATATTGGATGGGATTCTCCGGCCACGCCACCCCAAAACCAGAGAATCCCGCCCGAGGTCACTGGACCTTTGCGTGTCCGCCTCCCGCCTGCTACACAGGGCGGGAGAATTCTCCCCATTGAATTCAGTCCTTGAAATACAATGTTTCAGTTGAGGGTCGAGAGGTAAATGCAATGGATGAGGAGGGGATGTAGGGAAGGCGATAGTGGTATTATCTCGAGATATTAAGCCAGAAATTCAGCCAATCCGAGTTCGAATCCTACCATGGCAGATGATAGAATTTGAATTCAATTTAAAAAAAATCTGGAATCAAGAGTCTACTGATGCCCATGAAACCACTGTCGATTGGCAGAAAAACCCAAAGCTACTGATTAGAATGCGAATCAAGTCTTAAAGATACAGACAATGTGAGTGGAGGGAGCATTAGGCACAGGTTAAAGAGATGTGTATTATCTCCAGACAGGACAGCCAGTGAGATTCTGCAAGTCCAGGGGGCAAGCGCTCCGAAAGCTAATGACATTTGCTATCGCTTCTCGGCCTTTTGGCTAAGATCAAGTGTATGGACGGCAGCCCATGGTCGGCCGCACTTGGTCGAGGTCATTGGGTTGCGCTGAGACTTCATATGTTTCATATGAAGCAATTTTTAAAAGCGGCATCTCGGCCTTTTGGCTAAGATGCAAATGAGCTCAAGTCCTGGAGGAGGATCCTTCCCCTTCTCCAATCAGCTTGGCTCATGTAGATCAGGCCCAGGACAGGGTGGTTTGGTCGCTCGCCCTGTCTTGTCAGCCTGGATCTGAAATGTCTCAACTTGTTGAGACTCTGAATTGGATTTGATTTGATTGAATTGGAAAAGTATTAAAAAAAAAATTTGCTACCAAATAAACCTGTTGGACTTTAACCTGGTGTTGTTAAAACTCTTACTGCATAAACAAGGCACACAGAGACACAAAATCAAGTTACAGAATACTGATTAGAATGTGAATCCTTACAGCTAAACAAGTCTTAAAGATACAGACAATGTGAGTGGAGGGAGCATTAGGCACAGGTTAAAGAAATGTGTATTGTCTCCAGACAATACACATTTGTGTATTGGGACATTGGGGAAACCATGCAGATGCTACGACAACGGATGAATGAACACCACTCGACAATCACCAGGCAAGACTGTTCTCTTCCTGTGGGGGAGCACTTCAGCGGTCACGGGCATTTGGCCTCTGATCTTCGGGTAAGTGTTCTCCAAGGCAGCCTTCACGACACACGACAGCGCAGAGTCACTGAGCAGAAACTGATAGCCAAGTTCTGCACACATGAGGATGGCCTAAACCGGGATGTTGGGTTTATGTCACACTATCAGTAACCCCCACAGCTTGCCCCCTGGACTTGCAGAATCTCACTGGCTGTCCTGTCTGGAGATAATACACATTTCTTTAACCTGTCCCTAATGCTCCCTCCACTCACATTGTCTGTATCTTTAAGACTTGATTAGCTGTAAGGATTCGCATTCTAATCAGTATTCTGTAACTTGATTTTGTGTCTCTGTATGCCCTGTTTGAGAGCAGATATCCACTCCATCTGACGAAGGAGCAGCGCTCCGAAAGCTAATGGCATTTGCTACCAAATAAACCTGTTGGACTTTAACCTGGTGTTGTTAAAACTCTTACTGTGTTTACCCCAGTCCAACGCCAGCATCTCCACATCATGAGAGCAGCAGCCAGGGCACTGGTATAGCAGCACTGATGAGAAGAGGAATGCTGCCATTCTCTTAAAGGACAACAGACCCTTGCTCCACGGAGCCGCTGCTACTGCCCTGGAAGGTTGGCTCAGCAATCCTCGTAATATTTCAAAGGATAAATGGCTGGACTGCTGTGAGAGACTGCGGCTGCTTTGAACACTGGATGCAGTGAGAGACTGCGGCTGCTTTGAACACTGGCATCCTCAGCTGCGATGGCAGCAGTTTGAACCTAAATGCCGTCAGCATGTATCACATACCTCCACCTCCACTTCCAGTGTGGCGCTGAGATATTGGTAGCTTCCAACTGTGCTGCAGGAAGCTGTGGCAACAGCCAGCAGATTTTGCATCAGGACTGGGGGTCACACGTTCTATCATGGAATTGGCCATCACAGTGGCTCTGCATCATGTCCTCTGTCATGTTGAAGCAGGACTGCTCTGTGACAGGAGGCAGTCTGGCAAGCCCACCTATGCACCCAGCATCTCAAAGTTTCTGCCTGTCAGTATTCCCCTGCAGACAGTCCCAACAAAATCCTTATTTCATTCACTGTAGCAGAACTCATCTGGGATCTCACCCTCTGAGGTACTGGCAAACATACTGACCTACCCTCTAGCCTGGCTGTATCCCAAATGCCCAGTGACTCACTGTGTGTGGATCCATATCGTAAGTTTCCGATCTAGTGAAGGGAGTTTATCCTCGGAGGTCTGGTGCCATTCACACCCTCCCTCCCCAGGGTTGCTGTGGCCAACCTGGTGGAATTTCCTGGGGAACTGAAAGCAAAATAACTCAGAAAGGAAGAGTTGGTACCGGGGAAGGTGAGCTGGGATGGAAAGTAAGAGGTTCAAAGTCACATCATCAAAAGTTTACAGGTCATGCCAGATAGCAGGATGAGGGTGAGATAGAGTTTGGGAAGGGTGCTAAGTCAGAAAGATACCGTCATGCTGAATGGTTTCAATGGCACTGGGCACCATAACCTCTGCCAAAGCTGGCTCCAAGATACAGAGCATAGTGACCTCCAGTGGGCTCAGGTCAGGGCTGTCCAACATATAACCACAAGGGGGCCACATTTTACCTTCAGCACGAACCCCCAGACAGCAATACTAAAGTGAAATACTTTTATCCAAAAGAAATATGATCCTTGTGTAACAGGACAAGCAGACAAACAAGAATTGAAGTATTAGGTCCAAAGAACATTTACAAAAAAGAAGAAACCAAGTATACAAATAATGAATAGTTTTAGTCTGAAGCTGTGAATGAATGTTCTCTTTGATGAGAGCAGATATCAACGCCTCTCTGAGGCAAGTTGAAGCAGATGAGAAACTGATTCATCACTCAGCGAGTAACGATATCAAGATTTTGTAATGTGCAAAGAGGAGAATGTAATTTTGCCCAAATTGGAACTTCCAAACATTGGACGCATCTTTAAACCAAGGTCTACCAGGCATGGGTAACTGGCCTTGGAAAGAAGACAGAAGAAGCCCACCAAGATTTTGGTTCTTGCAGGGCTGGTACAAGAGTATCTGGCAAACCTTCAGCTTTACGCCAACGTCCCCACAATTAACTTTCAAATAGGAATACAGTAAAACTTGTCCCCTGCCAGCTCCACCCTGACACAACCGCTAACAATTGTCATAATGGCGAGAGTTGTTATCCACAGCCTGCCCTCGCTCCAGTCTCCACCTCCCACTGGCTCTGCACTCCCTCACTAGACTCACCCAATCCAGTCTCAGAGTGGCACTGCACCATCTGCATCACCACAACATCACCCAGGGATGTTCTGGCTGGCTGAAAACACTGAACTCCTAGGAAACAAGCATTTGTGATTAACCAGGCATCACCCATTCTGAAGTGTCACAAGTTGAAGTCCATTTGTTTACTTCTGTAGTTTCATGAACAAACAAAACTTTTAAACAGCAAAAACAGTGTAGAATCGCCGTGCAACAAGGCACCTCTCCCCGATGAGCTCAACGCATTCTATGCTAGTTTTGAGCAAGAGGTCAGTGAGTGGATGTCATCCAGCCCAGAGGTCTTACTCAAACCAGTATCGGAGGTCACCATTGCCAACGTTAGATCGGCCTTCTTGAAGGTTAACCAATGGGAAGCGACTGGCCAGGATCCTGCACAGACCAACTGGCGGGGATATTCGCAGACATCTTTAACCTCTCCTTATTCCGATCCGAGGACTCGACCTGCTTCAAGAGGACAACCGTCATTCCTGGACCAAACAAAAGCCAGGCAGCGTGCCTTAATGACTAACACCCAGTGGCTCTGACATCCATCATTATGAAGTACTGCAAAAAGTTAGTCATGGTGCAAATCAACTCCGGTCTCCCAGATTGTCTGGATCCACTACAGTTCGCCTATCGCTGTAACAGGTCCACAGCAGACGCCATCTCCCTGGCCCAACACTGAACCCTGGAACACCTGGATAACAAGCACAGTTATGTCACACTCCTACTTATTGACTATTGCTCAACCTTCAACACCATTATTCCCACAAAGCTCACCTCCAAACTCCATAGCCTAGGGCTTGGCTCCTCCCTCTGCGATTGGATCCTAGACATCCTAACCCACAGACGACGGCGACCAGTAAGGATAGGCAACACCTCCTCCACGATCATCCTCAACACCGGTGGCCTGCAAGGCTGTGTCCTTATACCATACTCTTTATACACTTATGACTGTGTGGTCAAATTCCCCTCCAACTCCATTTTCAAGTTTGATGATGACACCATCATAGTGGGTCAGATCTCAAAAAATGATGAGATGAAGTAGAGGAAAGAGATAGAGAATCTGGTGAAATGGTGCAATGGCAATAATCTCTTCCTCGATGTCAGTAAAATGAAGGAGATAGTCATCGACTTCAGGAAACCTAGTGGATGAAGTGAAAATGGAGAAGAGCTTCAAGTTTCTCGGTGTCGAGATCACCAACAACCTGTCCTGGTTCCTCCACGCTGACGGTACAGTTAAGAAAGCCCACCAACATCTCTGCTTTCTCAGGAGGCTAAGGAAATTTGGCATCTCACCAATTTTTACAGATGCACCAAAGAAAGCATTCTTTCTGGTTGTATCACAGCTTGGTATGGCTCCTGCTCTGCTCAAGACCACGAGAAACTACAAAGGGTTGTGAATGTAGCGCAGTCTATCATGCAAACCAGCCTCCCATCCATTGACTCTGTCTACACTTCCCGCTTCCTCGGCAAAGCAGCCAGCATAATTAAGGACCTCACGCACCCCGGACATTCTCTCTTCCACCTTCTTCCATCAGGAAAAAGATACAAAATTCTGAGAACACGTACCAACCGACTCAAGAACAGCTTCTTCCCTGCTGCCATCGGACTTTTCAATGCACCTACCTTATATTAAGCTGAGCTTTCTCTACATCCTTTCTGTAACTGCAACATTATATTCTGCACCCTCTCCTTTCCTTCTCCCCTATGTACTCTATGAACAGTATGCTTTGTTTGTGTAGCGCACAAGAAAAAATACTTTCCACTGTATCCCAATACATGTGGCAATAATAAATCAAAACAAATCGATATAGGTGGTGCTCTGAAGCTCTATTATTCCTCTGGACCCCTTGTAAAATGAGAAAACCCTGGTAAAACAACAGTTAATTGTCTATTTAATAGGCTAAAATACTTCCCCCGCCAGGCCAGCTGCCTTTGGCAATATTTGCTTGTGATGTAAAGACATTGGTCCTGACACCTTTTGCTGCCATTCTCCATTGGGCTGGTAAATTTCAGCCTTGTTCTCTGCATCTGGCAGACACCTGGGCTCAGGTCTCTAGTATCACATCCAAAGACTTGGAACCTCATTCTCTTTTATGTTGTTCTTACTGGGGTGCTTTTCCATTCATCCAATTCGTCAGAGAGGGTCAGCAGCAACTTCTTTCATAATGAGGGCAGTTCCCCTTTAAGAGATGGAGGTTAGCTGGAACATATAACTTACCACGCTAGGCCCCGTTGCACATTCAGCTAGCCAAGCACAAAATTTGTGTGCTGCCTGCCTCAACAGGACTGTGTGTGGCTAGATCGGGAATGATGACCCCCGTGGCCAAATATGGGGGCAGCCAATTCTTTACCGCATATACAGAGTAATTCTGGAGGGCACCAATAATGCCACCTGAGAAATTGACTCTTAAAGTAATGAAAGGAAACAGTGTTGTAAGGGATTGAAGTATGCTGTCTTTTGGATGGATATAGGTTTTGAAACTCTGCTCACGGTCAAATAGGATACTGGAATTGTGCACAATCTGGTATAGCCTGAGTGAACAGCTGTGGAAAGGAATAAAATTCAGATCAAGCTTATGGGGATTTTAGTGAGCGCCAAACACAACAGCTTCAGATTTCTTAATGTTTAACTGGAGAAAGCTCCCCTTTATCTGTTGAAAGTTGTGGAATTGTCAGTGGTTAGTGACTACATTAATAGAGTGGATATCATTACTATACGCATCAATCTGTGAATAATGTATCCTGGGGCAGCAGGAAAAGAATGGTGGGGAGGCAGCAGAGGTATGGATGGAAACTCGAAACACCCTGGAGGTGACTGTGCAGGACGAGGAGACGAAGGCACTGCTGGGTATAAGCTTACTCCACCGGCACAGATTGGATATCACTGAAGGCAGCAGCCCCACTCTCTCCCCTCAAGGCAAACAGCAAATGAGAGATGATTGTGGGGGATGGAGCAATTAACTGTATTAATTGATGCACAAAACTAGAAGCCTCAGTCATAAAAGATGTTGTCAGCAACTTTTACTGAGGCTGTTATGGTAGAATAGGCAAAAAAAGCAACTAGATTCTAGGGATTCAAGGAGTGAATTTTAAAAGAGATTGCAAGGTGCTGCATCAGCCTGGTTATGACAGGCGGAATAGCTTCCCTCTGTGCCATAAATCTTCCTATGTTTTTCAATGTGAACAAAATGTTCAATGTCCTTGAAGAAGCACAACAGTAACAACCAATATTTATAGAGTACCTTTAACATAATAAAGTCCCAAGGCACTTTACATGAGGTTAATAGAGCAAAATATCACACCCATCCACCTAAGGAAATATTAGGCCTAATGACCACAGGATTGCTCAAACAGGTATGCTTTAATGACTGCCTTAAAGGAGGAAAGAGATGTGTAGCAACTTAACAAAGAACAATGAATGGTACAGCACAGGAACAGGCCCTTAGACCCACCAAGCCTGTGCCGATATGTGGTCTCTATCCTTCTATTCACCTCCCATTCATGTGTCTGTCGGATACGCCTTGAATATTGCTAATGTGCCTGATTCCACCACCTCCACTGGTGGTGCGTTCCAGCATCCACCAGCATCTATATGAAAAACTTTCCCCGCACATCTCCCCTAAACTTACCCCTCTCACCCTAAACCTGTGCCCTAGGAAGGAAATTTCAGAGATTAAGGCCTTGGAAGCTGAAGGCATTGCCGCTAATTGTGGAACGTTTGAAACTGGGAATGGTCAAGAGGCTGGAATTGATGAAGTGCAGAGATCCAGGTGGAATGTCAGGCTGGAGGAGATTGCAGAAGTAGGGAAGGACAAGATCTGAAAACAAGGATGAGAGTTTAAAGTTGAGACGTTGCTTAACAGTTTCCAACGTAGACTAGCAAGCAGAAGGTGGCGTGGGTCAAGACATGAGCAGCTGAGTGTTGAATGCAGAAGGCTGCAGAAGAACAAATGAGGGAGGCCAGTCAGGATTTCTGGATGTAAGCTTATTCCACTGGGACAAATTGGATGTCACTGAGAGTAGCATCCCCACTCTCTCCTCACAGTCAACAACAGATGAGAGATGGTGGAGTAATTGACTGTATTAATTACTGCACAAAGCAAGAAGAGAATTAGGGAGGCCAGGATTGCGCTAGACCAGACAAGGTTGGAGGTACAGAGACATGGAAAAGGGTTTCAGCAGCAGAGTCGGGCTGTTAGGAAGGTGGAAATAGCAATGAGGTGAATGTGTGGTGGGAAGCTCACCTTGCGGTCGAATATAACAGCAAGGTGGTGGACAGTCTGGTTCAGCCTCAGGCACTTGCCTGGAAGAAGGGTGGAATCAGTAACAAGTCAATGGTTTGTGAAAGAAATCAAAGTTCTTCCCAATATTTAGTTGGAGGAACTTTCTTCCCATCCACTACTGGATGTTGGACAAGCAGTCTGACAGTTTAGAGATAGGGGAGGCATTAAGAGCAGTTGGACTGAGATAAAGCTGGGTTTCGTCAGCATACATGTGAAATCCAATGCCTAGGTATCAGATGGCATTCTCAAGAGGCAGCATGTAGATGAGAAATGGGGCAGGTGGCAAGGAAAGATTTTTGAGGAACACCCGAGTAATGGTCCAGGAGCAGGAAAAGGGTTACTCTCTGGATACAACTGGATAGATAAGATTCACAGGCAAGTGCAGTCCCACCCAGTGAAACAAGAGTGCAGATGTGTTGGGGAAGAATGGAGCTAACCATGTCAGAGGCAGCAGACAGCAGGTTGAGAAGGAGAAGGAAGAATAGTGCTTTTCTCACAGTTATTTGTAACTTTGATGAGGGGTATTTTTGTACTATAGCAGGGAAGAAACCTTATTGGATGGATTCGAACATAGAGATCTAAAGAAAACGCACATGAATTTGGGAGACAACAACTTCTTCAAGGACTTTGGATAGGGAAGGAGGTTTGAGGTGGGCAGTGGTTTGCAAGGACGGAGGAGTCAAGGATTGTTTTTTTTAAAAAAGCAATGACGATGGCAGATTCAAAGCTGAGGAGACAGAACTGTTAATAATATCAGCTAACATAAGAGCCAGGGAGAGGAGCTGAATGGTCAGCAGTTTAACAGGAATAGAGTCTCAAGAGGAAAAGGTGGATCTCATGACAGAATGAGCTCAAAGGGTGATCAGGAAAGATTGGAGATAAGCTAGAGAAAGGTGCAAATTCAGGGTTGTGTAGGTTAGATATGAGGCAAAATTGGAAAGGCCAAGGATACATCTTTAAGGCAAGGGTAGTGATGGTGATTTTGATAGTGATAGAATGGTACCAGAGAAAAGAGACTAATTTATTATGTTGGTGAGTACTAGATTAAGGAGTAGTAATAGGTTATTCAGGATTTGAAGTTGAATAATTTCTATACTGTAAGGCACTAAAATACAAATTCCAAGAAATCACTGTCTCTGAGTGTGATGGAAGTATGGAGGTGATCAATGATTTAAAAGGGAATTGGACACTTGCAAGACTAAGAAGATAGAGCAGGAAAATGGGACTGACTGGACTCCGCTACAGAGAACTGATGTGGACATGATGGGCCCATGGCTTCCTCCTTGCCATAGTGACTCTATGACATTATTCTATTATACAATGCACAGAAGTCTTGAAGAATGTGCTTTTACATTATGATTTATTATTATAGACTATAGCATCACTCCATAATATCCAAATGTGATAATGTTCCATGGTGTGATACAGTTTGATAAATGTTATAACCATAGCTCAGTGGGCAGTATTCCCATCCCTGCATCAGCAGGTTGTGGCTTCCCACTTCAGGGACTTGGGTAAATCATCTAGACTGACATTCCAGTGTGATCCTGAGAGGAATTTCACTCTCTTTTGGATGAGATCTTAAACTGAGGCCATGGGTGCTTAAACTATTATGACTGCAAACTCTCACGAGAGGACCTTAACAAGAATTGCAGTGGCACGATCTCAGTTTGAGATCATCCCCACACCCTTCCAGTAGCTTAATCAGGTTCACCCCCAGTGATTACCATTGATTACCATCAATTTGAATAGATTTAAATATTCTTAAATGGCTTAATGTTGTTGCTTTCAAAAATGGAAACAAGTCGTGATGACCACACCGGGGCCCGGAGGTGAGTATAATCATCGGGTGGTGAGGAACATAGCTAGGCAGTGTCCTGGCACCTGGCAGTGCCAACCTGATTGTCACTGCTGGGCAGGGACAGGGCTAGAAGCAGAGCCTCCAGGGAACCCCATTGGGGGAGGTTCCCATTATGTAGGGGGGCAGCAGTGATGGGGTGTCTTGTGCCTGCATTACATTGGGGTGGGTGCTGGCACTGGTACTGCTGATGATGGGGGGGCGGGGCGGGAGCGCAGGCATTGGTGTCCCGATGCCAGTGATGGCGGTGGGGTGGAGGTGGGGGGTGGGCACTGATGCCTGTGTGGTGTGGGGTGGGGGGAGTGGTTGTGCTACCCTGATCATGTTAGGATATGTGGTCACAAGATAACGTGCTCTATGTGGAGAAACAATTTAAATACATGGTTTTTAACTTTCCCATGTCAGTTCTCTGTAGTACAATTCACTCAGTCCCATTCTCCTGTTCTATCTCCTTAGTCATGCAAGTGTCTATCCAATCTCCTTTTAAAATCGTTGATCACCTTCACTTCCACCACATTCATAGGCAGTGATTTCTAGAAATTTGTATTTTATTGAGTGATGGTGGGGGGATTCCCCTCTGTATTCTAGATTTGGGAGTGTTTCTCTTGTCTGCTGGGAGTCCTGATGTTTGTAGGTGGGGGTCAGGGGGGGGGGGGGTTCTTTACTTTGACTTTGAGATTAGAGCCCCATTAAAAATGGCACCCAATCTCTACGGACCCACCAGAACAACAGCGCAAAGCACGTCCCCTTGCTTCTTGTTGACAAAGCGCCAGAAGATCTGGAGTGAAAACCTGGATGTGTTTCAGGGAAACCCACCGGTTTTCAGTCAGAACCTGACACTTAGCCATTTTAAAGGAAAATTCCACCCTAAGATTCTACCTGCCCTCTGACATGGGTGTAAAAGATTCATGGTAATATCTTGAAAATCAGGGAATTCATGCCTTGTCCCTTGGCCAATATCTATCCCTGAAGCAACAGCACTAAAACCAATTATCTGGTCACTGTCACATTGCTGTTTGATTGAGCTTGCTGTGCACAAATTGGCCACCATGTTTCCCTATTTTACACTGGTGACTGCACTTCAAAGATACCTCATTGACTGTACATTGCTGTGGGAAGTCCTAAGATCATTAAAATAGGAAGATAAGTGCAATTTTATCTTTCTACACAGCATAATATATGGTCGCATAGTAAGAAAAAATTACATGGTAATTACCATCCTTTGAGGAACAGGTTATGAATTGGTTCTTCATTCTAGTGTGTTTGAGCTTTGACAATAAGGGGACAGACAGGTGCATATGCCCACCCTTATCCTCTCGAGTCTAAACCCTGGAATTTTGGGAATTAGTAGCTGTCTGGAAGGTAACTTGTTCCTCACACAAACTCGGTCCAATGGGACTTTCATTGTGTGAAACTGACAGCTGATGATAACAGATGTTTTCACCGGGACTACAAGACAGTTTGTTCTTTTTTGTCGAACATTCCCTCTGTATATGAAATGCTCACAACAGGATAACCTAAGGGGTCATATGACCTCTAAAGCTGAGATTAAAAATTGCTATCATACAGAAGATGACCTAAAATGTTATTATTATAAAATATTCCCTCTGGTTATCATTCCTGGCCAACGAACACATGAGGTTCAATGAACCCATCAATGTACAGCTGTTATCTCTGACTCGTGGCCAAAACAAAATTCTATACAGAATTCACCATTACATATGGAAAATGCTTCAGTTTAAAAGTGAATATTCTTGTGACCCGGAATTGATCTCCATCAAAGGTGAAGAGCCCATAAAGCTTCAAATTAGCTAGCTTTTGTCATGGTCAATGATGAGGTATAGTTACTCGGAGAATAACCGTGCATCCAACTGCATCAAAACCTTTGCTCTCTGGAAAATACCAGATCCTGAGGGTGCTACAGCTCATCATCTGCAGTGACATTATTTCATGTATCAAATAATGCTGCATATAGTGAAAAGGTTTCCTGAAAAAAAGAACTACATATTTAAGTTGTTTCTCCACACGGAGCACCTTATTGTGGCGCTTCATAACAGCAAATGCTTTCCAAATGATATAAACTGCTCATGTGCAATTTTTGTAGGAATCGAGGGTGAAGAATTTTCAACTAAAATTGTGACCATTGCATTATTCCAAAATTAGAAGGTCACATTGTTCTCCTGCCTTTTGCTTGCTCTGGCCACCCATCCATCTTTAGAGACAATGATTTGCGCCTTGGTGGTTTTATTCTGTGTTCAGAGGACTTGGAGTGTCTGCTCCTGGGTGCGAGCCTGGGAAAAATATATGGAGACCTTGGGCTGCCCAAATGTCAGGGGCACCCTCTCGACCTCCCTGGTTGGGTCCAAACGGGTGTGGGACACTACATATGGTAGCTACATTCAACTTGTTGCAGAAGTTGCCAGAAAGGTAACAGAGTGAGGGGTCAGTCTGCCTTTGAGCTCCACTCCAGATTTTCTACCAGAGTTTACTCGCTTAGCCTACTGGCTTTTTCACAGAGAAATGTGTCTACGAGGAGTCTATTTCATTGCCCATTTATCATGCTTCAATATGTAATACAGCAATTCTGTGCAGTGAATAAGGAACATAGGAATTAGGAGCGAGAGTAGGCAATTCAGCTCTTCAAGCCCACTTCACCATTTAACATGATCATGGCTAATCTTATCCTGTCTTATCCTGAATATAATTCATATTGGAAATCACCAAATTAATGTCATTTTTAACAAAACCTTCTTGTCCAGAAATTGTCATCACACCTTACAATATCTGAATTTCGTTATTTTGAGATACATAAACATGACTTACTTATTTTGTACAAACATTTTGCACTGAAATGGTATTTGTCTTGGATGTCAGACTGACCAGATTACTGGAACAACACATACTAAACATGAAATAGATATTACAGACCATTGATATTTGGCACATAAACTTCATGGATACTGCAAGGAGGAATATTCTCAGCATTTCAGGAACTTCTCGATTTGGAAGCAAAGTAATGAAAGTATTCATGACAAACTTAACAAATGTTCAGGGATAAATATAAAGTTGAAAAGATAATTCTAAGGTGGTTGGATTCCATTCAATCCAATTGAATGAAAGAACAAGGACGGTACAAACATCAGATAACAGAATATAATAGTAATTCAATTTTATCATTGAACTATTGCTTGACTAGCTCAGATTTGCTGGAAATTTGCTTAAAATGCTTATGCACAAAAAATTGTTTTTTTATTCTTAAATTTCAAGTATGTGTCTGCAATGGCTGGTGGGTAAAGATTGTCTTTGGTGTGATTTTTCATTTCTAATGAGATTTTAAATCTAAGTGATTTTCTAAAGCAAAGAACATACAGTCCAAAGATATGCAGCTTAGGTGGATTGGCCATAGTGCATTGCCCCTTAGCGTCCAAAGATGCATAGATTAGATGGATTAGCCATTGTAAATGCGTAGAGCTACAGGGACAGGGCAGGGGCCCAAACCTTGATAAGATGCTCTTTCGGAGAGTTGGTATAGACTTGATGGGCCAAATAGCCTCCTTCTGCACTGTAGGGATTCTATGAAATTGATCTCCATTGTGCAACTGCAAGATGACAAATAGAGAGCAAACCTTTCTGATTCTTGCGCGTTTGAAAACAAAAACTGTATTAGTTTAGAGGGTGGTTTAACAGGGATAGGAAAGAATCTGAGCACATCAGCTCTCCTGGATCAAAGTGAACTGAATCCTTCAACTCTGTTCTGTATTGTCATTTCACAAAAACAGACACACTGCATAGTATTTACAGAACGCTATTCATTTCAAACACAAAAAACATTTTACATTGTCATTTTAAAATAATCTGTCAATACATCTTCACAAAGCACAATCAAGTGCTTGTTAAGGTCATATCAGTCAGGCTATTTATATAACACAACAAAGTTATTATTATTAAAGGTAATTATTATTACTTTTAGTACAGTTAACATTTAACATTTTAAAATGTATTTCTCCCCATTTTTGTTCTTGCCCAAGTTACTGAAAGACAATTGGGAAAGCTTTTCCTGAGATAATAAAAACAGAAAATGCTTCTTCTTTGAAGGGTCACACAGACTCAAAACATTAACTCTGTTTCTCTGACCACAGATGCTGCCAGGCCTGCTGAGATTTTCCAGCATTTTCAGCTTTTATTTCAGATTTCCGCAGTATTTTATTTTTATTTAAGCTATCAGTTAGTTTCTGCTGCACTGGACTGACACTGTGCTCAGATTTTCCTTCCCTGCAGTGGATGCCTTTCCATTCCACTTATTGCCTCCTATTGGATGTGAACATGGAAACTCACTGTGTGTGGTGAACCATCGTTGGTTACCACTGTGGGGTTGTTATAATGTTGTTGTTGGGCTAGGGTGTTTACACTGTGGGATTAATATACCTGTGGTGGATGCTGTTATGGCACATCCCGGTCGGGCCCCGCCTCCTGGGAGAGGTATAAGACCCTCTGCTCAGGCAGGACCCCTCCAGTCTGGAATGGTGTACTCGTGTTTAGATAGTTCCATTGTTTGTCAATAAAAGCCTTCAATCGCTGAAGCCTTGTACCTCGTGCTTGATTGTCGCGCATCAATTTTATTGACAAACACGAAACTCTCGACAGTAAAGAGAGTATGGAGCAAATGCTGAAACCAGAGCGTCTGACGCTGGACCCACGTGCGGTCGGCGCCTCTAACACCTTCGACCACTGGCTGAAGTGTTTCGAGGACTACCTGGCAGCCTCTGCAGCAGTTACTACGGACAACGACAGACTCCAGGTCCTCCATGCGAGGGTAAGCGACACGGTCTACCTCGCGATTCGTGCGGCCACCACTTACCCGAGGGCCATCGAGCTCTTGAAAAAGCGATACACGAGACCACCCAACGAGATTCACGCTCGTTACCTCCTCGCTACACGACGTCGGCAGTCGGGCGAAACCATGGAGGACTACGCCAATGAGCTCTTGCAGCTTGCCAGGGGCTGCGACTGCAAAGCTGTGTCGGCTGAGCAGTATATGTACGACCTCACCCGAGATGCGTTTGTGGCAGGGGTAGGGTCTTCGTACATCCGGCTCAAGCTGTTGGAGAAAGGGAATCTCAACCTGACCCAAGCGATGGAGATGGCTGAGATGCTGGAGGCGGCGTCGAAAAGCTTGGCTCTGTACCCAGAAGACCACGTGGAGACAACGTGGCAGGAGCAGGCACAAATCCCTCCTCGCCCCACGGGCTCGCGCTCCCATATCGACCCGACGACGGCGGCAACTCCAGGCGGCCCGCGGTGCTATTTTTGCGGAGGAGCCAAGCATCCACGGCAACAGTGTCCAGCTAAAACGGTGATCTGCAGTCAGTGCGGTAAAAAGGGGCACTACGCGAAAGTCTGCAGATCGAAACCCAAGAACGGCAGTGCAGCCTGTGACCCTCCAGAACGGAGACAATCTCCATCGGCGTCGCAGTACCCACGAGGTCCGACCATGTGCGAGCCCAGGACGACGCCATTGTGGCTGGCGGAGGAGGAGGATGACCACCAGGAGTCGCTACGCTTGGCACCCTCACCCACGTGCGATTCATGGGGGCGGCCATCTTGGTCGACGACGACCAGGAGCGACCAGCAGGGGTCCTCAGAATCAACCTCGGCTGCCTGCAGTGACGTCCAAGGGCCAACGGTGGCGTCGATCACTCTGGACCAGGCTAAGCATCACAGGCTTGACTGTTCAATGATGAACATCAAGGTAAATGGTCGTACTGTGTATTGTCTGTTTGACAGTGGGAGCACCGAGAGTTTTATTCACCCTGACACTGCAAAGAGGTGTGGACTCCGGGTTCTACCTGCCAAACAGACAATCTCTATGGCATCACGGTCCCGGTCTGTACCGATCCAAGGACGTTGTGTGGTAACTCTGGAGGTGCAGGGCACAATTTACGAGCGATACAGGCGCCTTGTGTTGCCGCATCTTTGCGCGCCAATTCTCCTCGGACTAAACTTTATGGTCCACATGAAGAGTGTGATCCTACAGTACGGTGGGCCACTCCCTTCGCTGGCAGTAGGGAATCAGCCGCAGCCTCCAAATCGTCCAAAGCGCCCCGCATGCAATCTTTCCACACTAAAGATCACCACACCCTCTTTATTTAAGAATCTGGTACCAGGCTGCAAGCCCATCGCTACTAAAAGTAGGCGTTACAGCGCTGAAGACCGGATCTTCATCAGATCTGAGGTTCAGCGGCTCCTCAAAGAAGGGATCATACAGTCCAGCGTTAGTCCGTGGAGAGCACAGGTCGTGGTGGTTAAAAGCGGGAACAAACCCCGGATGGTCATCGACTACAGTCAGACCATTAATCGTTATACGCAGCTGGATGCGTATCCTCTCCCGCGCATATCTGATATGGTCAATCAGATTGCGCAGTACCGGGTGTTCTCCACCATAGACCTTAAGTCCGCCTACCACCAACTCCCCATCCGCCCAGAGGACCGACAATACACGGCTTTTGAGGCGGATGGTCGTCTGTATCAGTTTCTTAGGGTTCCATTTGGTGTCACCAATGGGGTCTCGGTCTTCCAGCGTGCTATGGACCAAATGGTGGACCAGAACGGGTTGCAGGCTACCTTCCCGTACCTGGATAATGTCACCATCTGCGGCCATGACCAGCAGGACCGTGACACAAACCTCCAGAACCTTTTGCGCACTGCGTCTCGCCTGAATCTGACCTATAACAGGGAGAAGTGTGTATTCCGTACGCGCAGGTTAGCTATCCTGGGATACGTGGTGGAAAACGGGGTCATCGGCCCTGATCCAGACCGTATGCGCCCCCTTACTGAACTTCCCTTGCCCGCTAGCGCAAAAGCACTGAGGAGATGCCTCGGCTTCTTCTCTTATTATGCGCAGTGGGTCCCCAACTACGCGGACAAAGCCCGTCCGCTCATCAAGTCCACGACTTTCCCACTCACGCCGGAGGCCCAATTGGCCTTCAAGGCTTTGAAAAGCGACATTGCGAAAGCCACGATGCACGCGGTGGATGAATCCATCCCTTTTCAGGTGGAAAGTGATGCATCGGATTTCGCCCTGGCCGCCACACTAAACCAGGCAGGCAGGCCCGTCGCGTTTTTTTCCCGCACCCTTCAAGGTCCCGAAATTCGGCATTCAGCGGTGGAGAAGGAGGTCAAGGCTATTGTGGAGGCCATCAGACACTGGCGCCATTACCTGGCGGGGAAGCGGTTCACCCTGATCACGGATCAGCGATCCGTGGCGTTTATGTTCAGTAATACGCAGAGGGGCAAGATCAAGAATGACAAGATCTTGCGGTGGAGTATTGAGCTCTCCACCTATAATTACGATATTATGTATCGTCCAGGGAAACTCAATGAGCCCTCGGATGCCCTCTCGCGCGGAACATGCGCTACCATGCAGGAGGACCGCTTGAACGCCCTCCATAATGACCTGTGCCATCCTGGGGTCACTCGGCTCTACCACTTCATAAAAGCCCGCAACCTGCCCTACTCGGTGGAGGATGTCAGATCAGTAACGAGAAGCTGTCGGATTTGCGCAGAATGCAAACCGCACTTTTACCGACCTGACCGGGCACAATTGGTCAAGGCCACTCGCCCCTTCGAGAGGCTGAGTGTGGATTTTAAGGGCCCCCTTCCCTCAACGGACCGGAATGTGTACTTTCTCAATATCATAGATGAATACTCCCGGTTCCCGTTTGTTGTCCCCTGTGCGGACACGTCGACTGCCACGGTGATCAAGGCATTCCATGATCTTTTTACCCTGTTCGGGTACCCCTGCTACATACATAGCGACAGGGGCTCGTCGTTCATGAGTAACGACTTGAGGAATTCCTGCTCTCATATGGGATTGCCTCTAGTAGAACCACGAGTTACAACCCTAGGGGCAACGGACAGGTGGAGAGAGAGAATGCTACAGTCTGGAAGGCTGTCCTATTGGCGCTGAAGTCCAGGGGCCTTCCAGTCTCCCGTTGGCAGGAGGTCCTTCCAAATGCGCTTCATTCCATTCGCTCCCTCCTGTGTACGGCAACCAATGCTACTCCCCACGAGAGTAGGGCGGCACGGTAGCACAGTGGTTAGCACTGCTGCTTCACAGCTCCAGGGTCCCGGGTTTGATTCCCGGCTCAGGTCACTGTCTGTGTGGAGTTTGCACATTCTCCTCGTGTCTGCGTGGGTTTCCTCCGGGTGCTCCGGTTTCCTCCCACAGTCCAAAGATGTGCGGGTTAGGTTGATTGGCCAGGTTAAAAATTGCCCCTTAGAGTCCTGGGATGTGTAGGTTAGAGGGATTAGCGGGTAGGTATGTGGGGGTAGGGCCTGGGTGGGATTGTGGTCGGTGCAGACTCGATGGGCCGAATGGCCTCCTTCTGCACTGTAGGGTTTCTATGATTCTATGATTCTATGAGAGGATGTTCTCATTCCCTCGGAAGTCGTCCTCGGGGATATCTTTACCAGCCTGGTTGACGTACCCAGGATCCGTCCTTCTGCGGCGACATTTAAGGGCCCGCAAGTCCGACCCCTTGGTCGAACCGGTCCAACTCCTCCACGCCAACCCTCAGTATGCCTATGTGGCATATCCTGACGGGCGAGAGGACACAGTCTCGATTCGAGACCTGGCGCCCGCAGGGGACGTAGCAACTCCTGTCGCTCCCATACCCCCTGTCACGAATCCCCTATCACTTATTTCTTCCCCGGACGTGGCGCGGTCAGCACCGGGACCAGTGCATAACAGTTATACTCCCATGTACAGCTTGCCTGAGACTCGGAGATCGGCGCCACCACAGAAGGTACCGGGATCCCCTGCACCACCGCTTCACCAGGGTCAACCGGCCCGTGAGTCCTCGAGGGGACAGCCGGACGCTGTTTTGGAGAGAACGCCACCGCAAGCACCTGCTCCGGTGTCACAACTGGTGTTGAGGAGATCACAGCGACGGTGCGGTCCTCCAGACCGTCTGGACTTGTAGATTTTTTTGTATATATGTAATCTGTTTTCGCACCCCGCCGGCCTTTGTTTTTCAAAGGAGGGGTGAATGTGGTGAACCATCGTTGGTTACCACTGTGGGGTTGTTATAATGTTGTTGTTGGGCTAGGGTGTTTACACTGTGGGATTAATATACCTGTGGTGGATGCTGTTATGGCACATCCCGGTCGGGCCCCGCCTCCTGGGAGAGGTATAAGACCCTCTGCTCAGGCGGGACCCCTCCAGTCTGGAATGGTGTACTCGTGTTTAGATAGTTCCATTGTTTGTCAATAAAAGCCTTCAATCGCTGAAGCCTTGTACCTCGTGCTTGATTGTCACGCATCACTGTGTGGCAACAGTGGGCATGAGTTGCTAAATATACAAAATGCTTAAATGCCAGGCAATGTTGGATTTGTAAATTTAAAAATACTCTAATGTCAAGAGTTGGCAAATTCTCAAACTCATTTGATAGAACTGCCAAACCCTCCAACATGTTATTAAAAATCTGTGCATGGCCCGTTGGAAGTGTTATGTGGACATGAAGCTTGTTATTAGGGGCCAATGACTTGTTCCAGTATGCCGACCTCTAAAATGCTCCTTCAAAGAGAAATTGTGATTGTCATTTGTAGAACTGAATAGGAAGGGCTCTGAGGCAAACCCCATGCTGGTGGACAATGCTCTCTCCCTCAACTTCCTTCATCCACTAATCTGCAGGAACTACTCATTTTTGATCAGCTGTATTTAACAGGACCAGAGGACTTGTAAAATATTGTGAGCTGGGGCTGAGAGAGTGATAAAGGAGGGTGTTGGTGGTGAGGGGAGAGGAACATAAATCAATCTTGAAACTCCAAGCCTGGTGAAGCGTTCAAGTAATTCTGGAATATGTATGGCCAATGATCTGAAGGTAGAAAAAGGCAACCCTTGTTATCACATGTTACCAACTGTCTATTTACATAGTCAAAACTGTTCTTTCGTAGAACAGAACTAACTTTGTACAAAGTCAACTTCAAATAAAAAGAAAAATGCATTTATACAACACATTTCATGATTGCAGGACATCCCAAAGTGTCTTGCAGCCAATTAAGTACTTTTGTAGTCACTGTTGTAATGTAGGAAATGCAGCAGCCAATTTATTCACAGCAAACTCCCACAAACAGGAATGTAATAATACCCAGAAATAGTCTGCTTTTGTGATTTTTGACAAAGGAATAAATATTAACCAAGACATTAGGGTTAACGCCACTGTTCCTCTTCAAAGTAATGCCACAGAATCTTTCATATCCACAGAAGATAAGGCCTTGGCTTAAATATTTCATCCAAACAACTCCTCCAACAGTGCAGCACTCCCTCAGTGAGTGCTCAGTCAAAGACAAGAATGATTACAACTGAACCATGGCTGATGTTAACCCCTTAGTACTTTAGATAACTTGGTATCTAAAATGGACTTGTTCCTTTGTACTTAAACCTATGGTTATCACTTTGAAAAAGTACATAACAAATAAAGATCAATGTTCGGTGTATAAACTGCAATGATAATTGCCAGGGGTTTTGTGAAGATGTTTGTGATTATAGTGGCGAATGATGTACACCATTATTATAGTATTTGAGTTGCAGGAAATTGCGATGCAAGTAACTTATGTTGTTTTTACACCATAACAAGGACCTTTCTGCTGAAAGTATTGCAGAATCCCTAAAAAGCAGACAATGCAAGTTTCAACACTCTCCCCACCCACCCCCATTCAGAGGAGGGCTCTGAATTTACTGCACAAAGTTGCAGAAAGGTGCTGGTGAAATTATGATAATTATTCCATGGAATTTCTAGCAGAGAAACAAAGCTATGTCAAGAGTTTGTGCTTCACACCAGCCTCCTCCCACCTTACTTCATCTCACCCTATCGACAGATCCGTTTATTCCTTTCTTCCACCTAATGTCCGCTTCAATTCTTTTCAATCACTCCATGCAGTTGTGAGTCATGATTTCTTATAATTCTGAATGAATTTATTTCTCCTCAATTCCTTTTTGGATTGATTAGTGACGTTGTTATCTTTATATCCTCTCATTTTGGACATTTTATAAACTGAAACACCGGGCAGAAATCTCCCAAGTTCCCACTGCATGTTTGATGGTGAGCATGGTGGGACAGCGAGAAGTTGGTTTGGAACAATGTGGCGTGCAGATGTGGGAACTCACCTGAACAATGTCTGGGGTTGCCTCCAGAGCTTGGGATGGGTGGGGTGGGAAGGGGGGGGGAGGGGGATGGTTGCACCTTCCAGATTAGGTGTCCTGGAGGTGGTCCATCTTCCAACCTCAGAATGTTCCTGGAGGTTCATTTTTGTCCTCAGGAGGTCTGTCTTCCAGTCTCAGAGTGATCCTGGAGATGGATCTTCATTTTCAGATGTTCCACCTTCTTTGTGCAGTTGTGGATCAGTGATGTTGGGCGCCTTTTCAATCTGACACCTGAACACAATAGGGGACTACACACCACCCGGGCTTGCCCCACCACTGAATACAGCGGGAAACACCCAAGTGCATAATTAGTGAGGTTGGGACCAGAGGATTTCCTGCCAGCTGCCGCAATGGGAAACACTCCATGCTCCCGTCCACCCCATGGACTTAGTCTCAAAATGGGAGAATTCCACCCACCTTCTCTATATATATCCTATTGAACCCCAACATTAATATAAAAATCCACCTGGCCCCTAATTCCATATACTCTCATCTCTGTCAAGATAAGATCATAAGACCACAAGGTGCAGGAGCAGAAATAGGCCATTTGGCCAATCAAGTCTGCTCCGTCTTTCAATGAGATCATGATTGATCTGAAATAATAATCCACAACTCCACTTTCCCGCCTTATGCCCATAATCCTTGATTCCCTGACTGAATAAAAATCTATCAATCTCTGCCTGGAACATACCTAAAGACCAAGCCTCGATAGCTCTCTGTGGTGAGAATTCTGCAGATTCACTACCCTCTGAGAGAAGAGGTTCCTCCTCATATTTGTCTTAACTAGGCAACCCCTTACTCTGAGATTATGCCCTTTGGTCCTGGACCCTCCCACAGGGGGAAGCAACCTCTCAGTATCTACCCCATCAAGCCCCATGAGAATCTTATATGTCTCAATAAGGTCGCCTCTCATTCTTCTAAACTCCACTTAGTACAGTCCCAATTTACACAAACTCTCTCCCTAAGAAAATCCCTCCATACCCAGGATCGACCTAGTAAACCGTCTCCAGACTGCCTCCAATTTCAGTATATCCTACTGTGGATAAGGGGACCAAAATTGTTCACAGTATCTTACTGGAAGTCTTCTGAACATTCAGTTATTACATCTATTGCTTTACACTTATTTATTTTTTATGTTACTTTTTTCAAAGAATTTGATTAAGTTGTTCAAACATGACCTTCATTTTTGTAATCCATCCTGACTTTATTATATTTTGGTTTCTAGTTGTTCCTATTACATTTTGAACAATGAATCCAGTACCTGTCTGACCACTAAAGTTAAGCTAAGTTGTCTATAGCTCACTGGATTTCTTCTATCTCCCTTTTTGAATGTTTAATTGATATTTGTTGCCCACCATACCTCTGGAACTATTCAGTTTTCTAATGAATGTTTGGTCTCTCTTCCTTGGTATCTTTGACACAAATTCTCCCATCCAGACTAGTGGCTTTATCCATTCTAACTTTGTCCGGTTTACTGATTATATCCAACCTCTCTAGCTTAAATATCTTGGTAATCATTTTTAATCTCTTCTCATTTCATGCCCAATTTATTAGTATTCTTGGTTAAAATTAAGTGAATGATTTAATATTTCAGCCAATTTGATGTCAATTTCTGAGTGTATCCTGTGTGTCTGTCATTGCTATCTTAATTTTCCTTTTGTTAATTATATGTTCTCAGAATAAGTTACTGTTTCTTTTTATATTCTTTAATCATTTAATTTCAGACTACCTTTTTGCTTTCCTAATTTTTAAGATCTCTTTCTATTTCATTTTCCCCTCACTATTCTCTCCTTCATTGTCTATGTTTTTGATGTGTGCCTTTTTATTCAATTTCAGTTTTATCTTTATTCATTCAGAGTTGAACTGTTGACTATTTTCTCCTTGATTTTTTGTCGAAAGTATTTCTTCTAAACAGTAATGGTCACCATTTTAAATAGTGCCCACTGCTTTTGTTTGTTATTCAACATTTTTTTTCCACTTAATTTCCCTGGTTATCCTCATTCTCTCAAAATTAGTCGTTCCAATTGTAGCCAGATGGCTAACAAGCTAAACTTCTGCAAAAGGTGATGGGAAAAGTAGTCAACCTTACACAACACAAGATCTGTAAAACGGTTTGTCCCTGCAAGCAAGTGTGGTAAGTTGTACTCAACAAAAAAAATCAACACCAGCAAATGTGGGCTGTTTTTGCAAGCTAGCATCGAGGAAAATGGATAACAGGTCATCCATTTACTTGGCAAAAGAACTTTCTCAATGCTGGGAGAAAGTGGATAAAAGGGAGAAGTTAGCAGGCTCAGCAGCGAGACCTGCGGAATCAATCACTGCATAAGAAGGCTGCCCTATGTTCGGGATTCAGAAAAGAAGATGACCTATTGAAGGGAGCTTGATCACTTCACTTTGCAATGGGTATTATTTAAGTCCCAAGCCATGAGTCTTGTGATTCATTGAACTAACAATAGTCAGTGCTCTACCAAGTAAAATGCAGTTCAGTCTTTATCAAGTGCTTTAAACATTAATAAAAAGTGACTGGAAGGAAATATCTCATGTTAGTGTCTCTTTGTCCGTCACATCAGTTAACACCCTAGTTTGAGAGTCAACACAGTCTATTGTTTATTGGTATTTCAATCATTATTTTAAACCTAATCGTCCAAAAGTGTGCTGTGCCAGATCAACAATCAACACCCAACTTTAATTAAAGCCTTGCCCTTACCGTCTCAATGTATATGACATTTTGCGTTGCAAATTGACATCTGGGATCTGAGTGAACAGGGAAAGTGACAATGTATCTCCTGAACCAACCAGATTGAAGGATTCTGAAATGAACAGAACAAGATCTCAATAAAGAGTGTAAATTAGCGTGATGAATTCAGTGTCAATTCATATACCGAATGGCGAGGAAACAGAAGGAAACAAAGAGAGGAAAATAAGAAACAGAATGAAACAAAGAAATTTTGACCTTAAAAAAACAATTAAACCTGAAGGACTGAACTCCATACTTGTTCAGTTTCAGTGCCAGAGTTCGACTAGCAGTAATTAACAACTAGCATGTCGTTACAAAGGCACTTAGACTTGAAATAGCTTCTGTCAAATCAGGTTCAGAAAGAGAAATAAAGTTGGTGAGTTTATTTCTTAACTACAATGCAACTATAGGAAACTCACACTGCTCATTTCATTCGAAAGGGGAGCCAGACAGAAGATCTGAGACAAGGTTTTTGCAAATCTAATAGCGGAGCAACATATTTTCAACAACTTTCCAATTTCTGTATTTAACCACACATCTGCCCTCACATGAAGTTACTGTGTATAAATAGTGGTGAGTACTATTAGTCTTCCTAATATTTTGACAGCAATTTTTGAGCCATTATATTATGATCGCTGCAATGTGATTGCTGTTCTCAGGACAAGACTTATATGACGGAAGGTTTTTCAAATTGGAATTTGTTTTACAAAATAGCATGCTGTTCATTTATGATTATTTAATAATGACATACTTTACTATAGATGATGTAACTATGGATCTTCATTCTACATGTGTAAATATTACATTGGAATAAGAAGTGAATTCAGTGCAGGAAGGGCAATAATAATAACGTATAGTATGGGTATATCTGAGGATAATCCTTCTTGTAACATAAATCTTCTTTTACATGCCATGAGATAAGAATTTCATAGTTCACTTTCGTTTGTGATTGTTATTTTCACTGTGTTAAATTATAGCTATAATTCCAAGGTAGTTTGATCTGGCGGCTGCAGCTGTCCCTCAATTTAAGGATAACGTTTACTCAGGGTCATGGGTCTTAGGTCTTCAGGCGACTGAGCAGACCAATCCTTGATCCATAGATCTTTGGGCCCATGAGGCAAGATGTCCCACAAGTAGTGGGATCTGGGATGCAGGGTTTGCTTCATTTTCTTTCCTTCCCAGCAGCCACTCTCCCTCATCATTAAAGTATTTGGACTGAAAGCATGATGTAGCCTGAGGACAAATTATCGCCATTTTGAACAATTGGTATCAAGCTCTTTCCAATCATTGAGGTCAATGTTGTCACACTCCAAGGAAAGCATCAAAGTGTCTTTGAAGCATTTTCTTTGTTCTCCCCTGGAATGCTGGCCATTTGAGTTTAGAAACACAACTGGCGGGGCAAATGCATTTCAGACATCCAGACACAGTTTCCTGTCCATTGAAGTTGATTTGGGAGGAGTTTTACCTGAGTGCTTGTGGACTTGGCTTCAAAAGGGCATTAATGTTTGTTCAGTGGTTTGAACCTGAAAGATGCAGTGGAGGCATTGCTGATGGAGTTCCTCTAGCGCTCATATTTATTTTCCTTTTTCCCTTTGTTAGAGTGGATGTTGATGGCAAAGCTTGCATTTTTTTGCCCATCCTTAATTGCCCTTGAACTGAATGGAATGCTCGGCCATTTCAGAGTTTCAACAGAGTCTGGAGTCAGATGTAGGCCAGACCACATAAGCATAAGAGATTTCCTTCTCTAAAGGACATTGGTAAACCATATGATATTCAATGATAGTTATCATGGTCACCATTACTGAGACTAATAATTATATTCCAGAATTGATTTATTCAATTCTAATAATTGAATTTAAATTCCTCCAGCTGCCATGATAGGATTTGAACCCATGATCTCAGAACACAAGCCTTAGCCTCTGAATTTCTGGGCCAGGGACTGACTGTCTTCACTTACCATATCATTGATCCAGAGTCTAGGTCTCACTGCATTACAGAGGTGTGGTGATGACAACTGCTCAAGTACATTTGTTGGCTTGCTGAGACCTTTAATGTCAAAAGCTCACTGCCATAGTTTGTAGAAGGCGGAGCTGGTGTGGCTGATCTGGCATTGGATCTCCTCATCAATGGTTGTCTTTTGAGAGAATTAGTTGTCAATGGGAAGTGCTCAAGATGTTCCAGAGTCTCTCCTTCAACATATACGAGAGGTGCAATATTTAGCTGACCAGTTGAGGGTTGATATGTGCGTTCTATTTTGGAAATATTTAAGGACAGTATGTGTTTTTGGATACAGAATTGAAGAGACTGAGAGTAGCTTGCAAATCTGCAGTCATCAGCGAACAATCTGCAAATCATATATGTCTATGGTGGACAGTTTATCTTTGGCATGGAGATGACTGAGGTTAAAGAGTTTTCCATCTAGGCGTTCTTTAATACCGACATCAAAGGCCAGTTGACAAGATGAATAGCCATTGTCAGGTAGATTGTAAATAATATGGAGGCAATCATGAAAAACCTGCTTAACTCTGGCCCAGATATTGAAGGCATCTGTTTCCCACTCAAGACAGTTGCAGTCATATCATCATGAAGCAGTTGTAGGATTGTGAGGAAGCTTCTTGGGCAGTCAAACCTTTGTACCAAAATCCACAGAGGCTTGCGATTTACTGAGTCCAATGCTTTGGTCAGGTTGACGAATGCAATGTAGAGTTCTGGTGTTGTTCCTGACATTGTTCTTGGATTTGTCTGGCAACAAAGATCATGTCAGAGGTTCCTCTGAAAGGTATAAAGACACGTTAGGTCTCTGGAGGGATTCCCTTAGCCACAGGAAGTAGGCAAATCAGGAGAATGCATGCCAGGATTTTCCCTGCTATAGACATGATAGATCATGGTGCGGAAACTATTTCCCTTCTTGAAACTAGTTATAACTATCAGATTCTGAAAATCGGAGATGGTGGAGGGTGGGCAGGAGGGATTGTTTTTTCCTTCCCAAAACGAGAGCATGGTTGCGTGGAGTCTTGATGTGAGCAAAGGTTTACCAATTTCTCCGTTGGAATATCACTGGGGCCACAGGCTTTGTATTTTTTCATCTAGAAATCATAGAAATCATAGAAACCCTACAGTGCAGAAGGAGGCCATTCAGCCCATCGAGTCTGCACCGACCACAATCCCACCCGGGCGTACCCTCACATATATTTACCCGCTAATCCCTCTAATCTATTTGATTGCTTGTTGCAACTTTTGCATCGATGGTGGTTCACCCATGAATTCTACCACAGGGTACTTGGGATAACCTGAAGACTATCAGCTGCCACTGTGGATTCACGGTTGAGGAGTTGTTAAAAATATTTGCTTCAACGTTGCCGGATGACACTCATCCGTAAGAAGAGAAACACCATCCTGTGAATGATGCAATGATGCAATGCAAAGTGAATGAAGGAGATTTCTGTTCATCTGATTTTGGTCTATATGTGGCCCTGGTGGCTTCAAAAAACCTTTCGATGTCATGATGGTCAGCATAGTGCAGCATGGTGGCACAGTAGTTAGCACTGCTGCATCACAGTGCCAGGGACCCAGGTTCAATTCCAGCCTTGGGTGACTGTGTAGAGTTTGCACGTTCTCCCCGTGTCTGCGTGGGTTTCCTCTCCACAGTCCGAAGATGTGCAGGTTAGGTGGATTGGCCATGCTAAATTACCGGTTAGTGTCCAAAATTGTGTCGGTTAGGTGGATTAGCCATAGTAATTGTACGGAGTTATGGGGATATTGGGCTGAGAGGGGGGATGGGGAGGTGGGGGTCTGGGTAAGATACTTTTTCGGACAGTCAGTGCAGACTTGATGGGCTGAATGGCTTCCTTCTGCACTGTCGGGATTCTATGGGTTCGAAGGCTCCTTTGGGCTTTCTCCTCCCACCACCTGTGTTTTATCTTCTGAATTTGCCTTTGGGTTTCAGCTTTGAGCTGTTGGAATGCTCCCACCAATCTGGTATTAAATAGAAGGAAATCTCCACAACGATTGTTCACAGAAACCTACAGGTGTGTAAATGAAACTTAGGATTTGATTCGATTATAAATAAGATAACTGGTCCTTCATGGGTTTATAAAACGCAGACATTAATTGATTAGTTCTTATTAATCAAGCTTACTCGAACTGGAGTTCAATTATTTATTTTCATATTGTATATTTTTAAATATATACAATATAAAAAGTAACTAATGTTAGAGACTGTAAATTGTCAGAATAGCTGAGAAGGTGATTATCAAAAATATACAATGATTAAAAATTGAACAGGACGATTCAGAGTTCATTGGTTATCAATGACATATGATGAAATGCACAACAAATTATGGTCCAAAAATCTCTGTAAACAATCCCTGAAAAAAATGAACAGCAATCAGCTTGAATTAAACTTTCCCATTTTGTCTCCATGACATTTTGCCCTAAAAGTGCTGGAAGTGCAAAATTGAAGTGTTTTAAAATTTATTCTTCACATGTGAGTGTCACTGGCAAGACCAGCAGTTATTGCTCATCCCTAATTGCCCCCAAGAAGGTGGCATTGAGCTGCCTTCTGGAAACGCTGCAGTCCACGTAGTGTAGGTGCACCCACAGTGCTGTTAGGAATGGGGTTTCAGAATTTTAACCCATTAATAGGGGCACTTGGAGGTGGTGGTGTTCCCATGCATCTGCTGCCTTTGTCCTTCTGAGGTCAGAGGGTTCAAAAGCATTATCCCGAGAGGCTTGGTAAACTGCTGCAGTGCATCTTGTAAATGGTAACATGACTGCCACTGTGCATCAGTGGTGGAGGGAGTCAATGCTTATGGATTTATGGATAGGGTACCAGTCAAGCAGGCTGCTTTGTTCTGGATAGTGTCAAACTTCGTGAATGTAGTTGAAGCTGCACTTCTCCAGGCAAATGGAGAGTATTCCATCACACTCCTGACCTGTGGACATAAGAACATAAGAAATAGGAGCAGGAGTAGGCCATCTAGCCCCTTGAGCCTGCCCCGCCATTCAATAAGATCATGGCTGATCTGAAGTGGATCAGTTCCACTGACCCGCCTGCTCCCCATAACCCTTAATTCCCCAACCGATCAGAAATCCATCTATCCGTGACTTAAACATATTCAACGAGGTAGCCTCCACCACTTCAGTGGGCAGAGAATTCCAGAGATTCACCACCCTCTGAGAGAAGAAGTTCCTCCTCAACTCAGTCCTAAACTGACCCCCCTTTATTTTGAGGCTGTGCCCTCTAGTTCTGGTTTCCTTTCTAAGTGGAAAGAATCTCTCCACTTCTACCCTATCCAGCCCCTTCATTATCTTATATGCCTCTATAAGATCACCCCTCAGCCTTCTAAACTCCAACGAGTACAAACCTAATCTGCTCAATCTCTCCTCATAATCTACACCCCTCATCTCCGGTATCAACCTGGTGAACCTTCTCTGCACTCCCTCCAAGGCCAAGATATCCTTTCGCAAATAAGGGGACCAAAACTGCACACAGTATTCCGGCTGCGGCCTCACCAATGCCTTGTACAGATGCAGCAAGACTTCTCTGCTTTTATATTCTATTGTAAGAAGTTTAACAACACCAGGTTAAAGTCCAACAGGTTTATTTGGTAGCAAAAGCCACACAAGCTTTCGAGGCTCTGAGCCCCTTCTTCAGGTGAGTGGGAATTCTGTTCACAAACAGAACTTATAAAGACACAGACTCAATTTACATGAATAATGGTTGGAATGCGAATACTTACAACTAATCCAGTCTTTAAGAAACAAAACAATGGGAGTGGAGAGAGCATCAAGACAGGCTAAAAAGATGTGTATTGTCTCCAGACAAGACAGCCAGTGAAACTCTGCAGGTCCACGCAACTGTGGGAGTTACAAATAGTGTGACATAAACCCAATATCCCGGTTGAGGCTGCGACAACGGATGAATGAACACCGCTCGACAATCACCAGGCAAGACTGTTCTCTTCCTGTTGGGGAGCACTTCAGCGGTCACGGGCATTCGGCCTCTGATATTCGGGTAAGCGTTCTCCAAGGCGGCCTTCGCGACACACGACAGCGCAGAGTCGCTGAGCAGAAACTGATAGCCAAGTTCCGCACACACACGTTTTCATTCATTTAATAACTGTTCATGCACATCAAGGGCAGCATTTTGGGAACCTGCATTTGGGAAAAGCTTCGATTTTTAATGTGAAGTTATGCCGTAAAAATTCATTAAAAGAAACAGAAAATCCAAGAGTAAAGATAATTGCAACTGAATGCCCAGAAGTCGAACTTTGTTTCCTGCTGCCCGTGAACACCTGGTTGTATGGTAGAGAGAGAGAGAGATGACCCAAAGAATTGCAATTAGAGGAATTGTATCTGAGAGTTAGGGGTGGGGCCAATTTCGTGGGTGTGGATCTATCCGCATGGAAATTTTGGTGGACAATAAAAAGGTCATGGTAACACAGTTTCATAAATAACTCACTCCCAGAAATTTCCTAGCATTTAAATCTTGCAATTTGCTTGGAAAGTGGCAAACCAGAAAAGCTGGGATAAGATTTACAAATTAGAGCCCTCTGCACAGAACTACAATTGATTGGATTGCACGTTTGCCAGTTTAGGCAGGAAGGCCACTATATGATTTAACACACACGATTATTCAAACCATTTCGTTTTAATGGACGGAAAATCTTGCAGGCTGCAAATTAGAGTTGATAACCTGTGTCCAAATTCCTAATATGCATTTCCAACACATGTATCTTGGCAGCAGGAGCGGTAATTGGTAAAATGTCCCCTTTGACACTGCGTTTTTCAAGTTGAAATAATACCTTGGTCAAGCTATCTCTTGGGTTCTGGCCACTGAGGTGAAAAAGAAACAGAAAAGCCTCGGTAGTGATGCAAAGAAAACACCTTGAGCCAAGATAACTACTGGGAGACTTCATTCTGAGAGCATCTTAAAAAAGCTCAGACGCTGAGTTTGAAATAAGCGGGTGAAATTGAGATGGGACCTGGTAGAGGTATACAAATTAAGTAGAACAGAAAAGGTTCATCCCGAGCATATCTCACTTTAAGCCACAACTGCAGAACAAGTAAGCCTTGTGCAAGACTAATGCCAGAAGCACTTGTTTACCGAATAGAATCTGCTCGACAGAGACAGAGAGAAAAAATCCTGGAATCTAGACTTTGGTCAGAATTTTAACTCCAAATGTTTGGGTGGGTGAGGGGGTTCAATGTCTGCAAAAACGCCAGCGTTTTGGAAATGTGACATGATTCTATCCACGTCCAGGTTCTTGTGGAGTGCATTCTGAGGTGAATGGGAAATGAGCTGTTGGGTCAGTAGCTTAAATATTTAAATCACTAATTAATTGCGGTTTTCACCCAGAATTCTAGTTTTAACAGCCAGCACATGGGTTACCCGAGCTGTGTGGAATTTGCCAGGGTTCACAAGGTTACTTGTATGGAGAGTCATTGATCAATAAAATAGACAGGCTATAAAGCCTTTCAATTCTGAAACTGTATAGATGCTTCCCTGTGAATGGGAAAGGATTGTGTTCATTAAAACTGTTCTGAGAGCATGACTTCACTACTTCAGAGGAGATTTCCAACTTCTTCAAAGTCATTTCACCTACCTCAGACTGACCTCAACCTGAACTTTCCTGCTGTCAACCTTCACTGCAGTTTGGGGACAGCTGATACAGACATAACATGGACACCTAGTGACCAGCGGTGCAGGAAGGACATCAACAGAAATAGCAGCAGCACCCACGCCAGCTGCCTTCTCTGCAGCCAGATACTGCTGTACAGAACAGGGAGGATAAACACTGAGATTCATCTTGAAGGAGCGATAACTCCTCAACACAGAGCATACAGAGGATCAGCTTCCTCGACATGACACAGTAACTTTACCTCAGGAAGCTCAGGCTTCTACAGTCATTGTTGACATTTACACTCTCCCTAAATGAGTCTTCCTTTCAATGGGGCCAGGTGGCAATGTTGCTAATGGCCATCAGTATCACACGGCCTTGAATATCTCTGTCTCTTGACAGCTCCAGAGATTCGCTCATAACATCTGTAGGATTTCACAAATGTGCTGCCCGCAAGTATATCCAAGGTGACCGATGTCATGTTTACCAAGGCTGCCAATGATGTCCACTATGTTACTAATGGGGTCAGTCAGAGCAGAGGAATCTCACATTTACTACAATGGCTGTTTTACCACAGGTGCAGGGAGTCAGTGATTGTGGATATGTTAAAGCATCTTCAGATCATCCTGGAATATTTATCAGTCAGGAAGGATTCCATTCATTCAGAGTTCAGTTGAACCACTGGGAGATGATTATGCAGAGCTGTGTAAGAACCTGGAAGCTGCCAGGATTCCTTCATTCCGTTACAGTCACATCTCCCCCAGGTTAACGTATCGGCATCCAGAGGAAACGTGTGGCTCCTTGGAGACAAAGTCTGTTTGAGGCCCTGACCAGTGCAGAGCCCTATCGCTAACATAGAGGAAAGATACAACTGGAGCCACAAGACTACAAGAGCCGTAATGGAGCAAGCTATTTGATTCCTGAAGATACAGGTTGGTGCCTCCACAGTCTGACTGCAGCTCGATACAGGAAGGGGCCGCTCTCTGATATGTACCAGCAAGGTCTCCAGAATGGTTGTAGTCTGCTGTGCCTTGCACAATATCACGTTGCAGAAAGGAATGGGGCTGAGGGAGGAGGAAGGTGCAGAGCGCTGACATCCTCTGAGGACAGTAAGAAGTTTAACAACACCAGGTTAAAGTCCAACAGGTTTATTTGGTAGCAAAAGCCACACAAGCTTTCGGAGCTCTAAGCCCCTTCTTCAGGTGAGTGGGAATTCTGTTCACAAACAGAGCTTATAAAGACACAGACTCAATTTACATGAATAATGGTTGGAATGCGAATACTTACAACTAATCAAGTCTTTAAGAAACAAAACAATGTGAGTGGAGAGAGCATCAAGACAGGCTAAAAAGATGTGTATTGTCACCAGACAAGACAACCAGTGAAACTCTGCAGGTCCACGCAACTGTGGGAGTTACAAATAGTGTGACATGAACCCAATATCCCGGTTGAGGCCGTCCTCGTGTGTGCAAAACTTGGCTATCAGTTTCTGCTCAGCGACTCTGTGCTGTCGTGTGTTGCGAAGGCCGCCTTGGAGAACGCTTACCCGAATATCAGAGGCCGAATGCCCGTGACCGCTGAAGTGCTCCCCAACAGGAAGAGAACAGTCTTGCCTGGTGATTGTCGAGCGGTGTTCATTCATCCGTTGTCGCAGCGTCTGCATAGTTTCCCCAATGTACCATGCCTCGGGACATCCTTTCTTGCAGCGTATCAGGTAGACAACGTTGGCCGAATTGCAAGAGTATGTACCGTGTACCTGGTGGATGGTGTTCTCACGTGAGATGATGGCATCTGTGTCGATGATCCGGCACGTCTTGCAGAGGTTGCTGTGGCAGGGTGGTGTGGTGTCATGGTCACTGTTCTCCTGAAGGCTGGGTAGTTTGCTGCGGACAATGGTCTGTTTGAGGTTGTGCGGTTGTTTGAAGACAAGAAGTGGGGGTGTGGGGATGGCCTTGGCGAGATGTTCGTCTTCATCAATGACATGCTGAAGGCTCCGGAGGAGATGCCATAGCTTCTCCGCTCCGGGGAAGTACTGGACAACGAAGGGTACTCTGTCCACCGTGTCTCGTGTTTGTCTTCTGAGGAGGTCGGTGCGGTTTTTCGCTGTGGCGCGTTGGAACTGTTGATCAATGAGTCGAGCGCCATATCCTGTTCTTATGAGGGCATCTTTCAGCGTCTGGAGGTGTCTGTTGCGATCCTCCTCATCCGAGCAGATCCTGTGTATACGGAGAGCTTGTCCGTAGGGGATGGCTTCTTTAACGTGTTTAGGGCGGAAGCTGGAGAAGTGGATTACACGTTAAAGAAGCCATCCCCTACGGACAAGCCCTCCGTATACACAGGATCTGCTCGGATGAGGAGGATCGCAACAGACACCTCCAGACGCTGAAAGGTGCCCTCATAAGAACAGGGTATAGCGCTCGACTCATTGATCAACAGTTCCAACGCGCCACAGCGAAAAACCGCACCGACCTCCTCAGAAGACAAACACGGGACACGGTGGACAGAGTACCCTTCGCTGTCCAGTACTTCCCCGGAGCGGAGAAGCTACGGCATCTCCTCCGGAGCCTTCAACATGTCATTGATGAAGACGAACATCTCGCCAAGGCCATCCCCACACCCCCACTTCTTGCCTTCAAACAACCGCACAACCTCAAACAGACCATTGTCCGCAGCAAACTACCCAGCCTTCAGGAGAACAGTGACCATGACACCACACAACCCTGCCACAGCAACCTCTGCAAGACGTGCCGGATCATCGACACAGATGCCATCATCTCACGTGAAAACACCATCCACCAGGTACACGGTACATACTCTTGCAATTCGGCCAACGTTGTCTACCTGATACGCTGCAAGAAAGGATGTCCCGAGGCATGGTACATTGGGGAAACTATGCAGACGCTGCGACAACGGATGAATGAACACCGCTCGACAATCACCAGGCAAGACTGTTCTCTTCCTGTTGGGGAGCACTTCAGCGGTCACGGGCATTCGGCCTCTGATATTCGGGTAAGCGTTCTCCAAGGCGGCCTTCGCAACACACGACAGCGCAGAGTCGCTGAGCAGAAACTGATAGCCAAGTTCCGCACACACGAGGACGGCCTCAACCGGGATATTGGGTTCATGCCACACTATTTGTAACCCCCACAGTTGCGTGGACCTGCAGAGTTTCACTGGCTGTCTTGTCTGGAGACAATACACATCTTTTTAGCCTGTCTTGATGCTCTCTCCACTCACATTGTTTTGTTTCTTAAAGACTTGATTAGTTGTAAGTATTCGCATTCCAACCATTATTCATGTAAATTGAGTCTGTGTCTTTATAAGCTCTGTTTGTGAACAGAATTCCCACTCACCTGAAGAAGGGGCTTAGAGCTCCGAAAGCTTGTGTGGCTTTTGCTACCAAATAAACCTGTTGGACTTTAACCTGGTGTTGTTAAACCTCTTACTGTGTTTACCCCAGTCCAACGCCGGCATCTCCACATCATCCTCTGAGGAGCCAGTTGCAGGCAGGTTGCTAAAGAAGCCTGTGATGGCCTCATTCAGACACACTTTACCTAATCTGAGTCTGTGAAGCAAATGGCAGTGCAATGGAGAACTCTCTGGTGGACAACCAACACAACTCACTCCACAGTCAAGAATCCAACCAGCACAGTCATACCTTTGCTTATCCTCCAATCTGATCATGAGCCATAGAGGTGCCTCATATCAGGCAGAGATGCTCGCTGTTGTAACAAGGGTGAGTGGCCATCTGGAAGCTGGCCTTCAAGTGGTATGATACGTTTATTTATTACTATCACAAGTAGGCTTTTATTAATACTGCAATGAAGTTACTGTGAAAATCCCCTGGTCGCCATTCTGGTGCCTGTTCGGGTACACTGAGGGAGAATTTAACATGACCAATGCACCTAAACAGCACGTGTTTTGGACTGTGGGAGTAAACCAGAGCACCTGGAGAAAACCCACAAAGACACAGGGAGAACGTGCAGACTCCACACAGACAGTGACCCAAGCTGGAAATCGAACCCGGGTCCCTGGCGCTGTGAGGCAGCAGTGCTGACAACCATTATGCCAGGACGTTTGTAATCTGATGAGCACAGCTGGGCCATGAGGCAAATAGGACACTGTTTTTCTATCATTGCAACAGAAACATTCCTATAATGCTAGGGAGCACAGACAAATGGGAGATGATATGCTTTTCATTGTTGTAATCATACATACAGAGAAGAAAATGACGAAGATTGGATGGATTGCAGCAGGTCAGCCTGTCAAAGAGTGCAAAGCAGGTGTGGAGCCCAAAGGGAGTATGAAAAGTGATGGTTGTAGGCACCAAACATTCTGCTGAATATTAACACCGGTGCCTCTTTGGCCATTGATGACCACAGGAAGTTCCAGACGTTGGATAGGCAGAGGGAGATGGGTGAATGTGGAAATTGTTAACAGAACTGTTATCTCTACTGCAGACTCAGTCAAATATTAGGCACTGTCTAGAGCATCTGAATCATATGAGACTGTCGAGGAGGAGCTACAATGTGAGGAGACAGCGTCACATCAATCAAATGCACCCTTTGCCTGTGCAGATGCTCTCACATTGGGAGACGTTGGCAGGCATTTAGAATGGGTGGCACCAACAGATAAATATGTCACATCTGTGCATGAGGCTGGTCCCCATTGGAGATTTGCTAACAGTCCGGGCAATGCTCCATAGATTGTAAGCCTCAGGTGTCATCATCAAAGTGGCGGATAGTGGGATATCTGTGGACGTCTGTTAGAGTTCCCAGATGTTGCTCCTCCACAACTGCAGGTGACACAGATTGTGCTGAGTCATTCAAGGTAAGATTTGGAGGGACAAAAGCAGAAAAATGCTAGAAAAACTCAGCAGGTCTGACAGCATCTGTGGACAGAGAGTTGAGCCAATGTTTCGAGTCTGGATGACCCTTCGTCAGAGCTGCAAGGAAAGAGAGTTAGCAGAGATTTATACTGCGAGGGTAGGGAGAGGTTGTGGAATGGGACAAAGGGGATGTAAATGAGCACCAGAAGGCTGAGAAAGTGTTGAAAGTTTCCATTAAAGTGATCAGAATGCAAAACAAAGGTACAGTTTGGTAAAGGACTGCCTGAGGAATGTGGCAGTTGGTCTAAAGAAGGGTGAGGTGGGGGAGGAACGAGAGAGAGAGAGCGAGAGGATGGAAAGGAGAGCGATAAAATGGAGGTGGGGAGGGGAGAAGAGAGGGTGGAAAGGAGAGTGACAAAATGGAGAAAGAGATGAAATGAAATGAAATAAAATAAATGGAAATGGGGTGAAGGTGGGGGAGAGAGTTCATGCTCTGAAGTGGTTGAACTCAATGTTCGGTCCAGAAGGCTGTAAAGTGCCCAATCGGACGATGAGGTGCTGTTCCTCCAGTTTGTGTTGGGGTTCATTAGAACATTTCAAAAGGCCAAGGACGGACATGTAGGCAGGAGAGCAGGGTGGTGTGTTGAAGTGGCAGCGACAGGAAGATCTGGGTCCTGCTTGCGGATGGACCGAAGGTGTTCAGCAAAGCGGTCACCCAGTCTGCGTTTCAACACATCACCTGTCCTGTGACAGCGCTTTAAAGTTGGATTTTTCTCAGAACTACCTGACCGGAATACCCAGAACTGTCCGACAAGGCAGTAACGTTTCTGATGCCTTTTCCTGCAATCTACCTTTGCGAAACTGGATTTTCAGGGTTTGTCTCACTGAAGACCAGATATCAGAATAAACTTGACACATTGAACCAGATCACGGATTGAGAGTGTCATCTCTGGAACCTGACATCCAGCGAAACAACATCAACCTTCTCATTTGGTAAGTGTTACTTGTTTCCACTGGGAGGCCTACTGCAGGTAAATGTGCTGTGGCGAGTGCAGTATATTTGAGTGTGTGCATCATAGACTATTAAAAATAGCTGTGCTTTTAATACCCGTTGATATAGACTATTTTTTAAAAAACCATAAACTATTTAAAAAAAATATTTACATGTGTGGTCCACAAAAGCTTTTGACGATGAGCTATAGTCTTCATAAAGGAAAAGATTGGGAACCTCTGGTACAAGTCAATTAAAAATACAGAATAATTTTACAAAACTTACAAAGTAACAGAAATTACACAAAGTCTATATAAAATCGGTGCTTGAAAGTGATTGGTGTGCTAAATATAACAACACAGCCAACATATTCCTATGTAATGAAAGTTAAAAGAACTATAGGGTTACAAAAGCTAATTACAGTATTTAATTCTAAACCTACAAAATCAAGTATGTTTACATATTGTGATTGAAAGTGACTTTTCCTTTTAAACATCACAGGTGAAACTGCACTAATTTAGTGCACATGGCTGAATGTTTCAACACTTGTTTTTCTTTGCACAATAGGCTTTTGAATTTAGAGAACACAGTTGATCATTTTAATTGCTAGGGAGGTGGATGGTTACACTCCAGTTCAAACTTGACATCTTGCATCACGAGCTTAAGGACTGTATGTTTTTTCTCCCTTGTCAAGATGCTAACACCAAGTCACATGATGAGCTAATGTCCCAGAATTCAGCATAAAATCATATTGGACATACTTCGATTATTTGGCTAATTCCCATAACTAAAATACAAATTAATTGTGAATAATTATCAAACTCAAACTTTTCTGCAGTTACAAAGGATGTGTTAACGAATGGTGAAATTGGGCAGTCCCAACATGGATTATGAAAGGGAAATTATGTTGGAGTTTTTTAAAGATGTTATTTGTAGCATAAAGGAGAACAAATGTGTGTGGTGTATTTGGATTTTCAGAAGGCTTCTGATAGGTCCCACACAGGCGGTTAGTTAACAAAATTAGACAACATGGGATTGGGGCTGATATTCAGAATTGGTTTAATAGACAAAAAGCAGAAAGTAAGAATAAACAGGCCATTCTTAGGATGGCAGGCTGTTACTAGTGGGATACAGCTGTTCACAATCTATTTGGCAAGAACATGGAAGACGGAATATAATGCAAATAAATGTGAAGTTATCCACTTTGGTAGAAAAACAGGAAGAGAATACTTCTTAAACGGCGAGGCTGAGGACTGTTGGTGTCCAACAGACCTGGGTATCCTTGTTCATGAGTTACTAAAATCAAGCACACAGGTGCAACAATCAATAAGGAAGGCAAATGGTATGTTGGCCATTATTGCAATGGGATTTGTTGGTAAGATTGCACCTGGAGTATTGTGTACAGTTTTGTTCTCCTTATCTAAGGAAGGATATACTTGCCATTGAGGAAGCACAATGGAGGTTCAGCAGCCTAATCCCTGAATGGCAGGATTTTCTTATGAGGCAAGACTGAGGAAACAGGGTCTATATTCTCTAGAGTGTCGAAGAATGAAAGGTGATCTCACTGAGACTTACAAAATTCTGACAGTGTGAATGTAGAATGTTTCCCCTGACTGGTGAGTCTAGAACCAGGGGACATCATCTCAGAATAAGGGGTAGGCCATTTAAGACTAAAATGAGGCAGATTTTATAGAATTACCTGTCCCAGAGATCTGTGGAAACTTAATCATTGAACGTGTTCAAGACAGAAATCACTAGACATCAAGGGATACGGAAATAGCACAGGAAATTGGCATTGATGTAGATGTACAGCCATGATCTAATAAAATGGCAGAGCAGGTTTGACAGGCTGAATGGCCTACTTCTGTTTCTATGTTCTAATGGATGTTCACAGTGGTGGATGGGGTGCCAAATAAGCAAGATGCTTTGTCCTGGATGGTATCAAGCTCCTTAACTGCTGTTGAACCAAAACCAGTTCCAGACCCTAGATAAACATTCCTTTTGAAAGCATTAAGTAAAAATTGAGGGTTTGGGGAAAGACGCCACAACTTATTTGAAAAATAATTCAAAACCACCTCTACGTATGATCTGATGGTGAGAGGATAAAGACATTCAGTTTACCCCTCACCTGCCATAACAGTAGTCCTGTATTGTAGCTTCAACAAGTTGGCAGCTAATTTTATTTTAGGTATTATTGGTCCTGCCCCTGGCATGCTCTCCTGCACTTTTCATTGAGCTAGGGTTGATCCACTGGCTTGAATGTAATGATAGAGTAGGGGATATACTGGGCCATTGAATACAATTCTACTGTTACCAATTGCCCACAGTTCCTCACGAATCTTCAGTCTTGAGTTGCTAGTTTTGTTGTGAACCTATTCCATCTGGCTCTGCGAAGGATGTCCTAAATGTGAAGATGAAACTTTGTCTCCACAAGAACTGTGTGGTGGTCACTCTTACTAATACTGTCATGGACAGATGCATCTGCAACAAGTAGATTAGTTAGCATGAACATAGGACTTAGGAGCAGGAATAGGTCCTTCAAGCCTGCACCGCCATTCAATAAGATTGTGGCTGTGGTTTCAACTCCTGTTTCATGTCTGCGCCCCATAATCCTCGACTCCCTTGCCTATCAAAAATCTAACTACTTTGAATAAATTCAATGAACCAGCCTCTACTGCTCTCTGTAGAGGAGAATTACACATACCAACAACCCTCAAGGAAATAGATTTTAATCTAATTCTTAAAAGGGAGACCCTCCTGAAGGACTTAACTAGTTCTGTCGGTGGTGGTGCTACCATGACACACTTGATGATGGGTGTTGATGTCCACATCTAGAGTATATTCTGTGTCCTTGCTCTATGCCTCTTTCTAGTGGTGTTCAACATGGAGCAGTACTGGGCAGTAGCGGGTAATCAGCAGGGGCTTTCCTGGCGCATGTTTGATCTGATTACATGAGACTTCATGGAGTCCAGAGTCAATATTGAGGATGCCCAGAGCCACTCCCTTCCAAATGTTCTTCGCTGTCTCACCAACTCTGTTGGTTCTGTCCTGATGTCGGCCACATAACTCTTCCAGTTTTGGGAGAAGTCTGCTGATGTTAATGGGGAAGACTTTGCAAGGTCAACTGGTCTAGGCGTGTCATTGTCGTTTCTGGTATTTAGGTCAATGCTAGATGGTCCATCCGGCCTTATTCCTATTTGATTTTCCTCTAGCAATTTGGTACAACCAGGTGGCTTGCTAGGCTATTTCAGGTGGCAGTAAAGAGTCAATCACATTGCTGTGGGTTTGGGGTCACACATAGGCCAGATTTGGTAAGGATGAGAAATGAGAGTTGGGTCGAAGGTTAGCAACAATCTTATTTTAAGCAGCGTTGAGTGGCTATATAGCCTTTTCCTGCTCCTATTTCATGTATTCTCATGTTCCTTTGTTCTTTGGTGAAGTCACACCTGCTGTGCTGCATAGTTTTGATTTCTTTACCCAAGAAAGGGTGTACTTGTCTCAGGGGTGATTGATTTCCCTGGAATGAAGGGCTTATCCCTTAAGAAAAGAGAGTAGAATGGGTCTTTATTCACTGGAGCTTAGAAGAATGAAAGGTGATGTCATTGAAACATGTAAAAGGCTTGACAGGATAAATGTTCAGAGGCTGTTTTCTGTGACTAGAGAATCTATTAGTAAGTGTTTTAGTTTCAGGAGAAGGGCTTGGTTAGTGAGGACTGGAATGAAGGGAAAATTCTCACTCATTGAGCTTGGAATCGTTGTAATTCTCTACTCCAGAGCGCTATGGTTGTACTGCCAATTAATACAGTAAGACTGAGATTTTTGGGCACTAAAGGAATCAAGGGATAAGGGGCTTGTGGTGAACCATAGTTGGTTACCACTATGAGTGCTGAGCCATGGATAGTCAGCACTATGGGTGTTTGTAGATATGTTACTGTTGGGGTTAGGGTTGGGCTGTTCTACCTGTTGATATTGTTATGTGGTACACTCCAGTTGGCTCCACCTACCTGGGGTCACTGCACTGCCTGGTGACCCTTTAGTCTGGGATTGTATTGTATATAGTGTGCTCCATTCTTGTTAGTAATAAAAGCCTTTATTTCCCTGGTACAATCTAGCCTCCCGAGTGATTTAATCGCGCATCAGGGCTAGAGCAAGTGGGTCTGTACAAGTTCAGCCTTGAACTTACTGAATGGCAGAGCAGATGTCAAGGAGCCGCATTGTCGACTCCTGCTTTCTTGTGTTCCTCAATATCAGCAGAAGTATCCTTTTAATGATGTGATAATTATTAATGACTTCCAAGCAACCCTCTTTCGTCTAAAAGGTGTAAGTGTGAAGTAAAGGCAGCATGGTGGCACAGTGGTTAGTACTGCTGCTTCACAGTGCCAGGGACCTGGGTTCAATTCCGGCCTCAGTAGTTTGCATGTTCTCCTTGTGTCTGTGTGGGTTTCTTCCGGGTGCTCCACTTTCCTCCCACACTCCAAAGATGTGCAGGTTAGATGGATTGGTCATGCCCTTAGGATCAGGGGGACCAACAAAGGTAAATAGGGTTTACGGGGATAGGGCCTGGGTGGGGTTGTGATTGGTGCAGACTCGTGGGCTGAATGGCCTCCTTCTGCGCGGTAGAGATTCTATGATTCCTTCAGGTTGTTAATTGCTTTGGGAAATTTATAAAGTGTTAGTTTCTCGATTTGGCATGAATGCAGACTTTATTTCACCCTTCTTATTAGTCTGTTTATTTCTCCAGTTTTAAAATCCAATTGACTGAGGAGATACACTGTTTATCCCAATGTTCACCAAGGCCCCATATGCCTCATTGTTCTATCAGTTCTGATACCTTTGGCAGTATGGACTAATGGCTCTAAGCATGTAATAACGCATTGGGCTGTACCATGCCTAATTACTCAAAAACAACACCAGATGTTTACCTGAAACTGAAGGTCAGAACACATAACTTCTTAAATTTAAATGCAGTTTTAACTATGGCTTTGTTTGCTATTAAAGGCTGAAATAGTCTAACGCCATTGCAAATATCAAGCTTATTTTACCAGAAGCAAACAAGAATTTAATTGTTATATAACTGATCTTTAATATAACTTAAGCACTTGGATTTTTATTATATTATTCCTTCATGGGACGTGGGTGCTACTGGCTCAGCAAGTTCCAGGATTTTGACCCAGCAACATTGAAGGAACAGCGATATAGTTCCAAGTCAGGATGGTGTGTGACTTGATTTGAAAAACTGGAACTAATCTGGTTTATGATTTTTTTTCTTATCACTCTGTAAAAAGGAACAAGTAAAATGTTTCTGTATAATTAACATTTTTATTGTAGAAATATTTCAACCTTACATAATGTGCCTTGTATCTTATTCTACTGAATTATCTACTAAGTATTACTTTTAGCAATTGTGAGACAGGAAATCAGAGCATCAGGTACAATTAAAAAAAGCAATATACTTAACATTTTAGGTTCTGTATGTGTTCATTCTAGTGACATTGATACAAATGTCATACATGGGATCTTCTTAAAACATGCATTAATGTAAGGAGTGCTTAGATAATATTAAATTTCCATGTGGTCATTTGTTTGGTGATTACAGAAAGAATTGCATAATTTCCCAGATAACACACTACCATTTTTAGACAGATTTAAGTTACTTTACCAGCAAAATAATGAATGACCAGACAGAATTCTATATATATGCATGTGGTCTCAGGTTAGCTCATTCTGATATACCAACTGCTCACAAACAAACCCAAAGACAAAATGGACTTTTATACCTATCTGCTATGCATTATTTGATGATCAATTATTTTCTATAGCATTTACAAGGTATCTTGTTCCCTTAGCTCCTGAAAAGTGGATGGTTGTCAAATCAAAGTGAGTTGACAATATAGGGAGGGATGGGCAACTCGCTGGAATGAAGGATAATACTTGTTATGCCAGATCACAAGGGACATGAGAAGAATGAGAAGAAAATTAATTAGAATTCAGTCTGCATATTTAGATGTAGCACAAAGGAGAGAATGCTCAGAAAATATGGCGAACAAATTATCTTGTAAATATTATACATCAAATTATAATTGATGCCAAAGGTGCTTATACAATGATGGTAAGCAACATCTTTCACTCTATCTGACGAGTGGAGAGGAGAAAAGCATTGTAAAAATCACCAAAATAAAACTCTGCTCCAACAATCAATGAATATAACAATGAATAGAAACAATATATAACATATATGTTTATGTACAAACAGAAACGTTTTAGGGAAAACTGCATAGTTCTAGAAATAATATATGCTATTTATGTTTTAAAATGCAGATTATAATATTCTTTGGTACACAAGCAATTTTCCACTGTGTAATATTTGGTAAGTATATCCCATTGTAGTAGAATTATTATTGTGATAGTTTGATAATAAGGTATATTTGTACTGAGTTTCTATTGGTAAAGGTTTGGTTCAGTATTGTTAAAAACATAAATTGCCTTTAATTATAAATCAAAATGGTAGGAGTATGAACAATACAAATAATCCTATTCAATGTCAAAGTTAGTGCCATATCTAACTTGCAGCTGTTATGAATCAAAATATATCAACATTTTCTTTGTACTGATGATGAAAAAATAATTAAAAATAAGCAGCATCAGAGAGTTTGTACAAATGATCTGATTTGAAACCCTGCTGGTTTCCTGCAAATGCACTGCATGTGTTACATTGTGAATTGAAATCATTAGATGCATACATAACCTGATTTAGGGATAAGGTATTGTGTAAACCGCAAGGAAGAGGGAAGTCAATTTGGATAAGTAGATTTCCCATCGAAATAGGGCAAATAAATGCAGCGCACAAAGCAAATACAGGATTCCTGCTGCTTTGCTAGTATTGGAAACAGCTTCTGTATCTTAACCTCATATTCTTTTTGTTACAGGTTTATCTCCAAAATCACAAAGTGCCTACACCAATTCTTTGGAAATTTGTATCTGATTGCTTTCATTCGAATATGCTAAAACAGCTTTAACATTTTTGCAGCTATAGGTACAGTTAGATCTCAGTGTTAATCTAGGGTCTACAGAGCACGTAACCTAGCCAGTAGTGCTTCTACTTCAGGAACAGCATCACCCTCAGCATTGGAAATAACAGTTCCTATCTCCTTCTCCCTTATGTCCAGAACAGCATGCCCCTCCCTTTTCCTGACAGCTTTACTCCTTGTAGTCGATGAATGAGCCTCTGTTTCACAACTGAGCTCTTTGGCACTTGGAATTCTTGTTGCATTCGAGTGGATATTCTGGCCAGAACGTGACCTTTCCAGATGTGCCTTCTTATTTTCTGCAGTGGGAAACATATAGGAAGGGGAATTAAATTACAGAACAGAATTCAATCGGCTTTGAAAATAAACTATGCAAAGTAAAGAAATGTGGGGCAAACAGTATGCAGGTAGCAGAGATGTAAAGTAAAGGTGATTGAAATTACATGAAATGTCACTCAGGCAAAGATGCACATAAATATTTCCAGTTAAGCGGAGGATTGAGAGTAGAAACCTGATGCTCCCAATTTAGAAATCATGTTTCCCCCCACTTACCAAACTTTGCTCCAGGGGAATGATGCCAGCAAAAGGGAATACATCTTTAATAAAGTGATTAGCATTTACATGTCGAGTAAGGCAGGTAGGATGGACACAATAAAGAAGTGAGAGCACCAACTAACAACACAACAAAACCTTTTCGTTTCCTAACTTCCATGTTTTGAGGCTTATCTCAAACCTTTAAATCTTTGAGGTACAAGACCGCAAATTAATTTTCAAATACAATCTATTCTCTATCAATCTGATACCTTTGCTGCATGTTGCTAATAAGTGACAGTGATCTTGACTTATCACACCTGATGTAGTAGTCATCTGTACAGTCAATTATTAAATGGCTCTGGCTGATAGGAGCAAGAGGCAGAAATTTTATCAGCCAGGTTGCAGACATCTAGCAAACATTATGAATTATCCTCTCCCACATCTTCAACTATAAAAAAGAGACACTCCATATTCATGTAACCTTGAGCATAGCCTGAAAACAGCCTCAACAAACTTGACATGACATTTAAAGTTTTTGGTTATTCTCTGAAAGATGTTCTATCATCCAAACAGTAATGACTTTGGAACAGAAGCAGTCACTCATGACTGTGTGTTTTATGTGAAAGCTGAAAATTCCTACAGAAAACAGCTTGTACTTTAAAAGGCTTCTGCTGAAGATATTTACTGCACTGTCATTTCATGACCAGGGGGCTCACGGTGATGGATGAGTACTTTACACAGTAGCTTGGACAATCTCAGCAAACCTCTGTAGTATGATCACCTTTAGACCAGAGGCAAGAAAATAAATGCTTTTTCCAAAACCTAGCGGCTTTGCCGGCTATCAGTATTTCAGAACTGGTTTTTGAGAAACAGTATTAGCCAGCAGGGGGTGACATGATATATTGGACTGTGATGTATTGTTGTCTGCCAGTATATTGTGGCAAAGCTCCACCCACAACCTCAGTAATAGCCCACCGCTTTGTATTTAGGCAGGAAGGAAACATGAGTATTTTGGAAAAACAATTTGTATGCACTAATAAATTAAAGTTTACTTATTCGTGATTTTGAGTTTTTAATATCAGTTTGTCTATCTTGTGTTCTTTTGAGGTGCCATTCATTGAAGTTATCCCAAGTAGGTTTGTAGAAAAAAACAAGATCTTGAAAATACGGAGGCATTGATAGCAACACTTCAAAATGTCCTCATAAATTCACCAGCTGGACATTGAGTAGAGATTTTTAAAATGAAGGCTTCCGTTTTGCATTCTGAAAATTATTTAATTCCAGAACAGCACATTGTTTTGGGCTGAATTTTCACATAGCTGAGCAGACTCTGTGGACCTTAAAAATGGCGAGCAGGACCTGGATGCAGAAGTCCTGTTCCCATTTCCAACAGATTTGATTGCTGCCAGTTGGGGAAAGGGGCAGGGTGTAATTTCACGCAGGAGGGAAACCTGAACTCAGTTTTGAGTTTAAACAAACCCCAATTTGGCCTTAACCTTAGCTATGAGTCACAAATTGATGAAACAGATGTAAATGCTCTTAAAGGGTAGATAAGGTCTCTATAACTGTTATGATCTTAAGTCTTTTAAATACCGTGCTGATGTAAACTTTAATAAAGTAATTTGCAGATGTCACAAAATTTTTTTAAAAACTCTGCTGGACTATGATTGTCAAGCCATCTGTTGCAGGTTAGAAAAAAATACAAAACTATTTGGTCATGCAGTTTTAATAAAGTTCTTTGTTGACATTTCCAAAGGGCTATCATTATGTTGTTATGAATGTTTGGCTGAGTTTTAAAAGTGACAATTAGAACTTCAGTGGATCTGGCTCAGTTTGATTGACAGTTTAAAACATTTTTTTAAAGGATTAGCTATCTTTGATGTGGGGCCTGAATAGAAGATTGTTTTTATAAGAGATTAACTGATTTCAAAGCCTTGAATGGGTTTTGTGACTGGGAGATTTTTGCATTATCAAGTGTGTAAGAGCTATATTAGATGATTCATAGTGTTTTTTTCATCTTCACATATTTCTTGAGGTCTGCCCTTAGGGGACACTTGGTGAGCAGTTAAGGAGGTTACATAGAGAGGGCATGAGGGTCATGGGAGCATTGGCTGAGGGCATGTGTTGGCATGGAGAGCTATAGAAAGTGGGTAGGGAAGCAAGGAGTGAGGGATAGATGACCTAATAGTGTCAAAAACAACTGGGCTGAAGTCTCAGATAACCGAGTTGGACCTTTCAACCAGCCTGCCTTTGCCCTACCTCATTGCTGCCTATGCTCTGCTTCTAGGTTTTGGTGCACCCAACCCCCTTCAAAACATTGTGCATTCTGGGTACTTTTTTACTGAAGCGAGTCTGGCAAGTAGAGAAATTTCCCGACTTGAGCTACTTACCTCTGTAACCAAAATGCAGACCTTTATCTCAAGTGTTATTCAGAACTGAATTACAACACTGTAATTTTCCAAGCAGTAAAATGTTAACAGGAAGAATTAACAGAAATGACCTTACGAAATGGCACTTCGCATGCGATGGAGGAAGAACAAAATAACAGTACGTTGCTCGCTTTTACAATTCACGCACAGAATGCTAATTATTGGAAATGACGAGATTGTGTAAAATCTATTTCAATTTCTCTTCTCATATCATATGCTGATTGTTCAGACTGGCATGGATTTTGCCTAGACCAACATTCGATATTAAAAAGAAAGGTTAGGTATCATCAAGGGATGTTAATTATGCAAAAGCAAGTAAAACGAGTTTGATCAGAAACAGATAGGAAGCTTTTATTTCTCTCCGACAGCTGAGGTTAGAAAAACATTTATGTTAATACTGGAGCATCTGCTGATTACATCTGAAGCTGTGGGATACCGACATTAAATCACTGAACCATTTTGGCAGCTTCTAGGTTCTTTGGCTCTACAGGGGCCTCATTTCACTGGTAATTTGCAAAAGATTTCACCAAAGTTTGACAGATGGCCAGAAAAACTTCATCATTGGAAGTTATTTTTGATTGTTTAAACATCACATGACAATTAAAATAAGGCATTTTAAACCTACTATAAGTAATCACCGGATTCCAATCCTCGGAAATTGTACTGCTTTACAAGTGTGTGAAACATTACAACAATAGGTTTTAAAAAGCTGTAATGTCCATTTTGTTGATAGCTACATTTATTTTTTATGATGTGTTTGTGTCAAGTAATTTCAACATTGCTCTGAAAAGGGTGATTTCCCAGCATTTTACTGATCAACTGCTTTTTGGAGAAGCTGATAACATCAGAAGAAGTTGAAATCCACAGGCACTTTGAAAAGAATAGAACAGAATTTGACATTGCAGTTAGAATTTTAATGGTTGCTTTCATATGCTTACCAATGTGGTTGAAACCTGTACACAAAGCTTTATTCTAACCAATAGTTATAAATGTGCACATATGAATTTAGAGCTGAAAAGTTTGACAGGCAATGTTTAATATATGAGATATAGAAAACGATGCCTGCAACCAAAGCCAAGATGGGTTTTTTTGTTATAGCTTTTGCACTGAGGCAAAGCAGTTTTGGACATGTATCAGTGACAAAGCATTAGTGTAACTTGGAAATCAGGCTGGTGATCTGCCTCCTGATTGCACTGAAGCCAAACCACATGAAATCTGTTCCAATGCATTGTCACACCGCTTGGACTTCACATCGGATTGGTGTATACTTCCAACCTTGTATGCAGCCAATTTTAACAAGAACTCCAGCTGGTCAACTGGACCCATCCAGGAGTTTTAAAAACTTGGTATGAACCTGTTTTGAATGTTTAGAAAATTGATCATATTTCAATCCATGTTTCCTCACCATTGAAAATGAATATCTGATAAAATAACATTCCAGGCATTTGAAGAATTAAGTAAATGTATTAATTAAATATGCATTCAATGTAAACTGAAGGAAAACACACCTGCAGGATATTGGAGAGTATGGTCTTTAATGGGTTGTACAAATAGTTGTTTGGAAGTATTACCCAATATATCCACTAATATTTAGTCATCAAGTATTTGTCTCAGCTAGCTCACAAATAACATGTAGGCAATAGTCCAAATGTATTTTGATGTGTGATTAGCAACACAAAAGCAGCAAACAATTCACATGCTCAGAAAGCTCCTGTGCGCAACCTTCCCTCCCGTCCCCCACCCAACCATGAAAAGTGTTAACAGAGAAGAAACTAAAAGAAATTATAAGAAAAAAGTAAGCAGAACACAAAGCTGTCCATGTAAATGGATTGCCATTTCCTACATGATCTGAACTGAGCCATTTGGGGAGTGGCAGTAACTGCTCCAAAGAAAGGAAGAGAGAAGGGAAATAAAAATAACATTAAAGAGTAAGCAATTCTGGCCCTTTTGTAACGCTCAATGACAGGTTGCACAGTATCACTGTTAGTGTCCTCAGAACAGACTAGCTTGCCATTTCAGTCAGGGAACAGAGCACAGTCAGGAAGCAAAAGCTGAAGAGAAAGCAAAGGTTATGGACAATTTAACAAAAAATGTCTCTAGCAAATGAAAAGCCAGACATTTTCCTTTATTACTTGCAGTAGTTTTGAGGTTTTAATGCAAGTCTAAAATATGTATTTTTCCCAGTTCTTGGCATTTTAGGTATAGCAGAAACTTAGCACCTGACACAAAGGTCTAACGCATATATTGCCAATATTCTGAGCAGCACGCACATTTGTCTCAATTTATGTAAAGTGTTTAATTTGTTGACATTTGTGTTTATTGATAGAACATGTCTGGTCAGGTATAATATAATACCGAAGGAGCAATACCTCAATGAGAAAAAAACTGTTTCAACACATCTGACAGTTTTAAATTGCTGAGGGGGCAAGTTAGAATTGAAGTGTAGAGTGTAAACTGCAACACGTTCACAAAGAGATGATTCAATATTGATGCTTCCTGGCATGCTTATCTTTATTTCTAGAAACTTAAGTGATGTGAAAAGAAATCATATTACTGTTTAAATAAAATTACAGACTGTGTTCTTAATGTATTCTAATAGGCAGCCAAATGGGATGTGTGGAGCCTAAAGCATTTTTATTTTTAAAGGAAATCTTTATTACCAGAGATACAATACATAACATTATGCATGTTGTATTTGCAATGCAGCTACTGATCTCTGACTAGTAGCTGGTTAGAATTACAGTTAGACATTATCATTTTTATGCTGCTGGTTAGAACTCTGGTTCTCAAGTTCAGAGAGCACATTGTGCATGTGTGGTTGCATTTAACACTTGAACAATTAGGAGAGCACGAGTGGCAGCATCTGTATTGCCGAAACACTGAAATTAATGCCAGGTAGATTTACAAAGCTGTGTGGAAAGTCAAAGGTAGCATGTGAACATTTTTTACACCACATTCTAGTTATACTCAAAGAACTCTAACCACAGTGTTGTGAGACTGCCTCCTTCGAGGTATTTTGCACTGCTTCTCTCCCACTCATGTATGGCTCTGGTTCGAGATGTTCGCTGCCCATTTTTTGTCTGGAAAGTGAGTGTGGGAGAAAACTAGTGGACATATTAACATCCAGTTGACAGAGGTGAAGAGTCATAGAATCTTACAGTGCAGTGCACCAACCACAATCCCACCCAAGTCCTATCCTCATGACCACATGCATTTACTCTAGCTAGTTCCTCTGACACTAAGGGGCAATTTAGCATGGTCAATCCACTTAACCTGCGCATCTTTGGACTGTAGGAGTAAACCGGAGCACCCAGTGCAAACTCCACATAGACAGTGACCCAAGCCCACTGTCTATTGAATGCGGGTCCCTGGCGCTGTGAGGCAGCAGTGCTAACCACTGTGCCACCCCTAGTTAGCGAAGCAGCTACCTGAAGCCAGTTTCTGGAAACTCAAACTACTTTTAGGTTTGAGTTTTATTTAAATGAGCTGTAGCCATCAAATGGATGTTCTACTACAGATTGGAGGCTCTGATAAGGAAGAAAATCTCCATACTGAGTCAGCCACTGGGTCCAGGAGAGGGAAGTGATCCCAGGTTGGCTGAAGGGAAAGAAAAAAACAGGGGATTTGTCTTTGTTCTCCAAATAATCTGGGGGCATTTGAAAGTTTTGACAGAAGAAGAGTGAGGTCCAATAAAACTTGATGTGGTCCAGCCAGATTTGGTGATGCATGGTTAAACCAGTTGTGCACAGACAGGTTCAAGTGTGCATCCCTTGAGGCAGCAATGATGGGTGCCATACCAAGGGAAACAGCTAAGATAGCGGACAGTGAAGGTTTTGCTGTAGTCAGTGTCATCAAAGGTCAAGGTGGACAAGTGATTGACCCTCAGAAGCATTGCAGTGATTGGAAATTTTAAGGAGGAAACAGTTTGAAATTTGAAAGTGCAGTCATAAGTGACATGGGGTAGTTTTTTCCTGGAGTATTGTTGAAAAGGGAATGGGGGAAAAGGGAAAAGAAATGACTGTTGATTAAGTCCGGGATGGAAGTTAGCCTAGGAGATGGCAAGAATGAGGTGGCCACGAATATGGATGCGAGCATTTATATATGAAGCAAGAGTTGAGGGCATAGAATATAGGGATTGTTACTCAGAAGAAGACATTGATAGGTATCTCAAAGAACCTTTTCGAGAGAATACTGAACGGACACAGAGAGGCCAAAATCTTTTACAAAGGTGAATCAAGCCTGCAGCAAAGCAGAGGGATAACAGCAGAGTCCAATGATATTCTCTGTGTGAATATCCAAAGTGGAATAGGCACAATGCAGTAAGCTACCTTAAGCAAGTGGTAGCATCAGAAAATTATGCATCCATTGTCCCCTAACAGAGAGGCCTCCATGCCAATCAGTTATTTCAAAATAGATGCTTTCAATATTGGGAGATCATTTCAAGAGATAAGTGGGTAGCTGTTCCAGGACAAGAAACACCTCTAGAGACAATATTTATAATGTCACGCTCTCTCTCCTGATGCCTGTTCATATCGCTATGAATATATATGCTACACACGACCAGGCTGCAAATACACATGCAAAGGGCTCCTCTTGGGATTCAGACAATCTGAAACAAATGCCAGCTTGCTCCCAGAAGATTTACGATACGATAATGCTACAATGCACTACTTGGTCCTCAGCTTGCACCTCAGTGAAGCACCAAGATAAATTTAAGAGCAATACAGGATAGGCACCAGGAATACCCTAGTAAAAGTACTTTGTGATATGAAATCCATTGTTTAAACGTATGCTTTTTTTTGTTTACAGGGATACTTGAAATCCACTTTACTCCCTTAAGCAGAACGTTCCTCAGGCATTCTACAACAAGCAGTGTGGAATGCAGACTCTGGTGAGAGGATACCTTCTGGTTAGTTGTCATGTTTGGTGGCGCCTCAGTGAACATGTCTCTCATTTCCTTTTTATTTTCCTCCTATTTGTCTCCATTAGGTGAACGTATATGGAATCTTCACAGTGCAGTGCAAAGAAAGGTAAGGCCTTCTCAATAAAGGACTGAAAGCAAATGATTTTCCTCCTGGAACAGCTGAAAGACCAGTTGAAGAACTATTTTTTGGCAGCACAGCTGATAAAGGATTTTCCCAATCACTTCAGTCAAACCGATATTTCAGACAAAAGGCAGTTCCTGGTTTAACAAGACACACAGGTACCTCTAGAGTGTATATTACAATGGGTGCATCTGGTACATCTGATCGACACCTCAAATTCCAATATCTGACTGCAGAATTACCCTAGTTGCAGAATTTCATGCCCTTCATTTTCTACATTTCTCAGTTTTGAAAACAATGGCTCGGACTTCTGCTCCCAGATTGGGTGCACAGTCGGGAGAATTCCCGGCTCCGTGAATCGGACCTTTAAAAAAAGGTTACCTGTACATCGGATTTTCGGTCTGGGAGAGTGGACTGGATTAGAAGTGGAGGGGTGTGGGGGGTGACCCTGGAAGAACTGAGGAGGCTGCCAGGTCAGAGGCAGGCTGGGCATAGCACCCGATCCCTGAGGCAGGCCCCATGTCCAAAAATTAAAAATACAGAATAAAACATGAAACAGCCCTCCTACTCTCAGACCACCACACACTCCCCATAGCAAGCCATGCTACCTCATGCCCCGTAACCATCCCATATCTCCTCATGCTCTCCATGCCAATCTATGTCCCTGTACCCACTCCATAACTGCCAACACCCTCGATGCCAAACTATGTCACTGTACTCACTCTTCGGGGTTCCATATATTCTCCATGCCAACCGCCTGTACCACCTTACATGGTCCCTCATGTCCTCTATGCCAACCTATGCCACTGCACCCACCTCATGGCTCCATATACGCTCCACGCTAAGCTATGTCCCTGTACCTGCCCCATCCTGTTACCCTCATACCCTCCATCCCCATTTGTGCTCCTTTACGCACCCCTGAAGCCCCGACTGCCCATGCCAGCCTATGCCCCTCCACCCAACGCCATTGCCCTTTATAGCCTTATGCTAACTTAATGCCAACCCATGAAGCCCACCCACCCTCTTTGCCTGTACGTCTGCCATGCCAACTCACCCAGTATCTACCAATAGCTTAGGGCCCATGCAGAGAGGAGCTAAAATAAAGTTTGATAAATAACATTCCAAGTCTCTATTGCAGACTTGACATTGAAAAACACTCATTCATAAAAATCCATTTACTAAATTTACATTCCTTCAACTAAATAAAGCTTGTCCAACCTTCTTGTGCGAGGGGGCCACATTTCAATATTTTTTCTCAGTAACTTCAGGGGCTGCTGAGCAAATGTTGAAAACGTACCGCGAATTTCAGTAAAATGTTGAGAGATGAAAAGAAGCAACTTTGTGAGCAAAAATAATACAATGATAAAGCAATAAATTGATCATTAAAAATCTTGAGTAATTAATAAAAATGACCATTAGAGTGGGAAAGGGTAAAATTGTGTTTTTCCAGCTCACTCTCATGGTATTTATTCACTTAACCACCCCACTGTGAGAGTTTGTGCGAGCGTGTTGGTGCATGGGGGTGAGGGAGACACTCATGCTCACTGAGAAAACAGACACTCTCACTCACACAAACTCTCTCTCTCTCACACACAGACTCTCACAGATTCTTTCACTCACACACTCTCCCTCTCTCACTCACTGACAAGCTCTCTCTCTCTCACTCACAAGCTCTCTCACTCACTCACAACCTCTCTCACTCACAAGCTCTCTCTCTCTCACTCACAAGCTCTCTTTCTCACTCACAAGTTCTCTCTCTCACTCACAAGCTCTCTCTCTCACTCACAAGCTCGCTCTCTCACTCACAAGCTCGCTCTCTCACTCACAAGCTCGCTCTCTCACTCACAAGCTCGCTCTCTCACTCACAAGCTCGCTCTCTCACTCACAAGCTCGCTCTCTCACTCACAAGCTCGCTCTCTCACTCACAAGCTCGCTCTCTCACTCACAAGCTCGCTCTCTCACTCACAAGCTCGCTCTCTCACTCACAAGCTCGCTCTCTCACTCACAAGCTCGCTCTCTCACTCACAAGCTCGCTCTCTCACTCACAAGCTCGCTCTCTCACTCACAAGCTCGCTCTCTCACTCACAAGCTCGCTCTCTCACTCACAAGCTCGCTCTCTCACTTTCACAAGCTCGCTCTCTCACTTTCACAAGCTCGCTCTCTCACTTTCACAAGCTCCCTCTCTCACTTTCACAAGCTCCCTCTCTCACTTTCACAAGCTCCCTCTCTCACTCTCACAAGCTCTCTCTCTCACTCACTCACAAGCGCTCTCTCTCACTCACTCACAAGCGCTCTCTCTCACTCACTCACAAGCGCTCTCTCTCTCACTCTCACAAGCTCTCTCTCTCACTCTCACAAGCTCTCTCTCTCACTCTCACAAGCTCTCTCTCTCACTCTCACAAGCTCTCTCTCTCACAAGCTCTCTCTCTCACTCTCACAAGCTCTCTCTCTCACTCTCACAAGCTCTCTCTCTCACTCTCACAAGCTCTCTCTCACTCTCACAAGCTCTCTCTCTCACTCTCACAAGCTCTCTCTCTCACTCTCACAAGCTCTCTCTCTCACTCTCACAAGCTCTCTCTCTCACTCTCACAAGCTCTCTCTCTCACTCTCACAAGCTCTCTCTCTCACTCTCACAAGCTCTCTCTCTCACTCTCACAAGCTCTCTCTCTCACTCTCACAAGCTCTCTCTCTCACAAGCTCTCTCTCTCACAAGCTCTCTCTCTCACAAGCTCTCTCTCTCACTCTCACAAGCTCTCTCTCTCACAAGCTCTCTCTCTCACTCTCACAAGCTCTCTCTCTCACTCTCACAAGCTCTCTCTCTCACTCTCACAAGCTCTCTCTCTCTCACTCTCACAAGCTCTCACTCACAAGCTCTCTCTCTCACTCACTCACAAGCTCTCACTCACAAGCTCTCTCTCTCACTCACTCACAAGCTCTCTCTCTCGCTCACTCAAGCTCTCTCTCTCGCTCACTCACAAGCTCTCTCTCTCTCACTCACAAGCTCTCTCTCTCACTCACAAGCTCTCTCTCTCACTCACAAGCTCTCTCTCTCGCTCACTCACAAGCTCTCTCTCTCGCTCACTCACAAGCTCTCTCTCTCACTCACTCACAAGCTCTCTCTCTCACTCACTCACAAGCGCTCTCTCTCTCACAAGCTCTCTCTCACTCTCACAAGCTCTCTCTCTCACTCCCACAAGCTCTCTCTCTCACTCCCACAAGCTCTCTCTCTCACTCCCACAAGCTCTCTCTCTCGCTCACTCACAAGCTCTCTCTCACTCACTCACAAGCTCTCTCTCACTCACTCACTCACAAGCTCTCTCTCACTCACAAGCTCTCACTCACAAGCTCTCTCTCTCACTCACTCACAAGCTCTCTCTCTCACTCACTCACAAGCTCTCTCTCTCGCTCACTCACAAGCTCTCTCTCTCACTCACTCACAAGCTCTCTCTCTCACTCACTCACAAGCTCTCTCTCTCACTCACTCACAAGCTCCCTCTCTCACTCACTCACCAGCTCTCTCTCTCACTCACTCACAAGCTCTCTCTCTCACTCACTCACAAGCTCTCTCTCTCACTCACTCACAAGCTCTCTCTCTCACTCACTCACAAGCTCTCTCTCTCACTCACTCACAAGCTCTCTCTCTCACTCACTCACAAGCTCTCTCTCTCACTCACTCACAAGCTCTCTCTCTGTCACTCACAAGCTCTCTCTCACTCACTCACAAGCTCTCTCTCTCACTCACTCACAAGCTCTCTCTCTCACTCACTCACAAGCTCTCTCTCTCACTCACTCACAAGCTCTCTCTCTCACTCACTCACAAGCTCTCTCTCTCACTCACTCACAAGCTCTCTCACTCACTCACAAGCTCTCTCGCTCTCACTCACAAGCTCGCTCTCACTCACAAGCTCGCTCTCTCACTCACTCACAAGCTCTCTCTCTCACAAGCTCTCTCTCTCTCACTCTCACAAGTGATCTCACTCTCACAAGCTCTCTCTCGCTCACTCACAAGCTCTCTCTCTCGCTCACTCACAAGCTCTCTCTCTCGCTCACTCACAAGCTCTCTCTCTCGCTCACTCACAAGCTCTCTCTCTCGCTCACTCACAAGCTCTCTCTCTCGCTCACTCACAAGCGCTCTCTCGCTCACGCACAAGCGCTCTCTCTCGCTCACGCACAAGCTCTCTCTCTCGCTCACTCACAAGCTCTCTCTCTCGCTCACTCACAAGCTCTCTCTCTCGCTCACTCACAAGCTCTCTCTCTCGCTCACTCACAAGCTCTCTCTCTCGCTCACTCACAAGCTCTCTCTCTCGCTCACTCACAAGCTCTCTCTCTCTCACTCACAAGCGCTCTCTCTCTCACAAGCTCTCTCTCACTCTCACAAGCTCTCTCTCTCACTCCCACAAGCTCTCTCTCTCACTCCCACAAGCTCTCTCTCTCGCTCACTCACAAGCTCTCTCTCACTCACTCACAAGCTCTCTCTCACTCACTCACTCACAAGCTCTCTCTCACTCACAAGCTCTCACTCACTCACAAGCTCTCTCTCTCACTCACTCACAAGCTCTCACTCACTCACAAGCTCTCTCTCTCACTCACTCACAAGCTCTCTCTCTCACTCACTCACAAGCTCTCTCTCTCACTCACTCACAAGCTCTCTCTCTCACTCACTCACAAGCTCTCTCTCTCACTCACTCACAAGCTCTCTCTCTCACTCACTCACAAGCTCTCTCTCTCACTCACTCACAAGCTCTCTCTCTCACTCACTCACAAGCTCTCTCTCACTCACTCACAAGCTCTCTCTCTCACTCACTCACAAGCTCTCTCTCTCACTCACTCACAAGCTCTCTCTCTCACTCACTCACAAGCTCTCTCTCTCACTCACTCACAAACTCTCTCTCTCACTCACTCACAAGCTCTCTCTCTCACTCACTCACAAGCTCTCTCTCTCTCACTCAAGCTCTCTCTCACTCACAAGCTCGCTCTCACTCACAAGCTCGCTCTCTCACTCACTCACAAGCTCTCTCTCTCACAAGCTCTCTCTCTCACAAGCTCTCTCTCTCACAAGCTCTCTCTCTCACAAGCTCTCTCTCTCTCTCACAAGCTCTCTCTCTCACAAGTTATCTCACTCTCATAAGCTCTCTCTCTCACAAGCTCTCTCTCACTCTCACAAGCTCTCTCTCTCTCACAAGCTCTCTCTCTCTCACTCTCACAAGTGATCTCACTCTCACAAGCTCTCTCTCTCGCTCACTCACAAGCTCTCTCTCTCGCTCACTCACAAGCTCTCTCTCTCGCTCACTCACAAGCTCTCTCTCTCGCTCACTCACAAGCTCTCTCTCTCGCTCACTCACAAGCTCTCTCTCTCACTCACTCACAAGCGCTCTCTCTCGCTCACGCACAAGCGCTCTCTCTCGCTCACGCACAAGCTCTCTCTCTCGCTCACTCACAAGCTATCTCTCTCGCTCACTCACAAGCTCTCTCTCTCGCTCACTCACAAGCTCTCTCTCTCGCTCACTCACAAGCTCTCTCTCTCGCTCACTCACAAGCTCTCTCTCTCGCTCACTCACAAGCTCTCTCTCTCGCTCACTCACAAGCTCTCTCTCGCTCACTCACAAGCTCTCTCTCTCGCTCACTCACAAGCTCTCTCTCTCGCTCACTCACAAGCTCTCTCTCTCGCTCACTCACAAGCTCTCTCTCGCTCACTCACAAGCTCTCTCTCTCGCTCACTCACAAGCTCTCTCTCTCGCTCACTCACAAGCTCTCTCTCTCGCTCACTCACAAGCTCTCTCTCTCGCTCACTCACAAGCTCTCTCTCTCGCTCACTCACAAGCTCTCTCTCTCGCTCACTCACAAGCTCTCTCTCTCGCTCACTCACAAGCTCTCTCGCTCGCTCACTCACAAGCTCTCTCTCTCGCTCACTCACAAGCTCTCTCTCTCGCTCACTCACAAGCTCTCTCTCTCGCTCACTCACAAGCTCTCTCTCTCGCTCACTCACAAGCTCTCTCTCTCGCTCACTCACAAGCTCTCTCTCTCGCTCACTCACAAGCTCTCTCTCTCGCTCACTCACAAGCTCTCTCTCTCGCTCACTCACAAGCTCTCTCTCTCGCTCACTCACAAGCTCTCTCTCTCGCTCACTCACAAGCTCTCTCTCTCGCTCACTCACAAGCTCTCTCTCTCGCTCACTCACAAGCTCTCTCTCTCGCTCACTCACAAGCTCTCTCTCTCGCTCACTCACAAACTCTCTCTCTCGCTCACTCACAAGCTCTCTCTCTCTCACTCATAAGCTCTCTCTCTCACTCACTCACAAGGTCTCTCTCTCACTCTCACAAGCTCTCTCTCTCACAAGCTCTCTCTCTCACTCTCACAAGCTCTCTCTCTCACAAGCTCTCTCCCTCACTCTCACAATCTCTCTCACTCTCACAAGCTCTCTCTCTCACTCTCACAAGCTCTCTCTCTCTCACTCTCACAAGCTCTCCCACTCTCACAAGTTCTGTCTCTCACTCTCACAAGCTCTCTCTCTCACTCTCACAAGCTCTCTCTCTCACTCACAAGTTCTCTCTCTCTCACTCACAAGCTCTCTCTCTCACTCATGCACAACTCTCTCTCTCCCTCACTCACAAGCTCTCTCTCTCACTCACAAGCTCTCTCTCTCACTCACAAGCTCTCTCTCACTCATGCACAAGCTCTCTCTCTCCCTCACTCACAAGCTCTCTCTCTCTCTCACTCACAAGCTCTCTCTCTCTCTCACTCACAAGCTCTCTCTCTCGCTCACTCACAAGCTCTCTCTCTCGCTCACTCACAAGCTCTCTCTCTCTCACTCACAAGCGCTCTCTCTCTCACAAGCTCTCTCTCACTCTCACAAGCTCTCTCTCTCACTCCCACAAGCTCTCTCTCTCACTCCCACAAGCTCTCTCTCTCGCTCACTCACAAGCTCTCTCTCACTCACTCACAAGCTCTCTCTCACTCACTCACTCACAAGCTCTCTCTCACTCACAAGCTCTCACTCACTCACAAGCTCTCTCTCTCACTCACTCACAAGCTCTCTCTCTCACTCACTCACAAGCTCTCACTCACTCACAAGCTCTCTCTCTCACTCACTCACAAGCTCTCTCTCTCACTCACTCACAAGCTCTCTCTCTCACTCACTCACAAGCTCTCTCTCTCACTCACTCACAAGCTCTCTCTCTCACTCACTCACAAGCTCTCTCTCTCACTCACTCACAAGCTCTCTCTCTCACTCACTCACAAGCTCTCTCTCTCAGTCACTCACAAGCTCTCTCTCACTCACTCACAAGCTCTCTCTCTCACTCACTCACAAGCTCTCTCTCTCACTCACTCACAAGCTCTCTCTCTCACTCACTCACAAGCTCTCTCTCTCACTCACTCACAAACTCTCTCTCTCACTCACTCACAAGCTCTCTCTCTCACTCACTCACAAGCTCTCTCTCTCTCACTCACAAGCTCTCTCTCACTCACAAGCTCGCTCTCACTCACAAGCTCGCTCTCTCATTCACTCACAAGCTCTCTCTCTCACAAGCTCTCTCTCTCACAAGCTCTCTCTCTCACAAGCTCTCTCTCTCACAAGCTCTCTCTCTCACAAGCTCTCTCTCTCACAAGTTATCTCACTCTCATAAGCTCTCTCTCTCACTCTCACAAGCTCTCTCTCACTCTCACAAGCTCTCTCTCACTCTCACAAGCTCTCTCTCTCTCACTCTCACAAGTGATCTCACTCTCACAAGCTCTCTCTCTCGCTCACTCACAAGCTCTCTCTCTCGCTCACTCACAAGCTCTCTCTCTCGCTCACTCACAAGCTCTCTCTCTCGCTCACTCACAAGCTCTCTCTCTCGCTCACTCACAAGCTCTCTCTCTCGCTCACTCACAAGCTCTCTCTCTCGCTCACTCACAAGCGCTCTCTCTCGCTCACGCACAAGCGCTCTCTCTCGCTCACGCACAAGCTCTCTCTCTCGCTCACTCACAAGCTCTCTCTCTCGCTCACTCACAAGCTCTCTCTCTCGCTCACTCACAAGCTCTCTCTCTCGCTCACTCACAAGCTCTCTCTCTCGCTCACTCACAAGCTCTCTCTCTCGCTCACTCACAAGCTCTCTCTCTCGCTCACTCACAAGCTCTCTCTCGCTCACTCACACAAGCTCTCTCTCTCGCTCACTCACAAGCTCTCTCTCTCGCTCACTCACAAGCTCTCTCTCTCGCTCACTCACAAGCTCTCTCTCGCTCACTCACAAGCTCTCTCTCTCGCTCACTCACAAGCTCTCTCTCTCGCTCACTCACAAGCTCTCTCTCTCGCTCACTCACAAGCTCTCTCTCTCGCTCACTCACAAGCTCTCTCTCTCGCTCACTCACAAGCTCTCTCTCTCGCTCACTCACAAGCTCTCTCTCTCGCTCACTCACAAGCTCTCTCTCTCGCTCACTCACAAGCTCTCTCTCTCGCTCACTCACAAGCTCTCTCTCTCGCTCACTCACAAGCTCTCTCTCTCGCTCACTCACAAGCTCTCTCTCGCTCACTCACAAGCTCTCTCTCTCGCTCACTCACAAGCTCTCTCTCTCGCTCACTCACAAGCTCTCTCTCTCGCTCACTCACAAGCTCTCTCTCTCGCTCACTCACAAGCTCTCTCTCTCGCTCACTCACAAGCTCTCTCTCTCGCTCACTCACAAGCTCTCTCTCTCGCTCACTCACAAGCTCTCTCTCTCGCTCACTCACAAGCTCTCTCTCTCGCTCACTCACAAGCTCTCTCTCTCGCTCACTCACAAGCTCTCTCTCTCGCTCACTCACAAGCTCTCTCTCTCGCTCACTCACAAGCTCTCTCTCTCGCTCACTCACAAGCTCTCTCTCTCGCTCACTCACAAACTCTCTCTCTCGCTCACTCACAAGCTCTCTCTCTCTCACTCATAAGCTCTCTCTCTCACTCACTCACAAGGTCTCTCTCTCACTCTCACAAGCTCTCTCTCTCACAAGCTCTCTCTCTCACTCTCACAAGCTCTCTCTCTCACAAGCTCTCTCCCTCACTCTCACAATCTCTCTCACTCTCACAAGCTCTCTCTCTCACTCTCACAAGCTCTCTCTCTCTCACTCTCACAAGCTCTCCCACTCTCACAAGTTCTGTCTCTCACTCTCACAAGCTCTCTCTCTCACTCTCACAAGCTCTCTCTCTCACTCACAAGTTCTCTCTCTCTCACTCACAAGCTCTCTCTCTCACTCATGCACAACTCTCTCTCTCCCTCACTCACAAGCTCTCTCTCTCACTCACAAGCTCTCTCTCTCACTCACAAGCTCTCTCTCACTCATGCACAAGCTCTCTCTCTCCCTCACTCACAAGCTCTCTCTCTCTCTCACTCACAAGCTCTCTCTCTCTCTCACTCACAAGCTCTCTCTCTCTCTCACTCACAAGCTCTCTCTCCCTCACTCACAAGCTCTCTCTCTCACTCATGCACAAGCTCTCTCTCTCTCTCACTCACAAGCGCTCTCTCTCTCTCACTCACAAGCTCTCTCTCCCTCACTCACACAAGCTCTCTCTCTCCCTCACTCTCACAATCTCTCTCACTCTCACAAGCTCTCTCTCTCTCTCACTCACAACTCTCTCTCTCACAAGCTCTCCCACTCTCACAAGTTCTGTCTCTCTCACTCACAAGCTCTCTCTCTCACTCACAAGTTCTCTCTCTCTCACTCACAAGCTCTCTCTCTCACTCATGCACAACTCTCTCTCTCCCTCACTCACAAGCGCTCTCTCTCTCTCACTCACAAGCTCTCTCTCTCCCTCACTCACAAGCTCTCTCTCACTCACTCACAAGCTCTCTCTCTCGCTCACTCACAAGCTCTCTCTCTCTCTCACTCACAAGCTCTCTCTCTCACTCACTCACACAAGCTCACACACAAATTCTCTCTCGCACTCATAATTTGGGAAAGTGTCAGAGTCTGACTGAAAATCGGTGTGCCAGAGAAACAGGCCTGTTTTCTCTCCAGATCTTCTGGCATGCTGTGAAGAAGGGAATGGGGGAAAAGGCCAATCCCCGCCACTCGCCTCTGCCTCCCCTCACCCCACCCACGATCCGAGCCGGCGGGAGCGACTCTCCCATCACGACCCACAAATCTTCTGGCGGGTCCGGTCCGGAGAATCACGTGTTGGCCATTTTGCGGGATTCGCACATGCATTCCCAGAGGCAGGGAACAGGCGCAGTCGGGACCGCGCTGGAAACTGGCGGGAAGAAAGGTGAGTGATTTTAATCTGTTTTAAATATATTTTAAATGTACTTTAAGTGTCATTATTGGGCCCGGCACGGAACTTGCCAGGCCCGATAGCATCTCCCACCCTGCCAGGAGGACTTTACTCCGGCGGGGTTTAGAGTAGCTCCCCACGTTTGGGGAACTAGCAGGGGACCCCACCGGAGTGAAGGGCGGGGGGGGGCAGCAATCGGGCCCCCCAGGGGGTCGGGCAGTGGGGGATGGTGCCCCGTGGTCATGGACACCCTGGCAGTGCCAGCCTGTGCCCCCAGCACTGCCCAAGTGCCCATGCCCAGGGGGCACCTTAGCACTGCCCATCGGGCATTGCCAAAGGGGGGTGGGGCCTGGGGTCAATCGGTGGGGGTGGGAGGGTCCCGCTCAGCATGGGGATCGGTCTGGGCTGGAGGGAGGCCAGTGATCGGGGTGGGCGGTGTGCTCTGTTGTGACCCCCCAGAGGGGGGTCTGACCCCTGGGGGGAGGGGTCTGCCAGGGTGAGGGGGGAATTGCCACTGCTAGGTGCGGGGGCGGGGCGCTGGATATCGGTGTGCTCCAGCATGGGATGGGAGGGGGGCGGTCAGGGCTGGCCCGAGAATTGTCGTGGTGTAGTGGGGGCGCGATCGGGCTATTGGGTGGGGGGGTGGGGCTGGAGGGGCACTCTGGGCAGCAAACGAACGGGGAGACTGCTAGATCGGGGCCACTGCACATGCGCGAAGTTCCAGAGCTGTCAGACTCCGGCGCGAATAGGCCCCGCCCCCCCCGGGTTGTTAATGATATTCACGACTGGAACCTCTGCATTGTCGAGTGGAGAGATTCAGTGAAGTTGCACTGAAAAAACAATCGTGATCTAGAACAGTTTTCTCACCAATTCAGCACTTTTGGGAGAATTGCCCCCGGCATCTCTCCTCCCCACCCTCCTCAAACAGTCAATGCAGGCATCCCTCTTATCCACAAACATCGCCAGCATTGGACCCCTTTACCACGTCCCACCCCCAAAAAAACCATCACCGGCATCCGCACCTCTCACGACTGCTCGCCACCATGAGAAATAAATGTCCCCTCCCCCCCCGCTACCCGCCCTCCCCAACTCCGAGGCTCCCAGTAGGGTCATAGAATCATAGAATCTCACAGTACAGGAGGAGGCTGGGTCCACTCGAGGCACTGTCCCTGGAACAGATTGGCACTGCCAAGTTGGCATGCCAACCTGGTGGTGCCAACATGTGCCAGGGGCAGTGCCAGGTGACATTACAGGACAGTGCCTGGCCAAGTCCCTCTCCCCGGGGCTATACTCATGTCGCCGTGAGATACAGAAAAAAATCGGATGTCGTGAAAGGGAAATCATGTTCAACTAATTTGTTCAAGTTTTTTGACAAAATGGATGAAGAGGAACTGGTAGATGTGGTGTCGTTGGGTTTCCAAAAGGCACTTGATAAGATACTACTTCAAAGGTACCATGCAAGATATGAGCACAAGGTATAGGGGGTAACATATTAATATGGATAAAGGTTGGTTAGCTGTAACTAGTGGAGTTCCACAGGGATCAGTGCTATTACAACTATTTACAATCTATATCAATGACTTAGATAAAGGGAGTGAATGTATGGTGGCTAGATTTGCTGATGACATCAAGATAGGTAGAAAAATGTATTTATTATTGTTACAATGAAGTTACTGTGAAAATCCCCGAGTCACCACACTCTGGCGCCTGTTCGGGTACACTGAGGGAGAATTTATCAGGGCCTGTGTATCTAACCAGCACATCTTTCAGACTGTGGGAGGAAACTGGAGCACCGGGAGGAAACCCACACAGATACAGGAGAACGTGCAAACTCCACACAGTCAGTGACCTAAGCCGGGAATTGAACCTGGGTCCCTGCCGCTGTGAGGCAGCAGTGCTAACCACTGTGCCGCCCACACAGTAAGTTAGTTATCAAGAGGAGGCAGAGAATCTACAAAAGGATACGGACAGGTTAGGTGATTGGGCAAATATTTGGCAGATGGAGTACACACTGAGTAAATTTGAACTTGTTCACTTTGGCAGAAAGAAGAGGAAAACACTATACTATTTAAATGGAGGAAGAATACGCAACTCAGTGGTACAGAGGATGTGCATGTCCTGATACATGAATCACAAAAGATTCACAAATCATGAGTGGTAATTTTATTGAAATATATAAGAATCCTGAGGGTACTCGATAGGGTGGATACCTGGAGCATTTTCCTCCTGTTGGGGAAACTAAAACTAGGGAGACATAGGGCCTGATTTTACCAAAGCTTCGCGCCCGAAATCGCGGTAAAGTTGGGCGTCGGACCTTTAACGCGATCTGCACCCGAATCCAAGCAGATCGCGGCTTTACCGACACCCGATTCGGAAGCGGGTCCAGCCCACGCCCGAATCGGGCGGCCCGACGATTTAAATGCATTTGCATGCATTTAAATCAACTTAATGAACCGCGCGCCCAACTCTACCGCCAAATCCCACTTTACCGTCTTCTGGCCCGATCCGCATCCGCGCTGTAATCGACCTGCCGAATAAAAGTTCAAAGTCGCCGCTGCAGCCTCTGAAGAGCGGGGTCAGAGACTGCAACGGCTTTCTGACCCAGGTCATCCTCTGGTCCAGGGGGAAGTGGGGGGGGGGTGGGAGGAGGAGGGGGTGTGACGTCTCATCCCCGGGGGGGGGGGGGGGGGTGTGTGTGACCGATCATCCCCTGGGGGTGGGAGGGGAGGGGGTGTGACCGATCATTCCCGGGGGGGGGGGGGGGGGGGGAGAGAGGGGGTGTGACGTCTCATCCTCTGGTCGGGGGTGGGGGGGGGGGGTCTGCTGTCTGTCTGCGGCCGATCCCTCCTGACACCATCACTGGTACACTACCAGCCACAGATTACTCTTCCCTGCAGGTGCGAGAGAGTGGGAGAGATGGCTATGGCTGGTAGTGTACCAGTGATGGTGCCAGGAGGGATCGGCCGCAGACAGGCAGCGGAACCCCCCTGACCAGAGGATGAGACATCACACCCCCTCTCCTCCCCCCCTCAGGGGATGATACGTCACATCCTCTCTCCACCCCTCCCCCAGGGGATGATACGTCACACCCTGTCCCCTCCCACCTGCCCCCCCCCGCCCCAGGAGATGAGACATCACACCCGCCCACCCCCCCCCCCACCCCCTCCCCGACCAGAGGATGATCGTCAGAGAGCCGCTCTCTCCGCTTTCTGCTTTTTTTTTTCGGGCCCGGGCGCGCTGTCAGACTTTTTTCGAACTGCGCAGTTCAGAGCTCCGATCGGTCTGCCAGCGCTAAGCCCCGCCCACAGCGCAGATCGGGCCGGAGCCGGCAAAACGCGTATGGGCGCGCTGCAAAGAGGATTCCAGGCGCGAATCTATTTGACGCCCAGATCCCTGTCAGGCAGGGAGGAAATGGTCGAGTGAGGGAACCATGGTTCACAAAAGAGGTGGAATGTCTTGTGAAAAGGAAGAGGGAAGCTTATGTAGGGATGAGGAAACAAGGTTCAGATGGCTCGATTGAGGGTTACAAGTTAGCAAGGAATGAGCTGAAAAAGGGGCTTAGGAGAGCTAGGAGGGGACATGAGAAGTCCTTGGCGGGTCGGATCAAGGAAAACCCCAAGGCTTTTTACTCTTATGTGAGGAATAAAAGAATGACCAGGGTGAGGTTAGGGCCGGTCAAGGACAGTAGTGGGAACTTGTGTATGGAGTCAGTAGAGATAGGCGAGGTGATGAATGAATACTTTTCTTCAGTGTTCACCAAGGAGAGGGGCCATGTTTTTGAGGAAGAGAAGGTGTTACAGGCTAATAGGCTGGAGGAAATAGATGTTCGGAGGGAGGATGTCTTGGCAGTTTTGAATAAACTGAAGGTCGATAAGTCCCCTGGGCCTGATGAAATGTATCCTAGGATTCTGTGGGAGGCAAGGGATGAGATTGCAGAGCCTTTGGCGTTGATCTTTGGGTCCTCGCTGTCCACGAGGATGGTGCCAGAGGACTGGAAAATGGCGAATGTTGTTCCTCTGTTTAAGAAAGGGAATAGAAATGACCCTGGTAATTATAGACCGGTTAGTCTTACTTCGGTGGTTGGTAAATTGATGGAAAGGGTCCTTAGGGATGGGATTTACGACCATTTAGAAAGATGCGGATTAATCCGAGATAGTCAGCACGGATTCGTGAAGGGCAAGTCGTGCCTCACAAATTTGATAGAATTTTTTGAGGAGGTAACTAAGTGTGTTGATGAAGGTAGGGCAGTTGATGTCATATACATGGATTTTAGTAAGGCGTTTGATAAGGTCCCCCATGGTCGGCTTATGATGAAAGTGAGGTGGTGTGGGATAGAGGGAAAGTTGGCCGACTGGATAGGTAACTGGCTGTCTGACCGAAGACAGAGGGTGGTGGTCGGTGGAAAATTTTCGGATTGGAGGCAGGTTGCTAGCGGTGTGCCGCAGGGATCAGTGCTTGGTCCTCTGCTCTTTGTGATTTTTATTAATGACTTAGAGGAGGGGGCTGAAGGGTGGATCAGTAAATTTGCTGATGACACCAAGATTGGTGGAGTAGTGGATGAGGTGGAGGGCTGTTGTAGGCTGCAAAGAGACATAGATAGGATGCAAAGCTGGGCTGAAAAATGGCAAATGGAGTTTAACCCTGATAAATGTGAGGTGATTCATTTTGGTAGGACAAATTTAAATGTGGATTACAGGGTCAAAGGTAGGGTTCTGAAGACTGTGGAGGAACAGAGAGATCTTGGGGTCCATATCCACAGATCTCGAAAGGTTGCCAGTCAAGTGGATAGAGCTGTGAAGAAGGCCTATAGTGTGTTAGCTTTTATTAACAGGGGGTTGGAGTTTAAGAGCCGTGGGGTTATGCTGCAACTGTACAGGACCTTGGTGAGACCACATTTGGAATATTGTGTGCAGTTCTGGTCACCTCACTATAAGAAGGATGTGGAAGTGCTGGAAAGAGTGCAGAGGAGATTTACCAGGATGCTGCCTGGTTTGGAGGGTAGGTCATATGAGGAAAGGTTGAGGGAGCTAGGGCTGTTCTCTCTGGAGCGGAGGAGGCTGAGGGGAGACTTAATAGAGGTGTATAAAATGATGAAGGGGATAGATAGAGTGAACGTTCAAAGACTATTTCCTCGGGTGGATGGAGCTATTACAAGGGGGCATAACTATAGGGTTCGTGGTGGGAGATACAGGACGGATATCAGAGGTAGGTTCTTTACGCAGAGAGTGGTTGGGGTGTGGAATGGACTGCCTGCAGTGATAGTGGAGTCAGACACTTTAGAAACATTTAAGCGGTTATTGGATAGGCACATGGAGCACACCAGGATGATAGGGAGTGGGATAGCTTGATCTTGGTTTCAGATAAAGCTCGGCACAACATCGTGGGCCGAAGGGCCTGTTCTGTGCTGTACTGTTCTATGTTCTATCCAGCACTTAGACTCAAAATGGTAAAATTCCCCCCATAGATTAAAAAGAATAGGTCTCTCTTTTAAGACAGAGATGAGGAGAAATTCTCCCAAAGGGTCATTGGTGTGTAGAATTCTTCTCCCCAGAATGTAGTGGACGCTGGGTGTTTGAATTTATTCAAGGCAGAGTGGGCACACTTTTGTTAGGCAAGGGAGTCAGGGATTATGGGGGATGCAGGCAGGAAAGTGCTGCTGAGACCACAACCAGATCAGCCATGTTCTTATTGAATGATGCCGCAGGTTCAAGGAACCAAATGGCCTAATCCTGCTCCTATGTTCCTTGTTCCAAGTAGCCTGACAGTAATGTCACTTTTAATGCACATTTATGCCAATTTTTAACAATTCCAAAATGCACTTTATCTCCCCCAAAATACACCTGACCTACCCCAAAAGGACCAGACCCAAAGGGATACCTTACTTCTCCAGAGGAGTAACCTGGTTATCCAAACAAAGTAAGAGTTTTAACAATACCAGGTTAAAGTCCAACAGGTTTATTTGGTAGCAAATTATATGCTACCAAATAAACCTGTTGGACTTTAACCTGGTGTTGTTAAAACTCTTACTGTGTTCACCCCAGTCCAACGCCGGCATCTCCACATCATGACTATCCAAACAAATCCATAAAACTCAGGCCTGCGCTTCTCAGGTCTAACCTGCACACTTCAGGTTTTGAACTCCATGGCTACCAAAGCCTCACTTAAGTGAAGGTAGCTGATGATTTAAATGGCCAGCTGCCTCTGTAAACTGCATGTGTGAAATGGGCCCTGTCCCCATATCCAGCCCTGCGAAAATGGGAATTGCCATGTTTCAGGCACTCTGTTGTAGCAAACATCTGGGCCAATAAGGTCAAGATGTGGAGATGCCGGCGTTGGACTGGGGTAAACACAGTAAGAAGTTTAACAACACCAGGTTAAAGTCCAACAGGTTTATTTGGTAGCAAAAGCCACACAAGCTTTCGGAGCTCTAAGCCCCTTCTTCAGGTGAGTGGGAATTCTGTTCACAAACAGAGCATATAAAGACACAGACTCAATTTACATGAATAATGGTTGGAATGCGAATACTTACAACTAATCAAGTCTTTAAGAAACAAAACAATGTGAGTGGAGAGAGCATCAAGACAGGCTAAAAAGATGTGTATTGTCTCCAGACAAGACAGCCAGTGAAACTCTGCAGGTCCACGCAACTGTGGGGGTTACAAATAGTGTGACATGAACCCAATATCCCGGTTGAGGCCGTCCTCGTGTGTGCGGAACTTGGCTATCAGTTTCTGCTCAGCGACTCTGCGCTGTCGTGTGTCGCGAAGGCCGCCTTGGAGAACGCTTACCCGAATATCAGAGGCCGAATGCCTGTGACCGCTGAAGTGCTCCCCAACAGGAAGAGAACAGTCTTGCCTGGTGATTGTCGAGCGGTGTTCATTCATCCGTTGTCGCAGCGTCTGCATAGTTTCCCCAATGTACCATGCCTCGGGACATCCTTTCTTGCAGCGTATCAGGTAGACAACGTTGGCCGAATTGCAAGAGTATGTACCGTGTATCTGGTGGATGGTGTTCTCACATGAGATGATGGCATTTGTGTCGATGATCCGGCACGTCTTGCAGAGGTTGCTGTGGCAGGGTTGTGTGGTGTCATGGTCACTGTTCTCCTGAAGGCTGGGTAGTTTGCTGCGGACAATGGTCTGTTTGAGGTTGTGCGGTTGTTTGAAGGCAAGAAGTGGGGGTGTGGGGATGGCCTTGGCGAGATGTTCGTCTTCATCAATGACATGTTGAAGGCTCCGGAGGAGATGCCGTAGCTTCTCCATTATTCATGTAAATTGAGTCTGTGTCTTTATATGCTCTGTTTGTGAACAGAATTCCCACTCACCTGAAGAAGGGGCTTAGAGCTCCGAAAGCTTGTGTGACTTTTGCTACCAAATAAACCTGTTGGACTTTAACCTGGTGTTGTTAAACTTCTTACTGCCAATAAGGTCAAAACATACTTCTTCAACATTGGCTCACCTTCCCTAGCTAAACTACTGAAGCTATCTGGTCTAAACTTGGCGGCACGGTAGTACAGTGGTTAGCACTGCTGCTTCACAGCTCCAGGGTCCCGGGTTCGATTCCCGGCTCGGGTCACTGTCTGTGTGGAGTTTGCACATTGTCTGCGTGGGTTTCCTCCGGGTGCTCCGGTTTCCTCCCACAGTCCAAAGATGTGCGGGTTAGGTTGATTGGCCAGGTTAAAAATTGCCCCTTAGAGTCCTGAGATGCGTAGGTTAGAGGGATTAGCGGGTAAATATGTGGGGGTAGGGCATGGGTGGGATTGTGGTCGGTGCAGACTCGATGGGCCGAATGGCCTCCTTCTGCACTGTAGGGTTTCTATGATTTCTATGATAAACTTAATAGCCAGTTTCTTACTGCGACTACAAGAATGTAACCTGTTGTGTTGAGGCACAGCTGTCTCTAATTCCACCCAAGCCTTCTCCCACTTTATTTTCTTTGACTTACCCATCAACATATCCTTCTGTTCTCTTCTTCCTGGTGTGATTTATCCAGCTTCCCCTTCCTGTCGGTTTGCAGGATCTCTTAAAATGGATCAATATAATGCAAACATTTCCTCTTCTCTGCCATGCTACAAAAATGAACTATTCTGATAGTGTGGCATGATTTTACACTAATCCATTAAATTGTTGTCATGTATGACAGGTCAGTCTAGAAGCAATTGTTAGCGTGCATCTCTTGAATACTGTTGCTGCAATAAATTCACACAGGAATATTTAAGTAGTTAACGTTCCTGAATGGGACCTTTTTACCTAACTGAGTTATGTACCTATTTTTATAACATTCAGCACCACCAAATGTTTTAAATACATTTACTGTCCACCACAATTATCCTGAAAACATTCAAAGAAATTCAATTGAAAAAAATAAGACATCAGATGACTTTACATAATGTAATATCTCCAGCACAATTCATAAACAAATTAGATTTTTAATTTACTCTTTCATAGTGTGGGCGGCGTTGACTACACCAGCATTTAATGCCCATCCCCAATTGCTCATGAGCCACTGTCTGGACCTGCTGTAGGCCATGTGGTGTAGGTATACCTATAGTGCTGTTAGAAAAGGAGCTCCACGATTTTGGTCCAGCGACAGTGGAGGAAAAGCGATAAAGCTCCCAGTTAGGAGGGGAACTTGCAGGCGGTCATATTCCCATGCATCTGTTGCCCTTGACCTTCGAGGTGGTAGAGGTCATGGATTTGGAAGGAGGAGGCTTGGTGAGTTGTTGCAGTGCCTCTTGTAGATGGTACACATTGCTGCCACTGTGCACCCGTGGTGGAAGGAGTGAATATTTAAGGGTAGCGGAAAGGGTGCCAATCAATCTGGCTGCTTTGTCTTCGATAATGTTCAGTATCTAGTCAATGGCACCCCCCAGGATATTGGTAGAGGAGGATTCAATTATGGTAATTCCATTGAAAGTCAGGAAGATGGTTAGATTTTGGTTTAATATTATGGTTTGATTCTCTCTTGTTGAACTTGGTATTGCCTGACACTTGTCAGGCAACGCTACTTGCCACTTATCAGCCCAAGCCTGAATGTTGTCCAGGTCAAGCTGCGTATGGAGACAGGCTGCTTCAGTATCTGAGAAGTTGTGAATGGAGCTGAGCATTGTGCAATCGTCCGCAAACATGCCCATATGATAGAAGGAAAGCCAATGATGAAGCAGCTGAAGACAGTAAGGCCTAAGATACTGGGGGACTCTAGTAGTAATGGTCCGGGACTGAGATCATCGAGGTGAACAACCACGACCATCTTGCTTTGTGCTACTTATGAGTAAAACCAATGGAGAGTTTTGCAGCTGATTCCCATTGTCTTCAGTTTTGTCAGGGCTCCTTGAAGCCACAGTTGGTCAAATGCTGTCTTGCAGTCAAAGGCAATCACTTTCACCTCTTGAGTGCAGTTATTTTGTTCATGTTTGTACAAAGGCTGTAATGAAGTCAGGAGCTGAGTGGCCCAGGCAAAACCCAAACTGAGTGCCAGTGAGCAGGTTATTGCTGAGTAAATGCCATTTGATAGCATTGTTGACGGCACCATGCAGCACTTTGCTGATGATTGAGAGTAGACCTGATGGGGTGGTAATTGGCCATATTGAATTTGTTCTGCTTTTGTGGACAGGCCAACCCTGGGCAATTTTCTAAATTGCCGGTAGATGCCAGTGTTGTAGCTGTACCGGAACAGCATAGCTCAAATCTTTCGTACCATTACTAGAATGTTGGCAGGGCCTCTAACCTTTGCAGATTACATCTGGAATTATAATTATAATTTACAGAGCCTTGACTAGGTGTTATTAACCAGTCACTGCTGAATGGACTATCTTCCTTAAATATTTTTATATAAAAATTAAAATATCATTGAAAACTCTACCGATTTTAGTTGATGCTATATTGTAATCTAAGTTTAAATGAAAATTGGATGAACACAAAATTTCTGGAGTAAATTATGGAAACTCCAAACCCCCACTTTGGAATATTGATAATTGTTGCTCTTACTATTTTTAAGGGGATTTTTACTTGTGTGAATTTCTAAACATTAGAAGGAACACTCTGTGACCATCTTTCATATTTCAAAATCACTAATGCTGTGGGTCCCAAAAATTTATAATGGAATTATCTGCTCCTTGAATGAAGGCATCATCTTCACTCATTGTCCGAATGTACAATCCTCAGATTGGAACTATACACTGTATGCAGGTAAGGGAATTCTACAGAATATTTTCTCTCTGACTTTCAGTTTTAAAGAGTGAGACATAGCATGAACAGCAGTCTATATTTTTGTATCCAGCAATTCTGATGTATATCTAACAATTCTTAAGAATATAGGATTAGTAGCAAAGAGTACCTAACTACCAAGTGATTTTTTAAAAAGATGAGCCAATTTTGGCGTTTAAGAGAGAGTTAGATAAACTCTTGGAAGGTTAAAAGCATTAAAAGGGGCAGAACGAAAGAAGCTGGAAATAGGTAGCTAGCTGGCACCTACCTAGCACAGACATAGCAGGCTAAAAGATGTTCCTTGTCATGAAATATAATTCTATGCATTTCATCTTTATTTCAGATTTGCATAAAAAATATAGTCTGAAGAATAAGTTTGTGTTCCTTGATGTACCTAAAGGGTACAAATTGCTTCGCCTGGTACTTCAGGCTGGTCTTATCTCAAGCACGTCAAGGCAGCAGTAATGGTGAGATTTACTGGAGGAGAGCAGATGGGTGGTAAAATGGAGATAATGTGCTGGATGAAATGGGCATGGTGTTTAAAGTGGATATGGAGCAACTCCAACGCCAGATAGGTTTTGTGGATGTAAGCAATGTTCCCTGCAAGCTGCAGCAAGACGAAAGTTGGCTCCTTTAAGTTATTGCGCATGCGTGGCTGCATAAAAAATTTAAGGGGCCACAAACTTAACTATGTCACCCGTGCACTTCAAAGAATGGTTTGAGGCAATGTTGGACATAAGCTGGAATTGAAGGCTGAGTTAGAGATATGCGTCATGAAAAATTAAAATTCACTCAGGGAGTGAACCAGTGAGATGGACATATAAACATACAAGACAGGTGCAGAAGTAGGCTATTTGGCCCATCAAGCCTGGTCAGCCATTCAATAAGATCACGCTTGATCTGTTTGTGTTGAGTTCCACATTCCCCATCCAACCCCAATAACCTTTGATTCCCTTGACTAACACTCCACCACCTGAGGCAGAGTGTTCCAAAGTCACACAACCCTCAGAGAAAAAAATTGTCTTCACCTCTGTCCTAACTTTAAAACAATAGTTCTGGATTCACCCACAACAGGAAACATTCTTTCCACATAACCTTTACAATGTTGTTCAGGATCTTATATACTTCAATCGCCTCACCTCTCACTCTTTTGAACTCCAGTGAAAATAAGCCCAGCATTTCCAACCTATCCTCATAAGATAAACCCACTCATTCCAAGTATCAATCCAGTAAGCCCCCTCTGAACAGTTTCTAATGCATTTACATCCTTCTTAAATAAGGAGACTAAAATTGCACACAGTATTCAAGATGTGGTGTCACAAATGTCACTTGTCTAACTCAAGCATAACACCCTTACAGTTGTGTTCCTGTCATAATAAAGGAGAGCATTCCATTAGCCTTCTCGATTACAAGCTGTATCTGCCTGCTAACTTTTTGTGATTCATGCACAAGAACATCTAAACCCCTCTGCACCTCAGTATTCTGCAGTCGTTCTCCATTTAAGTAATACTCTGCTTTTTTAATTTTCTTGTCAAAGTGAACAAACTTCACACTTTCCTACGTTATACTCCATCTGCTTGGTTTTTCCCAGTTGTAGAATCATAGAATCCATACAGTGCAAAAGGAGGCCATTCGGCTCATTGAGCCTGCATCTAGGCCCTATCCCTGTAACCCCACATATTTACCCTGCTAATCTCACTGACACTAGGAGGCAAATTCTCCTGTTCTGCCTGCCACAGAAATTGTAGCAGGCGAGAGGCGGACCATGGAAACGTCCGTTGACTTTGGGTGGGACTTTTCCGGTTTCAGGGTCAGCGCGGCTGGAAGATCTCACCCTAAGGGTCAATTTAGCATGGCCAATCAAACTAACCCATACAGTGGGAGGAAACCAGAGTACCCAGAGGAAACCCATGCAGACACAGGGAGAACATGCAAACTCCACACAGACAGTCAATTGAGGAGGGAATTGAACCCGGGTCCCTGGCGCTATGAGGCAGCAATGCTAACCACTGCACACAGTATTCGAGATGCGGTGTCATTCAACCTATCTATAATCCATCTGCAAACTCCATGGGGGTGATTCTCCCAGCATGCTGCACTGCTTGAGTAGCGCAGCGGGCTGGGAAACTTCAGCAGCGGCCGTTTCACGAGGTTCCTGCTGGGCATCACGATCTCTGTTGTTCTTCCAGGCTAAGATTTTTGACGTAATCATTATCATATGGAAATGTCATTCAAATTAACATTTCAATATGATTAGCGAGCCCAGGGTGGAATTCTCCGGGCACGCTAGTGTCTCTAACCCGCCGAGAGTCATTCCCTACAGTGGGCTTTACAACTGCTCCCCACTAACAGGGACCAGGCACCCTGACCCTGCTGGAGAGAAGAGAGGCCACTGAAGCCCCTCCCCGGGGGGCTTGGGGTAAGGGGTCTGGCACCCTGGCACTACCAAAGGGGCAAATCGGCACTGCCCAATGGGTACCTTGGCACTGTCCATCAGACACTGCCAAGGGGATGGGGCCTATTGGGGTGCGGACCCACTGCCAGTCTGCAATTGGGATCACTGGGAGAGGGAGGGAGCGAGGACGATCGGGGCTGGTCATCGGGATCGGGGGGGGGGGGGGGGGGGGGGGAATGTCGGGTCTGTCCTGGGGCAGGGGAGGGGGCTTGGGAACATCTGGGTTGGCCAGGGGGTGTGGGAGACACATAGGAGCTGGCCTGGGATGGCCAGCAATCAAGGGATGGGGGGAGGGCAGAAGGCCAGCAATGGGAGATTGGGGGCCAGCAATCTGGAGGCCGGCAATGGGGGGGCCACTGCGCGCTGACAGATCGGCGCATGTGCAGTGTCCCACTCAGTGCAATGCTGCCAGCATCTCAGGCGGGAATAGGCCCCGCCCAACACTTTTCAGAGGGAATCATGTTGAGTTACTCTGTAATACACAGTGTTGGAGAATCGCTCTGGCAAGTGTGCTAAAAAAAGACAGGATTTACTCCCATTTTCCTGCATGTTGGGAACTTAGAATGTTTCTTGGGAGACCCAGATGTTTTCTTCACAACATACTTTTTTTTAATACTTTTCCAATTCAATCAAATCAAATCCAATTCAAAGTCTCAACAAGTTGAGACATTTCAGATCCAGGCTGACATGACAGGGCGAGCGACCAAACCACCCTGTCCTTGTTGCCTATCTTTGTCTCATCTGAAAGTTCAGCTACCATGCCTTCGCTCCCCTCATTTAAGTCGTTGCTGTAACTTTTAAAATGTTGTGGCGCCAACACAGACCCATGTGGCATTCCACTTGTCACATCCTGCCAATCAGAAAAGACCCATTTATGCATACTTTGTTTTTTGCCAGCCAGCCAATCTTCAATCCAGTGATCTTGGTGATATGAAGCTGGTAGTGTGCATATCTGTGAGCAATTAGCATTGCTCCACCTCCCATCTTTACTGATCTGTGCATGCACCAGTCAGCACAAGACCGAGAAGGGAGAAGAGTTCCTAAAATATATTAAGCAGAATTAGAATCTTCTAATCCTTCTTAGATACAGGGTTGGTGCCAGAGGACTGGAGAATTGCAAATGTTACACCATTGGTCAAAGGGGGCTGGGATAAACCCTGTCATTACAGGCCAGTCAGTTTAATCTTGTTAGTGGAAAGTTTTTAGAAATGATAATCCAAGACAAAATTAACAAACACATGGTCAAATGCAGATTAATTAAGGAAATACAGCAAGAATTTGTTATGGGTAAATTGTGTTTAACTAAATTGGTTGAACTTTTTAATGAGGTAACAGAAAGGAGTGATGAGAACAATGCGGTTGAAGCCCAACTACGAAAAATAACAGCAACAAGGATACAAAGTTGGCTGAGTAACAGAACAGTAAGAAGTCTCACAACACCAGGTTAAAGTCCAACAGGTTTATTTGGTAGCAAATACCATAAGCTTTTGGAGCACAGCTCCTTCGTCAGATGGGGTGGATATCTGTTCTCCAACAGTGCACAGACACAGAAATCTGTGTTTCTGGAGTTTCAAAGATAGAGGATTTCTGTGTCTGTGCACTGTTGGAGAACAGATATCCACCCCATCTGACGAAGGAGCTGTGCTCTGAAAGCTTATGGTATTTGCTACCAAATAAACCTGTTGGACTTTAACCTGGTGTTGTGAGACTTCTTACTGTGCTTACCCCAGTCCAACGCCGGCATCTCCACATCATGAGTAACAGAAAACAGAGTAGTGGTGAACAGTTGGTTGTTTCTTGGACAGGAGGAAGAAATACAGTGGGATCCCCAGCGGACAATATCTCCTGCTCTGCTTGATCGATATTAATGACCTAGACTTGGCACAATTGCAAAATTTACAGATGTCACAAAACTTGGAAGTAGTATGGACACTGAGGAGGATAGTGATAAACTTCAAGAGGACATCAACAGGCAGGTGGAGTGGGCGGACACGTGGCAGATTAAATTTAATATAGAGAAATTGAAGTGATTTAAGTATGAAGAATGAGGAAATACAATATAAAATAAAGAAGACAATGGGGGTGCAGGGGCAGCGGGACCTGGGGTATATATGCACAAATCATTGAAGGTGACAAGGCAGGTTCAAAAGGCATGTAATAAGGCAGATGGTATCCAGGGGCTTATAAATAGAGGCATAGAGCATAAAAACAAGAGGTTGTGGTGAAACTTTGTAAACCTGATTGGACTAAATTGGAGTAGTGTGTCCAATTCTTGGCCCCACACTTTAGGAAGGATGTGAAGTCACTGGAGAGCGTGCAGAAAAAAATTCCGAGAATGGTTCTGGAAATGGAAGGCATCAGTTACTTGAATGGATTGAGGAAGCTGGAGTTGTTTTTTAGCGAAGAGATTTGACAGGTGTTCGAAATCATGAAGGATTTGGACAGAATGGATAGGGAGGGATTGTTCCCATTTGTGGAAAGGCTGAGAACCAGAGGATAGCAATTTAAGATGACTGGAAAAGAACCAGAGGCAACATGAGGAAAATCGCCGATTTTCTGAGTGGCTAGAACCTAGAATGCAGTGCCTGAGTGCGGAGGCATATTCAGTTGTAGCTTTTGAAAGGGAAGTGGATAATTATCACAAGAGAAAAAAGTTGCAAAGTTATTAGAAAGAAGGGGAGACTGGGACTAATTGAGGTTGCTTTTACAGAAAGCCAGCACAGGCATGATGGGCTGAATTACCTCCTTCTGTGCTGTAACCATTCCATGATTGCAATATATTGGCTCTTTTGATAAGAAAAATAATCTGCAAGAAGTGAGAGGTAGAACTGTGCGGGGTGGGAGGGTTTGAACTGCTCGCGGTTTTCAGGCTGGAACCCATTGGCTTTCTAAGATTTTCAATTACCACTGGCAGAATGAGAGCATGACAATGTTAACTGTCAGGCCTCATCTAAGTAATGTGGAACAGTTTCTCTTCCAGATTTATTTTAGGGCCAGCAAGTAGGAGCAAGGCCAGATTTTGCTGTAGCATAGAATTTAATGTCACGAGCTATTAGTTAGCCCTGGCCATGAACCCTTTAACTCAAAAAACTTTTTATCTACAAAGTTGCTGAAAGTATGAGCTAATAAAAGTGCAGTGGGTGAAACAATGGAAGGTCAGGAGTTGAGTGGCCTTAGCAGAACAAATACCCTGGCAATAATCCAAGGTCATTGCTAAGTAAGTGACGATTGATTGCACTGTCAACGACATCTTCTATCACTATGCTGATGACCAAGAGTAGACTGATGGGGTGGTAACTGTTTTCCCTTGGATTAAAGGAGGGAAAAAGAAAAAAAAATAATTAAAATTTTATATTTTTAATATTACCCTTAAAAATTCAATACCTGCAGAAATAAGATTCCGTATTTATAATCGTCCATTTTCAGTGCGGTTATTTATAATCGTCCATTTCCAAATTATTGTTTGGAAACAATAATTATCATGTCACCAGGTCACTAAAATGTTCCTAATTACTCGCCTAAATATATGTGGATAGCTTAGTTCATATTTCCTCACCTGAATTTGCTGCGTCATTTAGTCATAAATAACAGCGATGACATTGGCTTTCTTGTTATTTTGCAGAAAATTCTGGCTGACAATGTCGCCGGCTGGGCATAGTCTGGCCTCAGGCCTGTCAGTGGACTCGGCTGATCCTAACCCTTCCCACATATTAATGCCGCTGGACATGAGGATTAAAATTGAAGTCTTTCTCAGGACACATAAAACAACTTTTTCTTAAGCAACATAAAGGTCACACACACTAAATGCTGCATCTTGGAAGAGTTTGTAGCTATTTTACTTCACTCATGAATCTGATTTAATTACCCATGAAAAGTAGGAAAACTATAAAACTGTAACCAGATGAAAATTTTATTCAGTATAATATGGGATAGAATATCAGAGCAGATATAATTTCCATGAGAAACACGTTCTTTTTAGCAATCTCTAAGTCAATTTGTCACCAAAAGATGCCTCTGGAATTTTCGACATATATTAGAGTAAATTAATGACATGGTGGGATCACACCAAAATGCGAAACACAATCTGTTTATATTCTTTGAGAATGTTAACTCCAGTGACAACACATGGTTAACTATCTGTGTTTTAATGTTCAAGCTGCATTTCAACTAGCTATTAGTAAAGAATCACTCGGGTGTGCTCTCAAATCAGTCCTTGATCAAAGGTTTGCACAGCAGAGGATGATGAGCTGGTGAAGATCTATGAACGTATATGCACTTGCATTCAAAACAGCATTTCTCATAAAACATAAAATATGTCTCAGCATGCTTCCCCTATTACAAATAGTTCTTCCTGTGCAGACTAATGGAGGATAACTGAGCTGTGTCACAATATCTGAGTATTTGTTCACATTAGAGCAGACTCAAACTTTTAAAAAGATGTAGGTTTTTGAAAATTATATTCTGCCAAGCTTAAATACACTAAACAAGGGCTGACCCCAATTAGTTCAAAAGATTAGATCAATCTCTCCATCTTTCTTTCTCAAGTCTCTTGGTGTGTTCTTTTCCCAACGATGTATTCTATGTCTTTCCTTGCTTAAAAGTGCTTCACTCCCTGCAACTCTGGAAGAAACTCCCTGTGACTAGAAGCACAGTGGAAGAGCTAGCAATTAACCTGGGATCTATATACCAAGGATGTCGGCCTTATGGGGAAGTGTGGTGAGGTCCAGATAGGGGTGCAGACTCCCAATAAATGGGAGATCTCACATCCCTGTCCCTCAGAGGCACCTGATGTAAGATAACTGTCAAAAGGTGGAAGTGAACTCCACCTGAGTATTCTGGCTGGAATCATGGGCTGGGCCCCTGAAGAGGGCAATGTCTTGTTTTATGTTGCAGGATAACCAACACCATTGCTGTAAACTAAGTTGATCACTAATACATTTTCAGAACATGAACACCGTAAACAATATTCCACGTGCAATCTAACCAAGGTTCTATACAAATGAAGCAGAAATCTTTACTTTTGTACTCAAATCATCTTGTGATGAAGAGCAACATACCATTTGCCTTCTAACTTGCACGCTGCACCTGCATGTTAGCTTCAAGTGACTCGTGAACAAGGATATCCAGGTCCTTTTGGACATCAACACTTCCCAATCTCTCACGATTTAAGAAATACCCTGCAACTTCATTCCTCCTACCAAGGTGAATGATATTACATTTATCCACATTATAAATTCATAAGTTCATAAGATATAGGAGCAGAATTAGGCCATTCAGCCCATCAAGTCCGCTCTGCCATTTGATCATGGCTGATATGCTCCTCATCCCCATTTTCTTGCTTTCTCCCCATAGCCCTTCAACTCATTACCAATTAAAAATCTGTCTAACTCCTCCTTAAATTTACTCATTGTCCCAGCATCCACCACACTTTGGGGTAGCGAATTCCACAGATTCACAACCCTTTGGGAAAAGTAGTTTCTCCTCAATTCTATTTTAAATTTGTTACCCCTTATCCTAAGACTATGACCTCTCATCCTAGAATGCCCCATCCGCTCCAGGTCTACTTTATCCATACTTTTTATCATCTTGTATACTTTAATCTGATCTTCCCTCATTCTTCTAAATTCCAGAGAGTTCAATCTCTCTTCATACGACAAACCCCTCATCTCTGGAATCAATCTAATGAAGGTCCTCTGAACTATCTCCAATGCCACTACATCTTTCCTCAAATAAGGGGACCAAAACTGTGCACAATATTCCAGGCAATACTAATGCCTTGTATAGTTGCAACAATACTTCCTTACCTTTATATTCTATTTCTTTAGCTATAAATGTCAATATTCTATTCACTTTCTTTATTATCTGCTGTACCTGCACGCTAGCTTTCTGTGACTCATGAACGACGATACCCAGATCCCTCTGCACCGGAGCACTCGGAAGTCTCTCCCATTTAGATAATAAGTCACCTTCCCATTTTTCCGACCAAATGCATGACCTGCCATGTTCTTGCCTACTCATTAATCCTGTTCAAATCCCCTTGAAGCTTCTTTGCATCATCGTCATAATGCACATTCCCATCTAGTTTTGAGTCATCAGCAAACTTGGAAATATTAAGTTGGGTCCTCACATCCAAATCATTAATATAGATTGTGAACAACAGGGACCCCGAGTCCTTGTAGTACCCCAGCAGTCACAGGCTGCCAACATGCGAATGACCCATTTATTCCTACTCACTGTTTTCTGTCTTTAACCAATCCTCAGTAGATTACTCCCTATGCCATGAGCTCTAATTTTGTTAACTATCAAAAGCCGTCTGAAACTTTTCAGTGGTTCCCCCTAACTATTTTGATAGGAACATCCTCAAAAAACTCCAACAGATTTATCAAACATTATTTCTCTTTCATAAATCCATATTGACTCTGTTCATTCACCTCCTTCAACACTGGGATATAGATCATTGAACTCTGGGGAACAATCAACTTTCAGTCCCATTTATTTCTCCAGAACTGCTTTGATTTAACTAATACTAATTTATTTTGGTTCCTCATTCCCACTAGACCCTTGATTCGCTAACATTTCTAGGTTTTTGTATCTTCCTTCATGAAGATAGACACAAAGTCATTATTTAGTTTCTCTGCCATTTCCCTATTGTAAATTTTCCTGTCTTTGCCTGTAATGGATCCACATTTGCCTTTGCTAATTTTTCCTTTTTATTTACCTATAGAAGCTTTTATAGAAGTTTTCATGTTTCTTACTAGTACACATTCATATTCTATTCTCCCTTTCTTTATCAGTTTCTTAGTTCTCCTTTGCTGAATTATAAAATTCTCCCAATCCTCAGAACTATTGCTTTCTTTGACATTTTTATGAGCCTCTTCCTTTAATATAAGGTTTCTTTAATATAATCTTTAACTTCCTTTATTAGTCACAGTTGCCTCACTTTCTCTGTTGAGTTTTTGTGTCTTAAAGGAATGCATGTTAGTTATAAACGATGCATTAGTTCTTTGATAACTAGGCATTGCCTGTCTTTCTCATACCTTTTAATGTATTTTCCAATCCACTATAGCCAACCTGCCCATCATCGTTTAGCTTGTTTAGAATTAAGAGCAGAGTTTCAGATTGAACCACATGGTCTAAAGGTTCTTTTACATGAAGATTACTAATTAGTCCTTTCTCATTGCATAAGACCATAAGATATAGGAACAAAATCAGGCCATTCAGCCCATCGAGTCCGCTCCACCATTTGATCATTGCTGATATGCTTCTCAACCCCATTCTTCTGCCTTTCCCCATAACCTTTGATCCCCTTACCAATCACAATTTTACATACACACTCACTCATTGACTCACACACACACTCTGACGACTCACAAACATATTATTTGTAGCTTGAATTTAAAAAGCCAAACTTCTGATGATTCTCTTCCTAACTGCCTCCTTATTCTTCATAATTTCCTGTTGAACCTACAGTGCATCTTTTCTATCCTTTCTATTTGAGAGTGCTCAAAAATATAGTCTCTGTCACACTGTGGTTTTTCACAACCTGCACTCACACACAAACTCTCAGACCTGGGAAGTTTGGGGATTAATATCATTGAGGAGTTTGGGATGCCTGTAAAGGTGGCAAGACGTGCTCCTTTTTGGCCCTAACACTCCAGCTGCCCCAGGCCTCACTGCTGTTGTCACCACCGCTCTACTTTGCCTCCTCGGCCCACTCCTTCAACTCGACACCTGTATTCGTTTAGTGGATTGGCGGCTGCATGGAAGGGTGAAAGACGGGCCAAAGACAGCCACATCATCTAGAATGCATTCTGGTTAGCCAATAACCCATTTGTTGCAGAATTTTATCCTGGAACAGAGTGCCCACTGCGCATTTGTTTATGAGCACGCTGAAGAATATGACAGCCATTTGAGAGAGGGGCAGTGCTGAGCAAGTCCGGTCACCTCTGAAGGCAGGGGCTCCAGTGTACATCCCCTCCCCGCTCCTGGGCCCTGGAATGGACATCGAGGGCCCATACAAAGCTATACAGAACTGGAGAGAGATGTGGGTGGATTGGGAGGGGCAGCGGCCTGGGGGGAAGCTAAAGGAGTGTTTATGGGATTGGGGATTTGAAGTGTTTTGCGGAGGGGATTGAATCAGATGCCTGAAAGGTGGAATTGGAGGCTTTGGGGTGATAGTCCTGACTGCAGGGTCTACCCAGTCAGGCACATTGGATCCAGCTAGTAAAAGAAAATACATGCATCTCCTGGATCCGGCTGTTCTGGTCTGGGTTTAGCAGCTAGATTACAAATTGGCACGGCAATGAAGCATGCAGCCTCATTATAATATTTAAAGCATCATCCCGCCTCCCTGGAGCATGTCCATCACCTTCCCACGTCCATGAAAACCAGAAGTTGGCGGTTGGACGTTTGTGACGGAATTCACATTTATAAAAAAAAAGCTCCCCATCCAATCTGAACTTGCATGTTTTTAAAAAAATTCCCATTTGATTTAATTTCATCCGGATATAAATGAAAGTGATTTTGTGATCGGATCTGTTCATTAAAGTTGCTATTTGATGCAAGTTTTTTCTTCTAACTGGTCTAGAACAAGTTTCCACCAACAAGTTTTAAATACGTTTTACTCCAAGATAAACCTGAAAATCTTTTTTTCTGTTTAAATTATAAATATCAATTTACAATACAACTCTCATTCATTCTTTCAACTGAAATCTAACAGATTAAACTGCACATGTAGGAATCAGTAAACTGCTGTCTACATCACCCTCTTTACCTATTTGAAGATAGACTCTTATTGCTAAAAGAAGGTAGCTTTATCAAACACCATGTGAAGGGTGACATATAAGAAATGGAACAGGTTGACTGAACAATTTTTTTTCAACCAGAATGAGAATTTAAATGTAGCCATTGAAAGGGTATATACTAGTGATCTTTTTAAAATAAATATACATGCCCTATTTTTATACGGAGATTCCACCAGATATAAAGAGAAGTTTAAAGAGCCAACTGAAACAGATTTGACCTTTTCTTATTGTGCAGCTACTAACGTCAGAACATTATAAGTTGAATTTACTTAATGCAAGGGAAACAAAATCAATTCTAGATTTAATTACTTTCATTCTAATTACCGCTTCCCATTCAGAACAATCATTTTGGTTAACCTTATCTTTCTTCTTTCAGACAAATGGACTCTGGTGGGAATACGAACAAAATGAAATTTCATAAAGGACAACAATCTTTTGGTACAAATTTAATTTTCATACCAATTAAACAGGAATCACATCTAGTAGTTTTATGTTAATTTAGTAGCCCAGTGGCACTTAATATTACTTACTTAATTGTTAGAAAAATTACCAATGCAAAAATGAACTGCAGAGACATAATGCTGAGCTGGTGAACAAGTATTCTCAGTAAATAAGACTGCAGATGTCCTATAGATGAGAGAATTGCAAAAGACAGGATTTGCAACCTCTACGAGTACAACACCTCTTTAGATGTTTCATCTATACTTCCACCCTTCTAACCATGGAAGGTTTGCCCATGTTAGACGCAATGGGCAGGATTCTACTGCAGGCTTCAACACCCTGATGACCGTGTCAACTGAAGATCTCAATACTGCACCTGCTGCCAGTGGGACCAGATCAGCAATTTTATGCCTTCCTAATTGGCTGTCTGGGCACATTGACCAATTAAGGAGAATAAGCAGAATGTAGATGTTGTTGGTCCAGTCATAGATTTCATTAGATCTGATGAACAGGCTTTATGAAAAGAAAGACAGCATTTCACATAAAATGAATTTGAAACCATCAGGGCAACACAGTGGTTAGCACTGCTGCCTCACAGCACCAGGGCCCCAGGGTTAATTGACCTCGAGTGATTATCTATGTGGAGTTTCTACGTTCTCCTCGTGTTAGTGTATGTTTCCTCCGAGTGCTCCGGTTCCCTCCCACTGTTAAAAGATGTGCGGGTTAGGTTGATTGACCTGCTAAATTGCCCCCTAGTGTCCCAAAATGAGTCAGGGGGATTAGTGCGGTAAACATGTGGGGTTGAGGCGACACAGTGGCACAGTGGTTAGCACTGCTGCCTCACAGCACCAGAGACTCTGGTTCGATTCCCGGCTTGGGTGATTGTCTGTGCGGAGTCTACCCGTTCTCCCCGTGTCTGCGTGGGTTTCCTCCGGGTGCTCCGGTTTCCTCCCAATCTGAAAGACGTGCCGGTTAGGTGCTAAATTCTCCCTCAGCTACCCGAACAGGCGCCGGAGTGTGGTGACGGGGGGATTTTCACAGTAACTTCATGGCAGTGTTAATGTAAGTCTACTTGTGACATAAATAAATAAATAGATATCTGTCAGAGAGTAGGTGCAGACTCAATGGGCCAAATGTCCCCCTCCTGCACAGTAGGATTCTTCGCTATCAATTTTATGCCGTCAATAGGGTTCCAAATACCTTTAGCAAAACATATGGAGCTTACCTTCACCACTAGTAATAAATGGTTCAAATGTACCTTTTAAACATGTATTTACGAAATAGATTTAACTGGAATGGAAAACAATTTGTAGCTGTTCTAAATCCTTCATGATATAATGTTCCCTCCGGCAAAAAAAGCTAAAATAAACTCAGGCAGAGTTGGTATTACTTTTTTTAAACAATCCCACAGTGAGATCTATGCTAATAATGGTCCCTCTGAGAGTATGGATAAAGCCTGCAAATTCTTTAAACAACACAGGCACAACCAATACCAAACATAGGTATATGAGATGGATAAAAAGCTGGTTAGCAGATACGAAGCAAAGAGTTGGCATAAATGGGTCTTTTTCTGATTGGCAGTCAGTGGCTAGTGGAGTGCATCAGGGATCTCTGCTGGGACCCCAACTGCTCACATTATACATTAATTATTTGGAAGAGGAAACTGAATGTATTATCTCCAAATTTGCAGATGATACAAAGTTGGGTGGAAGGGTGAGCTGTGAGGAGGATGCAGAGATGCTTCAGCATGATTTGGACAGGCTGAGTGCATGGCAGATGCAGTATAATGTGGATAAATGTGAGGTTATCCACTTTGGTAACAATAATAGGAAGACAGATTATTACTTGAATGGGTGTAAATTGAGAGAGGTGGATACTCAACGAGACCCTGGAGTCCTCGTGCATCAGTCGCTGAAAGTAAGCGTGCAGGTACAGCAGGCAGTAAAGAAGGCAAATGGTATATTGGCCTTCATAGTGAGAGGATTTGAGTATAGGGATAGGGATGTTTTACTGCAATTGTATAGGGAGTTGGTGAGGCCACACCTGGAGTACTGTGTGCAGTTTTGGTGTCCTTATGAGAGGAAGGACATCCTTTTTATAGAGTGAGTACAGCGAAGATTCCTGGGATGGCAGGTCTGTCATATGAGGGGAGATTAAGTCGGTTAGGATTACATTCACTGGAGTTTAGAAGAGTGAGAGGCAATCTCGTAGAAATTTGTAAAATTCTAACAGGATTAGACAAGGTAGATTCAGAAAGAATGTTCCCAATGGTGGGGGAGTCCAGAACTAGGGGTATTAATTTGAGGATAAGAGTTTGAGGATAACCTTTTAGAACTGAGGAGAGGAGAATTTTCTTCACCCAGAAGGTGGTGAACGTGTGGAATTCACTACCTCCGAATGTAGTTGAGACCAAAACGTTGTCTGATTTCAAGAAGAAATTAGATATAGCTCTTGGGGCTGAAGGGACAAAGGGATATTGGCGGGGGGGGGGGGGGAGTTGGATATTGAATTCGATGATCAGCCATGATCAAAATGAATGATGGAGAAGCTTGAAGGGCCCAATGACCCATTCCTGCTACTAGTTTCTATTTTTCTATAGGGCATTATTTAATCCAGGTGATAAGGTCTTGCCCGCTTGCTGGAGAGTTGGCGAGAGCTCCACATTGCCTTCTTTGGAGAAGTCTACCGTATTAAATGCCAGTCAGAAACCTAAGTGGCCAGTAGTGGACTTTCCCTGGGATCAAGGACTCACGGGCGGAAGTCCCACTCTCCATGGGCTACTGGCCAATCAGAGGCTGGCAGTTGTCGATTGCTGGTACCACCAACAGGAATGGTGGCAGCTGCCAGCAATACCCAAAGGCCCAGGATACTCGAGGCCATAGGTGAGAGAGAATGGGATGAAGTTTGTGGGGATGGGGCTGGACATCATGGGAAGAGGGCCCAATACAGAATTCTTCAATTAGGCACTGACAGAGTTTGTTTATTGGGCTACCCGCGTGGGAACTGCCCCGCCTGCTGCTGGTTGAATACAGCAGCAGTGATATGAGGCCGTTAAGTGGGCACAAATTGCCCAATTTAAAAGTCTAATTTAATGGCAGGATAGGAAGGCTGTCCTGTACTTAATCAGGGAAGAGGGGTGGAAGCTTGGCGGTCCCCAGCTGGGCCCCTCCCACCTATTTAAATGCTTCCGCTGCCTTCAAACTTGCCTTGGAGACAAGCATTAAATTTAGCCCATACTTTGTTATTTAGCCATGTGATGCCAGATTTTAACAGAGAGATTAAATTCTAGCAGATGAAAATGGGAATTATGAAATAGCAATATTACACTGGTTGCCATTAATTTAAAAACTTCACACTTGACTTATCTGTAAAATGTATGTACAGATAATTACAATGTGATAGTGTAGGATACTTTGTAAAGCACATAGGCACAAGTTAATATTATGGTTATGATAAACAAACAATGCTCAGTGGGAATAATGAATACTTGTGTGATGTGCGGAGCTTAATACACCCTCCACTTTCAGCTAATTTTCTTACTTATGATGATACTAATAGTTCTCCTAATCTTATTTAGATACAATTTTATCAATGAACATCTATTTGTCATTTATTATTTCTGAATTCTGAAAGATTGCCTGCTTTGGCTGTACCTACTTAATTCTTTGAATAAAAATTGTGTTCAGTTCAAGGCCGTGCACATGGTCACATGGTATACATGGTACAGACACAGGAGATTTGGCCCACTCAGTCCATGCTGGTGTTTATGCTAGATGCAAGCATCGTCCCACCTTGTAACCCTCTATCTCCATGAATCCCCTACCCACTACCCCCCCCCAATCTACTAAACCTATAATATAATCTGGTGAAGCTAAAGGGGGCATTCTATCATCTTCCATCAACCAAAACAGCAGCGGAACCAGAGTTCTGCCAGGTTTAAATAGTTTGGCTCGCATCTACACTCTTTCTACTGGAAGGTCTGAACTTCTGTATCTGTTCCCATTGCAAGGCTAATTCATCTCTACGCGCTTCCCTTATTGTGAAAGTCATCGCTATTGGAAAAGTGGATTATCCTGCATTAGTTTCAGCCTGCTAACCTCTCTGAAGGAATACACCATTGGACTTTTAATTCTGGACTCTGGACTTGTGAAACAATAATTCTCATTTTGTCTGTGGTCTTTGCCCTGTGCCTCTTTCTTTTTCTCATCCCTCTTTTATTGTGAACGTACTAGGGGCCATGTAGTGATATCCCCTCCTGCATTTTTAAGTGTGCAAAATAAACTAACACGCTGAATTTACCCCATCTCAGGTTTGCTGTGAGGTTATTAACAGGGGATTGGATTTCTCCAAAACTGAGAGGTTGTTGAAAATACATCACCCACTTAAAAAGGCAGAAATCAAAAAACACCTTTCTGCTAACGGATGGGTGGTGAAGGGAGAAATCAGGGCTGTTTCAAACTAAACCACCTCCTGCCTATCTCTTTACCTGGTCAGTGCCAGGGCAGTGCCTTTAAAAATGACGCCCTAATCCTTAGCTGACTAAGCTGATGGTCGGTGACTCAAGAGGCCGGCCTCCCACCAATATGTCATGGAACTCACCCCTTGAAGTTTTTATTTTCAAAGTCCTGGATTATAAGGCAGAGTAGGTGCCATTGCTGTCAGTAGCTTCAACGCTGCTTTTCCCACCCGTCACTGGCCTTTGCCAATTTCTGGGAAAATTTAAGGCAATATTCTTACTTGGCAAGATTAAGAGGTGTAAATGAGGTAAAGTTTCTGCTATTGATGCCATGAGTGGTTCTGTTTGATTGACACTTTAAAAGGTTTTAAGGTCAGCAGTTTTTTAAAAGAGATTTTTGACGTGATTTTTTTCCATTAACGTTTAAAAGAAATCCCACTACTTTTATATTGCTTCTGGGAGACTGGGCATGGATGATGTGGGTGGGGGTAATGGAAGCATAAAGGGTGGGTGGGGGTGAGGACTAGAGGTCCTAACAGCTTTCAATACAACTGATTGAAGTGCCGAGAACTGTGGCAGGCCTGCTAACTAGCCTTTCTTGGCACTTAGTTCCCTCTGAAGGCAATGGTCCAACTCCATTGCATTCCTAGGATGGAAATGTGGTGGTTGGTGCCCCTTTTAAAGGAGGTTGGCCTACCAGGTTGGGAAGTTTCTCGACTTAACCTTTCCACCCCTTGGCGAAAATCTGGCTGTGTGTCAAGATAATATGAATTATTAAAATAACAACCTATAATGTGAGAAATGTTCAGCTCAGATTATTTCAAACTTTACAAACATGGGGATGCACATCAAGTTTAAATGACAAAAAATGAGATCCCAAATGATGAATTAAAATGCAAATTGCATGTTACTTTCATAAAGTGTGATTGGAAGTTTTCTCCCTTAACTGAATGGGCAATATTAATAATAGGGAATGCATTACAAGCTAAATTAATTTGATCAGTCTGACTGGAAGCTGAGAAATAATATAACCAATTTATTTGGTATTTACTGAGAAATAGAAATGTCCTTGGATCTAAGGAATAAAATTAACTTCTTTAGGCTGTCTACTCCTCATAACTCAAAGCCTTTTAATTCAAGTAATTTGACAATTCAGATTTGCTTTCTGAACTTTTCATGAAGGTGTACTTCATGCCAAATAATGATCTTTAATCTACTGGTTAGAAACAAGAATTGAATTTAAAAAAAATACTTTTCAAAATAGAGACTAAAGTGACTTGGACTCGCAGTCAAGATGGCTACCTAACTGGCATTACTGAATATTCCACCCCCATTGTGATGGAAACTGCATGTCTGCAAAAGCCCACCAAAGACAATAACATAGAATTATAGAATCCCGACATCGAGTCTGCACTGTCTCTCCGACAGGGCACGGTGGCACAGTGGTTAGCACTGCTGCCTCACAGCACCAGGGACCCGGGTTCAATTCCTGGCTTAGGTCAGTGTCTGTGTGGAGTTTGCACGTTCTCCCCGTGTCTGCGTGTGTTTCCTCCGGGTGCTCCAGTTTCCCACAGTCTGAAAGACGTGCTAATTAGGTGTATTGCTGGTTAGGCGCTGGAGTGTGGCGACTAGGGGATTTTCACAGTAACTTCATTGCAGTGTTAATGTAAGGCTTACTTGTGACTAATAAATAAACTTAACTTACCCAGGCCCACGTCCTGCCCTATCCTTGTAACCCCACACATTTATCCCACTAATCCCTTTAATCTACACATCTTGGGACACTGAGGGGCAATTTAGTATGGCCAATCCACCTAACCTCCACATCTTTGGATGTGCACCTCAGAGGAATGTGGATGAACCATATTTCCTATCCATTTGCATGATGTCCAGCTAATCAATGTGATCATCCTTTGTATGTTTTCAGCACGTTTTCTCAGCAGAACTGAGGACAAGCAGTTGAGAAGCTGAGCGAGTTCTTTCCTCTCTCTCTCTACTCAGCTTCAAGCTTTTAGGCCTCATCAGCTTTTGTTTGACTCTCTTTCCATTTGCAGCAAACAGGGATTTGAAAGAAAGAACTCAGTTCCACAGCTGTGACTTTAGAATGACGGATAGACTATCCATCTGCAGCTTTAACCCACCTCGTCGCTGAAAACAGAAAACCACTGAGTTCACCTGAAGCCAGCCCAGTCACCAAATGATAGAATTAATTCTTCTTAACTTGCATGGACTCGAATTTGATCAACCTATAATCTGTATTTGTGTGTATGTGTGGTTATTTAGATTGGTTTTGGCATAATAAGGATAATCTGTTCGTTAAACTCAAGAAAACCTATCCTATTTTATGATCACAAGGTGTAATTAATTAAGTGCTCTCTCTATATCCTAACAAACCTGTAGCAGTCAAACGAGGAGAGGACAAAGAGGGGAACCATTTAATACATCCTCACTGGGTCATAACACACTATATTTAGGTTTCCTGTGATTTCATATAGCTTAATCCAAATTTTTGTGGTAATCCTATCTATTTTATTCATAAATCACTTTGAATGATCAGAAATAGGCTATAACATAATGGGAAATCAAATCAGATGTATGGGAGTTGCAATTTAATTTATTTATGACAGGCAAACATAAGTCTACTTCTCCTTGAAAGAAAGATAGATTATCTAAGATTATTGAGGTTCTGCATGGAAGCACTGCCAAATACGGCAGAGTTCAATAGGTCAAAGTGCATCTCTGCGTAAAGCACTCATGAAAGGGAGTGGAGGGTTATCAATTTCAAATTGTCATTAAGAAAGTGGTTAAGAGATTCTTTTATGTAGAGAGATGCAAGAAACTGGAATGTTTTCCCACAGGGTGTGGTTGAAACAGAGATCATTGTGTCCCATAGGGAAACTAAAGATCTGAAGCCGAGGAAGATAAATGCCCATGAAGAGGGAGCAGGGCAATGAGACTAATTTGGATGTAGCTCAAGCAAAAGGGCAAAATAGACTATATGGGTAGGATGACATCTTTCTGTGCTTTAAACTTTGATGTTTCTGTGGTGCTAATAAGAGATCCATTAATGGACACTTTGATTAAAATAGCAATTATCTTTGAAGATTGCATCTTATGATGTGGAGAATGAGGAGTAGAAATGGGGGAGTATCTGACTTGTATTATTTTCTCAAAGGACATATTTGTTCTGATATAATCTTATCATATTCTGTTTCCCCAACAATTTAAACCCAGAATCTTATGAGGGGAAAACATTAACATTTTTTTGGTTCTATTCATGAGCAGACCACTGTGGTGCTGAAAAGAATTTTGATAAAATGCAGCCAGAACGCTTGAGGAGTTAAGGGTTAACCCTTTGGGAAAAATATTCCTGAAAATTGTCAGCCTCGATCACTCTGAGTTTCTGCTGGTGTATTTTAAAAAGCTCTAGTGAGAAGTGAGACAATTATGCAGATTGTCTTCAGTGTAAAGGAGCTATATTCAGAAATCTAATGATATATTGCGGTTTGTAGGACAGGATACGGTGAATAGATGAGACTGTACTCAAAACAGATATGTCCACTGTTTTCACAGTTCATACATTCGTCGAAGTGCTGGCTTCATTAAAGACACCAGAGAATTAGCCCACATATTTAGTTTGACGCAATCAACTGGTGACAAAGCTGGCCCAGTAAAACATGTGAGAAGCCATTTTTATTCTTTCACAGGATGTAGGCATCGCCGGCTAGGCCAGCATTTGTTGCCCATCCCTAATTGCCCTCGAGAAGGTGGTGGTACAGTGCAGACAGTAATATATTAATGCAAACACAACTGAAGTCTATTTTTTTAAATGTTACATTTAAGTTTGCATAATGTATTAATTTGCTGCTCACAAATTATTCTGAAAGAATATTTTATGACCTTGACAATGGTATCTTCTATCTGATTGCACTGAACTGTGCTTAAACTCAGAGAAATGCCACTTGAACGTGTACATATCAACTGGAACAGCTGGGATTATCGGGAAAGAGGCCCTGGATGATTTCTACACTGTTACCATTAAATTCTGTTGCAGCATTGTGTCTTGTTGAAATAAATCTTGGGATTTCAAAATACCATCTAATTATCCTATTCATGTTACAGAGAAGAAAAGGAAGGGATCCCTAGTGGGCAATGTCAACAGAGGGGGCTCATTTAAATTCATAGTTTAGAATATCTTGAAACTTATGCCTTCCAACCTACCTACTCTGTTACTATGTATTTATTCCTATTCCTTAAATATTTTGTGGGCCCTTAAGAATACATAAAAATTGTTACTATAAAGTAGGACAATGAAAATTATTGAGAAACTCATAATTAATCAATTTAATACATTCACATATAATCCCATGGCGGTACTACGAATGAGTTTTGAATTATTACTCTCTTGCAAAGTGATCTTTCCATACTCTTAATCTCAGGTATTCTGCTAAAATTATTGCAAATAGCAATCCTGGCGTGCTGCCTCATCTCATCTGACATCACATAGTTAATTCATTTCAAAAACCTTGCTGATTTCATTATGTCTGATCATTTTCTCCATGCTCCATCATCAGTCCCAGTCAGAGAACTGGAACATTTTGCTTCAATGGATGGATAACATTTGCACCTATTTTGCCGTTTATGGGAAACAGCTTTCTTTCTTAAGAAAGGGTATGGCTGGGGTAACAAGTCATTTCTGTTTGAAGGCAGCAGAGATATGCAACATGGAGCTTCTGAGCTCTTCTGTAAAATGTATGTCCATTAATCTGAATGTATTTCAAGCTACAGAAACTAATAAAACTTGGTGTTCTGAATTGTGACTTGACCATTAATGAGGTAACGGCACAGAACATTTTTTTTCAAACCATCAGTCCCATTATATCGAAAGAGGAGAAACCCACAAATATGAAGTATGCACAAATATGAGTTGGTTGTGCTCTGGTGGTCATATCCAGATATGATAAAATACATCATATTGTATTTTAATAATGCTAATATTACTATAGATAAAAGTATTGTGCAGCGAGTGTGAGTTGGGAACAATGAGATTTCTAGAAGAAACAATTGTTTTTTTTTTAAATAAGTAGTATCCTCTATGATATTGATTATAGCATGTCAAGTAAAAGGAAAAGTGGGAAATGCATAGGAAGCAAAGTCAAAACCTGTTAAAAATCAGAAACATGGGAAGCAAGTGTTAAGAAGATTTAACGAGTGAATGAGCTTCTTGCTGGGCCAGTGCTGGTGTTAAGGGAATCAGCAGGGTGGAGATGATATGCGAAAGAGATGTTAGGTCAGCATTTGATAGTTAGAAGGTTGCGCAGCCTCTGCCTGTTTCAGTCATAGGGCCTGATTTTACCATTTTGAGTCTAAGTGACGAATCCGGGCATCAAATAGATCTGCGCCTGGAATCCTCTTTCCAGCGCGCTCATACGCATTTTGCTGGCTCCAGTCCGATTCACGCTGTGGGCGGGGCTTAGCGCTGGCAGACCGATCGGAGCTCTGAACTGCGCATGCGCAGTTCGAAAAAAATCTGACAGAGTGCGCCTGGGCGCTAAAGAGAAAAAAAGCAGAAAGCCGAGAGAGCGGTTCTCTGACGGTCATCCTCTGGTTGGGAGGGGGGTGGGAAGCGGGGAGGGACCCAGATCATCCTCTGGTTGGTGGGTGGGGCGGGGGGGGGGGGGGGTTAGGGTGGGACCCAGATCATCCTCTGGTCGGGGGTGGAGGGGGGGGTTCCGCTGCCAGTCTGCGGCCGATCGGTGGGGAGGGAGGGGGCAGGGGATTCCACCGCCATTCTGCAGGTGATCCCTCCTCCCCATCGGAGGAACAAATCCCTCCTCTCCGGAGTGGACGTACGGCCATGCCATCCCACAAAACCTTCAGGATGAAGCGATTCCTCGCTAAGAAGATGAAGCAGAACCAGCCGATTCCATAGTGGATCCGCATGAAAACCAGCTACAAGATCAGTATAAGTCCAACAGGAGACACTGGAGAAGGACCAAGCTGGGCCTGTAAAGGGATACACCATCACTGGTACACGACCAGCCACAGATTACTTTTCCCTGCAGGGGCAACAGAGCGGGAGAGATGGCTGTGGCTGGTAGTGGTTGGTAAAATCGGGCCCTTAATGTCATCAGTTTGACTCTTCCTCCTATTTCCTATTGGACCACAACCACTAACAAATGGCAAATCGTTACTGTTAGAATGTAACCGGTGACAACTTTGTATCGGATGTAATGTGACCAATAGTTACAAGCTGAAGAGTCAGCTGACCCAGTAAACCATGGAACCAATTACAGAATGATGTGATGGTCAGCTGACTCACTATAAATAAGAACCTGTTGGGAATCGTGGGGAACATGGATTGGCCCAGGGTGAGGCCCCAAGTTTGGAGTAATGGTGTTTCTTTATTAAACCCTTTCTTTGATTTATAAGTTGGAGTAACGTTTGTTATGTTTATTATCTGCATTTGAAAAGTTCCTTCTAAAGAAACAATTATACTTCAGATTGTCAACCATTTCATCTCTTACAGAAATCTCAACTTCCCCCACTTTATCTCTAATCTCTTAGTTGCTTAACTGTGCGGGTTTGTCTTGGTAGTCCAATTGTTTTGATCTGCTCCTTTCTCATCAAAGTCTTCTCCTGAGTTATCTATTTTATTACCTCTTCATCCAGTTTCTACCTAATACATCACAACTCTTCTAATGAATCTTGAACTTTGCTGACAATTGATTAATTGTCTCCTTTTCTCCGTTGATATAGGGCAGGATTCTCCCAGCCTGCTGCGCAGCTCGAGCAGCATAGCGGGCTGAGAGAGAACAGCAGGAGGCTGGTCGTGAGTCTCCAAGGCACTTTTTGTTTTAAGCGCAATCAATTCCGTGCCAGAAATTGGCGCGGATCTGATTATCATATGGAAATTTGAATTTCAATATGTTTAGCGGGCCTGGGACAGTAGCGGTTCCCACTAATGGGGAACAGGCGTCCTCACCCTGCTGATGGGGACAGAGGCGACTGAGGCCCCCCTAGGAAGTCAGGGGCAAGGGAGTTGGCCCTTGGGCAATGTCCACGGGGCACACCCTGGCACTACCCACCAGGCACTGGAGAGTGCCAAGGTGACGGGGCCAGAGGGGGAGGGGCCGATTGGGGGAGCAGACCCGCTGCCTCAGCAAATGGAATCGATGGGGGGGGCGAGTGAAGAGGTGATCGGGGGCTGGCCATCGGTAGGGAGAGGGAGTAGATCAGGGGTGGCGGGAAGGCCAGCAATCAGGGGAGTTCCGGGGAAGGCCAGCGATCAGGAGGCTGACGATGGAGGTGGGGGGCGGTGCCCGTGTGCATGTGCTGATCTCCGCGCTGACAGATCGGCGCATCCAGAGTGGCCCGCTCAGCACAATGCTGCTGACTCCTCGGGTGGGATGAGGTCCTGCCCCCTACTTTTCAATATGAATCCTTCTGAGGCACTCTGGGATGCACAGAATGTTGGAGATTCATTCAGTAAGTACGCCCAGAAAATAGGCAGGAAACTCTCCCATTTTCCCATCCTTTGGGTACTAGATTTGTTTTGGGAGGATCCGGCCATACGTTTTTTAAAAATCTCAATCCTCCTATTGTTCCTTGAACTCTGGTTGAATGTCAGAGGCTGCAGGATAAGGCCCTTAAGTGGGCCCTTAACTGTCCACTTTGGGATCTCAATTGGCACCAGAATGATATACAGGGGAAGGTGGCAGGTTAGATCCAAAGTTTGCTCAATAACAGGAAATAAAGGGTAATGGTCGATGGATGTTTTTATGAATAGAAAACGGTTACCAGTGGGGGGGGGGTTTTTTAAACAGGACTCAATTTTGGGGCCCTTGCATATATTAATGACTTAGACTTAACTATGGGAGGCAAATGCACCAGTGGTAACTTACCAAAATTCGCTGGATTCTGGGGTGGTTCCTGCAGATTGGAAAACAGCTAATGTGATGCCACTGTTTAAAAAAGGAGGTAGACAAAAGGCGGGTAACTATAGGCCGGTTAGCTTAACTTCTGTGGTAGGGAAAATGCTTGAAACTATCATCAAGGGAGAAATAGCGAGACATCTGGATATAAATTGTCCAATTGGGAAGACGCAGCATGGGTTCATGAAGGACAGGTCATGTTTGGCTAATTTGGTGGAATTCTTTGAGATCATTACATGCGCGGTGGACAATGGGGAACCTGTGGATGTGGTGTATTTCCAGAAGGCATTTGACAAGGTGCCGCACCAAAGGCTGCTGCATAAGATAAAGATGCATGGTGTTACGGGTAATGTATTAGCAAACAGAAAGCAAAAAGTGGGGGTAAATGGGTGTTTTTCTGGTTGACGATCAGTGACTAGTGGTGTGTCTCAGGGATCAGTGTTGGGACCGCAATTGTTTCCAATTTACATAGATGATTTGGAGTTGGGGACCAAGTGTAGTGTGTCAAAATTCGTAAATGACACTAAGATGAGTGGTAGAGCAAAGTGTGCAAAGGATGCTGAAAGTCTGCAAAGGGATGTAGATAGCCTAAGTGAGGCGTCAAGAGTCTGGCAGATGGAGTACAATATTGGTAAATGTGAGGTCATCCATTGTGGTAGGAAAAACAGCAAAATGGACGATTATTTAAATGGTAAAAAAAAATTACAGCCTGCTGCTGTGCTGAGAGACCTGGGTGTCCTTGTGCATGAATCACAAAAAGTTGGTTTGCATGTGCAATAGGTAATGAAGGCGGCAAATGGAATTTTGCCCTTCATTGCTAGAGGGATGGAGTTTAAAATCAGGGAGGTTATGTTTCAGCTGTGTAAGGCTGTATAAGGTGCTGATGAGGCCACATCTGGAGTACTGCGTACAGTTGTGGTCTCCTTACTTGAGAAAGGATGTCCTGGCACTGGAGGGGGTACAGGGGAGATTCACGAGGTTGATTCTGGAGTTGAGAGGGTTGGCTTATGAGGAGAGACCGAGTAGACTGGGGCTATACTCATTGGAATTCAGAAGAATGAGGGGCGATCTTATAGAAACATACAGGATTATGAATGGAATAGATAATATAGGAGCAGGGAAGTTGTTTCCATAGGCAGGTGAAACTAGGACTAGGGGTCATGGCCTCAAAATAAGGGAGAGCAGATTTAGGACTGAGTTGAGGAGGAACTTCTTCACCCAAAGGGTTGTGAATCTGTGGAATTCCCTGCCCAGTGAAGCAGTTGAGGCTACCTCATTGAACGTTTTTAAGGCAAGGATAGATACATTTTTGAACAGTAAAGGAATTAAAGGTAATGGTGAACGGACGGGTAAGTGGAGCTGAGTCCACGAAAAGATCAGCCATGAAATTATTGAATGGCGGGGCAGGCTCGAGGCGCCAGATGGCCTATTCCTGCTCCTAGTTCTTATGTTCTTATGATTGATGAGGCATGACTCCGTGGCCTGGGCCTCAGCTCCTCCCTCTGTGACTGGATCCTGAACTTCCTAACCCACAGACCACAATTAGTGAGGATAGGCAACAACACCTCCTTCACAATCATCCTCAACACATGTGCCCCACAAGGCTGTGTCCTCAGCCGCCTACTATATTCCTTATACACCTATGACTGTGTGGCCACATTCCCCTCCAACTCGATTTTCAAGTTCGCTGATGACACAACTGTAGTGGGTCGGCTCTCGAACAATGGCGAGACAGAGTACAGGAATGAGATTGAGAATCTGGTGAACTGGTGCGATGACAATAATCTCACTCTCAATGTCAACAAAATGAAGGAGATTGTCACCGACTTCAGGCAGCGTAATGGAGAACATGCCCCAGTCTACATCAATGGAGATGAAGTAGAAACGGTCGAGAGCTTTAAGCTTTTAGGTGTCCAACAACCTGTCCTGGTCCCCCTATGCCGACACTAAAATTAAGAAAGCCCAAAAACATCTCTACTTTCTCAGAAGACTTAGCAAATTTGGCATGTCAGCTACGACTCTCACCAACGTTTACAGATGCACCAAAGAAAGCATTCTTTCTGGTTGTATCACAGATTGATATGGCTCCTGCTCTGACCAATTCCGCAAGAAACTACAAAAGGTTGTGAATGTAGCCCAACACATCACGCAAACCAGCCTCCCATCCATTGACTCTGTCTACACTTCCCACTGCCTCAGAAAAGCAGCCAGCATATACCCTGGACATACTGTCTTCCACCTTCTTCCGTCGGGAAAAAGATACAGAAGTCTGAGGTCACGTACCAACCGACTCAAGAACAGCTTCTTCCCTGCTGCCATCAGACTTCTGAATGGACCAGCCTTGCATTAAGTTGATCTTTCTTTACACACTAGCTATGACTGTAACACTACATTCTGCACTCTCTCTTTCCTTCTCTATGAACGTTATGCCTTGTCTGTATTGCGTGCAAGAAACAATACTTTTCATTGTATACTAATACATGTGACAGTAATAAATCAAATCAAATCAAAATGATTGGGAAATGTGAAGATGGTACAAAAATTGGCCGTGTAGTTGACAGTGAAGAGGATAGCTGTCAACTCCAGAATGGTATCAATGGTTTGGTTGGGTGGGCGGAGAATTGGCAAATGGAATTCAATCTGGAAAAGTGTGAGGTATGCATTTGTGGAGGGCAAAAAAAGCAAAGGAATAGTCAATAAACAGGAAGATATTGAGAGGAATTGAGGAAGTGAGAGACTTTGAAGTGTGTGCCTACAGGTCCTTGAAGATGGCAGAACAGGTGGACAAGGTGGTCATAGATAGAATCTCTACAGTGCAGAAGGAGGCCATTCAGTCCATCGAGTCTGCACCAACTCTGACAGAGTATCTTACCCAGGCCCTCTACTCTGTCCCATCCCCATATCCCCACACATTCAAGAAGAAATTAGATATAGCTCTTGGGGCTAAAGGTATCAAGGGATATGGGGAAATAAGGGATCAGGATATTGATTTTGATGATCAGCCATGATCAAAATGAATGTTGGAGCAGGCTTGAAGGGCCAAATGGCCTACTCCTGCTTCCAGTTTCTATGTTACCATGGCTAATTATTCTAACCTACACATCTTGGGACACTAAGGAGCAATTTAGGTCAATTAAGCATATAGAATGCTTTCCAATTTTTGGGCAAAATATTGAATACAAAAGCATGGATGTAATGATGGAATTATATAGCTGTGGCTGGTTGGGCCACAGCTGGAGCTTTGTATACAGTTCTGGGCACCACATTCCAAGGGGTCACTTACCAAGGGGCAAAGATTTAAAGTGATTGGTAGAACGATTAGAGGAGGCATGAGTAAAAGCTTTTTCATCTAGTGGGTGGTGGGCATCCGGAATTCACTGTCCAAGTTGGTGGTTGAGGTTGAAATATTCAACTCATATAAAAGCGCTGTAACCTGCAAGACTACAGGCAAGTTGCTAGAAAGTGGGATTAAAATGAGGGCCTAGTTTTTTTCTCTCTCTTTTAAGGCTGGTACAGGCATGATTGGCTGAATGGCCTTTTTCTGCACCATTCTAAAGTTGTTCAGAACTCTCCTGCGCAGATTTAATCAGGACAGAAGCAGGATGGTCCCACTCAGCAACCCCATATCCAACCTCCAAACTCCATCTTGGGAATGACTTTAAATTCCAACCACCGACTGGGAGGGGTGGATCTCATGCTATCTGCTCGGTACAGCCCCAGCTGTGACCAACCCAGTCAGTGACATTACTGAAACTGCTGAGCTGCTGGCCCTTCAACGGACAGGCAGCTCTTGGAGCTGGGCTCCTGGCTTTTAAAGGAATGGGAGTCTGACGGCAATGAATTCATTATTGGATGTCCAGAATATGCAGCCGGGAATTGTACCCAACTTTCAGGCCAGTTATCAGGATCTCCACTTTACTGACCAAATTCTGGTCTATGTCTTCTGATGGGGGAAATTAGGAAGAAGGGCGCATTATCCTAAAATTAGAACTAGGCCATTTAGAGGGAAAATAGGAAGCATTTTTTCACACGAAGGGTAGTGGTAATTTGGAATTCCCTTCTCCAAAAGGTTGTAATGGGATAATTAGAGCTTGCAAGACTGATCAACTGTCTTATTTGATAAAGGAATGAAGAGGTGATGGAGTTAAGGAAGCCAAGGTATAGATCAGCTACAGGGGCAAGCTTGAGGCTGATTTCTTGTTCCTGTTCCTATTTAGCTTTTACAGGTAATTCAATCCGTCAGCTTCCTCCAAGTTGTTTCAACCCCATTTCTTATTCTTCTAACTGACTCGGTTCACTCAGTTTTGACATGGAGACCATACCTATCCTTTCCTCTTTGCCTGTGTTGATGGGCCATTTTCCTTATCCAGCACTTGTAAATTTTATTCTTCTTTTGTAGATTTTGCCTATAATTTGATTCTGTTAGCATTTCTATTGAAATAAAAAGGTAATAAGAAACTGTTTTTCCAAGTGTGTGTACAATATATGGCACCCGAGTGGTGGAAAAAGTGGTGGAGTTGAAAACATATATCATCGGGGGGAGGGGGAGGGGGGAGATAGAGGAGCTGAGCGACAGTCGTACATATATATTCAAAGAATTCAAAACAAAAAATATCAAGGAGTGATGCACAGGACAGCAGGTAGGTGATCGGTTGATGAATATTACAGTTTTTTTGTTCTCTAAGCTAAGGAAGTTAAATTCAGAGCTGAGAAATTATAATTGCTATGAGTTTATGAAATAAACAATTTAAATTAGACATGTAGATAAACTAATTAATAATAGAAAAATAAAACAAAAATAATCAATTATCCAAAATCCTAAGCATATTTTTGGTAAGGTTAATCACTGGTGCAATAAATAGAGGCATAGCAAGGGATCTCGGTCCTGTTGAATACTTCTCCTGTCTTTCTCAACCACATCGTCAGAAGGAGGAGCTCAAGTTCCGGGTTTCTGAGCTTAAACAGCAGCTGGTGTCCCTGCAGTGTTTCCACAAGATTGAGAACCGAGCTGTACAGCCTGAGCCAAGCCCACCACACCATGGCTAATACAGCTGTACAGGGGGAGAGGAATTTTTGTGAGCCAAGCAGTGGTCAGGGGTTCATTAGTTAGGGAAACAGATAGATATTTCTGCAGTCACAGATGTGATTCCAGTATGGTGTGTTGCTAGGGTCAAGGATGTTCGTGAGTGGATTAAAGTGCCTAAAACCTCCAAACTCACCTGTGGCTGGGATTCTCCTGAGTTTTGATTGAGTGCCAAATTCTCCATTCTTGCTGGCTGTGTGGTGGCCACGGACAAGATTGGAGAATCCCATCCAAGGTGCTTTGCAGGTGGAGAGGGGAGTGGACAACTAGAGGTTGTGCTCCATGTCAGTATCAATGACATAGATAGAAGGTAGGATGATGTCTTTTCGGAATTTAGGAAGGCAGGAAAGAAATTAATAAGCAGGACTTCACAGGGTAGTTGTTTTTTTTATTTCATGGGAGGTTTGCATTGCTGGCAACACCGACATTTGCTACGAGAACTGAAAATGTCTATGATTCTAGTTGGTTCAACCAATGAGAGCAAGAGGACAGTAGCTTCCACTGAAACAATCAGCTTAGACATAAAGCTAAGGTCAGTGCTGATGGATGGAGTTATTATTAGTTCCTGATGTACACTGTTTTCTTTTGCATAGCATTTACAGCACAGTAACAGTTGTGGTGGTGCCTGTACTGTGCTTGGGCCTTTAGTTTTTCAATTTTATAAAAAGCACCATGCGTATTTCTGCCTTATTTATTAACCTTGTTTTCAAACCTATAATTCGTACAAAGGTCTTGCTGTATTAGCCCCATCCTATTGATTTGATGTTGCATGTTTGATGCTGCTGCATTGTCATACAACATGCAGATATAACAACAAGGCCTAAATATTAGATGCAAACTCAGCCATAAATACAAACCATCACACTGAAACTGATGAGCAAGATAATGACATGAAATCACTGGTTTGAAACTGGGACTGAAATATGGATGTAGGTCCCTGATTTGCACAGGCAATGAGACTAATGCCTGTTTCAGTTGAGTTCCTTGGAGCAGAGAGCCATCTAACTATTATGCAGCATGCACACATCGCACTCCATATTAGACCCTTCAATAGCATGAGTCACAGTGCACTATGCTACATTTCCTTCCAAATTACCTGATAAATTCTGAGATGCTACTTCTGTTTCAGTTTGGTAAAGCCCAGTGTAAAATAAGCAAGTCCATTTAATAGAACACAATCCAATACAGATAAGGATAGACACTGGCTGTGGCATAGGGTGAAATTTTCCCTTCCAGGATCAAGTCCCATGGGGGAGCGCTGGGAATGGGGAGTGTTTCACACTGTGGGGGCCAGTGGGAATTTGCATTGCATTGTGCGACCCCAGCCTCATCGAATATGCATTGGGGAGTTTTACGACATTTCACGAGGTGGGGTGGACTGGATGGTTCGTTCCTTTTAAAAAGGCACCCAGACATAACTGACCCACCACTGAAGATAGAAGGTGAACCTCCAGGAACACACTGAATAAAGAAGATGGGCCTCCAGGAATACTCTGAAGCTGGAAGATGGCTCTCCTTGAAGACACTGAAGCTGGAAGGTCCATCTGATAGATGCTCCCCTACCCACTGCTGAGTATTCCAGGATCTATGGTAAGTGGAGGCCTCCATACCGAGTAATTTTCTGAGAATCATGGTGAGAGGTCAGTAAATAGCATGTGTGGTGATGAGCCTTCCTCAACTTTGCAAAGTGAGCAGATAGTGAGTATTTAATTCCTGCTCTTATTATTGGGTAGAATTCTCCCGTGCCTCCACCAGCAGGATAAATGGTGGGTACTGGGGGAGGGAATTTGGTGGTTGGCCTAAAAATCGGTTTCACCCTAGCATGAAATTACAGCGGAATCTTCAGATGTTGCTGCCATGGCGGGTTGGGAATCCCACTGGCAGCCAGCATAAAACCGATAGGCATCCCGCTAAAGGGATGCAGATGAAGGCTTGAATGGAATCTTACCCTCATGTCCAATTCTCTGTGACAACAGTGGAAAAAATGTCAGTCCAGAACACATCCAGATCAACGTGCTGTGCAGAAGTCAGGACTTACCTGAAGAAAGCATGGGGCTGCCTCCGGAGTTTGGGATGGAGGTTGCCAGAAACTCTCGAACACCACATCAGTGGGTGGGGGAAGCATCAATTACGTGGATCTTCATTGAGGAGGTACATTTTCCAACCTCAGAGTGTACCTGAAGATTCATTTTCTTTCTTCAATGATGGATCAGTGATGTCAGGCACCATTTAAATTTGGCACCCAGATCTGAGTGGGATGCATGTCATCCATGAAAATCCCCAGACACACAATTAATTATGGCCGGGATGGAAGCTGTGGCATGGTTTCCGGTTGTCCCTGCCCCAGCCCCAGGACTAAGTCCCAGATGGGAGAATTCTGCACAGTGTGAAAGCAGAATCAATGGGTGGGATTCTCTGGCTTCCCAACTGCTGTTTTTATTCTCGGCGGCACGCTGGTGGTGGGATTCTCTGGTATTTCCCATTGATGTTGCACTATGCTGTCAAGAAATCCATGGGAATGGGTGTGCTGCCAGCAGGACAAGAATCTCGCTAGCGTGAACAGCCAGAGAATTCTGGCCAATAAAGCATCCTTCAGGACAGCATAAAAGTGATATTTTCCTTCTTTATTGTTTTTAGTGTCTTGGGAGACATGAACTTGGCACTCTACCCAATCTGTGTTGTGAATGACTGTCAGTGTTTTATTGCCTAACACTAGGTGCATTTTGCATTGTCAAATGGTGTGTTCAGTCTGGAAACACTCTCCACTGACTTGTTCTGTATGATGAGTGCTTGGCACTTTGCTCCAGTGACCTATTCCAATTATGAAAAGCACTTGGCTTCACTGACCTGGGACTGAATTATTATATTCCTGAGCTTGAATTAAATGACCTTCACTACAAATCATTGACATGTGTGATAATTGGCAAGCTGCCCATACCTGCTTCATGTGTGAATGACACGCTACTCTACCAACTTGCTTTGCAAGTGGCTGGCACTCTGCCCAACGGACTTGCTCTCTGACACACTGACACTCTAGTTGCCAGTATCTTAAACCATCTTTCAGTTATTCCACAAAGAGTCAGAAGTATAGATAAGGCTGCATATCGCTACTGCCCTGCTACAAGTGATTGGCACTGTGCCTGTTCACCTGTTCTGTAAAGGATTGGCGTTCTGTAAAAGTCATCATCTTCATTCACCCTAGCTGTTCTGGGAGCCATCAGAAGTGTAGATAAGGCTGTAAGTCTACTTACCTGCTTTGTGAGGGATTGCCACTACCCCTTGATTACCTGCCCACGAGGGATGAGATATGCAGAAACCTGTCATGCCCAGTCACCTGTTCTGTGAGGGACTATTGCTGGGGAGAAGCCTGCGTCTCCACTGCTCTAGTTACTTACAGTACTACAGGGAAATCTACATTTCTGTTCAACTCGATATTATTAAAAATCAAAAAAAATCCCCAGCAGGATTAGGTTGCAACTTACATAAAAGAATGAAAGAAGTAAGTTGCATATGGGTCACAGAGCACAATGCTAAATTTACTTTGAATCCTCCTTGTGAATTCTGATCAGCACTTCACTTTGTCCTTTACCAATCATTAATATACTTAGAATCCAGCTGGTAACTTGCATACTTAACCAAATAACCTTCACCCACCAATAAGGTGGTTTGTGATCTTTGGTTAAAAAAACAGCACCTGTGCTTACACACATCTCATCACTCTGTTCCATTCCTTTTCCCATAGGTTTTACCAGAACAAGATCCATGTTCGAAATGTTAACCCTTTTCCGGTGCGCATCTGAGAACTAGCAGTTACAATGCTGACACTGTGCTCCATTTACTTCAATTTGAATATATTTACTTTCAGAAGCTGTTTCATGTTTGTGCTACATTTCCCATCAAGTAACTATTCACAGGCACTGCTGACTAAATTCTTCCAATTAGTTGGCGTTTACAATAATATCTATTTATTTCCCAGTTCTTTCTCAAAATAAGTTTTCATCCCTCCCATTAAAGCAAACCGTCTCCGAAGAAACATTTCAATTTGTGTCTGTGCTACTCCTTTGCATGAACATGACTTTGCAGTTGACTGCAGTCACTACTGCTCAAGTCAAATTAAAGCATCGGGTATATTATTATCGGTTTAAATAGTCTGGCATAGATATTACATCACAAAAACAGCTTATTCTTGGCTGGTATCTAACAGCTAAAAAGCCTTTAGTTGTACTGACGTTTGTCATATATCAATCTCAGTTTCATCAGTCAGAAAGGATCTGTCAGCCTTACTCATTCTATCTATCCCAAAACAGATCTTGAAAGCTCTTGAAATAAATGTCCCCCAGTAAGTTACTCTAACAAAATAGCTGCATTGGGGGGAGATTAGTTAACACTGATTTATAAACATTTTTAAACAAACATCACATTAAAAACAATGTTTTCATGTTAAGGTTTATTCTGGTAAGCTACAATGTAATTAATTTTTGTGCTGCCATAAGGTAGACCCAGTGTAGCCACAACACTAACTTAAAATTAAGGTGATTAATGTACATCTTCCTGGAGTGGAATTTTCCTGGTGCCAACTAAATTAATTTTTTTTGTACCCTGGGAGTACTTCAATAACCGGAACTAACGCTGGAGAGACAGGATACCCATGGCATCTGCACTTAAGCCCTCTCGGGTGTCTGTTGTGTTTACTGCTGTGCTGATGCCTCCTAAAACAGTTGTTCAAATTTGACACAGACTCATCTCAGAGGGGCTGGTGTCAAATTAATCTTCCTGTCATCAGTCTCTTTCCCCCAAAAGATTCCAGACAGCATCCGTTTTCAACTCCCTAATCAACAATTTGCAGTACTAAAGCCAAGATGTACTTCTGCCCACACAGCAGCATTGCAAGCAATGCCGGCTGCTCGAACAATTTTGAACAGAGCAGCCGGTTGCCTTCAGCAGAAGTGCTTTTGGGGGCAACATCACGCTGTTAGCCTGGAGACTCAGGCAGCTTTGCAACTGTGCAAGTTAAAGAACGACAGAAGGAACAACAAATGGCTGCAATTAGCATTTGCCCTGTTTCTGCAGCAGAATTTCATCACCATGGCAACCAGAGTGGCCAAGTCAAACAGGACTCTAGCTGAGATTAGGGTACTTCTCAGGCTTCATGGTTTGCATAATCTTGATGTATGAGCCGATGATGTTGTGATACAACTCAGATGATAGAGATGTGGTCATTCATGCTCTGCTTACAGCAACTGGAATTGGCTTTCAAGGAGCCATAAAATGAAGCACAGAGCTGCTAATTGTCATGACTGGGAGCAATTTGATACCCCTATCACATCTGTCGCATGAACATAGAGTAGGTTTGGCATTTAGCCAATCTGCCTGATATAGAGTCCTTCAGAATATGTAAAATCATTTTCAGGTGGTGTTTTGAACAGTTTGGGAGAGGCAGGAGTTGATATGAAAGAGCCAGAGTCACAGAGCACAACTGTTAGCAGTGACACAACCTACTTGATGTATGTGGGTGGGCATTAGTCTTCATGCTCAACAAAGATAAGAACTGAGTACAATTTAATTATCCTGAGGCAAAGGCAGCAATTAATTTGAAATAAATGCAATTGTCTACAAATATTTTCCTGGGATTTTGAAGGTGGTTTTGAAATTCATCAGGCTGTGAAATTCTACTGCAACTGAGGATCTGAATTTTAGGGATGTGACCTTCAACATTATAGAGTGTGAATTATAGGCATTCAACTGTGAAGAAAAGGTTATTTAAAAATATATATTTTTAGGGTCCACTGTGGTACTCTGGGAGGCAGGTTTGCATGTGTGCACGTGTGTCTTTGTGTGACTGATTTAATTAAACTGAAGATAGTGGCCGGAATTTTACCACCCTGCCCGCCACGGGAATCGGAGCGGACGAGGGGCGGACAATGGGAAAGTCTGTTTTACAGGATTTTACGGTTTCTGGACGAGCGAGATCATAAAATCCCGCCGAGGTATCTACAAAGTCGAAAACATCAGAGGTGTGAAAAGCGGGCATCTGAAGTCAGTAGGGCCAAGTTGGATGTTCTATGGGTAACTGAGACATGGGTAGAAATTTGCATTAGATGATAGGTAAGCTTTTGGATTTCAAAATGAACTAAAAGGTTTTACCAACTTGGGAAAAATCATAAGTAAACTTGAGAAAGATTATTAAATAAAATTTGACCCACAAGTGGGGGCAATAGAGAACATGAAAAGCTGTTATATTTTGGATACAGTTATGTTCAGAAATGTTGTGAACAGTGGATTTAAAGATGAAAGAGAAAAAGCATATTTAAGGAAAGGATAGGAGCTGTGTTGAGAGGAATGGCCATGTAAGAGCTTGGAGTGTGCTCTGTGCTGGAATAGGTCTGTGGCGAAGTACAGTCAGCTGTTTGCAGCAGCCCAGCAAAGAGTCTGTTTTCTAAAAGCAGAATTTTGTTCTAAATCTTTTTGTAGTTTATTTATTAGTCACAAGTAGGCTTCCATTAACACTGCAATGGAGTTACTGTGAAAATCTCCTAGTCACTACACTCCGGCTTCTGTTCAGGTACACTGAGGGAGAATTTAGCACAGCCAATCCGCCTAACCAGCACGTGTTTTGAACTGTGGGAGGAAACACACGCAGACACAGGGAGAACGTGCAGACTCCACACAGACAGTGACCCAAGCCGGGAATCAAACCTGGGCCCTTGGCGCTGTGAGGTAGCAGTGCTAACGATTTTTCAGAATTCACCAGAGCACAGTATGAGAGAGAGAGAAGCCCTGTGACATGTCTTCCCTAGAGCCACAATGGTTGCCTAGTGATTATATTACTGGCATTTTTGTAGATTAAATATCTATATGGACTGTTGTCTAAAGGGATGTTTATTTGTCAGTTTAATCAAGTAGAAATAGTTTGGGGGGAAAATGTACTGCAAGACTAATTTTAACTGTGTAAATGTAGGCTGGGATTCTCTGGGTCCAATTGCCCTAACCTGGAATCCCGATGGCTTGTTGAATCAGGAGAGAGGGCCAAATTGGGATTCCCGCTGGGCATCGATCCCGTCTTGATTCTCCTCTCGCCCCAGCTGCTGCCACGGAAATCAGGATTTCACCCACAGCCGGCGAGACGTGATCACGGGTCATTTAAATTAATTTAAATGTAATTAGTGTGCTTAAAGCCCGAGTCAACAGGTTCCTAACATTCCACCTGTCTGCCAAATCGGATGTCTTGTGGGCATTGACTGCACCTGGTCCACAAGCGTGGACCTGGTGCTGTAGACTCTGAGGTGGAGAGAGAGGGAGGCAAGGTGAGCTGCAGCCTCCAACTGTGCCTCTGTGTCCCTCTGCCACTGCCAGGCTGCAAGGGGGAGGGATCCTTCAAGGGACATGGAAGTTGTGGGGGCTTGCACTGGGGTGGGGGAGAGAGGTTGACCTGGGGGATCTCCTCTGGGATGGTTGTCCAGTGGCTGCAATTGTCCTTGTTTCCTTGGAAAATGTGGTGTTCACTTTTCAGGATGGTGATTTCAGATACCATTCTGGCAAAGATATTCATTATTGTCTCTGCCCTTTAAAATCTTTGAAGTGCTCTGGTCACTTTGACATCCATGCCCCATGGACACCTGGAAACCTTCAAAATCACCGCAGTACTCCATTCCGCATTAGGGATTGGTCCTGGCTAATGTCATAAGCTCCAGGTCTTAAATTACCTCTTTAAACTGCCCTTATAGAAAGGACCCTGTCAGTTTACCAGGGAGATCCACTTGCTTTCTCTCATAAGGCCCAACTGTTTTGAAACCTCTTTGAACTGCTTTGATTGATAGCAGAAATCTTAACAAATTCCTACTAGTGTATAGGAATACCACATAATAATGACAAAGACCTCTCCTGCATTATTAATGATGAAAAGACAACTACGATCAGCATTCGATCTGTTGAAACCTCCGAAAACTAAAGAGATCGTACAACAGTGAGGACAAATTGAACGGCGGGAAAGCAAATTGAAACATAGCAGGCGATTCTCCCAAGTGTCAAATTTGCATGAAAACTGGAGTAAATAACGCTGGTTTGTCCAGCGGGGAGTTTAAAAATGAATCTCCCACACTCTGTGCACTGCAGAGTGCACCAGCGTGATTCACTCTGGAAATCAGCGGGCTGGAGAGACCGGCAGCATAGCGCTGAGCGGGTCACTGCACATGCGTTGATCTGTCAACGCCGAGATCGCGCCTGTGCAGTGGCCCCTGTCTGTCGGCCTCCCGATTGTTGGCCCGCGATCCCACAATTCGGCCGTGCGACCCCCCCACAGTTTAATCTCTGGTCTCCTGGACATTTCCAGGTCAGCCTCCACCAACCCACCCCCCCTGATCCCCCAGCAGACTGCCCCCTACCTCTCCTTCAGATGGCCGGTCCCGATCACTGACCTCCCTCCCTCCCCCACCAATCCCGACTGCAGAGTGGCAGCAGGGCTCCCACCCCCAAACATCCTCCCATCAGATTCTGCCCCACCACATTGGGCCCTGTCCCCCTTGGCACTGCCCCATGCCTGGTGGGCAGTGCCAAGATGCCCCCGGGCATTGGCACTTTGCCCCTAGGGCAGTGCCAGGGGACTGCCCAAGGTGGCCACCAGCTTCCTGCAAATGGGGAACCACTGTAAACCCCACTGGAGTGAAACACTCCTGGAGGGTAGGAGATGCTAGTGGGCCCGGAGATTTCAGTCCTAGGCCCACTAGTTGGATTTGAAGTATATTTAAGTTAGGTGCTGTATATACTATGCAGCTCCGTGCCGATTTCTGGAAATTGGCATGCCTGATTGAAAGGTTAGGTACTGTTTCTTGATCTACGCTGAACACTGAAAGCAGAGGACAGAAAAATCAGAGGGAGTGTTGGGTGGAGATTTAAAATGACAAGTCTGTGTTAGATACATATAAGAAGCACTCCAGCCCAGGTTCAGCAGCAAGCAAGCTTGCATAGTGTACACACACATACACTAATCTGCAAAAATCACCGCCCAATCAAAACCAACTTTGAATCATTACAGTGAAGTTTGACTTCTGCGTTCCTGATCAATATGGCGTTGTCTGTGCCCAATTTACCATCTTTTGATGTGCATTCAGAGTAATTTGCCGAAAGTTTCCCATCCCGCCTGCCTCGGGAATCGTAGTGGGTGGACAGAAAATTCAACGGACCATTTAAACGCGGGAATTTCTGGTCTTGGGGCGCACGCGTTTGGAAAATCCCGTCCAAATCCAGTCCAAAGATGTGCGGGTTAGGTTAATTGGCCAGGTTAAAAATTGCCACTTAGAGTCCTGTGATGCGTAGGTTAGTGGGATTAGCGGGTAAATATGTGGGGGTAGGGCCTGGGTGGGATTGTGGTCGGTGCAGACTCGATGGGCCGAATGGCCTCCTTCTGCACTGTAGGGTTTTTATGATTTCTATGATTTCTATGATTATCTATATTTCCATGTTGGCAAAAGTGAGTGTGATGTTTTGAAGGCTTGATGGCAGGTTTAGCTCTCCACCATGCTGGAGAAGAATTGGAAGATAGGCTAGGGACACACATGCCTGACCAAAATTACAACTCAGCAAAAAGTGAACTAATAACCTATTTAATACCGAAGAAAAATACAATCATATGAAACAATTGTCTTCCAAAGCAAGATGCACATGAGATAACTGACCAATATTACACATGTTTAAGGCAACTAGTAACTGAATGTGACTTTAGTGATGTTAACATTTCAAACAGAAAACCAGAACACAAATATTCAAAGGCTGTCTCTCTGGTCAATTATGCCAAAAGGCACATGAGTAAAACAGAAAACTGCCAGAGCTATTGGAGTTAGAAAGATCATTGCTTTCAAAATCCCGAGCTACTGAAGCTGAGGCTGCCAAAAGCAACTATCACACTCCAAGTTCAATTCCTCTGAACACTATTCATCACTCAAGTGCCTGGAAACCACCTGCAAAAGCAACAATGGCAGTCTCACAAATAGAGCTGTGACTTGTCCAAATGTTTCCACTGTACCAATGCTGACTCACAGCAGAAAGAATGTTCTGCTGTTATAGTGCAAAATCCAATCCTAAAATCCAAAATTCAAATTGGGAAAATCCATTCACTTTGTTTGTGTGTGTCACTCATAGAAATCAACTACCAAAACCAATACCAACAGAAGGGTGCCACTTATCCGTATCACAGAAAAAGGTAGAGAAAATGTAGCCAATGTGGAGGTGAATAACCCTGAACATATTTTGAGTTCTTTTTTATAAACAGGTGACAGTGACCATTGGCTGCTTGGGCGTACATGCTCACATAGGTACAGGAGCATCTGTCAATGTCATAGGGGTCGACTCAAATGAGAAGAAGTCCATGTGATTTTGGTATGAAGTGAACTATTTTCAGTTGGTGAACAAATTTTTCATCTTATTGTGTATGATTGAGTGCGTTATTAACTCAGTACAAAAGTTAAAATATGTAATAAGTTGAAAGTGCAAGTTATGCTTAACTATTTGTTTACACTTATGGTAACAGATCATTGCAACACCACTTTACTGTGGTGTGTGCAGGGGAGCATGGATTCTCTACCCCCATTCCCCCCACTGCACCCCCCCCCCCCCCCCCCCCCCCGCAAAACCCTGCTGACCTAAAGAGATATTGTCTGATTGGCTGGCACATCTGGAGAGTCAGCAGTGTCAGAATTGAGTAGTGTTCACATCTGGGACTACAGCCAGTCCCCAAAGAGGGAGTTTCATGGGTCTAGTGCTTCAGGTCAGTCAGGGATTTTTGATGGCTTGTGAAGGGGGCTAGTGCTTTGCTAGAGATGTTCTTGTGTTTTAGAGGCCGAGGCTTAAGATGGGGACGGGGGGCCTCTGTTGGGCACAGGACAGCCCCCAAAAGGAGGTCTGACAGCAGCCTGCATAGTGAAAGCTGCCAGTCGTCCCGCCTTGCTTCTAATTTCCCGTGCCACACATTATATAGCAGTGGCAGAATGAGGCCCTTAAATGGCCATTAATTAGACACGCAAGGGCCTCAACAGGCTCAAGGGCGGACTATTTGCCTGATGCCATAGGCTGGAAGACAGATTGGAGATGGACAGGCCACCCATTTTATCTTACAAGCTTCTGCCTTCAAATATACCGGTAGGTTCATGGTTTAAAATCCAGCCCTATGTTTCCCAGCAACTTAGAAAGGAAGGGTGTAATGTATTGATAATGTGCATTTTGTCCAGTTGAGGCTACCATCCATGCACATGTGTACCAAAACAGGGAATCTGCTAGGAAAAAGTAATAAATGATTCATATTTAACAGCAGTTTAATTCTAAATATTTCTGGTTGAATATATAAGTGTTTCTGTCCCAGGATTTTTTTACACCCTCCTGTACAGCTGAGTTATTATAGTACGGTGGGCTTGGCTGCACTCCCTCGGGGAACAATCAGTCTCAGTTTTCAAAATTAAATTGGGAGGGGTGGGGGGTGTTGAAGGCAGGGAGGAACTTGTGTGTTACCTTTCTGGTCCTCCTTGGCTGTTTGGCAATCACTCATTCCCTCACTGCCTTCACACCCTCAAGTTTTGGTGTGACCGCATTGATAAAGGTGCTACCCACAAAACTCTCAGCCTTGCAGGAGTACCACAGTGATGCCAGTAACTGTCCAGGCTTTGAAATCCAGAGCTTGACCTCCCCTGCAGCTAACAATATGAGAAGTGTCTTGAAATTCTGAAATTAAACATGATGAGCACTCCAAGGGACTGAGATATCTTCTATACCTCTATTACAGAATATTAACTTTTTTATGATGTAAATAAATAAGGAGTTGTCAGCTACTCAACTTGCTTCTCTTGTGCTGACATCTCTTTATTGTATGGGGAGTTCAATTGGAATGTTTTAATTGACTTCTTTTTTAAAATATACCTTAGATTTGCATCATTAATTTTTTACTTTATCCCCTCGATCTAATTAATCAATCCAGCTCTGATTGTAATTCATAGAATCATAGAATCCCTACAACGCAGAAGAGACCATTTGGCCCATCGGGTTTACACTTGCTCTCCAACAGAGCATCTTACCCAGGCCCTCTTCCCTGCTCCATCCCTGTAACTCCACACACTTCCCATGGCTAATCTACCTAACCTACACATCTTTGGACACTAAGGGGCAATTTAGCAAGGCCAATCCACTTAACTTGCACATCTTTGGACTGATAGAGGTATTCAGGACCCCGAGGGATCTTGGAAAGGGTAAATAGAAACTGTTTTCCCTACTCAAGAGCATCAAGGACTAGAGGGCACAGATTCTAAACAATTGGCACAAGGAGTAAAAGTGATGAGAGGAATTTTTTTTTCACTCAGAGGGTGGTTGGAATATTCTGTGATTCTGTTTATTATCAACTAAAATTTCATCAATATTGCTTTAAAATGGATACTTGCAGTACAATGTCATTTATATCCTTTCAAGTAACCAAGTTTATGATTATAAACTATAACCATTGGCTCTCCTCCACAAACCAAAGGGAATGTTTGTTTGGATGGAGGTTTTAAGAGCAATTTTGCAGCTAGTAAGAACAAAGGTCCATGGCTGATTTATCTCAACTCCAAAGTTTTGTCAATACTGGTGCAAAAGGAAGCGACAAAAACTTGGCCCACCTAACTGGATATCTTCCATTCTCTTTTCCCAGTTGATGCTTTGACTGTCTCCCATAAAACACCCCTGCATCCAAACACTTACAGTGCATTTGACATACCAAAATTTTCCTGTCCCGCTCGCCACACGAATTGTAGTGGCCGGAAACGGAACATGCAAAGGTCCGTTGACCTCAAGCAGGATTTTCCAGCTTTGGGGTGAGTGCAGCCGGAAAGTCCTGCCCAAGAAGAACAAATAAAGAACAAAGAACAATACAGCACAGGAACAGGCCCTTCGGCCCTCCAAGCCCGCGCCGCTCCTCGGTCCAGGATTGAATCCTGAATCCAGGATCTCCGCCCAATTTTCCAGCCTATCTACATCCTAATATCCGATCCAGAAATTGGGCACTGTTCCAAATTGTCCTCTTTACTTCATTTCCAAAGTTTAAACGTATCCAAGTTTACATGAAAGCAACGCAGGTTACAGTAGCTACTCTGTAATGTTCAGCAATCCAAAAGCAATGCTTTTCTGCTGATAGTCTGCACTACAGTATGACTACAGACTATAGACTCTTGGAACAGCAAAACAGAATTGGAACAGTGTATTGAAGGAAGAGGCCAATATTCAAACCTAACTTTAGTTGTGTGCTGAATATTATTATAATTATGTGATAAAATGTTAAGTTGGTTTAGAGTCATCGAGGTTTACAGCATGGAAACAGGCCCTTCGGCCCAACTTGTCCATGCCGCCCTATTTTTTTAAAACCCCTAAACTAATCCCAATTGCCTGCATTTGGCCCATATCTCTCTATACCCATCGTACCCATGTAACTATCTAAATGCTTTTTAAAAGATAAAATTGTACCTGCCTCTACTACTACCTCTGGCAGCTTGTTCCAGACACTCACCACCCTTTGTGTGAAAGAATTGCCCCTCTGGACACTTTTGTATCTCTCCCCTCTCACCTTAAACCTATGCCCTCTAGTTTTAGACTCCCCTACCTTTGGGAAAAGAAATTGACTATCTACCTTGTCTATGCCCCTCGTTATTTTATAGACCTCTATAAGGTCACCCCTCAGCTTCCAACACTCCAGAGAAAAAAGTCCCAGTCTATCCAGCCTCTCCTTATAACTCAATCCATCAAGTCCCGGTCGCATCCTAGTAAATCTTTTCTGCACTCTTTCTAGTTTTATAATATCCTTTCTGTAATGGGGTGACCAGAATTGCACACAGTATTCCAAGTGTGGCCTTACCAATGTCTTGTACAACTTCAACAAGATGTCCCAACTCCTGTTTTCAATGTTCTGACTGATGAAACCAAGCATGCCGAATGCCTTCTTCACCACTCTGTCCACCTGTGACTCCTCCTTGGCTGTTGGTTGAGCTTATAGTATTTATATTAATTTATATTATAGTATTTAATATTTTGGGGCGGCACGGTAGCACAGTGGTTAGCACTGCTGCTTCACAGCTCCAGGGTCCCGGGTTCGATTCCCGGTTCGGGTCACTGTCTGTGTGGAGTTTGCACATTCTCCTTGTGTCTGCGTGGGTTTCCTCCGGGTGCTCCGGTTTCCTCCCACAGTCCAAAGATGTGCGGGTTAGGTTGATTGGCCAGGTTAAAAATTGCCCCTTAGAGTCCTGGGATGCACAGGTTAGAGGGATTAGCGGGTAAATATGTGGGGGTGGGGCCTGGGTGGGATTGTGGTCGGTGCAGACTCGATGGGCCGAATGGCCTCCTTCTGCACTGTAGGGTTTCTATGATTCTATGATTATATTATAGTATTTATATTAATTCATCAGTAAGGTCTTACTTTAGAGTCAATTAACTTTGATGAAATTAAAAGCTTCAATTCCTGACCTGCTTTAACTCTCTTGAAGGCTCTTCTCTCCTGCTATGCTTTGTTGTTATGCCCAAATCACACACCATTTTATTTTCATTTTCTGCCAAGTGATAAAGGTACAAAGCACTAAGTAATTTATGGGAACTTATGCACCATCTTTCTTTTAGTATCTGTACTGATTAGATAATTGTTGAACATTGTTTACAAGAGTAAATTGTGGTCCATTTACCAGCGCAAACAAAAATTGAACAACAATTCCAAAGATAATGCTATTGTAAACATTTGAATGGCTCTTCAATGTTATTTTCGTGTTTGACCGCAATCTTCCATGAATTTTAATAGCTAATTTATAACTTACACACTTCAATTCAATCAGCAGTTTTGTGAGATTTCCCTTTTTCCTCTCCAAAGATGATTTTTTGCCACCTTGCAAATCCTCTGCATTGGAATTAGAAAGAAGGAAAGTATGATGGAATATTTTCTGCTTAAACTACTCCAACTGGGCTATCTGGATAAAGCATTGGACAGATACATTGCCTTCAAAATGTGTCATTTTGGATATTCTTTCTACCACACCACTCCAGGCATTTCTGACCTTGAAATACTCTCAACTGGCCAAGTATACAACAGCGCTGAGCCCATCGCTCCAGATCAGCATCCAGGACAGTGTAAAGTTGCAAACTGGACTTAACTCAAGAATATTGTTCCAGTGGACCATTGGAGTGCCTTTGAAGGGGGATCCAAATGGCATGGGATTTCACTATATAAAACGTATACACAGGAATGCATTATATTTTTCACTTCATTTGAAGCGAAGGAATACAGTCTCCACCACTGACACCATTCCTGTTATCCTGGTCTGGTCATTAATCTTTCGTCAGTTATAAAGGTGCTGCCTAAACCCACATTATTGTAAACATACCACACTATTTTTGACATTTCAAACAGGTTTCAATTAGCCATAGCAATTAGTTTTAATTTATTTGTTCTTGACTCTTTTTAAAAAGAATTATTGTAGGGTTTAAGCTTGGGCTGACAAGTGGTAAGTAACATTCACGTCACACAAATGCCAGACAATGACCATCATCAATAAGAGACACTCTAACCACCACTCCTTGACATTCAATGGTGTTACCATCACTGAACCCTCCACTGTCAACTCCTTGGGGTTACCATTGACCAGAAACTCAACTGGATTCACCACGCAAACAGTGTCTACAAGAGCAGGTCAGAGGCTAGGAATACTGCGGCAAGTAACTCACCTCCTGACTCCACAAAGCCTATCCACCATCTACAAGGCACAAGTCAGGAGTGTGATGGAATATTCCCTACTTGCCTGGATGGGTACAACTCCAACAACGTTCAAGAAGCTTGACACCATAGAGGACAAAGCAACCTGCTTGATTGGCACCACATGCACAAGCATCCACTCCCTCCACCATCGACGCTCAGTAGCAGCAGTGTGTACTATCTACAAGATGTACTGCAGCAATTCACCAAAGATCCTTAGACAGCACCATCCAAACCCACGACCACTTCTGTCTAGAAGGACAAGGGCAGCAGGTACATGGGAACACCACCACCTGCAAGTTCCCCTCCAAGCCACTCACCGTCCTGACTTGGAAATACATCACTGTTCCTTCACAGTCGCTGGGTCAAAATTCTGGAATTCCCTTCCTAACGGCATTATGGGTCAACCCACAGAATGTGGACTGCAGCGATTCAAGAAGGCAGCTCACCACCACCTTCTCGAGGGCAACTAGGGATGGGCAATAAATGCTGGCCAGCCAGCGATGCCCATGTCCCACGAATGAATAAAAAAATGTAACAGGCAGTCATATCTCTGATTTTGTACAAGCCAACTCCCAATGTTGCCAGCTGCAACATCAATTTTCCAAAGGCTGTGATAATAAACGACTCTTTGTTTGAAAATCTGGCACTTTGCAGATCTTATTTTTCTGACATTCTTAAAATTTTGTAACTTTAAAATATTAAAGTCTTACAACAAAAAGCAAAAAGGAGAAAAAATATTAAGATGCAAATGCATTCCTCTGCAAAGTGAGGAACGAGAATTGCACTCCGAGTCTGGCTGAGGTTGGGTAGTTCATCTCTTGGGCATTCAAGGCACTCAAATCTGAAAACATGGAAACCAGTGGTTGACGCAATCTCTACATTGCCAGGTTAGAGGAGGATACCAAGAGGGGCTTTCTGGAAAATAAATATCAGGGTGAGACTCATATTCTCAGTATAATAAATCCTGTTTTAAATTAACCAAAATATTGCAGATGCTGGCAATCTGAAATAAAAACAGCAAATGTTGGAAAAATTCAGCAGGTCTGGCAGCATCTGCGGAGAGAAAAACAGAGTTAACATTTTGAGTCCAACATGACTCAGAATCATAATGGATTGAAACGCTAACTGTTTCTCTCTCCACATCTGCTGCCAGATCTGCTGCGTTTTCCAGCATTTTCTGTTTTAGTTCTTGTTTTAAATTTGTTGGTTATATCTTCCACCATTTATAGCAGGTAAAGTGTATTGACACAAATATTCCGATTATAAGTGGTCGAGATAATACTTTGGCAGAAAGCATTTATTTCCTTTGCCTGAAGAGTTGCATTGGTAAACTGATCTCAGCTACTTCTTATCAAGTCAGGTATGGACCAAGTATTAATTTTTAATTCTGTTGCTGAATATAATCTTTACAAAATTAATAAATTTCCATTAAGAGTAATGGCAGGTTAATGATTATATGATTAGTAATAAATCCCAAACAAAAGTAACCAATGGGTGGAATTTGACCAAAAAATGGCAAAGTGCCAGAATCTGACTGAAAACTGGCGTGTTTCTCTTCAGAGGGACAGTCAGGTTTTTTTCTCCAGACCTAATGGTCTAATGGCACTTCGTCAAAGTAGGGTTGGGAGGTGCTTCATGCCGTCATGATGAGTAGCGGGGCCTAACATACTGGCAAACTCCTGCTTCACTGAGATTGGGGTGCCGTTTTTAAACGGCGCCCCAATCAGAGGAAAAAAACGACCCCCCCCCCCCCCCCCCCCCCGACCTTGGAGGTCTCGGGAGCTTCCCCCTCCACCGGTCAAAGCTGGCATCTCCCCCCGCCACCCCTCGCTGTAATCAAAGTCGACATCTCTTTCCCCCCACCCTCATGATCAAAGCCAGAATCTCTTTCTCCACCCATGAAAAGAGCTGGAATCTCTCTGCCCCCACGAGCAAAGTTGGCATCTCTCTGCCACACCGCTCCCCACCCCCGCGCAATCAAAGACGGCTTCTCTCTCCCCACCCACGCTCAGATCCGGTATCTCTCCACCTGCCCCCCCCACCCCACAGCAATTAAAGGTGGCATCTCTCCCTCCCCCAGCAATTCAAGTCAGCATCTCTGCTGCCAATCTGACAGTGCCAATATGTGCCAAGGGGCAGTGCCTCTCACCCAGGGACTATACTCGCCTTAATGCCCCCGGGTGGATACTCACATCAGCATCATGTCTGAGTGAACCTGTTGTAAACCATGCCAACATGATGTCACATCAGTGAGGTTTGAAAATATGGCTAGGGGCCAATATATGGTGGGGGAGGCACTGTTAATTATATTAAGGTTCTCATCCTTTGTAGGCGTGAACCTCACTATGTCACCAGGGGGCGCGGAAAATCACGGAATCGATCTCTCCAGAGGGAAGCGTGTTTCTTGATCTCTCCGGATTTTGAGCCTGTGTTGCCATTCTTTCTGACAATGAGTGCAGGTTGAAAATCATCCCCATTGTATTTTATTCGTCATTATACAACTTGTGCCTTCAGCGGCCCAAAATGGATGCCATGTCAAAGAAACAAATGTCAAGAAGGATGATCAAACGCTTGGTCAGAAGCAATTCTAGGAAGTATCTTAAAGGAGAGAAACATGAAGAAGTGGCAAGAGTTAGAAATGGAATCCAGTGTTTGGAGACTTGGCGACAGAGGATACAGCCGCCAATCTGGGGCGAAGGGGCTGCACAGGAGTCAAATAAGCAAAGAACTGAGTGGAGGGAAATAAGGGTGGTACAGAGATGGGGAGATTTGAAGCCTGAAAGGCGATGAAAGGTTTACATATCAGGCATTCAGACCCTGTGTAAGTCAACGAGAAGAGGGGTGAAGGTGATTTGGACCTAGTGTAGGGGAAAATACAGACAGTTTTGGATGAGCTGACTTTTATGGAAAGTGGGAGATGGGAGACTGGTCAGAAAGCTAGAATCTGGAAGTGCCAAAAGCTTGGATAAGAGTTTCCATGATGAATGAGCTGAGGCAGGGACAGAGTTCTAAGATGTTACAGAAGTAGATGATCTTTGTGAAAGAAAAGATGCGGGCCAGGACTTTGTTCCTAGTTGGCGATCCAGTGGGAACTCAGTATTGCTTCCATACCGAGGTCCAATGCAATTTAAGTGCTGTCAAGCATTTAACTGGCTTTCCATGGGATCTACAACATGAAGGAAGGAAATCCCAACCTGCCTCAGCCAATCAGACGCTCGCAGCTCTCCACTGCTGTAGCGTCACGGGGATTGGTGATGCTCCAAGGCCCAGCTTGAAGATTGCTAGCGGATCCTAGGATACAGGTTGGGGGGAAGGAGTCCGGAGACAGGGATAGGAGGTGGCTTTCAGAGGTGCCCCTTTCCCGATGTCAGGTCCCTCAATCAGATATCGAGAGTCTCTCAATGAGGAATACCCTGCAGCCCCCATGACATGGTTTGCTGGATGGCCTTTCAGAGTCAAAGGATTGAACTGTGTCACCCCCAGTGTATCCCTGAGACACTGAATTCTGGCGGGCTCAGGAATAATTGGTGTCAAGTGGCTGATTAATGAGCCTAATTCACATCTTGCCACTGGACGGTGGGTCTCCTGAGTCCGGCCCTTCCCACACCAACCTAATTATGGATAGTTTTCCTGACAAGAGGAATCTGATGTGGGTACTCTCGCCTGAATCCCCCTCCACCATGACCAATGCCCACTGGGGATTCAAATAAATTCTGCCCATAGTGTTGGAGAGTCAGTTTATTATTTAAAATTTAGTGGGTGTGAGAATAGGGTGGGAAGAAAATTTCAATGAGTTAAAAAGACCTGAGCTTGGTTCAAACAGTCAAAACTCATGGTTAGGGCTGATGTCAGTAGGTTCGTCTTCATACAGGGAATGAACTTGCTGGTAGGGCTGTGGAAGCACAAACCGTGCAATCACTTCAGAGTCAGACTAAGCTCAGGGTGATTAGGTTTTGATGTTTAGTCTCCGCAGGGTATTTGCAAATACCCTGCAGAGACTAACAAAAAAAATAGATACCTGACCCATGATTGGTCTCTAAAGAAATAAATTTCACTTGCATCAATGATAGTGTGGAAGTAAAATAAAGAAATCCCTATGCTCCATATTACTTCAACAAATCTGCTTCATTTAGTGCATCGCCATGAGGCTTTCACTTGGATTATAATACAGAGATGTTAAACAACTGCACAAATGTAAATGAGATCAATGCACAATGCATACACAGAGAACCATTGATAGCAGTAGTTGGATTTCCTTCTTTGAAGGGCATAAAATTACTCCATCTGAATGCAGAAACGTATTTCAGTGTGTGAATGGCCACACTATTATTTTTTTTGGAGATGATCAATTTTCATCCATATTCCAGACCCAGCGATATTTTCCTCTGGCCTATTTGAGAGTCAGGAAAGTCTAGCGAGGAAAACACACACCTATCCCTACTGAAATCATGTTTCCCATTTTAAGCAGGAAGGAAAACCGGGAGCCCATTAAAAGCACTCCGGATTTGAGTTTATGAAGAAAATCAAAAGCCTCTTGAGGATTGGGGAGCACTCTGATAGCTCAGTGTAAAATGTATCAATGCCTTCAAATGGCACTATTAGGTACTGCATTGTAATATAGGTGTATTTTTAATGTGGTGATTTATCATAGCGATTTGTTCTGAAAAGGTAAGTTGGCCCTTACATTGACCAGTGTTGTCTAATTGTTCAAGTGCATTACAGTACTTTTCTAATGGATAAAGTACCAAAATGTACTGGAAAGTGTAAAGCTAAAGTGCTCTGCTGTCACGTTTTTGCTCTGATTTAATTGGACTGGCACTTTTGGCCTTTGATATGAGTTATTGGATGTTTATTAACCTAATAGGCACTTAAAGGATTACAACTTTTCTTTTCTCCTTGGGCTTCCTGGTCCAGTATCAATGATAGTGAATTTGAATTCAGGGTTTTGTTAGCGGTTTTATAGTTTTCTAATGATTTTAAAATAATTCCGATTATAATTGCAGGTCTCTAAGAACTGTACATAGTGCATACTGAATGAATGGGAGTATACATCGAGGGGCGTGGGGAATATGAGATAGAGTGGGTGGGAGAGAATGAAGGATGAGGGTTGAAGGACACCTTTAAATAATGTTGGAAACTAGGCTGCTGTGTTGGAGAACTGAAGCAGGCGTGCCTGGTCGGTCTCCTCACTCACACTCTTCATACACTCCATCACAGTTCACAAAATGCACGGTAAACCCCAGCTCTGTGTGGATGGCAAAAATACTTCATACAAGGGTCAGGTGTACATTTTGCAAGTTGCAGGTGCACAGGTCAGTTTTTCCCCAAGCCCAGATAAAAATTAGGCCCCAGATCTTTACATTATTTCAGACCACCATAAAACAAATCTGTAATTTAACTAAACATTCAATTAAAACTTGTGTTTTTTTCATTTGTTTATATGAAATTATTTGCCAGCATTTATTGCCCATCACAAACTGCTCTTGAGAAGGTGGTGACGAACCACCTTCTTGGATTGCTACAGTCTATCTGGTGTAGGATAGGAGGGAGTCCAAGGATTTTAACCAGCGACAGTGAAGAAACTGTGATTTAGTTCTAAGTCAGGATGTTATATGTACTGGTGGGGAAATTGCAGATAGTGGTGTTTCCATGCATCGACTGCCTTTTTAAATAAATTATAGAGGTTGCAGAGTTAGAATGTGAATGAGGCTTGGCAGGTTTCTGCAGTGTATCTTGTAGATTGTACTCACTGCTGCTACTATACACTGGTGGTAGAGGGAGTGAATCTTTCAAGTGGCAGATAGGGTGCTAAACAAGCGGTTGCTTTGTCTTGGATGGTTACAAGCTTCTTGAGTGTTGTCGGAGTTGTACTTATCCAGGCAAGTAGAGATATTCCATCACACTTCTGACTTGTGCATTGTGGATGATTGAGAGTCTTTAGGGGAGTCAGGAGCTGAGCTACTCACCATCCCACCGTACCCATTCATCCAGAATGCACCATGTACAGTTCTTAGGAGACTTGTAATTGTAATTATTTTAAAATCATCCGCAAACTATTAAACCTCCAACAAAATCTCAAATTCACTATTGTTGATACCACAGAATTCCCAATCTCTGACGTGCTTTTGTAGCCACTGTTTTTTGGCAGGTCATAGAAATCATAGAAACCCTACAGTACAGAAAGAGGCCATTCGGCCCATCGAGTCTGCACCGACCACAATCCCACCCAGGCCCTACCCCCATATCCCTACATATTTACCCACTAATCCCTCTAACCTACACATCTCAGGACACTAAGGGCAATTTTTAGCATGGCCAATCAACCTAACCCGCACATCTTTGGACTGTGGGAGGAAACCCACGCAGACACGAGGAGAATGTGCAAACTCCACACAGACAGTGACCCAAGCCGGGAATCGAACCCAGGGCCCTGGAGCTGTGAAGCAGCAGTGCTAACCACTGTGCTACCGTGCCGCCCACTTCAATTTCCATCATTGGTTGCCCAGGATACTGATATTGGGGGATTCAGCTTTGGAAATGCGATTAAGGAGGAGAGATTTTAGACGTCTCTTCTTGGAGATGGTAATTTCCTGGCACTTGTGTAATGCAAATATTACTTTCCACGTATCATCTCAAACCTTAAATGTTGTCCAGGTGTTTTGCTACATGGGACCATGGACTGCTTCAGTATATGTGAGTTGCGAATGGTGCTGAATATTGTGCAATCATCAGCAAATTTCTGCACCTCTGACTTTATGATGGAGGGAAGATCGTTGATGAAGCAGCTGAATATAACCGTGTCAAGGCCACTACCCTCAGAAACTCCTGCAGTATTGATTGGCCACTAATAACAATAAACATTTTCCTTTGTGCTAGGTATGACTCCAACCAGTAGAATGTTTTTGCCAATTCCTATTGACTTCACTTTTATTAGGGATCCTTGATGCCTGTGTCAAATGTCGATGTCAAAGATAGACATTCATTCTCATCTCATGCCTTGAATTCAGCTCCTGGAGTCAAGTGGCTGTAGTGGAACCCAAACTGAGCACTGGTCAGCTGTTTATTGTTGACTAAATGCCGCTTGATAGCATTGTCAATGCACCTTCTATCACTTGCTGATGATTGAGAAAACGGCGGCAACTGGCTGGATTTGATTTGTCTGCTTTTGTGGACAGGATATCTGGGCAATTTTTCCATACTGTAGGATAAATGCCAGCATTGTAGATGTACAAGAACAGCTTGGCAAGGATGTGGCTTCTCTTGGAGCACATGTCTTCAGTACAACTCATGGGATGTTGCCAGGGCCCATAGCCTTAGCAGTATCCACCATCTTCAACTGAATCGAATGAAGATTGAGGGGCCTCAGGATTAAGCCGAGATAGATCAAACATTGTTCATTTCTAGTTAAAAATGGGAAAAATTGTTTCAGCCTTTCACACTGGGCTTCCATGTGATTGAGGACAGGGTATTTCTGGAGCCTCCTGTTCCTCTTACTTGTTTAATTGTCCTCCACCATTCACAAGTTGATGCAGTAAGACTGCAGGACTTTGTGTTTTGATCAATTGGATTTGGAATCACTTTGCTCCATTTAGCATGTATTTAGACCTGTGTTTTAGCTTCATCAGGCTGGGATTTCACACAGCACTCCCCCGTGAACCAGGGTTGATCTTTTGCCAGAAGTATTTTAAGGATATGTGACAGATTTTGGATGATTCAATTGTGCTGCTCTGATGGCTCACAGCACTTCATGGATGCCCAGATTTGAGCCGTTAGGTCTGTTCTGACATTATCCCATTTAGCTCGATGGTACTGTGGCACAATACAATGGAAAGTATCTTCAGTGTGAAGATGGGATTTTGTCTTCACAAGGGCTGCACGATGGTCACTCCATCAATACTGTCAGGTACAGATGCATCTGCAACAGGTAAATTGGTGAGAACGAGGTCAAGAAGCATTTTCCCTCGTTTTTCTCAACAACTGCCACTAGCCCAGTCTGGCAGATATGTCCTTCAGTGTTCAGCTGGTAGTAGGGTTACCGAGTAAGTCTTGGGGATGAACAGTGAAGTTCCCCATCTGGAGTATATTCTGTGTCCTACTACCCTCAGTGCTTCTTTCAACTGGTGTTCAATATGGGGGAATACAGTGTCAGCTGAGGGAATGAATGGGAAAAAATATGTTGCAAAATAATTCAGTGAAATTGATAAAAGATTAGGATTAGGCCTGAAGACATCACTGTTCTTTAAAGATTTACATGAGTGGAAGTCAATTACAATAGCCTACAGCGCTTGCACTTTCCTTGCTGAACTAACAGAAATATAAGGACAACTTCAAGCTAATACTTCAATTTGTAAGTAGAAATCAGTTGAAAGGGGGGCCTAATACAGCAATAAAAGCATAGATAACAATACTGATGTAACATAATTAAAGAGCAAATTATGATGGGGGATTCCAAGAGCACATTGAATGAAAACACAAAGCGATACAGAAGAAAAATTCATTTCAGAAAACACTTGAATGAATGTGGAAAGGAAGTCCGTCCCAATGTGAGAACAAGAATAACAATAGGTTATACAGGAACCACAATGGCCGCATAAGGAGGTCTAAAATAGCCTAAAGGTTGAGAAGAATTATTTTAAGAGGTAAAAGACATCAAAAACTGGTGAAGACAACTAAAAAATAGAGCAGAAAGGATGAGAGAGCAAAAGAAAAGCAGACTGTAAAACACAGCAACTGGTTCCAACAAAATTTATAGCTGTGTGTGAAGTAAATGGACTGCTCTGGTACCACAAAAGTTTGGTACGGTTCAGTGACCAGCAAGAGCAACTCTTATTGATTATCTTCCAAAGCACGCACAAGTTAAAGAGTTTGCAATTTATGCAATCATAGTTCAAAAGGTCAAGATGTAATTACAAATATTAAGTTATGTCAAGGCCAGATTTCCTCTGCAACTTGATATTTTAGATCCATAGATATCAAGTCAATAGAAATGCTTAAAGAGTGAATGTCAAATCTTGTTTAACATCCCAAGTCCAGCTGCCTGCTCCGAAATCATTCTTACCAGTCATCATTCACTGTAGAATTCTCTCTGCCCATTTTCGCCATTGCACTGAAATTCTGCCCCTTCCATTGTAAACAACTGCAGCTGCAGTATCAGCTGAGGCTGTCACCAAACCACAAAGGGCTGTGAATGAAGCCCAGTCCATCACTCAAACCAGTCTCCCATCCACTGACTGTCTACACAGCCAGCATAATCAAGGACCCCATGCGCCCTGAACATACTCTCTTCCACCTTCTTCTGTCGGGAAAAAGATACAAAAGTCTGAGGACCACGTACCAACCGACCGAAAAACAGCTTCTTCCCTGCTGCTGTCAGACTTTTGAACGGACCTACCTCGCATTAAGTTGATCTTTCTCTGCACCCTGACTATGACTGTAACACTACATTCTGCACTCTCTCCTTTCCTTCCCTATGTACGGTATGCTTTGTCTGTATAGTGCGCAAGAAACAATACTTTTCATCGTGTATTAATACATGTGACAATAATAAATCAAATCAAATCAAATCAAGAAGGCTCCTGCAAATCTAATGAGATAAGCAACCTAAGCCACAGTGCAGCAATTGTCCATTTTTGAGATGATACTATAGGCCTGATTCTGCAAAGATAGCATTCAGTTCTGTACCAGAAGAAAGTTGATGGGTGCGATCTTACCTGCCATTCATGTCATGCTCCCGCTGCAGCGAAGTCGGAGAATTTGCAGCCAGCCGAATCTCTGTTCACTACGGCAGAATGGGAAAATCCCACTGGCATGAACGGTGGTAAGATTCCAGCCAATAAGTTTAATTTCGAAGATTCACAGCCTTTTGAGTGAATAAATTTCTCCCTCACCCTGTCTTAGATGGCTCAACCTTTGTTTTGAGACTGTGACTCTATTTACTAGATTTCCTAGTCAGGGGAAACATTGGGCCAAATTTTATCCAGATAGCTGGGGTAATGGTTGCCAGCTGGAGAGTTGGTTCGAGGGCTACATTGTCTCCTTTGAAAAGGTCTGCCAGTAAGGCAGTGATGGGCCTTTCAAATCATTTTTGGGGTCTGGAGTGGATGTATCATCGTTTCCTAGCCATGCTGCATCTTTTTTCCCTGGATCTCAACCGTCAAGGAAAGATCCTGGCTCAGATGGATCCAGGGAGAAATTTACAAATCTGGGATACCCCAGCTAGCGATCAAATCACACAATCTCTCTTCTTGTCACAGCTGGTAAGATTCTGGTGTTTTAATTCAGGTCAGAAACTCCAAAGTGTTTTATGAAGCCCACCTGGATCATAAGTTTTGCACTTTGAATGTGGCCAGGATAAGCATGATATGCTTCACTTCAGGTATGATTCAACTGACTCACTAAGGAGCTTTAATCAAACAAAGTTTATTTAAGAATATAGTTAACATATATGGAAAGAAAATTAGCAATAACTTTTATCAATTACAAACAAAAATAAAACAACCACGATAATGTATAACCCTTAACAAATATATCTAAAATGTTTCAATCAAACAAAACTTCCCATAAACATAAAAAACCCTTTCCACAGGTTTAACACAGCAAAGATTGATGCTCACCTGATACTGCGACTGAGTCCTTTGGATGAATGCTCCAGACAAGTTTGGAGTCAAGACAGCTTCCCAGAGTACCAGGGAGAGACTCTGGTCGAGCCACCAACAGCAGATTCTCTACTCCAGGAAGGCAAGAAGCCTTGCTTTCAGCTTACCAGCAGAATTTCCAAAACCAGGTAGAGAAACACTTATTTTCAGCTTGATGTCTGTTCTAAACTAAAACTACTGCCAGCCAAAACAGAAAATGAAAGTTTAAGTTCACTGGGAAGGAAAAAAAACTGTCCAAAACACATGACCTGCCTCCGAACAATGCAGGGTTATAAAAGATCCCAGAGTAAAAATAAACAAACCCCATGTAAAAGCTCCACTCAACAAACTGATAAGCCACATAGCAGAACGTATGCTGCCAAAGTCAAATTGGGTTCAGGAAAGTTAGAGACACTTGCGACGTGACCTTTACCCTGACAAATATAAGAGAAATGTCACAAACAGGTGGGACTCCGCTGTGTCTTTATTGATCTAGCAAAGTGCTTTGACACAGTAAATAGAAAGGTTTTGTGGATGAGTTGAAAGAAGTGTAAATCTGATATAGCAGTTTCAAGCTGGAATGACAGCCAGAGTTGTTGACGGTGGGAAACACACTGACCCCTTTGATGTAACAAACGCAGGGTGGGAGTGAAATGGCCCGTGTTTTTCAGTATATTCTTTGCTGACATGTTTTCTGAGCATGATGGAAACGTTGATGGAATATACATCCAATTCTAAACAAATGGCAATCTCTTCAACCTGAGACAAATGAAATCCTCAGCTAAGGTATATTATGATTATATAGGATATGATGATGATGCAGGAATTGATGTTAGCCAATGAATGTACCCTCATGTTACACAGAGCATGGCCTTCAAAGAATCATGAACTGGTTTTCAAAGTGGCTGATGTCTATGGGCAAACCATCAGTTCAAGGAAGACAGGGATACTCCACCAACCATCACCAAATTCTGACTCTACCCCACCTACTATAACTATCAATGACACAATCCTGAAGGCTGCAGGTAGCTTCACCTATCACTTCACAGAGGCACAATCTCCAGAAATGTCTGCATTGAAAACGAGGTGACAAATCAAATTGCCAGAGCAAGCTCAGCGTTTGCTCGCTTGTGAAAGAGACTGTGGAGAAAATGTGGCATCAAACTTACAAAAACACTTGTGTGCAAAGCTGTGATACCCACCTTCCTCTATGCTTTGTGAGACATGGACTGGATTGTGTGCCCTCCTGCCGGGTGTTTGAAGGTTGGGGAAGCTTGTAAAAGAAAACCGTGGCCTTACCCCGCCTACTCATATGTCCCCGACCTGTTGCCAATTTTACGGAGGGGGTGGGAGGAGGTTTAGAGGCATCAGGCAGCCCACTGACCCTAGGGCCTAGTGCAGCCCCTAGGTGGACAATTGATAACCATTCAAATGCGTTATCCCACCATTATATTACGTGCAGCGGGGAAAGGCCCACATCATATGGCAAGGTCCTTTGGGAGTCGCCCATGTTCATTAAAGGCACCTTCCCCACGTTCATTTTCTCAACCTCAAGATCAAATTTCCCACCACTTTAATGCTGCTTCCTCGCAAACCTGGCGTCTTTTTTCTTTGCTGAGGTCCGCCAACCAGGCACCACTGGGACTTTAGACTTACAAGTCTAATGTCCTCTTTGGGACCCAGCACTGAGCCTTGTGGTATGCCACTGGACACCGGCTTCCAGTCACTCAAACAGCCTTTTAGCACCACCCTTTGTCTCCTATTACTAAGCCAGTTTCAGATCCATCTCACCAAGTATCCCTGAATTCCATGTTCTTCAACCTTCTCCAAAGATGTGCGGGTTCGGTTGATTGGCCATGATAAATTGACCCTAGCATCAGGGGGATTTGCAGGACAAACGCGAGGGGTTACGGGAATAGGGCTAGGGTGGGATTATGGTCGGTGCAGACTTGATGGGTTGAATGGCCTCCTTCTGTACTGTGGGAATTCTATGATTCTCAGTCAGCCTCCCATGTGGACCTTTTCAAACGTTTTGCTAAAATCCATATGAACACTTCCTTCATCCACACATTCCATCACATTTTCAAAAAATTCTAACAAATTTGTTAGGCATGACCTCCCTGACAAAGCCATGCTGTCTATCCCTAATCAACCAACGCATGCTTTTCCAACTGGAGATTAATTCTCTCTTTCAGGATTTTCTCCAACAGTTTCCCTACCACTGACATGAAACTCACCGCTCTGCAATTCCCTGGTTCATCACTACCCTTCTTGGAACCACATGAGGTGGATTTGCCATGCTCAATTGCCCCTTAGTCTCCCAAAATGTGTAGGTTGGGGGATTAGCGGGATAAATACGTGGGATTACCGGGATAGGGCCTGGGTGGGACGCTGTGCCGGAGAGTCGGTGTAGACTCGACGGACTAAACAGCCTCCTTCTGCACTGTGGGGATTCTATGACTAGCCGTCCTCCATCCTGTGGCACTTCTTCCATGGCCAGAGAGAAATTAAAAATTTGCGTCAGAGCCCCCTGCAATTTCCTGCCCCCCCCCCAGTTGTCTGGGATGCAATTCATCCGGGTCTGAGGACTTGTCAATTTTCAAGCCCGTCAAAACCTTCAATACGTCCTCATTTCCGATGTCAAACTGCTCAAGGTCCTCACAGTCCCCTTTTCTGAATTCCGTACCTATGTCCTTCTTTTCCTGAGTGAAGACCAATGAGAAGTATGCATTTAACGCTCTTCCAATGTCCTGTGGCTTCACATTCCGATTGTGGTCGCTATCACTATAATGTTCCCCCACTGCAACACTGAACAGGCTTCATTCCCAAGAAGAAGATCCAGCACTGCTCCATATCTTGTTTGGCCTTCTACACTTGATACAAAAAACTCCCCTGAACACATTTTAATAAATCTACCCCCTCTAGGTCCTTTACACTATGAATGTCCCAATTTATATTGGGGAAATTGAAATCCCATGATTACCTGATTATTATTCTTACCTCAGTGAATTGTCTCCATATATGCTTCTTTATTTCCTGCTGACTCTGGAGGCCTATAATACACTCCCAGTAATGCAGTTGCCCCCTTTATATTCCTAAGTTTACCAACAAAGCCTCGTTTGAAGACCCTTCCAAGATATCATCTCTCCTTATTGGAGAACTAGGAGAAAAGTGCACAAGAATGAACCATTTGGGGCTTAATCTCATGCAGCGATGTTGATTCCTTCAAAGACATGTCAACTTTCTGTGATTCATGTGTAAGGACATTCAGGTCCCTTTGAATGCAAACATTTCCCAATTTTTCAAATTTCAAAAAAAAAAATCCTGCTTTTTTTATTTTTCCTACCAAGGTGGATAACTTCACTCTTCTGCCACGTTCTTGCCAATTTACGCAACCTGTAACTTTGGGCCATCAGAAACCTTGAATACGTTATACTCAGCCCCCTCATCTAAGTCACTCACATATGTTATAAATAGCTGAAACCCAAGTACTGATCCTTACAGTAATCTGCAAGTTAAAACTTGCCAATCCGGAAGTGGTTCACTTTATTTCCACTGTTTTTTTCCATTAACCAATCCTCAATCTAAGCCAATTCCATGAGTCCTAATTTTGTATGTCTTGTGTGGCATCTTACTTTTGAAAATTCAAAGATACTGGGCGGAATTCTCTCCAAAAAATTCTAAGTGTTGAATTTGCATAAAAACTGGAGTAAATCTCGCGGTTTTTTTTCAGTGGGAGTTCAGAGGAGAATCTCCCACTCTGTGCACTGCAGTGTGCCCTGGCAAGATTCACTCCAGAAATCGGTTGGCAGGGCCTATTCCCGCTGGAGAAGCTGGCAGCATAGCGCTGAGCGGGCCACTTTCAGCGATCTGTCAGCGCCGAGATTGGTGTATGCATAGTGGCCCCTGTCTGCCAGCCTCCCGATTGCTGGCCAGCTCAATTGCTGGCCAGCCCTGTGAATCTCTGCAAACCCCACCCCCCCCCCGACCCCAGGAGACGCTATCGGGGTGGGACGCCGAGCACGGATCCTGCGCTGCTTGAATCTCCTGGCCTGTTTTTGTAAAAAATTAGCGCAGCAGGATGGGAGAATTGCCTCCATTATATTAATCGTTTGCCGCTCCTAATTACATCATCAAAAACTTCATCAGATTTATCAAACATGACATCCTTTGCATAAATCCATGTTGATGATTAAACAAAGTGCCTAGTGTTGGAATTTAGGGTTCAGGAGTCAAATAACCCTTTAACCCCTTATTCCCAAATTCCAAAATGATTCCAAGTGATAATTCTTATTGGTGACAGTGATTATATTTTATTCAGTATAAATAAGACTTGACACTGTAATATAAAGTTTTAACTGATTGGATATGTTATTGTATGACGTAGATGGTGATGCACTACTGATATCAGTCAGTCATGTGTTTGACTCTCGCTAGTGAGAGGTTGGACTTGAAGGAGGAAAAATATACAAATGGGTACACGTAAGATGGTTGCCTGGCACACAAACAGTCACCTGGGAAAGAGACATTAAACGGACACTGACTTTCAGTACAGACAACCACCTGAGATTAAAACATAAAGGACAGACAACTATCCAAAGTTAAACATGCAGGAATCAAATCCTACAGGAAGCCAGCCAGGTCTTAAAGATAAGGACAATAGGGATAGATAATGAGATTAACTACAGGTGGGATCGGGAATACAAAATGCAGGAAAACCAATTACTGTAAACTACTGTATGAATAGACCGAAACTAAAGTCATTGATAGTCACTGACGTAGGAAATGTATCCATTCATAGAACAATGCGATGTTAACATGCTTATGTCTGTATCTGTCTATAACGATGTGTTTAACGATCGATCACCTACTTGATTACAACGATGTGATAATGGCTAGATGTCTGGTCCATCTATTGTGTAAAGGGTATAAAGATGGACTGCTCCTATTGTCTCATTGAGAGAAGGTTTTGCTGCTTGTTAGTGCCTTTTCTCCATGAAGCTTCGTTAAATAAAACTGTATTCTTGAAACCTTCAAGCCTGACTCACAAAGTGGCATTTCCCCCACAACAATTGGCGTAGTCAACAGGATCCTATTACTGGTGAGATCGATTGGCCACGATCGGAGCCGGGGTAGAGATCACTGAATCTGTGAGAGTCAGACAAGGTCAAGAATACAGTTTGCAAGGGGTTAAACTTAAGGGGTATTTGTAGTAATAAGTATTGCTCTATATGCTATAGTGATAAGTACTAACTGCTGATAGTGATAAGTAACTGTTGCTTGTGCTGACCGACAAAGAGGACAAGGTAGTGCCTGTCTTAAAACCCTGCCTTAGACCGGTTGTTAAGAGGAGGAACCTCCCATGCGAAGGTCAGGAGATTGAAGTATGGAAAGAGACACCAAGAGCACTTAGGATTGTGAAGCACAAGTGGCAGAGGTCGGTTAACATCAAACTCTGAAGTGGCGAACAAACGCAGAGTTGCCATCTGATTGCATGAAAGTTTGAAAAGTTGGAAACTGTACTGTCAATGTTGTGAGAAGCGGGGCGGAAAAGGAGCTTGATCAACTCTGACCTAAACCGGACTCCGGCGGAGAAGCACATTGCTGAGGTGGTAATAGTGGAAGCCGTGAGTATAACTTGAAATCCTGTAACGGTAGTGAAACACGGTGCTAGAGTAGTAATAGTGGCCAGGGGTAGCGAAGTCCCTACGGTAGAGAGCACACTTTACTCGGGAGTAATCGTGGCCGGGGTTAGTGAAGTCTGCGAAATGGCAGATAATGAAGTTAAAAGGGGACCTGCAGGATCCCTCATTGAAATTTACATATCAGACAGGAAAAAGTTAATAAAGAGAATGCAAAAGGATGGCTGGGATACTTCTCACACTTTAGAGCAGCAGAGAGAGTGGATAGATAAAGAAAAGAGAAACAAGACAAAGAAGATAGGAGTAATGTTAACACATCAGTTAGCTGGTCTAATTGAGCAAGTAGTCGCCTCTACTAAGAAGTGGAGAGAAGATAAAGAAAGGATTAGAGAATTAGAATCCCGAGTGAGGGAACTGGAAAAGCAAAACCAGGTTTTAGAAGAAAAGCAATGGAGAGGGGAAACTGTTCCTCTACCTCCTTATGAGTCCACATAGCAGGAACCAACCGCTCCTTCAGAGGAGTGGGAAGCGCTAGAGCACAACTTAGCACCAGTAACCCGAGGGGGAACAAATGCGCGACCAAAGGCAACTTATCAACCATTCACCCCAGGTGAGAGACAGCAGATAATGGCTTCCCTAGATAAATTACAACCTAGAAGTGCAAACTCTAAATTCTGGGAAGAATTAGACACAATCTGGGTAGGACACCAATTACACCTGAGAGACATACACCAGCTGGTCAGGGCAGCCTGTCCAGCGGATAAGTGGAGGCAGGTAGCAGGTGGACCCTCCGCTCCTCCAGCACAGGATTATAATGGGGGACAGTGGACACATGCAGTCGCCCTAACATTGGAGATAGATGCCCAACAGGCACCCTTCAACCAGTTTAAAGCAGAGATTCAGAGGGTATTAGGGAATGCTCCCACTAACTGGAGCAGAATTACCACAACAAAACAGTTCAAAGGGGAAGGAGCTTCTGAATACAGGGAACGATTGTTCCAGATATACCAAGAGTGCTCAGGACAAGGGAACCCAGGTCAAGGGGATCGAGCGTTCATCCAGGCTTTTAAGGATGGACTCTCTAGTGCTCACCAGGTCATCCTAAAAATGGAGTGATTATGTCCCAAGATTACGATGAGTTGGTAGAGTGGGCTAGTGGCGTACCTGGAGGTGGATAGGAGAGACCTTAGTTTCTGTATTTCAGTGTGTTTGTGTGATCTGGTAGCTTGTCGCATGTAGGTGGTTGTTGTTGTATTAGATTGAGAACATGAGCTGAAGCCTGTTTGTTCCTGTGGAGTGTTTGTTGCAGGTAGTGGGTGCAGTGCTTTGCACTTCGATTTAGCCTCAAGGGGGCTGGGGGAAGTGTTAAGACTGTTAAAGATTAAAGTGATAAGATTTCTTGAATTTACTTCTGTTTACAGTTTGGAAGAAAGAAGAATAAAAGGGACTGGCTTAATCAACGTTCTGTATTCTCTTTAAATGTTTTACTTACATCCCAGTTTGAATGAAAAAGGATGTACTGTGGAATGACTGTTGGGAGTTTCCATGTGTGTCTGTGTGTGTTTAAACAAAGTGGTTGCGTGGATGTTTTGTTTGCTTTAATGTTTTAATGTTCTTACCCTAATTGTGATTTTACAACAGTGGGTTTGATAAAGAGTTTAAATAAAATTGGAAAGTAAATTGAAATTTAAGAAAGGATTTAAACGTTGGAAGGAACCATGTGCTCTTTCCTTTGTCTTGAAGTAGAAATTGTAAGAGTTAGTTGAGAAGTTAAGAGAAGAAAATAAATACTTTTGTGGAAAGGTAGAAAAGCAGGAACAAAAGAATAAGGTAAATATGTTGTCTATGAGTCAGTTTAAAATATATCAAGTCAGTGAAATACAGTGTTAAGGTCCGGAGGATATCGCGATTTACGAACGTCTGATAGTTTAGTACTCTGTAACCGGTTAAAATTATATACTGCCGTCGGAATTTCATTTGCCAAATATAAAAACACTGCAAAGCTTAAAATCTAGCCAGTTAAGAATCAAACCAAAACGTTTCTAACCGAATAACTAGTATGTATTGTACCTACTTTGATTTTGATTCGGCGCCTGTTATTTTCCTAGAGTGCAGGAGTTTTGATCTGGAGCTCAGTTTAAAAATGGAAACGGCTTGAATTAAAGGGGTTTGGATATCACGGTTACGATGTGTAAAGTGGTATGATACAGCTGCCGCTTGATTTTTTTATTATACAGTATAGCATTGCCAAATAGACCCGAGAGTAAAATTAAATCCTGAAAAGCCTTAACCAACTTTGTATGATATATTTATATACTATATATTGTGTATTGATAAAGACATAATTATTTTGTGAAGTACTGTGGTGCGGCGCTTGCACGCAAACAAATGATCAAATTAGAGATAATGTAAGAGTACATCATATAAAGATTGGAGCTCTATGCATGTGATTTTAATGGGGAAAGCGATGTCTTTTGATAAGATTACATGCAAATGAATGGATGTCCAGCTGCAGCTAAAAAAGGCCAGTACAAAGTGTTATTTAATTCACACTAAGCTTTCTACGGAAGGGGGATATGTAGTTAAATGTAACTAACAGAACTGCTTTCCTCAACACAGGCAAAGACTGCAAGCAAGAACGATTGGCGTGCGCGGGTGAATAGATAATATAACTTGTAAAGATTATATGAATTATAGTGTTAGGTTTGATATTTGATCGTTGCGAATATGTAAGTAATCACGTATGTAACTGTACTACTTTGCGTTGTCGCGACTGTAAATTTGACTGGATTGGAGGATAACTTGTTTTACAAAGCTCACATACATTTACACAGGAATCGAACTGTATGTTACCTGTTAGCACAAACGGTAGGAGCCCTATTTGTAGCCACCCCTGGGTGGACCCCTCATGACTGATATACTGTAGATACATCAGATACACCCTGTAAGGGACAAATTGGCAAATATAAAAGAGGTATACAAGGGAGATGTGTGGGACTTGTAAACCCCACAGATCCTGTGTGCAGGGGGTTGCAACAGGTGGGAGGAAAAGCTTGTTCAGATACTGCAAGCTATCCGCTTTGTTTTACGGGGCAGGGATGGGGATGTGCCTATGCCTTAGTTCCTAAGAATGATTCCTGCATACAGACGCAGTGTGTCCATCAACATTGTCGGGTTAATAAGGGACAGTTTACTTGCACTTGTGATGAACAGAAATGTCTGAATATAACCGCGGGAAAACAGCTTATTTGTAGACAATGCAATGGAACTCACGTAAGCTCAGACAAATGGACATACCCATTTGATACTTACCAGGTGGTGGGATCAAACGGGGAGTGAAGTAAACCGAACAATTGGCAATGTGAACAAACTCATAATCAAGACACTAAATGTTACCGGGCTAAGAAGGGATATGTGTTCCTCTTCAATGGTACTTACATGACAGAAACACCAAACCTCCCAAACCGTTTTTCAGAAGCAACAATCGGACCACTGACTGTTCCATGCCCTCAGAAGGGGCATATTCGGAGGAGAATAGTAACTCGGGCTATCAGCAAAGAATTCTGCGCTGACTGGGAAGCCTCGGGCACAATGGGATCCTCACTGGGATATGGGTTCCTTGGAGTCTTATCTCTGGGTGGGTAGCAGGAGTGATTAGTGCAAAGAATAGGAATCATATTGTTTGTGGACTAACAGTCCTGGGAAACAGCACTTCAAAAGCACTGGAGGCTGTTAACCAAGAAATGGCTGAACTGAGATTATATGCACAACAGACATGATACGCAGTAGACTATCAGTTAGCACAACAAGGGGGAGTGTGTACAATTATAGGCAATAAATGCATAACCCATGTCACAGTCGAGTCCTAAAACATTACACAGGTCATCAACAGCATCAGAGAACAACTTGATAGCTTCAGACAGGGACCCAAGAAAGGAAGTAACTGGCTGGAATGGCTAGTGGGAGGGGGGGGTTCTGGGAATCTTACTTATTACATGGATTGGTCATGCTCATTTCAATTGTAATTGCCTGTTGTCGGATTGTTGGATGCCTAAAAGTCTGTTGCAAGGTGATGGTGACTAGAATTGTGCCAGGAGCCAGTGTATACATCGAAGAAGAAACCCCGATGAAGATCCCCGAAGACATCAGAAGAAACGAAGAAGGAAAGAAGAACGAAGAATTATACATATAAAAATTGTGTTGTTGGTCTAAGGATTAGTGAAACTCATAATCCGACCAAAAGTGGGGACTGAAGGAGGAAAAATATACAAATGGGTACACGTAAGATGGTTGCCTGGCACACAAACAGTCACCTGGGAAAGAGACATTAAACGGACACTGACTTTCAGTACAGACAACCACCTGAGATTAAAACATAAAGGACAGACAACTATCCAAAGTTAAACATGCAGGAATCAAATCCTACAGGAAGCCAGCCAGGTCTTAAAGATAAGGACAATAGGGATAGATAATGAGATTAACTACAGGTGGGATCGGGAATACAAAATGCAGGAAAACCAATTACTGTAAACTACTGTATGAATAGACCGAAACTAAAGTCATTGATAGTCACTGACGTAGGAAATGTATCCATTCATAGAACAATGCGATGTTAACATGCTTATGTCTGTATCTGTGTGTATTTGTCTATAACGATGTGTTTAACGATCGATCACCTACTTGATTACAACGATGTGATAATGACTAGATGTCCGGTCCATCTATTGTGTAAAGGGTATAAAGATGGACTGCTCCTATTGTCTCATTGAGAGAAGGTTTTGCTGCTTGTTAGTGCCTTTTCTCCACGAAGCTTCGTTAAATAAAACTGTATTCTTGAAACCTTCAAGCCTGACTCACAAAGTGGCATTTTTCCCCACAACAGACTCATGCCTATGAGCAATGTGCCTGCTTGGTAATATGTTAACAAACAGATACCAGAGTATGTTTACAATCTGTTCAAGGACTGCATCCTATATTTAGAGTCCAAGGTTGAAGGATCCATCTCAGAACATGGTGGCTGCCATGGAGACATTGATGAAAAAAAAACACCAGCATCAGTGAAGGGACCACACAGTGAAGAAAAACTTGAAAGCAGCTTGAGAAATTTTGGCAGGAGGAGCAGGCACACTGGAGAGAAGTGACAATGACTGTACCTGGTGAACAGTCCCTGCCCCTGGCCCACACGTTTCACTGTCTTGTGGACCCGTAGAGAGGCCAGGAGTGGGAGTCACGGAAACATCACTTTTTCCAGTACCAAACAGCTTTACCCATTGCTGATGACCACATAACAAATGATGCCACGAGCCCCTGAACTAACAAACTTTTCAATTCTGACTTCTCTCCTGATCTGTAACGAGTTGTTCCAACTTTAACTTCAAAGGGTGAAGTTGTTTAAACTTTTAAAGCATTTTATTTGCCTTTTTAAACTCTACCGCCTCCATAACTTGCCCTCGACATGGTCCTCAACTCCATCCAGCTTGCCTGACACAAACAGCTGCTAAACACTAGTTGCCTCTGTGTATATTGCAAACATTTTAGGAGACGGGCTATTATTAAACACTCAACAATCTTAATTAGCCTCGTAACAGATACAGGCAGTCCCACGTTGTTGCCCACCCTCACATACAAACCTATCAATGCTTTGACACAAACTTCAATCAGTATTTTCCTGCTCAGAATTGGGAATTTGAGAATAAGTCTTTTGTTGCTTGCTAAATATAGCAAAATCATGTGTCTGTACAAAGAACACATTTATGATTTCAGCTAAATAGTGAATAGTGAAAATCTCTATCAATGAAAAGGCCTCTGATTCATTTGCAGCAAAATCTCTGAGTAAAGTCAATTTAAATCAGGCTCCTTCCTTTCACAACAATCCATGTCTCTCTCCATCCACATACACAGTAAAAACCCAGCAGTGCATTCATAACAAACTGTTAAATGCTGGAAAATAAAAGAAGAATGTTTGATTGCATTATTTTTTGCTGATTGAAAGAAGAATTATTTTTCACTTTAGAACCATAACTGTATAAAGCACTAGACAATGGCTGATTAAATTGGTCTTTAAGGCATTCAACAATTGCTTTCAATTTCCATAGAATCCTGACAGTGCAGTATGAAGCCATTCGGCCCATTGAATCTGCACAGACCCTCTGAAGGAGCACACTGCCTAGGCCCACTTCCCCTCAAACCTACGCATTGATCATGGCCAATCCCCCAACTTGCCCATCTTTGAATACCAAAGGGTAATTTTGCATGGTCAATCCACTAAACCTGCACATTTCCGGGCTGTGGGAGGAAATTGGAGCAGCCGGGGGAAACCTTTGCAGACACGGGGAGAACATGCAATCTCCACACATCCCAAGGCTGAAAATAAATCCAGGTTCCTGCGGCTGTGAGGTAGCAGTGCTAACCACTATGCCACCCATGTGCCTCCCTGAAAGGAAGATATGTTAGAGGAGAAATTAGTGAAACTGAAATCATGGGCCAAGTTAAAAACAATTGTAACTTAAACTATCATTTTGAAGTTAAGCTGAATTAAATGGTGGGCGGAATTTTCCGATACGTTTTCTAAGTGTCAGTCTCGGCGAGAAAACCAGAGAGAACACTGCTGGCGCCACAGGTGGGAAAAGTCGCCATATATACAGCCTCTTTGAGAATAATACTTTTTCTCATGAGTTTCACGCTGTCCCTGTGGCGACCTGCCTCTAATTCACTTTCCCTGCTACAACGTAATTGCTGCAATCAGTGAGGGGCACCATTTAAACACCTTCCCAGCACTTCGTCCAAGTGAAATCAGGGCGATGACTGCCAAAAAGTGATTCACGTCAGCAAACTTCTGGATGGGATCCAGCAGAGGCAGGAGACCCTCTACTCTCATTCGGACAGATGTCCTGCCAGTAAAGTGACCAATCCTGCCTGGGAGGCTGTGGCCACGATTGAGAGTGCCAGCTCACACTTGAGAACAGTGCTGAAGTGCCTTAAGGAAATGAATGACCTTCTTCGTGCAGCCAGGGTAAGCCTGCCTTCTCATGTCTTCCACAGCATCCCTTAATAACCCCTCACTCATCTCACTCCCAGCCACCACGCGGGGTCCCAGCACTTGTCATGCTGCCACCCATTCCCCATTATCCCCTAGTATCTCCTCTGCTCCTCACATTCCCACTCCCACTCATCTCCTATGTATGCCGGAATTCACTGCCATCTGACCTGGCATGACTCCTGCCCACACTGTCCCCATCTGTCTCATTGCAAGACAAACTTCAGCACAACCAGCATGAACCAGCTGGAGTGATGCTGGAGCTCAAGATCCTTACCTTCTTTGAGCCCTTGAGGGTGAGGAGCAAGCCAAACTCTCAACACATCCATCCATGGTGCAAGCCTCATGCATGTTACCTTTCTGTTATCAGTGTTCCCCCGTCCTGCACCAATGCCATCTTGCTTCCATTGCAGGTCAATCAGCAGACCAGCCCAGACCATCCTCATGGCCCTGGACACCACAGACCCGAGCAGCTCTGAGGGAGACATCTCAGAGACAAAGCATTGGAGAGGCACCACAGCTATCACCTGCACCTTCCACCAGCACAGACACTCATGCCTCAGTGGGATGAACTTGGAGGCTAGCTTCGGGGTCACTCACTGGTGAGTACTCATAGCTGATGGTCCTCAGCAGGCATAGGCATGGACGTCCTAGGGATCCGGCACTCAGAGTGCTGCCAGAGCCCAGGTTGATGATGTGCCCCTGGGTTTGACGTCTCAGACCTGCTGGAGCTACAAAGGCAAAGTCACAAGTATCAGGAGGGATATCAACATTCCTCCTCAGACTGCAAGGCTGACTGGAGGAATCCCATTTCCATCTGTCCAAGGAGGTGGTGCCATCACTACAATGCAACAAGGCCAACACTGCGAGGGTGGCATCTGCAGTGGAGACCTTGCAGGAGGTGCACTCATGGCGGGTGATGTCTTCACCATGGTTCAGCTCATGACCTCAATTGCTGAGGGCATGAGCTCCATGGTGCAGGGCTTCAACTGCATAGTGCAGGGCATTGCCAGAGGACACCGGGGCTTCTGGATCTCACTGCAGTTGCCCTTCTTTGTCATGGAGGAGCTCAGGGGCCCCCGAAGGGAAGAGGATTGGCAGGTGCATAGCCCAGGGCCTTCCACCCATGAAACCTTGGGAGTATCCAGCCCGTCTGACACCCCTTTCCGTGTTACTGACCAGCCCTGCACACCAAATACGGCAGCACTACAACACCTGTGTTAGTCCTGGCCCTCCAGGGATATCCTCCAAGGTCATCTCAGGCAACAGGGCACGGTAGTCAGTAGGCCGTCTCATCCGGGGAAACACCTAGACATAGCAGGAGGGTGAGGAAGGCTAAGAAACACTAGGCACATAATAGGCACAAGTGAACCGAGGCACTGATTAAGATAAGTCACCAGTATAATAACAAGCTTGTATTAAAAATATGTTGATCACCCATAAAATGCCCCACCCCGCTCTCATGACATCTCAGCATGCTCCGCCAACCCTTGTGCAAAGTGGGCACTGAGAGGATGGCAACACTATGCTTCTCCCACCTCTGACACTGATGACGCAGAGAGAAAGGAAATAGTGGATCCTGTTGGATGATTCTCCTGTCACAGCCTCCCCCAGCACCCAGCTCCCTGCCCCACCAAGGAAAGATGGCCCCACACTTCCCTCCCCAATCAATGCTCAGACCTTTCTTGTCTGCCATCATTCTTTAGTAATCAGGATGCCAAGGGCTGAAAGCTTGTGGGAGTCTGTCCACCTCATCAGCAGGTGGAGATACACACCGGGACCCCCGGCCTCGGAGGAGACAGTAGAAGCTCAGATATGTCACTCAGCCTCTTTGTGCCTCTACATCACCCTGTTCAGTGGCAAGTCACACACAGCTCTCTATCAGGCAAAAGTCAGACATTCGTAGAGGATGAGGAGGGCATTGCTCGGTCCTTATCGCCAGTCATCGTCATTCTCCTGCAGCGTTCAGTAATATTGCTTTCATGCCCTGCCCATAAATGGAACGACCATCTTTGCAGTCTGAGAGTGGGAGTACATTCTGACTGCACTCGTCCTCCCCCCCGAGTGAGTCTTCTGCCCTCATGTAGCTAGTAACTACCCCTTGGCAGAGTCCCCCACTCTGCCCATGCAGCCTGGCATTTCATGGGGCCCACCCATGCTGATGCTGTGATTTCACCCTCTCCCGCCCACTTCCAGCTACCACTCCAGAAGGGCAATCCGTTCAGCAGACATATCGTCAGAAACCCAGCCAGGGGGACCCGAGAAGTGCTATCTGCACACCAACTGCTGGACCCCTTGAGATCTAGATGCCCACAACAATGAAGGGCTAAGGACCCCCAAAATGCTGAGACTGAATCCCAATACCCCCCCCCCCGCCAATCTTCCCCTCCATCTGGCCCCAGGTTTCACTTATCTGGACCCCCTGTGTCCTCTCTGGAGCCCTCTCTTCAATTGACACCCAGAAAGGTGATGGCGACCTGAGTACTTACCTCCAATATCCCCTTCGGAGGTGAGGTTGCCAGATTCTCGATTTTATACACATGTTGTAAATCGCGCCAGCATGAGTACAGGGAGGTGGGGGGGGGGGGGGGGGGGGGGGGGGAAGAGTCCTGCTGGGAGGGCTCGCTAATTATATTAACGTATTTAAATGAGGTTCTCGACCTTCCTGGGCAGAAACAGCACTGGTGAGGAGTGTTTTCCGATTTTAGCAGGATTTTGTGCCTGGGTCGTTGCTCTTGCTGACAGCTGACACAGGCTCAAAATAGGCTGTGAAAAGCCTATGGCACGACTCACATTACAGGATTGAATTCCAATGGGAGTATGAATCAGTTTGATCCTATTTCCTTTCCAAGATCCTGAGGTTCTACCTGTCGCCGGTTTGTGAAGGATGGGTCTGGCCATGTTGCTGCGGAACGCTCCAAGTCATTGGACCAAGCCGTATTATCACCTGTCCCTTGTGGATAAATATGTTCAGAAAAACAAATTTGACCACAAGGCGATCAAGCAGTGGTCTGCTCGTAAAGTCCTGAAGGCCCTGAGAGAAAATGAGATGGTGGATCTTTTTGGATGCTCCGTTGAGCAGACAGTCAGAGTCATTTGGCAGAATGTTTCATCACCAGAATTTTCAAATAAGCACCAAGACCTAGTGTGGCTGGTGGTGAGAAGGGCACTCCCCGTCAGATCCTTCATGCACGTCCGAAGTATCTGCGCCACCACACGCTGCCCTCAAAATGGCTATTTGGGGGTGGGGGCGGCGCGGGGGGGGGGGGAAGAAGTATTTGTCGAGGTTTATCCCAAGCAGCTCTGTGAAGAAGGACCCTGCACTCTGTGGGCTGTTCCCAGAGATGCACACCAAGACAAACATCAACAGCTACTGGAGGGTCATCAACTCAGTGAAAGACGCTCTTTGGTTGCTTGAAACCTGTTGATCTTACAGTGCAAAGAACTGTCCTCCATCGAGTGCAGATTGCACATTCCAAAACCCAGGAATACGCGCTGAGGGAAACACTCAATTTTGGGACAGCTGCTGCCCAGGTGCAATGGGGAAAGGCCACCGTGCGAGACCTTTCAGCCAATATACACTGAGGGGCTGGTAACTGGGTAAAACCCCTTCGACTGTGTGCTTAATCCTAACTGTATGTAACTGTATTGAAGCACCTCAGAGTGCAACATGACCGATGTGTATTATTTAAAAAAAGAGTTGTATTCCCTGTAATATTGAAAGGTTTGTAATGTTCTCATTGCTGAACTGAAGCACTTCAAAGTACATCTTGATTTCTGGAGAAAATGGGAATATCATTGTACTTTACTATTATAACAATTTAAAATGTTTACAATATGCCTTTCAGATTTTATATGAAAAAAAAATATTTTTGCAAACAAAATTCCTTTCCAAGATTCCATGAGGAAATTTATTAATTTATGCCCGACTTAGTTTTGTTACCACAACCAGATATAGCTAAGATGGTGTGGCCACTAATTACAATGTGAAGTGTAACTAGTTACTGAATCACAACCTACCACACTGTTGTTTGATTTCCTACAGAGGTAGGCGTCTTGATTCTAATACTAGGGTGACAAGCTAGTATTTAAATAGACAGTTAGTAATTAACATTTTGTATTTATTTGGATCAGATATATGCACCAAAATTGGGAAATTGTGTTGCCGATCAGAGAGTTAGGTGCAAGGGTCAGTGTATCTGATCTGTGCAACTCCCCAATTTTTATTCCTTAAAATCAATTGCAGGCAAATCGAGCAAAGCTATGAACAGATATATAAACCCTTGCACGGAATTCCTCGTTAGTCAAGCAAGGCATCCAGTTAAGAGTAGATTCTTGTACAGTCAGAGTTACTGGATTGCGTTTAACCAAAAATGAAACTGAAATTTACACTGATCATGCGAATGAGAATTTATGCCATAATTTTCAGACCTTATTTGCCTAATCTTTAATAATAGAAGGGAACATTAAAGCTGACATTCAACTTCTAAAAATCTCTGCCAGGTTCATCTGAACTTCACACCATCTTCTCTCTGGAATACAGTGTGCGCCACAATTACTATGCTGATAAAATGCAGCCTAATAAATATGATGGAAGGTTTTGTGGCCCACTTTACCAACTATTCAGGAGTTCTCGTAAAACACCTGGACTATGACACAAATAGATCACATTTAGATCAGTGGCAGCATTCGGATTCATACTGTTGTGGATTCAACTCTCATTACTGATACTTGATCAAACAATCTTGGCTGTCATGTCAGTGCAGTACTGAGGGAGAGTGCTACACTGCTAGAAGCACTGCCTTTTGGATGAAACATTAAACTGAGGTCACATGCTCAGGTGAACGTAAGATATTCCAGTTCAGAGAAGGTTTATTAGACTCATACCTGGAATGGGAAGGTTGTCTGTGAGGAAAGATTGTACAAGCTTGCATCCGCTGGAATTTATAAGCGCAAAAAGTGACCTGATTGCAACATATCAGATATTGATGGGTTTTGAAGAGTGGATGTGGAAAGAATGCTTCCACTTGTGGGAGAATCTAGAATCTAAAAATTAGGGCTTGTCCATTTAAGACAGAGAAGAAAACAAATGTTTTCTCTCAGATGGTCGTGATTTTTTGGAACTCTTCCTCAAAAGGCAGTGGAAGCAGTCTTTAAATATTTTAAAGGCAAAGAAGGATTCTTGATAAGCAAAGGGGTGAAAGGTTATCGGGGTAGGCTGGAATGTGGATTTGAGGTTACTATCAGATCAATCATGTTTTTATTGAATAGTGGTGTAGCCTTGAAAGGGTGAGCAGTCTGCTCTGCTCCTTGTTCATACAACTATCAGTGTGAAGCATCTTTGGATTTAAAACGTACAATTTAAATGCAAGCTCTTTCTTTTGTTTATGGGGCATATGTATATGTTCTTGGCTTTGCTTGTGCAGAGCTTTCATTCAGATTATGTTACTGTATGAACAACAGTTCCAAGTAAATCATCTATTGATATCTAGTTCAAAGTAATTATATTGTATTGTTATGAAGGTTGAAAGGGAGATTTCAGCTCTGAGACTTCACTGTTGGATGTTGTACATTTCTCAGCAAGAAACAATGCTTCACCAACTACAAAATTATCCCTCTTTACACTGGTAATTTCCTCATTACTCTGGAAGGAAATCTCTAGTTGTGCTCTAATGCACTGGCTTTAAAGATGACATGGGGCCATCACTTCCGAGCTCCAGGCCATTGTATTGTGGGGGGACCCAAAAGATGCGCTGGGGAACACACCCCCAGAATGTTTGCAGGTATGGTCTGCACGGCAATTGCCCAAAAGTGCAAATGAAAATGCAATTTAAATTGGAAACTTCCGTAATTCTTAATGTGTTGGATCAATAGTTACCAAAAATTGTTAGAAAAATCAAAACCTCTTCTAACTTCTGGGTAACGATCGCATAGAACCGCACCAACCTTGCATTTGATTCCTACGACACCATGACTGCGCAGGGGATTCCACCCAGAGACGCAGTGTAATGCTCTGTGGGCTCGAATTCCACCCCGGTGGAATTTGAATTCAATAGAAATTTGGAATAAAAAGTCTAATGGTGACCATGAAACCATTGTCCATTGTTGTAAAAACCCATTGGGTTCACTAATGCCCTTTAGGGAGGGAAACCTGCCATCCTTACCCAGACTGGCCTACATGTGATTCCACCCCCACAACAATGTGGCTGACTCTTAAATGCCCTCTGAACAGAGCAATTAGGAATGGCAATAAATGCAGGCCCAGCCAGTGATGTCCACATCCTGTGTATGAATAAAACAAAAGTGTAGCTTTCAAAAAATGTCTCATTACAATGCAATGTAGATAAGGTTTCAGATTGAACAGCAACCAGTCTTGGCAACACTATTACTAATCCAAAGTATTGCTACAGCTTTCACTGTCATTACAAAGATAACAGCCAAAAGTTTATACTTTTGAATGTAATTGGCAGTTGAGGTGTAAGTTGCACTAGTTTTAAGAAGTTAAATATTTAAATCTAAATATCTATTCAGTTAGCAACTTAATTGTTTTGACCTAAGTAATAAACTAAACTTAATCTTATTTAAGAACTAGAGCAGGATTTTTCAAAGCTGCCTGCGGCTGTGGTGGGCGGGACTGGAAAATTCAGAATGTGGACAAAAGTCAGTTTCCCGCCGGTGTAAAATGGATTGTAATGTTTTGCTCCTGACTTTCATGGTAGGTCAGGTTGCCCACCACACCAAATTGGCAGCTGTATTTGCATGCCTTTGCATCTCATGAATGCTTATTAAAAACTCAGCTCACCAGAATCGCGTTCCCCACTCCAAATCATGTTGGTGATCTGGGCACCTAAAAACTTGAAGCTCTCAGCCCTTTCTACTTCGTCCCCATTGATGTAGACAGGGACGTGTTCTCCTTTACACTTCCTGAAGTCTCCTACATTTTGTTGACATTGAGGGAGAGATTATTGTTGCCGCACCAGTTCACCAGATTCTCTATCTCGTTCCTGTACTCTGTCTCGTCATTGTTTGAGATCCGACCCACTACGGTGATGTTGTCAGCAAATTTGAAAATCGAACTGGAGGAGAATTTGGCCACACAGTCATAGGTGTATAAGGAGTACATCAGGGGGCTGAAAACACAGCCTTATAGTGCACCGGTGTTGAGGATGATCGTGGAGGTGGTGTTGTTGCCTATCCTTACTGATTATGGTCTGTGAGTTAGGAAGTTCAGGATCCAGAGGGGGGTGCCGAGGCCCAGGCCACGGAGTTTGGAGATGAGTTTCGTGGAAATAATAGTGTTGAAGGCTGAGCTATAGTCAATAAATAGGAGTCTGACATAGGTGTCCTTGTTATCTAGGTGTTCCAGGGTTGAGTGCAGGGCCAGGAAGATGCCGTCTGCTGTGGACCTGTTGCGGTGATAGGCAAACTGTAGTGGATCCAGGTAGCCCGGGAGGCCAGAATTGATTCGTGCCATGACTAGCCTTTCAAAGCACTTCATAATGATGGATGTCAGAGCCACTGGCTGATAATCATTAAGGCACGCTGCTTTGTTTTTCTTAGGTACCAGAATGATGGTCATCTTTTTGAAGCAGATAGGGACCTCAGATTGTTGTAAAGAGAGGTTGAGGATGTCTGCGAATACCCCCACCAGCTGGTCTGCGCAGGATCTGAGTGCTCATCCGGGTACCCCATCTGAGCCAGTCGCTTTCCGTGGGTTGACCTTTGAGAAAGCTGCTCTGACATCTACAATGGTGACCCAGGATCAGACAGCAAAGGTAGTAGTGGGGCTGTGAGCATCATATAGTCAGGGCACAAAGCAAAGGCAGTCCTTTGGCTTTGTACACCATGCTGCAAGGCCTGGGAGGCGGAGCTTCTGTCCTTGCTGCATGTCGTGTACAGCATGCTGTGCAGGGCGTGTTCTTACACATTTGGGTCCTGTGATTTGGTGGCTTGGCTGCAGATAGCACAGTTACAGTCAGGGGAGGCATCTGGGATGGGAAATGGGAACTGGTAACTAAAAGGAGGCACTCAGCAGTCTCATGAGGGCGGTTTCAGTAGGCCACTGTACATGGGACCTCAAGATGGGGAGGGGCGAGGTTGACATGTTGCATCCAGAGAAAACATATTGAGGGAGGACAGGGAGATCTTCCTCTCCAGGATTAGAGGGGGAGGCAGGAGAGTGATTTTGGGGGGGGGGGGGGGGGAGGAGTTAGAAATTATGCTCTTCTAAAATGATAGAGGGTCTTGGAAAGTTACGGGTTGTGGTGGTTGGAAGTTGCTCTCATATAGAAGTGGAGCAACAACATTTCACCAGACAATGGAATGATGCGTTGAAAAATAACCTAGGAAAAAGATTGCCAGCATAGGGGTCTGAGGGCTTGAGGGAGGAGTTGACTACTGCACTTTTGGCAGACTAATGGGTGACCCCAATAGATTCTACTTCGGGCCATAGAGAGCAAGGTTCAGTTAAAGCATGTTGGAACAGTCAAATGGCAATTGAAGAGTTTGGGCACCTTAACTCACTTAACGTATTCTTGCGAGAACCTACTGCGGCTCTGGGCCAAATGTTGACTATCACTCTCTTAGGAATGTGCAAAGGTCACAAGGATCCAATTATAAATGGGCAATGACTAAATTACATATGCAAAAGACCTCTACACATGAATGGGAAGGCGATGGCCTAGTGTTATTAGAGAAACATAGAAACCAGAAGCAGGGGTAGGCCATTCGGCCCTTCGAGTCTGCTCCGCCATTCATATTGATCATGGCTGATCATCGAATTTAATGTCCCAATCCCCCCTTCGCCCCATTTACTTGATCCCTTTAGCCCCAAGTAGAGCTATATCTAATTTCTTCTTGAAATCAGACAATGTTTTGGCCTCAACTCATTCTGTGGTAGTGAAATCCACACATTCACCACCCTGGGGTGAAGAAGTTTCTCCTCACCTCAGTTCTAAAACGTTTACCCCTTATCCTCAAAACATGACTCCTGATTCTGGACTCCCCCATCATTGGAAACATTCTTTCTAATCTACCCTGTCTAACCCTGGTAGAATTTTATAAGTTTCTATGAGATCCCCTCTCACTCTTCTAAACTCCAGTGAATATAATCCTAACCGACTTGGTCTCTCCTCAAATGACAGACCTGCTATCCCAGGAAAAGCCTGGTAAAGCTTCGCTGTATTCCCTCTATCGCAAGGACATCCTTCCTCAGATAAGGATACCAAAACTGCACAAAATACTCCAGATGTGGCCTCACCAACTTCTTATACAATTGCAGCAAAACATCCCTATCCCTATACTCAAATCCTCTCATTATGAAGGCCAACATACCGTTTGCCTTCTTTACTGCACGCTTACTTTCAGTGACTGATGCTCGAGGACTCCAAGGTCTCGTTTAGTATCTATCCACCTCTCTCAATTTACACCCATTCAAGTAATAATCTGTCTTCCTATTATTGATACCAAATTGGATAACCTCACATTTATCCACATATATTGCATCCACCGTGCAAATGCCCACATACTCAGCCTGTCCAAATCATGCTGAAGATGTTGCCTGGTATGGAGGGTCTTAGCTATGAGATTGGGTAGACTGGGGTTGTTCTCCTTGGAAAGACGGAGAATGAGGGGAGATCTAATAGAGGTATACAAGATTATGGAGGGTATAGATAGGGTGAACAGTGGGAAGCTTTTTCCCAGGTCGGAGGTGACGATCACGAGGGGTCACGGGCTCAAGCTGAGAGGGGCGAAGTATAACTCAGACATCAGAGGGACGTTTTTTACACAGAGGGTGGTGGGGGCCTGGAATGCGCTGCCAAGTAGGGTGGTGGAGGCAGGCACGCTGACATCGTTTAAGACTTACCTGGATAGTCACATGAGCAGCCTGGGAATGGAGGGATACAAACGATTGGTCTAGTTGGACCAAGGAGCGGCACAGGCTTGGAGGGCCGAAGGGCCTGTTTCCTGTGCTGTACTGTTCTTTGTTCTTTGAATCTCTGCATCCTCCTCATAACTCACCTTCCCACCCAACTTTGTATCACCTGCAAATTTGGAGATACACCTGTAAATTCAGTTCCCTCTTCCAAATCTTTCATATACAGTGTGAACAGTTGGGGTCCAAGCAGATCCCCGTGGAACCCCACTAGTCACTGACGGCAATCAGAAAAAACCCATTTATGCCAACACTTTGCTTCCTGTCTGCTAACCAGCTATCCATCCATCTCAAGACATTACCTGTAATCACATGTGCTTTAATTTTACATAATAGTCTGTTATGTGAGACCTTGTCAAAAGCCTTCTGAAAGTTTAAATAAATCACATCCACTGGTTCTCCTCAGTCAATTCCACTAGTTACATCCTCATAAAATTCCAATAGATTTGTAAAACATTATTTCCCTTTTGCAAATCCATGCTGACTTTGTATGATTATAACACTGCCTTCCAAATGCTGATTTATGAAATCCTTGATAATGGACTCTAGCAACTTCCCCAGTACCGACCTAAGGCTCATTGGTCTATAGTTCCCTATTTTCTCCCTTTTTGAATTGTGGGCTTACATTAACTATCCTCCAATCTGTAGGAACTATTCCACAATCCAAAGAATTTTGGAAAATAACCACCAATGGATTTAATACTTCCAGGGCCACTTCCTTGAGTATTCTAGAATAAAGATTATCAGATCCTGGAGATTTATCCAACTTCAATCCCATCAATTTCTCCAAAACCATTTCATAGAAATCATAGAAACCCTACAGTACAGAAAGAGGCCATTCGGCCCATCGAGTCTGCACCAACCACAATCCCACCCAGGTCCTACCCCCGTATCCCTACATATTTTACCCGCTAATCCCTCTAATCTACGCATCCCAGGACACTAAGGGGCAATTTTATCATGGCCAATCAACCTAACCCGCTCATCTTTGGACTGTGGGAGGAAACCGGAGCACCCGGAGGAAACCCACGCAGACACGAGGAGAATGTGCAAACTCCACACAGACAGTGACCCAAGCCGGGAATCGAACCCAGGTCCCTGGAGCTGTGAAGCAGCAGTGCTAACCACTGTGCTACCGTGCCGCCCCATTTCTCTACTAATGCTGATTTTCTTCAGCTGCTCAAAAAAAACATGTTTCTCGCAGCACTTCTGGTACATTATTCATATCTGCCTTTCTGAAGACTGAAGCAAAGTACAAATTTAATTCCTCAGCCATTTTTTTATTCCCTGTTATGAATTCTCCCGTTCTTGTCAATCTTTTTCTCTTTACATATCTATAAAAACTTTTACAGTCAGTTTTTATGTTCTCCGCTCGCTTGCTTTCATACTCTATTTTTCCCTTCTTGATCAATCCCTTGCTCCTCCTTTGCTGAATTTTAAACTGCTCTCAATCCTCAGGCCTATTGCTTTTTCTTGCCAACTTGATTGCTTCTTCCTTGAATCTGATACTATTTCTAATTTCCCTTGTAAGCCATGGTTTGGCCACAATTCCCTTACCACTCTTGTGCCAAACAGGAATAAACAACTTCTGGAATTCACCTATTCATTCTTTAAATGCCTGTCATTGCTGGTCCACTGTCTTTTCTTTCAATAATATTTCCCAGTCCATGCCTCATACCATCATAATTACCTATATTGAGATTCAGGACCCTGGTCTCAGAATCAACTACATTGTTCATCTTGACAAAGAATTCTAACCATATTATGGCCAATCGTCCCCAAGGGTTCTCTCACAACTAGATTGCCAACTAATCCTTTCTCATTGCACAGCACCCAGTCCAAGATGACCTGCTCTCATTGGTTCCTCAATGTATTGCTCCAGAAAACCATCCTGTACGCACTCCAGAAATTCTTCCTCTATCGTACTGTGACTAATTTGACTCTCCCAAACTATATGCAGATTAAAGTCACCTGAAGGAGGAAATTTTCCAGAAAACCATATTTGCATCATCAAACATATTTACATATTGGACTAATTGGCACCACTCATAACGGGCCAACAATGCAGAGGGGCACCCCCGGATGGATATTCGATCGGGTCCCCCCCTGCACAGCTGAGAGACTCACGAATTTCAGAAACTACGGAAGATCCCTAATCTGCCTAACAACAGCGCAGCTGCATTTTAAACTGGCCAAGGCAGACATAAAAATCTGATAAACTAAGAGATAAGGATAAAAGGTTAAGAATGAAATACCCCAGACACCCAACAGGACAGGATGACATTAACACTCAATCTCACAAGCAGGAAACACAGACACGGAACAATAGGATCAATTCAAATAAGAGGACACATAGAGATGGTAATGGGAAACGCATTTAGACACCGGGGCAGGACCAAGTAATCCCATTAACACGAACACACACCATACAAATGCTAATCCATGAAACTTCCTAGGGACTTTTGAAACTGACAGACCACTTTATACATTGTGTAAAAAAAGGCATAATCAAATGTTCCCGCGCGAATTTTGGATCCCTATAAAGATCCAGAGCTGATGTGATTTAATTGAGATCAACGTGGCCAAGCCACTGTTTCTGAGCTGGCTACGGGGGTCTCCCTGGGATCCCAGTAATTGTACAATAAAGACACGCTTTGAACCTTGATTTGCGACTCAACTTCTATTCTGCACTGGTAAAGGGATATTTCCCTACAACAAAATGGCGTAGTCAGCAGGATTTGATATCTGACTTCTGACTGATGGCCACAGTTTGAAAGTCGGGATCAAATTTAAACGAATCTGATACAAATCCAGAGCAGTCAAAGGAGAGTGCAGGTCTCCGTTCAAAGTGAGGTACCTTTAAGGGTTAGGGTTTGTCTGTTTTAAGTATTGTTGTCTTGTAGAACTGTATAATCTTGCCTAAGTTTTTAAATTGAAACAGAAGTCCGCACTAAAGAGGTACAGGTCAGAACAACCGCGTGGAAGAAGGTAAGTAACTTTTAACTTTAATAGGAGTAAAGGACCAGAGGTAAAGATAACAGGTTTTGGGCTATTTGATAACAGGAATTAAGACTAATATAAAGATAAGTACCGCATGCAGAACTAATTGGTGTAACTAACCCAGGATTGTAAATGAAACCGCTGTCTGTGCCAAGGCAATAGGACAAGGGAGTGCTTGACTCAAGGTGCCCTACCCTAAACTGGACGTTAAGAGGAGAAATCTCCCACGCTAAGGTTGGGTTTTGAAGCGGGCGCTAAGAGGCACAGGCACTCAGGGTGCAAGGCACGGACAGTGTAAATCGGGTAACAACACTGACTCTGAAGGGACGAACAACCTCAGAGTCGATACAGTTACTAACTATAACAGGGGCTTTGATAACAGAATACATGTGTGTAAGTGTTGAGGAAAAGGGGACCCGATCCATCCTGACCAAGAGACACGACGACGGAGGATCCATTAGGGACCCGGGCGGAGTTTGATAACCTTGTTCGTCTGTAGGGAACACCACAGCCCATAGCAGGATACCCGGTTTTGGGGTAACGGATCAACCCTGCTAGTGGGGGTGGTGGCCGAGCGGGAGGCGTTGTACTTAGAGGGGCTGGGAACAGGGGCGGACAAACCCACTAAACAACCAGCACACATCCCAATAAGACAACACAAAATAGTCCAAGCGTGAGGTGTCAGGAATAGTTGGGGGAGCCCAGGGGAAAGAGACCCACTGGAACCTCACTACGAGGCCCTACAGCAATACAGACGGTGCTGGGGCAGTATCAGTGACAGGAGATAAGGGAGAGAGTTGAGGCACTTTTACTGTAGCAGCCAGCATACGGGGGTTGCAGGACTGCTAGACAGAAAAATGGCAGACCACGTTGTTAAGGGAGAAACTGCAGTAGCTCTCATTTTGAAGTATCTGTTAGCCAGAGAAGCGATTGTTGCAAAGATGAAACGGAACGGGTGGAACGCATCACAAACTTTAGAAGATCAAAGAAAGTGGGTAGACGGAGTTAAACGGGACAAAACAAAAGTAATGGGAGTAATATTAGTGACCCAGTTAGCTGGACTAATTGAGGAAGTAAATGCCTCAATGGAGGAGAGACACAAAGAGACAGAACAAATTAAAGTATTACAGGAGAGAGTGAGGGAATTAGAACACAGAAGACACACTGCGGAGATAACGCAGAGATCAGAGGAAACGGACCCTCGGCGCCCATACGAGTCAGTGCAGAAACATACAACCGCTCCAGCATCAGAAGAAAACATAGAAAATTATAATCTAGCGCCAGTCACGAGAGGAGGGACGTTAGCACAACCAAAGGCAACCTATAAGCCTTTTACGCCAGGGGAAAGGCAGCAGATTATGGCATCCCTGGGGAAGTTAAAACCCAGAAGCGCAAACCTGGAATTTTGGGGCGAATTAGATTCGCTCTGGGTAGGACACCAGTTACATTTAAGGGACATACACCAGCTGGTCAGGGCAGCCTGTCCAGCGGATAAATGGAGGTTGGTGGCAGGAGGGCCAGCGACCCAAGCAGCACAGGACTATAATGGAGGAAGGTGGACACATGCCGTTCCTACAACGGCTGAGATAGATGACCAGCTGGCACCCTTCACATTATTCAAGACCGAAATCCAACGGGTCTTAGGGAACTCCCCCACTAATTGGAGCAGGATCACAAACACTAAACAAGGACGGGGGGAAAATGCATCGGAATTTGGAGAGAGATTATTCCAGGTATATAGGGAATGTTCAGGACGGGACAACGTGGATAGGAGAGACAGGGCTTTTGTTCAGGCTTTTAAGGATGGACTCTCTAGTTCTCACCAGGTCATCCTAAAGATGGGAGTGATTATGTCCCAAGATTACGATGAATTGGTAGAATGGGCTAGTGGCATACCTGCAGATGGATAGGAGAGATCTTAGTTTTTGTATTTCAGTGTGTTTGTGAGATCTGGTAGCTTGTCGAATGTAGGTGGTTGTTGTTGTAATTAGATTGAGAGCAGGGAGCTCTTTGTTCCTGTGGAATGTTTGCTACAGGCAGTGGGTGCAGTACATTGCACCTTGGTTTAGCCTCAGGGGGCTGGGAGAGTGTTAAAACTGTTAAAGATTAAAGTGATAGGATTTCTTGAATTTACTTCTGCTTTGAGTTAATTACAGTTTGGAAGAAAGAAGAATAAAAGCGATTGTCTTAATCAATGTTCTGTATTCTCTTTGAATGTTTTACACTCATCCCAGTCTGAAATGATAAGTTTGAATGAAAAAGGATGTACTGTGGAATGACTTTTGGAAGCTTCCATGTGTGTGTGTGTGTGTTTAAACAAAGTGGTTGCGTGGATGCTTTGTTGTTGTTTGTTTTAATGTTAAGAAAGGATTTAAACCTTGGAAGGAAGCATGTGCTCTTTCCTTTGTCTTGAAGTAGAAATTATAAGAGTTAGTTGAGGAGTTAAGAGAAGAAAATAAGTTATTTTGTGGAAAGGTAGAAAAGCAGGAACAAAAGACTGAGGTCTATGAATTAGTTTAAAGTATATCAAGTCAGTGAAATACAGTATTAATCGCAGAATATCGCGATTTGCGAACGTCAGATAGTTTAGTATTCTGAACTAGTTAAAATTATGTACTGCCGTCGGAATTTCATGAGCCATCAAGGTTCAAGGTTTGCCAAATATAAAAGCACTGCAAAGCTTAAAACCTAGCCAGTTAAGAAACCAAAATGTTCCTAATCAAATAACTGGTATGTATTGTACCTGCTTTGATTTTGATTCGGCGCCTGTTACTTTTCCTAGAGTGCGGGGGTTTCGATCTGGAGCTCAGTTTAAAAATAGAAACGGCTTGAATTAAAAGGGTTTGGATATCACGGGTACGATGTGTAAAGTGGTATGATACAACTGCCGCTTGATTATTTTTATTATACAGTATAGCACTGCCATATAGACACAAGAATAACATCAAATCCTGAAAAGCCTTAACCAACTTTGTATGATATATTCATATACTATATTGGGCATTGATAAAGACATAATTATTTTGTGAAGTACTGTGGTGTAGCGCTTGCACGCAAACAAATGATCAAATTAGAGATAGTGTAAGAGTACTCATATAAAGATCGGAACTGTATGGCATGTGATTTTAATGGGGAAAGCGATGTCTTTTGATAAGACTACATACAAATGAATGGATGTATCCGACAATACATCCGAGACCTTAGCACCCAATTGAAGGGGATGCGCCGGTCCGTAATTTCTAATCAGGCACAGGTCGACGCAGAGGGGGACTCAGAAATATTACCAGAAGTCCCAAAAGCCGGGAGCCGGGTATTAACAAAAGTGCTTCCTGCAAAACCAGGATTTGCCCCAAGATGGCACGGACCTTACGAGGTCATTGTTAGCGGAGATACCTGTGCCTGTATAGATATAAGGGGACAGGGGGTCTGGAAACACTGGACCCAATTAAAACTATATGAGGACAAATGAACTAAAAAATACCGTTTTGCTCATTCAACTTCCACAGGAACCAGGACCAGATCTACTATCAAGACGTCGGAACCAACTACTTTTAATTTAATTGCCTGTTTATTTTCTGTATATACTGTAATTGTAAAATACTGTTGAAAAAAAAAAAGAGCGATATGGGAACAGGGACATATCTGATAATAACCCTGACCATTGTAAATACACTCCAACATATGGGGGTTAGGGGAGCAGAACCACCAATCATGGAAGGAAACCTATTCCTGAAAACACACATCCAGATCTATGGGAATAGGACCGCTTGTTACCCCTCAGCGCGATCAGTAAACTCCCTATTCATCGCAACACCAGGGTGGCTCCCACAAGAGTTATTCACTATTGACACATCGGGGGCACCCTGCAAAGAACATATTGGGTACTTTAAGCAAGGGATACAAGGAAGGTGTGTAGAGCTCACTGAGCCGGGAATTCTAAGGGGGACGGGACCCCAACCGGAGGAGACACATGGGAACTACCCACAATGTTTTAAGGGAGAGGGATGGGGGTGCGTGCATGCCTTTGTCCCTAAAAATGATTCGTGCGCTGAGGCACATTGTGCTCTCCAGGAGTGCCGGGTCCGGGAAGGACACTTCACTTGTGACTGCAAGCAACAAAAATGCATTGCAGTCACCGCGGGTAGGCAGCTTATGTGTGGCAAGTGCAACGGCACCCACGTAAGCTCAGCCTCGGGGACATATCCATTTGATTCTCGCCAAGAGGTACAATCAAGTGGACAGTCAAGGGGGAGGGAAGGTTCCACAAGATGGGGCCATGCGGTCAAACGACCCCGGGGTAATGCATGTTATCGGGTTAAAGACGGGTACGTGTTTTTATTTAAAAATGTATATATGACGGCCACAGACAGGCCTCCAAGGTTCTTTTCCGTAGGGACAATCAGACCTCTCACGGTTCCATGCCCAAGTGAAGGGCATGTCCAGAAACGCATAGTGACCAGGGCCATCAGCGCAGAATTTTGCTCCGACTGGCAGGCCCCTGTCACACTAGGGTCTTCTTTAGGATATGGATTTCTGGGGACACTATCCCTGGGAGGCGCCGCAGGGGTGATCAGTGCCAGTAATAGGAATTTCTTCATATGTGGACTGACCATTTTAGGAAACAACACCCTACAAGCATTAGGCGCAATTGACCAAGAACTCGCAGAACTCAGACTATACACACAACAAACGAGATATGCGGTGGACTATCAGCTAGCCAGACAAGGGGGGGTATGCACCATCATCAAGGAAAAATGCATCACATACGTACACGACGAGACACTAAACATAACAGCAGCCATGTCCGGGATACAAAAGCAATTGGATAACTTTAAACAGGGGTTAACAGGGACTGATGGGTGGTTAGGATGGCTGTTTAACACAGTTTGGGGAGCATATATTATGAAGGGATTAATCCTAGTAGTAGCCATCCTGTTCACACTCTGCCTTGGCCTAACCTGTATTAAAGTGATATGTGCAAATATTACATCAAGAATGCTACCCACTGCCAGTATCCAGATGCAAGAACTTAACAACGACACAGAAGAAGAGGAACAACGGCAAGGACAACAGCTGTACAAATCACTGTTCCTCTGAAGGTCGTCCATGGGGGGTCAGCCATGAATGGCACCCCCTGGACGAGAGGAGGGACTGAAGGAGGAAATTTTCCAGAAAACCATATTTGCATCATCAAACATATTTACATATTGGACTAATTGGCACCACTCATAACGGGCCAACAATGCAGAGGGGCACCCCCGGATGGATATTCGATCGGGTCCCCCCCTGCACAGCTGAGAGACTCACGAATTTCAGAAACTACGGAAGATCCCTAATCTGCCTAACAACAGCGCAGCTGCATTTTAAACTGGCCAAGGCAGACATAAAAATCTGATAAACTAAGAGATAAGGATAAAAGGTTAAGAATGAAATACCCCAGACACCCAACAGGACAGGATGACATTAACACTCAATCTCACAAGCAGGAAACACAGACACGGAACAATAGGATCAATTCAAATAAGAGGACACATAGAGATGGTAATGGGAAACGCATTTAGACACCGGGGCAGGACCAAGTAATCCCATTAACACGAACACACACCATACAAATGCTAATCCATGAAACTTCCTAGGGACTTTTGAAACTGACAGACCACTTTATACATTGTGTAAAAAAAGGCATAATCAAATGTTCCCGCGCGAATTTTGGATCCCTATAAAGATCCAGAGCTGATGTGATTTAATTGAGGACACTGGGTTGCAGGGGAGTAGAATAGACAGTATTACAGTTGATAAGGAGGATGTGCAGGATATTCTGGAGGGTCTGAAAATAGATAAATCCCCTGGTCCGGATGGGATTTATCCAAGGATTCTCTGGGAGGCAAGAGAAGTGATTGCAGAGCCTCTGGCTCTGATCTTCAGGTCGTCGTTGGCCTCTGGTATAGTACCAGAAGATTGGAGGTTAGCGAATGTTGTCCCATTGTTTAAGAAGGGGAACAGAGACTTCCCCGGGAATTATAGACCGGTGAGTCTCACTTCTGTTGTCGGCAAGATGTTGGAAAAAATTATAAGGGATAGGATTTATAGTTATTTGGAGAGTAATGAATTGATAGGTGATAGTCAGCATGGTTTTGTGGCAGGTAGGTCGTGCCTTACTAACCTTATTGAGTTTTTTGAGAAAGTGACCAAGGAGGTGGATGGGGGCAAGGCAGTGGACGTGGTATATATGGATTTTAGTAAGGCGTTTGATAAGGTTCACCATGGTAGGCTTCTGCAGAAAATGCAGATGTATGGGATTGGGGGTGATCTAGGAAATTGGATCAGGAATTGGCTAGCGGATAGGAAACAGAGGGTGGTGGTTGATAGTAAATATTCATCATGGAGTGCGGTTACAAGTGGTGTACCTCAGGGATCTGTTTTGGGGCCACTGCTGTTTGTAATATTTATTAATGATCTGGATGAGGGTATAGTTGGGTGGATTAGCAAATTTGCTGATGACACCAAAGTCGGTGGTGTGGTAGACAGTGAGGAAGGGTGTCGTAGTTTGCAGGAAGACTTAGACAGGTTGCAAAGTTGGGCCGAGAGGTGGCGGATGGAGTTTAATGCGGAGAAGTGTGAGGTAATTCACTTTGGTAGGAATAACAGATGTGTTGAGTATAGGGCTAACGGGAGGACTTTGAATAGTGTGGAGGAGCAGAGGGATCTAGGTATATGTGTGCATAGATCCCTGAAAGTTGGGAATCAAGTAGATAAGGTTGTTAAGAAGGCATATGGTGTCTTGGCGTTTATTGGTAGGGGGATTGAATTTAGGAGTCGTAGCGTTATGTTGCAACTGTACACAACTCTGGTGCGGCCGCACTTGGAGTACTGTGTGCAGTTCTGGTCCCCACATTACAGGAAGGATGTGGAGGCTTTGGAGAGGGTGCAGAGGAGGTTTACCAGGATGTTGCCTGGTATGGAGGGGAGATCCTATGAGGAGAGGCTGAGGGATTTGGGATTGTTTTCGCTGGAAAGGCGGCGGCTAAGAGGGGATCTTATTGAAACATATAAGATGATTAGAGGTTTAGATAGGGTGGATAGTGATAGCCTTTTTCCTCTGATGGAGAAATCCAGCACGAGGGGGCATGGCTTTAAATTGAGGGGGGGTAGTTATAGAACCGATGTCAGGGGTAGGTTCTTTACCCAGAGGGTGGTGAGGGATTGGAATGCCCTGCCAGCATCAGTAGTAAATGCGCCTAGTTTGGGGGCGTTTAAGAGATCCGTTGATAGGTTCATGGACGAAAAGAAATTGGTTTAGGTTGGAGGGTCACAGTTTTTTTTTTTAACTGGTCGGTGCAACATCGTGGGCCGAAGGGCCTGTTCTGCGCTGTAATGTTCTATGTTCTATGTTCTATCAACGTGGCCAAGCCACTGTTTCTGAGCTGGCTACGGGGGTCTCCCTGGGATCCCAGTAATTGTACAATAAAGACACGCTTTGAACCTTGATTTGCGACTCAACTTCTATTCTGCACTGGTAAAGGGATATTTCCCTACAACACACCCATAATCACAGATGTTCCTTGAACACATGCATCTCTGATTTCCTGTCTAATGTTGAGCTTTTCTCAACATTACCACGACAGTTTGGTGGGCTGTATACCACCCCCACCAATGTTTTTTGCCCCTTGTTGGTTCTTAACTCGATCCATACAGATTCCACATCTTTTATGCTAATATCTTTCCTCAATATCGTATCAATATCAGTTTTAATCAACAATGTAACTTCACCACCTTTTCCTTTCCTTTCCTACTATACTCCTTATACACCTGTGACTATGTGGCCAAATTTCCCTCCAACTCGATTTTCAAGTTAGTTGATGACACCACTGTAGTGGGTCAGATCTCAAACAATGACAAGGAAGAGTACAGGAATGAGATAGAGAATCTGGTGAACTGGTGCGACGACAATAATCTCTCCTTCAATGTCAACAAAACAAAGGAGATTGTCACCGACTTCAGGAAGTGTAAAGGAGAACATGCCCCTGTCTATATCAATGGGGATGAAGTAGAAATGATCGAGAGGTTCAAGTTTTTAGGTGTTCAAATCACCAACAGCATGTCCTGGTCCCCCCCATGCCGACACTACAGTTAGGAAAGCCCACCAATGTCTCTACTTTCTTAGAAGGCTAAGGAAATTTGGCATGTCCGCTATGACTCTCACCAACTTTTACAGATGCACCATAGTAAGCTTTCTTTCTGGTTGCATCACAGCTTGGTATGACACCTGCTCTGCCCAAGACCACAAGAAACTACAAAAGGTCGTGAATGTAGCCCAATCCATCACGGAAACCAGCCTCCCATTCATTGACTCTGTCTACACATCCCGCTGCCTCGGCAAAGCAGCCAGCATAATTAAAGACCCCACGCACCCCGGACATAATCTCTTCCACCTTCTTCCGTCGGGAAAAAGATACAAAAGTCTGAGGTCACGTACCAACCGACTCAAGAACAGCTTCTTCCCTGCTGCCATCAGACTTTCGAATGGGCCTCCCTCGCACTAAGTTGATCTTTCTCTACAGCTATGTCTGTAACACTACATTCTGCACTCTCTCCTTTCCTTCTCTATGATCGATATGCTTTGTCTGTATAGCATGCAAGAAACAATACTTTTCACTGTATACTAATTCCTAAACAATGAATAGCCCTCAATGTTTAGTTCCCATCCTTGCACACCTTGGAGCCACGTCTCCGTAATGCCAGTGCTTCACTAGCACCATTGTGTGATCATTGACAAGCATTCACCATCCAGCCTTTGTCTGGAGATTCCCAAGTTCATGTCCAGCATTGCCTTGGCATCTGGGTGTGAGGTGGCCCAGTAAATCACAGCACTTAGGCATTACTTAGTGACGTTGTTGATAATAACATGTACATATCAGATGTAATAGAGCAAAACTCTGATCATATTTGAGACTTCTACATTTCATTCCAGCAGTTTAAGATATACACAAGGAAATCTGTGACATTGATGGCACCGTCACAATCAGAAACCATGTTGATTGCCCATGGGAGAGCCACACCAGCCAGAACTTCCATTTCAAAACAGCACTCTCCCATTTAAGCGTCTGGCATCAGGAGCCTAACCATACACGATGGCACAGTGGTTGGCACTGCTGCCTCACAGCGCCAGGGACCCGGGTTCAATTCTGGCCTTGGGTGATTGTCTCTGCGGAGTTTGCATGTGTCTCCCCATTTCTTCCCACACTCCAAAAATGTGCGAGTTAGGTTGATTGGCCATGCTAAATTGCCCCTTAGTATCCCAGGATGTGTAGGTTAGGGGGGATTAACAGGGTTAATGCGTGGCATTATGAGGGTAGGGGCTGGGTGGGATTGTCGTCGGTGCAGGCTTGATGGGCTGAATGGCCTGTTTCTGCACTGTAGCGATTCTATGATACACCTTTAATCTCACATAATTGTGGCTGTCTAGCAGACATTTCAGGAATCACCATGTGTCAGGTAGGTCCATAGCTCGACATCTTGCAGTTAGAAAATTGGAACTGCTATAAGGATGATCTCCAGCTGTATATACGGTCACAATGTCAGGCTGCCAAGAGCGCATAAGATCCCTGACTGTGTGAAATATAACCCACACTCAAGCCTGGCAGATATTACAAGAAGGCCATTGACAGAAGTACTGAGGTAGAATGACTCCAATATGGGTTCCCATTAAACTTGTGAGATCCACATTGAATAGACTACAGTGCAGCAATAAACAAAACTGCAAGGCCTCTTGATATGATCCTCTGATGCAAGTCTAAAATATGCATTGCCCAACCATAATGTTGATAGAGCAAGAGACTTTGCTCTTGTCGCTGCTGTGGATAGAAAGGTGGCTCACTGTACTGAGGTGATGCAAAATACCATAGTCCTGAGAGACATTGTGGAAGATAAGTGAGAAGAGGAGAGCATTAGAAACAGTTCTATATCTTTGAGGCATTGGACCATTTGGAAGAGCCATTCACTAGATGAGACTTTCAGTTAAGCAAAATATATTTACAAATGTGCGAAGTATCGAGTGAGTGAACACCCTTGCGACCATTGTGCTCTCATTAACGTTTCATACCCTACTGCTACTACTAGGTGCAACCCTGGCATCCACAGCATAGATAGAGGCAGCTTGCTGATGGCTATGTTCTGTTAGTAGATATGGTGCCAATCAAGTAGGGTTCTTTGTCCTGGATGGTGTCAAGCTTCTTGAGTGTTGTTGGAGCTGCACTCACCCAGACAAGAAGAGAGTATTCCATCACAGTCCTGACTTGTGGCTTGTAGATGGTTCAGGCTTTGCAGAGTCAGGAAGTGAGTTACTTGCTGCAGGATTCCTCACCTCTGACCTGCTGTTGTAGACACATTCTTTATGTGGCTAGTCAAGTTCAGTTTCTGGCCAATGGTAACCCCCAGGATGTTGATAGTGGGAAATTTGTGATAGTAATGCCATTGAATATCAAGAGGCGATGGTTAGATTGTCTCTTGTTGGAGATGGTCATTGCCTGGCACTAGTGTGGTGTAAATGTTACTTGCCACTTTTCAGCCCAAGCCTGGATATTGTCCAGGTCCTGAAGCATTTGGATATGGAGTGCTTTGGTACTTAAGGAGTTGCAAATGATGCTGTACATTGTGTAGTCATCAGCGAACATTCCCATTCCCAGCTTTATGAGGTTTTACACCCAGAGCAGGGGTAGAAGATATCGCAGCAGGTCTCTCTCTCCATCATCTATGCACAGTGGCAACAATGTGTACCATCTACAAGAAGCCCTGCGGGAACTCACCAAGCCTTCTTAGACAGGACCTTTCAAACCCAGGACCACTACCATCTAGAAGGACAAGGTCAGCAGATATATGGGAACACACACCACCTGGAAGTTCCCCTTCATGCTACTCATGATCCTTACTTGATTGCCGTTCTTTCCCCGTTGCTGGAACTCCCTCTCTAAAAGCACAGTGGGTGTACCTGCACCATATGGTTCAAGTAGACAACTCACTGCCACCTTTTCAAGGGCATTTAGGGATGGGAAAGCTTAATCAGCAACTCCAATATCCCATGAGTGAATAGAAAGCAGATACACACACACATCCACAAATTCTTGGCACATCTTGAAGAAATACCTTTTACGTGGTCGTGACAGTATTAAGTCAACTCAATATAGCTGCATCCAGAACATAAGGATATGTAGGGCATGTTTTGGAAAATAATGTTCAGCTCTAAGTTTCTATATAATCTGTTGTAAATCAACCTTATTATAATTTATGATTACGAATTACTACAGTGTGTGTGAACATTTTATAAAAATAAAATAGGCTGCCTATTCACTATTGAGTTTTAAATATTAAATTGGAGATTTGATAAGAGTTGTTTGTTTTGTTTCATATGGAACAATGATTTTACAAAATTTTATACTGGCTCCTTCAGCATGACTTTAGTAAAAATGTGCTACACACTAAGGCAGCGTATGATGGTGTCACAGTAGGATGCTGCAGTTCAGCCTCAATCTAACATGTGCAAATTGAGCTAGTAATAGCAACCATTGAGTTTTGAAATGAAGACATTTATCACCTTAGGAGATTTCCTGAACTGCACAAATCTCTCTATGTATGTTCTCTTAATTTCAGTTACTGTTGTGGTAATACTTGGAAATTTTTGCTTGACTTGCACTACAGTTTAAAATCATGGTCTTCTGGTGCTTCCTACTGGCAATAACAACATTTATAGATCATGTCTAAAATGTTCTTAAATGAGTAAAACCAGGAATGATGACACAGTAGTATTAAATAGAAATGAATAAATATTTAACTTAGGGTCAGTGGGCATATTTTATAAACTTTATATCATTTGCCTGAAATCTGTTCTAACTCAGGGACTGACAAACATGGCAATAACTAATGTCAACCAGCATGGAAAGCCCAAGGACAGATTAGCCAGTGATCTGTAGCCAATGGCAGAGCAAGCAGGGCACATTCATGGTGTTTCTCCGCCAGCAAATACAGTGGTTCCTTTTGCCTTCAAAGAGCGTATTGTAAATCCCTTACAGGACTGTATCCTTCATTGATTTTTGCTGCCAGAAGTTTTTGATATGAAATTTTTAAAAATTGACTCGATGAAGGAATCTCATTGCACAACAGGGAAACAAAGTACCGAGTGTTAAAAACTGAAAATTTAAAATCAATTTCAACAATCCATAGAGACGAATATGATGTTACTTTACTGGAATACGTTTAAACAAGAAAAAATGCCCACACACTGTTGATTTTCTGTATCTAAATACTGTCGGCACTGCATGCATCTTCAACACACACTGAAGGCAATGAATATTATTATGGTAAATGGGATAGCAATTGTGTTACATGAAATGGTTAGTTTTTTTATGATTGGGTGCTCTTCATAGTGAGGAATAATAGTATCACAGTGAATAGGACAGTTTCAAACTTTGCTGGTTGGTATCACAATTTAGCATTCCCACATCAGGTAATGCAAGAATCCAGCACAGACAAAGATCATCTCTGTTCTGCCCCAATTAATTTACCTAAGCCCAACCTCTGAATAGAACCCCTTGCTCTACAGAATCCACCATTGCCATATTTTTACTTGGCAAATGACCTACATCTAAGGTTTCTTGTAATGAGGCTTTCAATCAATGTGTGTTCAAGTATGTGCAGCTTTGAGAAGCATGTAGTTGGGAATTGAGCTGAATTAATTTCCGAACACAATTTCCTTGGTACGCCTACAGCAAGCAAAAGCCAGAATGTTGCCCTATTGAACAGGACACAGGCTCTGATGAGATTCTGCTCTTAAGTGAGATCACGTTGCCACACTTACTCCCCACAGCTCCATTCATTTTGTTGCATTTCCTGTGGAGGATTTTATGCTGCACATTTTTATTATATTAACAGGTTGCACCAAAGATTGCTGGTTTGAACCGAACAATTATAAACATGCATTAGGATATTTTTCAACCATAAATTTCTTTTCCTGATAGAGAACACAAATGAAAATAACATTTACTCCCAATATTTAGTATTTTTTCTTCTAAATGATATATATTTCAATGTAATTCAAACAAAGGAAGGAACAAAGTTAATTCAAAGTACAGGCATTTGTTTCTTAATATATTAAATGGGCAAAAAAACAAGTAACCAAAATATAAAAGAAAAAGTAAAAGCTATGACTTTGCAGAAATTCACAAAATGTCACACTTAAAGTTTAAAACCTGATTTTGAAGCTTCAATAACTTCAAGTTAACAGTACTCTAGTGCAGTGATGTTGGTCCTGAAAGTTACACTGCCCTTACAGGAGATCTGAAAGAGATGCTCAAAGTCTTGAGGGGTCTAGACAGAGTAGTTAGGAAGGTACTCTTTCCAATGACAGCAGAGTCAAGAACTAGGGGACACCAATTCAAGGTGAATGGCAAAAGAAGGTGATAGGAGGAAAAACATTTTTATGCCAAATGGTAGAGATCTGGAATGCACTGCCTTAAAGTGTAGTGGAAGCTGATTCATAGAAATCATAGAAACCCTACAGCACAGAAAGAGGCCATTCGGCCCATCGAGTCTGCACCAACTACAATCCCACCCAGGCCCTACCCCCATCTCCCTATATATTTACCCACTAATCCCTCTAACCTATGCATCTCAGGACACTAAGGGCAATTTCAGCATGGTCAATCAACCTAACCTGCACATCTTTGGACTGTGGGAGGAAACCGGAACACCCGGAGGAAACCCACGCAGACACGAGGAGAATGTGCAAACTCCACACAGACAGTGACCCAAGCCGGGAATCGAACCCAGGTCCCTGGTGCTGTGAAGCAGCAGTGCTAACCACTGTGCTACCGTGCCGCATTTGTAGCTTTCAAAGGAAAATTGGGCATTTATCTGAAGAGAAGAAAATTGCTGGGCTGGGGGGAAAAGGCAGTGGCTCTGGACCAGCTGAGTAGCTCTTAGAGAGCCTATAGATACACGATGGGCCAAATGGCCCCCTTATGAGCTATAACCATTCTAAGACTCCATGCCTCTCTGAAGGACAAGACACACCACATTTCCACCTTCGATATTGTCAGTAATCCCATCCATATTCCTTGTGCTGTATTTTGCAATTAATTTGGTTGATTGATCCAAAGTAACACAAGCTTTACTGCTAAATTCTAAATTATCATAGGAATTAGCTGATATATACTTTAGATTATTTGCTGGAGTTTTGTTCCAACTTTCACTGACAATTATACAAAGAACTGATCTAAACTAGCAGGGAAAGAGACACAATATTCACAAAGACCCATACACAGAATGTCAAATTAGAACAGAAAAGTGGGACCCAATCTAGATAATTGGAATACAGAATAAACAGAAGATGTAACGATAATTGGGGTCTATTGATCCGAAGACTGAGCCTACTTTACAAAAATATATTACCTATGAGATCAGAAGAGGTTTGAAAAGATTCAAAGATTTTTATTCTCAATTTTAATTTTTCCTTAGACCAGTTGTAGAATAAAATATTCACTAGACCTTACCGACATGATAAATTGCATTGAACAAAAAACAATTTGGGTGGATTTTCCGTTCTTCCCACAGACAGGATCTTCTGATCCCATCAAAGGCGACACCCCCCCCCCCCCCCGGGGCTGGCTCCCTGGCAACGGGAAGGCAAGCTATCAAAATGCCGGAGGACTTCGGCAGGTCTGGAGGATCCTGCCAACAGCTAATGGTGGGCTACCTCTGCCACCGCACTGTGTGTGTGTGTGTGCGGTGGGGAGGAGTGGGAGGGCTGGTAAATCCTGCCCTTTGTGTCTAAAAAGTAGCTTTAAGTGGGTCCTCCTGTGTGCAAAAAATGAAATACAAGAATTTAAAGTAGTTCATCTCTATGAAATGAAAGTAGGTGGAAAATACAAAAGTCCCGAAATAATTCAGGTGAGTTGTGCACAATTAAGAGAGAAGCCTACATATTACAAAGTTATGCTTTACCCTGGTTCCAAGTCTTCAAAACAGGCCACTGAGAATTTGGACTTCCACTTAGTCGAGTATCTGAAAGAGCCACAACACAAAGAAATGAAACTAGAATGGCAGTAACTAGCAAAACATGTCAAAATATTGAAAAATGTATAATTTTTAGGATCTCTCTCTGGTGGTTACAAATAGCAGGCACATAAATTAAACACTTGATTCATTGGGAGACTTTGTGAATTTTGATAGTTAATTGTATCAAGGCTACAGGGATGAGCTACATATGTTTCTGAACATGAAACTTGTCATAATGAGCACACAAAGTTTACTTCACAGCATTGATTTGCAAATAAGTAGTGACAACAGCCAAGTGGAATTAACATCTTTCTGACATGAGCCATCAGAAGAGGAAGATTAATCATGCTCCTGGCATTGACAGGTTCTGCGTCCCACAGTACTGTGTGTCTCTATTTTAGTCTCTTTTCTAAAAAGTTTATTTTCTGGGGAATAGTATGAGTACTATCCACCTTAACTCCCTTAGAAGCAACATCAAATAGGTACAGAACTCACCTTTAGGCCTTGGTGTCCGTTTCCTTCGGTCTCTGAATGCAGCACCTGACTGCAGGGCCTCTAGCAGGCTATCCATCACGCCTGTCTCATCACCCTCTGTGGAAAAGGATTGAGGGAATTTTATCAGCCTCGAGGGTTACCATAGCAATGTCAAACAGAACAGGGAAAGATCACTATGTTATGACTAAAACCAGCAATTCCTGAACTAGACAAGCCCTTAACTTTGTCATAAATCAGCTTTCGTTTTTTTTACCAAGATTAGTCATGTGTTAGGTTTGTTCATAGCCATTAAATAAAGACCAAAGTTGAATTGATTCACCTGTGACTACTGCTTTCAGTGGGGAAGATCAACAGCTACAATGAACAGATTTTGTCACACAATGAGATGCATAACAACTAGAACTGCCTGCTAGTTTTTGCATGTTAAAGAGCTCCACTGCTAATAGACTGCCGTGCTGATTGAACAATTGTCATGGAAAATGAAAAGACTCATTCCACATATCAGAAATAAAGGTCAATGCAATCTACTATTTATGTCACATTCTTGTCATGTTTTCTCTCCACTTCACTAGTCTCACAGAGATGATGAGGCTGGCATTAATGCAATCAATCATTCTTTAACACATCTCAAAAGCTAATACTTCCTGTATTGGCATTTTGTTTTACAGACAAGCAGGCTTATATCAGAAAAATGAAGGTTTTATCTAAACAAATCACCTGCAAAAGGTTGAGGACATTGTTGACCTTTATTTATTGTATTTAATTTTAAATGGAATCATTGGCTCTGGAGATCATCTGTCATTTAACGCAAACAAATTATCTAAATATTCCTTGAATTCAACGTTAGGTCATTTTGCCTCAAAAACCTATACTTGGAAGCAAGAAAATAAAGTGATCATGAATGCATTTCTTGTATGATATAGTGTGGTCTGGTCAATAACCAACAGAATAAAGAATCAGAATAGAAACTCAATGTTGATACATTAGTTTTATGCAAATATTTGAAGATAGGTTTAACACAACAAATCTTAAATATTTTATTCTAGCTATGCTACTGAGATGACTTTATCATGTCAAATATAATGCATTTATGTATTAAAAGCATTACAAGTACTGTGCCCTGAATTTTCACCATGACAAAAGTAATAAGGTGTCAACCCCCTCTCCTGTTAGTTTTGATCATGCGATGGTAGTTTCAGTGTGTCCTCGTTAACCACATAATAGGTTGGAGCTGGGGTGCCTGAGACCAAATCCAGAAGTCCTGTTCCTAAACCCAGAACCTACCATTTACATGGGACAGGGGGAGCAAGGAGGGGCAGCGGATTGTAGTTTTCACATCCATGGTTCACGTATTGAAGTGCAGCTGGGATGTCCAAAACATGACGTGTGGGCTTTGGACTGTGCAGAAGAACGTCAAAAGCTGCCCGAGTTCTTTGCAGAGGTGGGGTACCCTTTTGGAGAGATAAGAAACCTTTTATGGATGGATCCAGGGACATTTAGGGGAGAGGTCAGGTGCTCTTTGGGCGATTTCAAGTGACCTTTTGGAGAGATAAAATGCCCTTTGAGATTGTTGAAAGAAGACATGAATATGCATGAAAAATGGATAAACTCATTGGAACTGTCAAGATTATTGTAATTGTCAAGTTGACAAAGGATTTAAATCTCCTGACCTTTATTTTTTAAATCTCTGCTGTGCAAAAGAAAATCAGTGCTTGCTGTTTACTCCCATACATTATTCAATGTCGGTTGACATAAATCTGAGTCTCATCATACGATTTGTGCTGCTTGACGGATTTCACAACCTACTGTTATCAGAGTGGTGTGCCTGTCAGTTCACAGTTTGAGATACTTAGGCAGGCTGTGGAAAAGGCCCACCTGCCTGCCAAGTGCTGAGACAGTCTTTGAAATGGGGCTATGAATATAAATGTTTGCTTTTATAAGAAGTAGCAGAAAGAAGGAAAATGTAGTGAATGGGTTTTTAAACGTTGGCCTCATCAATAGACACTTAAGAACTTTATTTTATTTCATCTCGGTATGGATTGTGAGCTCTGCCTGTGATGAATACTGGATGAGTTGACATGGAGAGTCTGATGGCAAAGGGTTGTGGGCAGTGGACATGGGTTGGCATGGAGAGTATGAAAGGCCAAGGAAGCCAGGTGGAAGAGCAAAAGCAGGTATGGAGGGAATGAGGGGCCATGGGGAAAGGGTCATAAGTTAGCACAGAGAGTAAGAAGGGCCATGGGTGATGGTGGGTGGCATAAGTTGACATGGATGAGGCACAGGGGTGTGTGGGGCAGTCAGTGGTGGTGAGGACCGAAGGGTTTTTTAAAATTATATTGCTTTTTGTAAGAGCTGTATTAAAAGTGCTGGAGCACCAAGGTGGGCCTTTTCCACAGCCTGCCTGCCTCTGCACCCAGTGGCAGTCTCCAAACACGTTCTGGGGACGGCAGGCCTTGCTCCAGATATCACTTGCACTCCCACCCACCAACATGGAATGAAAATCCCACTGTCCAGAGTACTTCCTCCCAAGTTGAGTTTGCAAAGTCAGAAATGTTCCTTTTTGCTGTTTTGAATGCATAAACAATGTTAAGGTAAGCTACAGAAGGCTGAGAATTAATGGGTTTCTTCAACTGAAAGCCTGAACCAAGTTAGAAAGAAACATTTATTGGCTCATTAACATCATGATCTAAGTAACAACTACAGCAAAGGTTCCTTTTGTTTTGCTGGTTTCAACTAATGCCATTGTATTTTGAGGGACATGGGCTAACTATGTTACATGAAAGGCAAGAAGCACTTGTGCAAGTCTGTGAACAGTATGTGCAAGCAAACAGACTTAATCTTTATTTCATTTTTACATAATAGAATTCATGGTATATTGAAAAGGCTCAGTGAAGGAGCAGCAAATACGGTGAAATAGATCGACATGGAGCTAAACTATACGAAGTGTCAGATTCCTCAATCCCCCTCCACAGCTGAAGAATTGGGTGCGGGGAGCCCACCAATAGGGAACACTGGCTGCCCCACTGTTATTTAAATAGGCCGAAGGCAGTCTGTCATCCTGCTGGATTAGGAAGTCCTGTCTCAAAGAACTGCTGGCCAATCAGAGGCTATTGGCTCCCGAGGACTATGGGAAGAAGCATGCGGCATTGGATCAGGATTTTGGCATGTATTAGTGGGGGTCACATGTATGCTGATTGGATATCAATCAACTCCCCCCCCACATTGTGTACCAATCACCTCAGCTCCAACCTATTGTGTTGACAATGATGACACACTGAAACTGCCATCACATGACCAAAACTAACAGGAGAGTGGTTGCCACTTTATTACTCCACAAGAGAATTCAACAAGAAAATCTAGGACCAGCAACACATCATCCAACAAGAAGAAAGGCACTTTGCGTCAAACAGACAGTCACCTCAGGCAGTGAAGAGGGGCTCATTTGTTTTCACCTCAAGATTTCTTCCCTACAGAAGCTCAGTAACAATTTTGCATGAAAAACACAAACTTTCAACCTCCATTTGGTCTTCAAAGAACCAACAGAAAGAATCCTCAAGCCTGCATTGCTTTTCATCTGAAAGGATTGGTTAAGAATACATGACTTGTTTTTTGTTACTCTGTTAGTAATCTAACTAATAATCTAGTAACAATTTGTTTCATTTCAAGAATTCATCTTGTTTTGTGAGTAAGTTTGCCTGTGTTTGAGGGAGTGGGTGTTTCGTTGCCTTTACTTTTCGATTGTTGTGTGGATAAACACTTGTCCTTTCTTTTGACTTATACTCACCAGAAAGCCTGCTTATTGCTATTCCTTAAAATCACAACACTCAAAAGGTTTAAAACATACTTTCTAAAAATATATCTTCTTGTGGTCAGCTGACAGGTGAGAAAAAAGGGGAAAAGTTCTCCCACCAGCTCTCCCTATATATTAATGGCTTGGGTGCAGAGGCTATAATTTTAACATTTGCAGCTGACACAAAATTTGGAAGGACTGTAATGAATAATGTATGAGAGGTAGATAGTGATAGACTTTAAGAGGACTTGGGGTTGGTTGAATGGATAGATACTTGGCAAATGAAATTTAATGGAGAGAAATGTGAAGTAATTAATTTTTGTAAGAACAATGAGTGGCAATATAAAATAAAGGAAACAGTTCTAAAGGGAATGCACAGAGGGTCTTGTAAATATATTGTTGAAGGTGCAAGGGCAGGTCTTGGGCTTTATAGAGGCATAGTCTACAAACACAGCAAAATTATAATGGACCTTCATAATACATTGGTTTGGCCTCAACTGGAGTATCTTGACAAACGCTGGGCAATGCGCCTTCGGAAAGGATAGGAAAACTTTAGACTTTAGGGCGGCACGGTAGCACAGTGGTTAGCACTGTTGCTTCACAGCTCCAGGGACCTGGGTTCGATTCCCAGCTTGGGTCACTGTCTGTGTGGAGTTTGCACATTCTTCTCGTGTCTGCGTGGGTTTCCTCCGGGTGCTCCGGTTTCCTCCCACAGTCCAAAGATGTGAGGGTTAGGTTGATTGGCCATGCTAAAAATTGCCCCTTAGTGTTCTGAGATGCGTAGGTTAGAGGGATTAGTGGGTAAAATACGTAGGGATATGGGGGTAGGGCCTGGGTGGGATTGTGGTCAGTGCAGACTCGATGGGCCGAATGGCCTCTTTCTGTACTGTAGGGTTTCTATGATTTCTATGAGATGGTACAGAAAAGGATTATGAGAATGTTTCCAGGGATGCGGGACTTCAGTTATCAGATAGATTGAAGAGGTCAGGGCTGTTCTTAGAGAAGGCTAAAAGATCTGATAGGATGTGTTTTAAATCAGGAGGACTCTAAACAAAGTAGATAGAAAGAAACTGCTCCCATTGGCTGTAAGGTTGAGAATGAGAGGATGCAGAATTAAGGTGAGTGGCAATCGAAGCAAGGACAGCTTTCAAAAGGGACTTGGAAAACAACTGAAGAGAACAAATGTGTAAGCTTATGAGGAAAAGCAAAGAAGTTGCATTACTTGAATTGCTCTTCATTGAGATGGCCTGGACTTGACTGGCCCAGAGGCCCCTTTCTGTATTGTAACCATTCTAACTCAGTAACTTACTAGACAGATTTCCAACAGGATCTGGAAAATTGTATGCACAGGTTTACATTAATGATGAGTGGATTGATGGATTTGTTCTATGATACATTATTAGGTGTATAGTGTCAGCTAACTAAAAAAGCAACTTGGCTGGGGAAAATAAATTTTTAGCATCAGGATTCTTAACAGTTGATTGTCAGCTTTGAATAAATCAAGTGATTTCATTGTTGAGTTATTTGTGAACTGCTGGTTTGTGATCATTTGATATTCCTACCTGTCTTTGATTAACTCAATAGATATTGGTTATTTGAGTCAATCGGATGTGATAGGCACTTGGCACAAGTAAAATTTTCAAGCATGATGGACATTTCCCATGCATTATGGTTGTGTGCCAAGTGTAAGAATAGGAAAATAATAATAAAAATAATCTGAGAAAATACTCTTATGACAGATTAATTATATTTTTCTAGACTTACTTATTAAATCGGTTGTTTTTATCAATAAATCTCACTACGCGAGCCAGAATTTTCAAAATTATGTTATCAAAAAGCTCTAAATGTAAATGTAAACAGATAATTCCGAATAATTCACTGTCATTTGAATTGGCCGCCATCTACGTTGTCGTCAAAGTGCGTGGACAAAGGGGATGTCACAATGATTGATTTTTCAATTCTGTTAAATATATTTTCTCCATGTTAACAGCATTATAAGGTTCTTTACACTGATAAAATCAAACCAATCGATTAGTATTCTCTGCAGAGACCTTCAATGGCACACTTGAAAAAAATTAGTCAAAGACTACTAATATCTTGTAAAGAAGTGATTTGCATTCAGTGAAAGGACGTAAACTAAGTTTTTAATCCAAGAGCTTTACTGCCATTCCAGCACTGAGCTACTAAGAATGGTTTGGAAAACAACCTGATGTAATATCTATTAACCAAACTGTGAAATAAGTTAGAAAAACGCAAGTGAAAAAAACCTTTTCCATGCTAATGCTACTGCTTTTGGTTAAGCTCCATTTTAGTTTTCCCCTTACCTCTATAACCACAGTGTTTATGATATGGAGGTAAAATTCTTCACAAGCTACTTCCTTTGCTCCCACTTGCTTAATTCCAATCTAAAGGTCTAATCACTCAACAGGCTAGACAACAGATCTGATAAAAATTCCACCCTGGAAATGTTAACTTATTTGTCTTCTCCACAGATGATACCTGAACTGCTGAGTGTTTCTAGCATTTTCTATTTTTGTTTCAGATTTCCAGCATGTATGTTTTTGTACACTGCTAGCCATTTTTGCTCTCAATCCCCTGCCAATTCTGCTTGCTATTGATCTCTGCAAGATGCACAAGAGGAAGTTGAGGAAATTGATCCTTAAAAGTTAGTTGAGCAACTAGCTCAGATGGTTGGAGCATGGTGCTAATGATAACAAAGCCCTGCAATGGCCAGTAAAGCTTTGCATCCTGCAAGCCAGTGTAATACTCATTGCCCTTTTAGTTCTGCAGGCACAGGCAGGAAAGTAGAGTTGAAGCCATGATCAGATCAGCCATGATGTTATTGAAAGACGGAGCAAATTCAAAGGGCCAAATGGCCTGCTCTTGCTCCCATTCCTCATGTTCTCACCTCTGGCTTTCTATGTAGAAATGCCGAGTCACCAGGATACTAATGTTATATTAGCATCCTTCGACCTTAATAAAACTTTGGCACCACTCAGTATTATTCAGCAATTTTAGATAATACTTAATGCAATATATGCTTGCTTTGTTCAACTATAAAGTCTGTCCCTGATGCAAGGGTTAACTGATTATCAGATGAAGTATATAAATCATACTGTGATACAATATTACTTCCTGAACTGAACGCGTGCTAACTTCATGAAGACGAAAATACAATATTTTTCTTCCTCTGTGACACCTTTCTCTGAAAATTCTTTTGAAATCTGCTAGACTTCAGGTGAGACAGTATCATAGAGGGTTGAAAGCTAGCTTGCAGTGAGATGATTAAAATATGTAACACAAAGATTCTTTTTTGCAGCTAGCATTGTGTAAAAAGATTTATATCATGTATAGGACCTGAATATGCTGTAACTGTATTCCTGAGATAATGAGCATTCAGTAAGTTAAAAGGCCTTTGCACTTCTGATGTTCTGTGTTAATTAATCTTTGTAAGCAGTTTGTTACATTTATTAAAAAATAACCATGTTTTGATGTAACAGATTTTCCAAAATCGTATTGAGATAGAGTCATAGACATTAACAGCATGGAAACAGGCCCTTCGGCCCAACTTGTCCATGCTGACCCTTTTTTAAATCCCTCAGCTAGTCCCAATTGCCCACATTTGGCCCATATCCCTCTATACCCATCTTATCCATGTAACTGTCTAAACGCTTTTTAAAAGACAAAGTAGTAGCCTCTACTACTACCTCTGGCAGCTTGTTCCAGACAGTCACCACCCTCTGTGTGAAAAAATTGCCCCTCTGGACCATTTTGTATCTCTTCCCTTTCACCTTAAACCTATGCCCTCTAGTTTTAGACTCCCCTACCTTTGGGAAAATATATTGACTATCTAGCTGATCTATGCAGATCTAATCAGGTCATACAGATGTTGAAATTCTACCGTCCCACCCGCCATGGAATCGGAGTGGAAAATGGATATGTCCATTGACCTCAGGCAGAAATTTCCGGTCTTGCTTGAGTGAGGCCATAGAATCCCGCCCAGAGAGTCCCAACTGAAAATGCAATATCCCAAAAGCAAAATACTGCAAAGGCTTGAAATCTGAAAAAGAAACAGAAAATGTTGGAAATACTCAGCAGGTCTGGTTGCATCTCTGGAAAAAGAAACAAGAGTTAATTATTCCGTTTGTGACTGTACATCTAAGCTGCTTTTGGATGAAAGTTTTGAATGAATTGTTTTAATTTCTTCATTGTTTGTCTGGATTAACATATTACAGTTACGCCAATGTTGCTCTTTACTAAATAAATGTTCTTTTTGAATACAGAAAATATACTTAAAATTGTAGGACTGAGATGTGATGCCTAACTGCACATAATTACTGAACTCGATTTGCCCATGGGGGAGGGAAATTAGATAGAGAGTTTTTAAGATGTCCCTGGGCAGCTGTTGGAATGTGTGACTGGAAAAAGAGTCTGGTAACAGAAGATGTGCATCCTGAAAGAAACATTTACTGGTAGCTTCAATGCTGCTTTTCCCACCCACCATTGGCCTTTGCCGATTTGCAGGAAAATCTTGCCCAGAGGCCTTTCCTAAATGTGATATTCTTATAAAAAAGTTTTGCCTTGAAATTTGACAGTTTTTTAAATCCTCATTTCTCTGTATGAATTGGAAAGTGGAGAGTGTACCATGTGTAACTAAATCAAAAATCTGTTCTTTATCAAGTTGAAAGGACAGCACTTTAAGTGATCAAAACTTAAAATACAAGATATGAACGCGGTAAACTTAAATACCACAGGTAGCATCTTGATATTTTTATATTGTTAACTGATACTGATTAACATTTAATTCCCATTGAACTTTCAGTTTCTAAATACAGCCTGCTATTAATTCAAAGTTTTTTGTACTAGGAATTTTGAATGATTCAATATGGATGCCAGGTAATTCAAAGTGGCATGAAGAGAACAGATGCTGAGCCATAGAAAGAAATTAGGAGTGAGCAAATGGTTAAAACAAAAGACCTGAATTTTCACGACCACAGGAAGTATCAAAGCACTTTACATCCTTTTGAGGCCTCGGATGGAATTTTATGAGATTGATCCTAAGTATCCAGCTAGCGTGAAAATAGGAGAGTTCCTGATCTGTTTTTTTGGGCAAGTTTTCATGCCCAATCTTATGCACTTAGTCATTGAAAAAATGGTGTAGACTGTTTCTAACTGCTGCAGGCAGTGGGCTGGACTTACGCTGAGAGACTTTGCCGTCGCACCTCTCTCACCCTCCTCAACCACCTCATACACCAACTCTACAGCAAACGCCGCAGCCTGGAAACCAAGATCGAATCCATATTCTCAACTTGCGCTCAGGACGCAGACCAGCTGCGAAACTCTGCCAAGCAGACGAGACAAAGGAACTACACCATCTACATGCACACCAAGAACAGGAAACTTGAGAAACTCGGCATCACCACCAGCAGCAACCAAGCCTCCCCCGGTACCACAGTAGGAAACAGTCCCACTGCAGGGAAGTCCATTGTCAACTTGTCCGACTACACACTTCAACCAGATGAAATCGAAGTTCTCAGCCGAGGGCTTAATTTTTGCCCCACCACCAAAATAGACCCCATTTTGTCTCGCAGCAGACACAGAGGAATTCATCAGGCGAATGAGGCTGAGGGAGTTCTTCCACAAACCCCAAGAGGCCAACAACGAACACAATGAGACAGCCAATGAACTGGAACAGCCGACAGAGAGATCCGCAGTGCATCCGAAGAGGAAAGAGTCGAATTGGACTCCTCCGGAAGGCCGCTGCCCTCGACTTGACATGTATGCCCAAGCCGTCAGGAGGTGCGTCAACACCAAATTCATCAGCCGCACTCACAAGACAGCCCCGAACATCACCCAAGCACAACGTAACGCCATCCACGCTCTCAAGACCAACCGCAACATTGTCATCAAACCAGCAGACAAAGGAGGGGCCATCGTCATACTGAACAGAACGGATTACTGCAAAGAAGTGTACCGACAACTCAACAACGAGGAACACTACAGACAGTTACCTGCAGATCCGACCAAAGAACACACCCGTCAACTCAACACTCTGATCAAGACCTTTGATCCGGACCTTCAGAACACCCTCCGTGCTCTCATCCCACGTACTCCCCGCGTTGGAGATCTCTACTGCCTCCCGAAGATACACAAGGCAAACACACCCGGCCGTCCCATCGTATCGGGCAATGGGACCCTGTGCGAGAACCTCTCCGGCTATGTCGAGGGCATCCTGAAACCCATTGTACAAAGAACCCCCAGCTTTTGTCGCGACACGACGGACTTCCTACAGAAACTCGGCACACATGGAGCAGTTGAACCAGGAGCGCTCCTCGTCACAATGGATGTCTCAGCACTCTACACCAGCATCCCCCATGACGATGGCATTGCTGCAACGGCCTCAGTGCTCAGCGCCAACAACTGCCAGTTTCCAGATGCAATTTTACATCTCATCCGCTTCATCCTGGACCACAATATCTTCACCTTCAACAACCAGTTCTTCATCCAGACACACGGAACAGCCATGGGGACCAAATTTGCACCTCAATATGCCAACATCTTCATGCACAGGTTCGAACAAGACTTCTTCACCGCACGGGACCTTCAACCGGTGCTATACACTAGATACATCGATGACATTTTCTTCCTTTGGACTCATGGTGAACAATCACTGAAACAACTCTATGATGACATCAACAAGTTCCATCCCACCATCAGGCTCACCATAGACTACTCTCCGGAATCGGTTGCATTCTTGGACACGCGCATCTCCATTAAGGACGGTCACCTCAGCACCTCACTGTACCGCAAGCCCACGGATAACCTCACGATGCTCCACTTCTCCAGCTTCCACCCTAAACACGTTAAAGAAGCCATCCCCTACGGACAAGCCCTCCGTATACACAGGATCTGCTCGGATGAGGAGGATCGCAACAGACACCTCCAGACGCTGAAAGATGCCCTCATAAGAACAGGATATGGCGCTAGACTCATTGATCAACAGTTCCAACGCGCCACAGCGAAAAACCGCACCGACCTCCTCAGAAGACAAACACGGGACACAGTGGACAGAGTACCCTTCGTTGTCCAGTACTTCCCCGGAGCGGAGAAGCTACGGCATCTCCTCCGGAGCCTTCAACATGTCATTGATGAAGACGAACATCTCGCCAAGGCCATCCCCACACCCCCACTTCTTGCCTTCAAACAACCGCACAACCTCAAACAGACCATTGTCCGCAGCAAACTACCCAGCCTTCAGGAGAACAGTGACCAAGACACCACACAACCCTGCCACAGCAACCTCTGCAAGACGTGCCGGATCATCGACACAGATGCCATCATCTCACGTGAGAACACCATCCACCAGGTACACGGTACATACTCTTGCAACTCGGCCAACGTTGTCTACCTGATACGCTGCAAGAAAGGATGTCCCGAGGCATGGTACATTGGGGAAACTATGCAGACGCTGCGACAACGGATGAATGAACACCGCTCGACAATCACCAGGCAAGACTGTTCTCTTCCTGTTGGGGAGCACTTCAGCGGTCACGGGCATTCGGCCTCTGATATTCGGGTAAGCGTTCTCCAAGGCGGCCTTCGCGACACACGACAGCGCAGAGTCGCGGAGCAGAAACTGATAGCCAGGTTCTGCACACACAAGGACGGCCTCAACCGGGATATTGGGTTTATGTCACACTATTTCACATAAATATTTCTGCTTTTTTCCTCCTGAGTCTTTATCATGCGATCCTAGAATCAGAATTTATGTCACACTATTTGTAACTCCCACAGTTGCGTGGACCTGCAGAGTTTCACTGGCTGTCTTGTCTGGAGACAATACACATCTTTTTAGCCTGTCTTGATGCTCTCTCCACTCCCATTGTTTTGTTTCTTAAAGACTGGATTAGTTGTAAGTATTCGCATTCCAACCATTATTCATGTAAATTGAGTCTGTGTCTTATAAGTTCTGTTTGTGAACAGAATTCCCACTCACCTGAAGAAGGGGCTCAGAGCCTCGAAAGCTTGTGTGGCTTTTGCTACCAAATAAACCTGTTGGACTTTAACCTGGTGTTGTTAAACTTCTTACTTAATTCACCAGCCAGCCTGCAGCAGACCTCTGATTCTGCACATGCTCAATAGCAGCCGCAGGGGTCCGACAGACAGAGAGAGCACTGTTAGACCTCTGCGACTGCAGGCAGCCTCAACCAGCTCCCCCCCCCCCACTGCAATTGCGGAGGTCTGCGGCTGATCGCGAGTCCCACAATGCATGGGCATCTAGCCCCTCACTGCTGCCCAGACTGATCGCACCCCCCTCCCCCGATCTGATCCAGTGGCAGTGGGTCCCCCTCCCTCTCAAATGGGCCACCTTTTTAATGCCCAGCCCCCTTCAAGCCCTGCCCCTTCAGGTGCCACCCCTATAATGCCCAGCCCCCTTCAGGCCCCACCCCGATAATCTCCTCCATAGGCCCCGCTTCCTGACATTGCCCAGTGGGCAGTGCCAAGGTGCCTGCTAAGCATTGCCCAGGTGCCTGGTTGGCATTGCCAAGGTGTCAGGCTGGCACTGCAGAAGGGGCATCCCCCGTTTGCCCTCAGTCTTCCCGGGAGGCCTCATTGGCCTCCGGTTCCACCGGCGAGGCTAACACGACTGTTCCCTGTTCATGGGGAGCAGGTGTTTTCCTTGTTGAAGAGAACCTCTCACGGCGAGGCCAGGAAGGCAATTGAGCCAGGACAATTGAGCACTGAGTTCACTAAACACATTCAAATAAGTATTTCAATGTATTTGAATAAATTATTTGCGGCGAGAGGCTGACCTCGCTGGAAATCCGGCTCTCATAAAATCGTGAGAGCCGAGAAATCGGGTGTGATCCTGATTTCTCAGCTCTCTCTGCCCATCGATGGGCGGGGCAAGCCAGTAAAATGCCGTCCCTCATCGCTCTTGTCATGAGAAATATGGCAGCCAATTTGACCACAGCAATGTGATACTGACCAGATTTGTTTTTAAGTGATATTGATTGAGGAATAAATATTCGCCAGGACACAAGGGATAACTCCTATGGGGAGAAGGGACCTTGGTTTAATTTTCCATCTAAAAGGTGGCAGGCATTACCCCCTTAGCACTGCACTGAAGTATCTGCCTTGATTTTTGTGCTCATATTTTGCAGTAGGACATGAACTTAGAACATTTTGATTCAGATGAGAGTGCAACCAACTGAGCAATAGCTGACATCTTAAATACAGCAAGATTTGAAAGACTTACCAGAAGGTTGGTCAAAAAAATGGATTTTAAGAGGTGCCTTAGAGAGAGAATTCCAGGGTAGGTTTTGGAAGTGGGTGGCTGTTGGATGGTGGAATTTATTTCAAGAAAGGAGGGATGGATTGGAGAAGGCCTGAATACAGATACAGGAATCATGATGTGCAATTACACCTTTTGATGCCTCGACTAGAGATCGAAGACTCATGTTCCACTGCGAATGTGATTGCTTACCTCTGCCTGTTGCTAAGTATTATATTTTTGCACTTATTTTGATTAACATAATAAATTTCATGAAGCCTGTCAAAACACAATCATATCTACTAGCATGGTCTGTAGATAGTCTGAAGTAATGAAGTAACTATTCCTTTTAGATCAGTCTCTGAAATTGTAATCAATCTAAGTCTTACAAGTAAATTAAAGCAAACCTCATATCTTAAAGGCCTTGATTTTCATTCTCAAGGTGGGAATCCTAAGTTAGGCCATTTACTGACATTGCGATCCTGTCTCCTACCTGGCAGTACCCACCCACAGTGGGTTTCATGGTGGGGGAAGGGGTGGGCTGGAGTCGGGACCACTGTGTCCGGAAGCAGGCTTGGGATGGGAATGGAGGTGCGCAAATGTTGAGGCAGCCAATGTAGAAGGTCCACCTCGGTTCACTGGGATATTGGCCCAGTTCTATAAGCCAGCTTTAGGGACTTTAGTCTTCAACCATTCCCACCTTCCAAGTCCCTTGATACCTCTCATGCCTCCTCATATCTCCCACGCTCCCGCCATGTCCGCCATACCCACTTACTCAGAATTCATGAGGCCTATAATAATAGGAAGTCTTTGAATTCCTCTTGAAATAATCACCCAATCAAAATCCATTTGGAGAAACATTGCTCTTAGCTCATAAAATATCAAAGTCATTCAATTCCCCCTTAATAAAATCCCTTTAAGTGCTAATGAATCTGTCTAAATAAACCACCATTCAAAAACTTCTTCAAAATATTTAATCCTATTAACTGCTTATACAACTGCTAGATTAGCAAAGCCTCAAGTAACCTTCACAGTTTTCTAAACAACCCATGCTATGCTAAATACTTTGGTGAGACTTGGAACTCAGCCAAACATTCATAACAAGATTCCATTGCACACCTGTATAAACAAACCGTCCAAAGCTCAATACAATGGTACCTTTGAAATTGCCTGAACAGATGGCTGTTTATTTTTTTCAAAGGCTCAGCAGATGGATTACAATCAAAGTCTTCAGGCATAAATTCAGTTGCTTCAAAGGCTCAATAGATGTCTGGACTTTAAATCAAAGTAAAAATCAAGCATAGCATCCAATTAGGAGCAGGGACATGCCATTCAGCCCCTTGAGCCTTCTCCATCATTTTTAAGATCTGATTGTGGGCTTCTCACTACTTTCTTCTCAATCCCCTATATGCGTGCCTGCTTTGTTAGTCAAGAATGCAATTAACTCAGCCTTGAACATATTGTACCCTCCATGCTCTCCTGGGAAGAGAATTCCAAATACTAATTCAAAGAATACTGATTCTTTGAGAGAAAAATACTCCCCCTCATCTTAATTTTAAATGGGAGACTCTATTATTAAACCCTCATTTTAGTCTCCTCTTTTAAGAGGAAATATCGGGGGCGATTCTCCCAAAAGTGCTGAATTGGTGGAAAAACTGTTCTAAATCACGAGTGTTTTTTTCAATGCAGCTTCTCACTTGAATCTCCCCACTCTGTGCAATGCAGAGGTCACAATTGGGAATATCATTAAAAACCTGCTGGCGGGAGGGAGGCCTATTTGTGCTGGAGTCTGACAGCTCCAAAATTCTGCGCATGCACAGTGATCCCGACCTGTCAGTCTCCCCATTTTCTGGCCAGCTCGATCGCTGGCCAGCCCAGGACCCCCGTAGTGCTGCCCCTCCAGCTCCCCAACGGACCGATCATGGCCCCCACAACAATTCCCGGGGCCTGCCTGACCCCCTGCCCCAGAGCGCCCCGATGTCCAGCCCACCCCCCCAGCAGTGGCGATCACCCCAACCCCCTCACCCCGGCAGACCCCCTCCCCACTCACCCCCCACAGGTTCAGACCCCCCCATGGGAGGCAGGCCCCCGCCTCCATCCCACCCCAATCGCTTGCCTCCCTTCAGCCCAGACTGATCCCCATGCAGAGTGGCAGTGGGACCCCCTGCCCTAACAATTGCCCCTAGGCCCTGCTCACAATAGGGTACGCCTCCTTGGGACTGCTCGATGCCTGGTGGGCAGTGCCAAGGTGCCCCCTGGGCATGGGCACTTTGTCCCTTGGGCAGTGCCAGGGGGCACAGGCTGGCACTGCCAGGGTGCCCACGTCCAGGGAGCACCACTCCCCAGCCGCCTGATCCCCTGGGGGAGCCCCAATTGCCCTCCGCTTCACTCCAGCTGCGTCTCCCGCGAGCTCCCCGAATGTGGGGAGCTACTCTAAACCCCGCCAGAATGAAGTACTCCTAGCGGGGTGGGAGATGTTATCTGGGTCGGCACGGAACGGATAATCACATTGAAATGACATTTAAATTACATTTAAAATATATTCAAATTACATACCTCACTTCCCGCCGGACTCCTGCGCGTTCCCGACGGTGCCATTTTCTTCCGGTTGGGAGATGCGCGTGGGTCGTAAATACTCGTGCGGAACTCACGAAATGGCCGACATGCGCATTTCCCAACCCGACCCGCCAGAAAAGTTGCGGGTCGCAATGGGAGAATCGGGCCCATCCTTTCAACATCCACACTATCAAGTGTCCTCAGGATCTTAGATAGAACCATAGAAAATTACAGCTCAGAAACAGGCCTTTTGGCCCTTCTTGTCTGTGCCGAACCATTTTATGCCTAGTCCCACTGACCTGCACTTGGACCATATCCCTCCACACCCCTCTCATCCATGAAACCGTCCAAGTTTTTCTTAAATGTTAAAAGTGACCCCGCATTTACCACTTTATCCGGCAGCTCATTCCACACTCCCACCACTCTCTGCGTGAAGAAGCCCCCCCTAATATTCCCTTTAAGCTTTTCTCCTTTCACCCTTAACCCATGCCCTCTGGTTTTTTTCTCCCCTAGCCTCAGCGGAAAAAGCCTGCTTGCATTCACTCTATCTATACCATCAAAATCTTATACACCTCTATCAAATCTCCCCTCAATCTTCTACGCTCCAGGGAATAAAGTCCCAACCTATTCAATCTCTCTCTGTAACTCAGCTTCTCAAGTCCCGGCAACATCCTTGTGAACCTTCTCTGCACTCTTTCAATCTTATTTACATCCTCCTGTAACTAGGTGACCAAAACTGTACACAATACTCCAAACTCGGCCTCACCAATGCCTTATATAACCTTACCATAACACTCCAACTTTTATACTCGATACTCCGATTTATAAAGGCCAATGTACCAAAGGCACTCTTTACGACCCTATCCACCTGTGACGTCACTTTTAGGGAATTCTGTACCTGTATTCCCAGATCCCTCTGTTCAACTGCACTCTTCAGAGTCCTACCATTTACCCTGTACGTTCTTCTTTGGTTTGTTCTTCCAAAGTGCAATATCTCACACTTGTCTGCGTTAAATTCCATTTGCCATTTTTCAGCCCATTTTTCTAGTTGGTCCAAATCCCTCTGCAAGCTTTGAAAACCTTCCTCACTGTCCACTACACCTCCAATCTTTGTATCATCAGCAAACTTGCTGATCCAATTTACCACATTATCATCCAGATCATTGATATAGATGACAAACAACAATGGACCCAACACCGATCCCTGCGGCACACCACTAGTCACAGGCCTCCACTCAGAGAAGTAATCCTCCACAACCACTCTCTGGCTTCTTCCATTGAGGTAAACATCTTGTCTGCTTTCTTGCATCTTTGTAGAAACTTGATGTCTGTGTCGATATGCGCGATCTTCTTGGAGATCCTCTCCATTTGGAGCCGGCATTTTCCGGTGTCGATGGTAGTCATGACCATTCTTCCATTGAGCCAGTGTCTTATCCAATTTACTACCTCCCCATGTATACCTAGCGACTGAACCTTCCTAACTAACCTCCCATGAGGGACCTTGTCAAAGGCCTTGCTGAAATCCAGGTAGACAACATCCACCGCCTTCCCTTCATCCACTTTCCTGGTAACCTCCTCGAAAAACTCTAATAGATTGGTCAAACATGACCTACCATGCACAAAGCCATGTTGACTCTCCCTAATAAGTCCCTGTCTATCCAAATATTTGTAGATCCTATCCCTTATCACACCTTCCAATAACTTGCCCACCACCGACGTCAAACTTACTGGCCGATAATTTCCCGGATTTCTTTTGGAACCTTTTTTAAACAACGGAACAACATGAGCCACCCTCCAATCATCCGGCACCTCCCCCGTGAATACTGACATTTTAAATATGTCTGCCAGGGCCCCTGCAAGTTCAACACTAGCTTCCCTCAAGGTCCGTGGGAATACCCTGTCCGGTCCTGGGGATTTATCCACTCTGATTTGCTCAAGACAGCGAGCACCTCCTCCCCTTTAATCTGTAAAGGTTCCATGGCCTCCCTACCAGTTTGCCCTCTTTCCATAGACTCCATGCCCGTTTCCTCAGTAAATATGGATGCAAAAAAACCATTTAGTATCTCCCCCATCTCTTTTGGTTCCATACACTTTTGGTTCCATACCACTCTGGTCTTCAAGAGGACCAATTTTATCCCTCACTATCCTTTTGCTCCTAACATACCTATAGAAGCTCTTTGGATTTTCCTTCACTCTGTCTGCCAAAGCAACCTCATGTCTTCTTTTAGCCCTCCTGATTTCCCTCTTAAGTAGCTTCTTGCACTTTTTATACTCCTCGAGCATCTGATGTGTTCCTTGCTGCCTGTACATGTTTCAATAAGATCACCAATAATCCTTTTAAACTCCAATGGATGCAGTGTCAGCCTGTCCTCAAAAGGTAACCACCTAATCCATTCCTGCCCGTCATCCCAGGTATCAGTCGAGTGAACTATCTCTGAACTACTTCTAATGCAATGTATCCTTTCTCAAATAAGGAGGCCAAAACCGTGCACAGTGCTAAAGAGGTAGTCTCACAAACCCTCTGTACAACTGCAGCAAAACCTTTTTACTTTTATATTCCATTCTCCTTGCAATAAATGACAGCATTCAATTTGCCTTCTTTATCACTTGCTATTCCTGATTACTATTTTTTTTGATTCATCTACCAGACGCTCATATCCTTCTGTAAGTTCTACAATCTCTCTCCATTTAAATAATGTTCGGATTTTCTATCTTCCTGTCAAAGTGTACAAGTTCACATTTTCCCACATTATACTCCATTTGCCAATTTTTTGTCCACTCACTTAACCTATGTATATATCCCTTTGTAGGCTCCTTATGTCCCCTTCACAACTTACTCTCCTATTTTTGTTGTTGTCAAAATTAATAACCATACATTCGGTTCCTTCAAAGGTTATATACATTGTAAGTAGTTGAGGGCCCAGCACTGATCTCTACTGAACTCCACACTAATTTGATATCCCCAGAACAATGAGCTCTTATTTTGTGCTGTAATCTCCAGCTCCACTACTTTCTGAGATAAACACTTCCAAAGTGGCACAACACTCAGAGAAAAAAATCTCTGAATCTCTGCCCTAAAAGGACCAACCCTGATTTTAAAACAATGCTCCCTAGTCCTGAACTTACTCACAAAAGGAAACATTCTTCCCACAAACACCTTGTAAAGATCGTTTAGGAACTAAAAGACCTTTCACTCTTCTAAACTCCAGTGGAAATAAGCCCAGTCTGTTTAACAGTTCCTCATAAGACAACCTGCTCATTCCAGGTATCAATCCAGGAAACCTTCTCTGAACCGCCTCCAATGCATTTAAAACGTTCCTTAAGTAAGGAGATCAAACAGCACACAGTATTCGAGGTGGGGTTAACACCTTTGCAACTGAAAAATAACATCCTTACTTGTCATGGAGCAGTGAAATTCAGAGGTCCAAATACAGAAACCACTAGAAGCTAGTGAACAAGTACAAACAACAATTAAAAAGACCAACAAAATATTGGCCTTTATCTCAAGTCGGAACACAATGGTGTGGAAGTTATGTTCAAGTCATATAACATTGTTTAGACTCCATTGGGAATACTATGTTCATTACTGGGCACTGCACCTCAAAAGTCTTGAAAGGGGTGCCATGCAAATTTGCCAAAAAGATACGGAGATCAAAAGGGTTGAATTTTGAAGACTGGAAGCACAGGTAAGGCTCCTGAGTATAGATGATTAATGAGTGGCCAATTTACATTGTTTAAGATGATTCAATGAATTGGTAAGTTAGATTTAGAAAAAAGCTATCTGCTCTGGTGGGGAATTTCAGAACAAGGAGGTCTAGAATTAGAGCTGGACCATTCAGGGGTGATGCAAGCAAGCACTTCTTCACACTAAGGGCAATGGACATCGGGGAACTGTATCCCACTAAAAAGCTGCTCAAAATTGAGATTTGATAGATTCTTGTTTGGCAAGAGTAGTAAGGGTTAATTAACTGAAATGGGCAGTTAAAGTTGAGATACAGATTACCCTTGACTTAATTGAACGCTGGAAAAGGTTCGAGAGGCTGAATAGCCTACTCCTGTTTCTATGTTATTAGAACACTGGACAATGCTGCTCCTTCATCAGGTGAGCGATCCAAAAGCTCGTGATTCTAAATAAACCTGTTGGACTTTAACCTAGTGTTGTGAGATTGCTTACTGTGCCCACCCCAGTCTAACGGCGGCATATCCACACCCTGATCTTCTTAGTTCAACAAAAAGGAGCTTGTTTGTGATGGAAGTGAGTATTTATTGACTGTGCTAACGATGGGTTTTGTATTGACTTCTACTTATTTAGAGCTGCTTTACCTTTTGGTATAACCATGGAATGTTAGAGACAGGATGGCTGTCTCACAGTAAAGGTAAGAGAGAGGTGTGAAACATAATTAATTGTATTGAGGATTTGGATTCAAAAGTTCTGTCAATCTCATGACTTAAAATGTGTTATAGTTCTCAGTCAACATCACCAGTTCTGGTGAGTGTGTCTAAGCATAAACATGTTCGGCAAACTTGTGGGGCCGAAGGGCCTGTTTGTGCTGTGGTTTTTCTATGTTTTCTATGAGATTTAAAAATGCTTGCTTTTAATAATTCTAGAAGATTGACAAAATGGTCAGATGATTGGATACAAATTGACTTTTTCTAGTCAAAATACAATTTGTTGCTGCTTAGATTGAGTTAGAATCAGACCGAACTGTGCTTTGGAAATTGTCCTGATAGTTCATTTACATCGAGCACAACATTCTCAACGGATTTCTCCAATTTACAATGTCTGAAATTGAATGAGAAATGGCTACAGAATATTGCCAAAGCAGATGTGCATTATGTGGTTTGAGAAAACTAAATAAAGTAGAATCTGTCTGACTTATTAGCAGAGTCCCATGAAAATGCAGTTCATCTACAACTAGGATGAATTCAATCTACTTTCTCTTGATGATCAAATCATCATGATGCACAGTGCACACTCCAGCAAATTAGATGATGACGGCCGAAAAAGATTGAATACATCCTTTCTTTTCCTGTCCTTTTTAATGGTTGAATGTGTTTTTTTACCTGAATTCTTCTCCAGCAGATGCCTTTTCTTTTGTAGCCGGTCCCGTTTTTCTTTCTCAAGTTTCTCTTTGGCCAATTTGGCGAGTCTCAGTTTCTCTGCTGCCTCTCTCCGCTTTGTGTTTTCTTTGATGGCTTGCTTTAGCAAAACAAATTAAGATTAAAAGATGATCGTGTTGAATGGGGGAAGCATGTTTGCAGGGGTGAATGTCCCACTTCCCCTCCTGCTTTTTTGGAGAGATGTCAAAGTTTAAACTGTGAATAAAAATGGGGATAGCATTCTTTGTGATTTAATTTGTGAGGAAATAAACACCTCTGTCATAAATATTGGTTTCAGTTACTCAGCATGTTGGAGGGAGAACAGTTTTGAATCTGATTAATACGTGAAGGCAGGCTTGTATTTTATACTAGAGCATAAGTGCCAACGTAACTGAAGCTCCATGATGCTCTGAAATATATTCTTACGGCTTTCCGTTTCTAAGCACTGAAAGCAAAGTAACCATGAAGCTTAATCTGATAAAACTCTTTAGTGAGCATGACTGAAGTGTTACATTAGTATCACACACACGCACACACACACACAAATACGTTCATATGGTCTTAAACATTCCTCTATTAATAAATGTAACTGAACAAATCATTACAATAATTCTATCACAAAATAATTTTTCATGAGATAAGTTTGAAGTGCTTGTTTCTGAGTCCTCACTGGGTTTCATATACCACATGAACATACCATTAACATGGATCTGAAGTTACTGATATCACTAAAAAGCTCCTCTACTGTCACTTTCTTTGGATTGATAACAAAATAGTGTATCAAATCATGGTAAAGCTTTTCCATATTTTTGTGCATGTTGGCCAGTTTATGGTACTCTTCCCGGGCATGTCTGGCAAATCTGTGATGTATTGTTAAGGAAATGTAGAGTTGCTACATTGAAGAGAGAAAACATGAGAAATAAACAAAATTATACGCTTGTAATTTTCATCATTTCCATTCACCCCCCAAATTTTCTCTTTTATGTATCCTTGTTGGAATGGGAAAAATATCAAACACTGATTTAATAATATTGACACTACAAGATTAGGCTCAGAGTGTTTCCATGTCTTGCGTATTGAGCATTTTTTAATACAGTAAGATGGTCTCTCTTTAAATGAATCTCCATTGGTTTTCTTTCTAAGGATTGTTGTTTCAAAGAGGCTACGATGGTCAACCTGTTCAAGACTTTGGTGAATGACAATTTGAAACCAGTCAATTGATTTAAAGTTTCTCCTGGTTGCTACCTCGCCAATTTACCCCCAAAATGGAAAAACACTTGGATTTTTCTCAATATAGTGTCAAACCTACCAGAGTTGAAATAGCAGACTTAATATACAGAACATGACAAATGCAGTCTGTAGTGTTACAGATTTGGGTTGCAATGGGATTTAGCAGGTTGGTAGGTTTGACAGTATTTTTTGGGACTTGATCCAACACAGTACTGGGAGGTGGGAACAGGGGGATATCATAAGCATCACCAGAACAAATCATTTTGCAGTCTTTTCCTGTATATTGCACACTTTATTTTTTTTAAATCAGCACAAATGGACAAAGGAGAAAAAATACAGCATTGACACATACTAGCCATTACTAACAAAGTCTTAATGGTTCAATTTAGGGAACAGTATTTTTCAAGATATTTCTATGTTACACAGAGGAACAAAAACATTGGAAAACACTAGGAAAAATAGTACTCTTCATATCTGGTAGACTGGCTCTGACTTTTGGAATTCGTTATAAAGAAACAGGGCCGGAATTTTACCGGCACGCCTGGCCCAAAATCGGGGCGGGCAAGGTTTGCAGACCGGCATTCTCTATTGGCCTCAGGCGGGATCTTATTAGCCTCAGGCGGGCGAGGCGGTGAAATTCCGGCATAGATTTTTCAGCTTTTGCAGAAGGAATAGGTGTAGCTTATAGTACTAATGGTTATTAAGAAAGTAAATTGGACAGCAACTTCTAGGGGCTACATAGTTAAAGGTGAAAATCAGGAAATTGATATCTGATTTGTGCTGCTCCTCCATGACCTTCAACACACCAGTATCTTGCCAGGATACTTGCCATCCAAGCACATGAAGGAAATGAATTTGTGGCATTTACCCACTACCTACACGAGCAAGTTAATTTTTAACAATGTGATTATTCTTATTTAAATTAAAAATAAACAGAAGCTCAAAGGTAATATCTAGATTATTACCTGACCCACATGTAAATTGGCATAGAGCAAACAAAATTAGAGAGATGAATATGTGGAAAAAAGACTGGTATGGAAGAAATGGGTTCTCCCATGCGGCATGGCAGCACAGTGGTTAGCATTGCTGTTTCACAGTGCCAGGGACCTGGGTTCAATTCCCGGCTTGGGGTCACTGTCTGTGTGGAGTTTGCACATTCTCCCCGTGTCTGCGTGGATTTCCTCCGGGTGCTCCGGTTTCCTCCCACATTCTGAAAGACATGCTGGTTTGGTGGATTGACCCGAACAGGCGGCAGACTGTGGCGACTAGAGGAATTTCACAGTAACTTCATTGCAGTGCTAATGTAAGCCTTACTTGTGACTAATAAATAAACTTTAACTTTATTTACTGCCAAACAACATCTCTGGCACTAAACATTTACTGCTACAATCAAAATCAAAACTTTCAGGTTTTAAATATTGTTGGAGATTTTGAAAATGTTTTCTTCATAGATAGAAAGCCCAGTAGGTGGTTCTTAAGCCTACTGAGTTGGGGCCAGCTTTATTAACTCCAATCCTGTTTGGCCCATTCTCTTGCTCTTCCCTCATGTTCCTGCAATTCCTTTCTTCTTGCATATATACAATTCCTTTTTCAAGAAAACTGATGAATCCATTCCATCACCTCATTAAGCAATACTTTCTACATGCTGGCTACTCATTGTGTAAGAAAGTTTTTCCTCACATCACCTCAAGTTCATTCGTCGATCACCTTAAATCTGTGCCCTCTAGTTACTGAATCCCTACAATGCAGAAAGACATTCGGCCCATCTAGTTTGTACCAACTCTCCGAAAGAGCATCTTATCCAGGTCCACACTCCCAACCTATCCCTGTAACACCATGCATTTACCATGGCTAATCCATCGAACCTATATGTCTTTTGGACTGTGGGAGGAAACCGGAGCACCTGGACGAAACCCACGCAGACACGGGGAGAACCAGCAAACTCCACACAGCCAATCACCCAAGGCCGGAATCAAAGCCAGGCTCCTGGTGCCAAGTTAGCAGTGCTAATCACTGTGCCATCATGCCACCCATTATCAACCCTTCAGCTACTGGGAACAGTGGGCCATAGCGTTCTCGGAGTGGCAGTCAGCCTCGTCAGATTGCCACTTTGTACCGACGTATCTGTGCTAAAATTCTTAAGCGTCTGTCTCATCCGACCTTCCTGACTCAAACAGGTGAGATTCAGACAGCACAATGGGTCTCTGGGTCCAGCATCAAAGTGTAAAAGAAGTAGAGCGAAGGATGACATGCTCCCTTGTTTACAGTACTAGCTGCACAATGCAGGTGCATTTAAAGGTCCCATTAAAAGTAACAGGCCAGGGAGAATGAGTGTTCACGTATGGTATCAGGCATCGGGTTACCGTGTTAGATTTTGGGTGGTGGTTGGTAGGGGGAGGTGTCAGACATTTGGGGATGAGCGGGGTCAAACATGAGGGATAGATGGTTGGGTTGGGGAGTTGGAGGTAGGTGAGGTTGGGGTCGGGGGGTCAGGCTGTGGGGAGGGTTCAAGTGTGGTTGCAGGAGGGGGAATATCGGTGGTGGGGGGTACTGTGAGAGGGGTGGGGTGCTTAGTTGTGGGGGGTGATGGTGTGGTTGAGTCAGGAACATGGAGGGGGAGTTCCATGCAGGGCTCAGACTGGGATCTTTAAAATAGTTACGTTGAAGTTAGAAGTGGTTTAATTTCTTCTAACTCTTTCAGAGTAGCTATTAACACTGTCAGAGCCATCCGAAGTTAGGGATTTAAATTGCTTTGTTGGATGGTTCCCAGTCCACACAATTGTCCAGGGAAAGTTAGCCCTTCTGGACAATAGCCATGTAAACACTTACGAGAGAACTTCTGAGAAGGATTTTCCAGTGCACCTTTGAGGTATCCCCCAAATCTGACGCTAGGGAGCCAGGAAGTTATTGGTCATTTGCTCTTCATTTACTTTATGGGCGGGTTCTCTGACCTCGTCCGTGGCTGCCCTGCTGCCAGTGAGCACTGGGAATTTGGCGTTCCAGCCAAAACTCCATTTACTTTCAGTGGCACCAGAGAATCCCAACCGTGAAGGAGGACAGAGATTTTCAGGATTTATTTTTCCTGTTTTTATGCACTTTAATCAAATCTCCTCTTAGCCTTCTGTGTTCTAGTTAGAATGAGCCGAGTTTCTCCAATGTTTCCCAATAACTTTCATTCTTGAAACCATTTTAATAAATCTCATCAGCATTTATTCCAAAGCCTTTAGACCTTTCCTAAAGTGTGCTGTTCAGGATTGGATCTTGCAACAGAACTAGTGTTTTGTATACATTTAAAACAGCTTCCTTGTACTCCATGCCTCTATTGATAAAACCCAGAAACATTAATTTGTCCAGCCACATTTCAAACTTTGTATACAAATACTACCATGTTTCTCCCATCTTGTACCCTCTTGAAGTTTATATCATTTAGCATGAATTATCTCACCTTCTTTATCCTATTATAGTTTATCACCTCATACATTTTTGCATTTGATTTTTATCTTCCATGTTTTCATGCATTTCACAGGCTGTCCTTGAACTTTACTATCTTTCTTCACTGTTTGCTACACTTGCACATTTTGTGTTATCTGCAAATTTCGAAGTCCAAGTCATTAATGTACATCAAAAACAGTAATTGTCCTAATACTCAACCATGGGGAACTCCATTATATACCTTCCTCCAGTCTGCAAAATAGCCATAACTCGTTTTTTAATCCCTAAGCCAAATCTGTCTCCGTGTTGACACTGCCCTTTTATTCCACTGGCTTCAACTTTTCTAACAAGCCCAATATGGGGAGAGGGAGAGTTAATTCCAGCCCTCTGGAATAGTTATTCAATTTCAATATTGCGATTTAATTATTTCTAACTCATCAGACAAAACCACATGTCACACACTGCAGAAGTGGCAGGGGTGGGCACACTGGTCACAGACAACCCTTCTGCCAGAAACAATAAGGAATCTGTTCCCTTTCTGCTGTGTAATCTGTAAATTGCTGTGTGCTCAAGTGTAATACCTTTCAAATGCAACTCTGGGGGGGAGGGGGGGGGGGAAGGAGGATGACGCGGAGGTTGGAAAAATGTCAAAGAGTGGAATTCCATGATCAGAAAGATGGAATTCTGCCATAGGTGGAAATTTCTCATCCCTGCAAGAACTAGTGGGAATGATGTGGAGATGCCAGCGTTGGACTGGGATAAACACAGTAAGAGTTTTAACAACACCAGGTTAAAGTCCAACAGGTTTATTTGGTAGCAAATGCCATTAGCTTTCGGAGCGCTGCTTCTTCGTCAGATGGAGTGGATATCTGCTCTCAAACAGGGCATTCAGAGACACAAAATCAAGTTACAGAATACTGATTAGAATGCGAATCTCTACAGCCAACCAGGTCTTAAAGATACAGACAATGTGAGTGGAGGGAGCATTAAGCACAGGTTAAAGAGATGTGTATTGTCTCCAGACAAGACAGCCAGTGAGATTCTGCAAGTCCAGGAGGCAAGCTGTGGGGGTTACTGATAGTGTGACATAAACCCAACATCCCAGTTTAGGCCATCCTCATGTGTGTGGAACTTGGCTATCAGTTTCTGCTCAGCGACTCTGCGCTGTCGTGTGTTGTGAAGGCCGCCTTGGAGAACGAAGATCAGAGGCTGAATGCCCGTGCGGTTGTTTGAAGGCAAGAAGTGGGGGTGTGGGGATGGCCTTGGCGAGATGTTCGTCTTCATCAATGACATGTTGAAGGCTCCGGAGGAGATGCCGTAGCTTCTCCGCTCTGGGGAAGTACTGGACGACGAAGGGTACTCTCTCCACCGTGTTCCGCGTTTGTCTTCGGAGGAGGTCGGTGCGGTTTTTCGCTGTGGCGCGTCGGAATTGTCGATCGATGAGTCGAGCGCCATATTCTGTTCTTATGACGGCATCTTTCAGCGTCTGGAGGTGTCTGTTGCGATCCTCCTCATCCGAGTAGATCCTGGGTATATGGAGGGCTTGTCCGTAGGGGATGGCTTCTTTAACGTGTTTAGGGTGGAAGCTGGAGAAGTGGAGCATCGTGAGATTATCCGTGGGCTTGCGGTATAGTGAGGTGCTGAGGTGACCGTCCTTAATGGAGATGCGTGTGTTCAAGAATGCAACCGATTCTGGAGAGTTGTCCATGGGGAGTCTGATGGTGGGATGGAACTTGTTGATGTCATCATATAGTTGTTTCAGTGATTGTTCACCATGAGTCCAAAGGAAGAAAATGTCCCCGATGTATCTAGTGTATAGCATCGGTTGAAGATCCTGTGCGGTGAAGAAGTCTTGTTCGAACCTGTGCATGAAGATGTTGGCATATTGAGGTGCGAATTTGGTCCCCATGGCTGTTCCGTGTGTCTGGATGAAGAACTAGTTGTTGAAGGTGAAGATATTGTGGTCCAGGATGAAGCGGATGAGTTGTAAAATTGCATCTGGAAACTGGCAGTTGTCGCCATTGAGTACTGAGGCAGTTGCAGCAATGCCATCATCGTGGGGGATGCTGGTGTAGAGTGCCGAGACATCCATTGTGACGAGGAGTGCTCCTGGTTCAACTGCTCCATGCGTGTTGAGTTTCTGTAGGAAGTCCGTAGTGTCACGACAAAAGTTGGGGGGATCTTGGGTTTACGTCACACTATCAGTAACCCCCACAGCTTGCCTCTTGGACTTGCAGAATCTCACTGGCTGTCCTGTCTGGAGACAATACACACCTCTTTAACCTGTGCTTAATGCTCCCTCCACTCACATTGTCTGTATCTTTGAGACCTGGTTGGCTGTAGAGATTCGCATTCTAATCAGTATTCTGTAACTTGATTTTGTGTCTCTGAATGCCCTGTTTGAGAGCAGATATCCACTCCATCTGACAAAGGAGCAGCGCTCCGAAAGCTAATGGCATTTGCTACCAAATAAACCTGTTGGACTTTAACCTGGTGTTGTTAAAACTCTGACCATGTCCATCTTCCCCAGGGGCTATACTCACCTTTATGCCCTTGAGGAAATCCCCACGATAGTTTCACGTCTGGGTAACCTTCTTGTAAATCACGCCACATCAGTGCATTGTGAATATATGGCAGGAGTTCAACATCTGGTGGGGATTGTTAATTATATTAAAATCTATTAAAAAGTATGTAAATCAGGTTCACGCCCACTGTGTTAAAACTGTTAAAACGCCCATTGTTAAAACTCTTACAGAACTAGTGGGACACAGACATAAGGGTCAGAATTCTCCTAAAAAGTTCTAAGTGTTGAATTTGTGTGAAAACTGGGGTAATTCACGCTGTGTGGGAGTTCAGAGAAGAACCTCCCACACTCTGTACACTGCAGAGGCTACCAGTGTGAATCTCATTAAAAACTAGTGGGCGGGGCCTATCCCCACTGGAGAGGCTGAAATCAGCGCGCTGAGTGGGCTACTGCGCATGCGTCAATCTGTCAGTGCCGAGATCAGCATATGCGCAGTGGCTCCACACTGCCATCTCCTGATTGCTGGCCAGCTCAATCACTGGCCAACCCCGCGACCCCCACATAGCTGGCCCTCCACCTCCCCATGGCCCGATTGCAGGCCCCCCAACCATTCCGTGGCCAGCCCCGAATCACCCCCTCCCGACCTAACCAATCTCCTCTCCGATTCCCCACCTCCACAGTGCTGAACCCTCCCCCCCCGCAGTGCTGAACCCCCCAGAAGACTGACACACCCCCCCAACTTGCCCTGATCGCTGCCCTCCCTCCTTTCCCCATCAATCCCGATCCAGAGTGGCAGTGGATCTCCCACCCCCACCAATTGCCCCCTAGAACCCACTCCCATATCCCCGCCCTCCGGCACTGCCCCATACCAGCTGGGCAATGCCAAGGTGCCCTCGGCACTGCCCTTGGGCAGTGCCGGGGCATGGGCTGGCACTGCCAGGGTGCCAATGCCCAGGGGGCACCCCCCGCCACCTGATCCTCTTGGGGCCCCCGATTGTCCCCCCTTCACTCCAGCAGGGTTGGGCCACTAGTTCCCCATTAGAGGGGAGCTACTCTAAACACCGCTGGAGTGAGCCATTCTGGCGGGCAGGGGGAGTGGGGGGAGGCGCGGGGGTAGATGCTTGCAGGCCCAGAGACTTCAGTCCCGGCCTGCTAATCACACCTAAGTTCTCTGCGAATGGCCATTTAAATGGTCTTTGTGCCTCCCCAGATCTGATGGCGCTGGAAATCTGGCAGTGGGAGAATGCGCACACGAACATGTCGAATTGGCTGACATGAGAATCTCCCAGCCCACTGTGCTAAAAAATTAACACAGCGGGATGGGAGAATCGCAGCCGAGGTTTTGGACAAGAGATGCAATGTAGGGGTAATGTGAGGGAGAACCTTTTTTACATAGCGAGCAGTAGCTTGATGCCCACGAGGGTGGTGGAACTGGAAATGATCAATGATCTCAAAAGTAAATTGGATGAGTACTTAAAAGAATAGGGGGATAAAGTGGAATTATGGAACTGACTGGATTACTGTACGGAGAGCGAGCATAGACTCAATAGGCCAAAGACCACCTCCTGTCCTGTAAATGAACTTATGACTCTAGGCAGTGTACAGGGGCAGTTTGTAGATGTGCATGTTCTTTTGGCATGTCATGGCATGATGTTAATGCAGGTGTTTAGTTAGCCAGTACAAGAATGCTTTTCCCTTACAGTACTATGAAGATAGGACGCGGTTGTTTATTCCAGAAGACAAACTGGTTGGGAATATTAGACAACATCATCAGGGCACATCAAAAACAACATATTATTTTGCACCTGTTGACTTCAAGCAGCTGAAAGGAGTTAAAGAGTGTGACATCGTTAGACACACCATCATTAACCTCGGGTGCTGCAATGCTAATTCAATTTCAACTGCTTGTTAATTTAGGTCCCTGGCATAGTTTGACTTATTTCCCTTATGTACCAGTCTGTTATCATCAATGCTGTATAAACAAAAAGACACTAAAATGGCTGGAGGAATTAAGAAAATGAACTTAATCGCCATTTTTATACCAATAAATTTTTTTTAAAGAAGTTTCCATGATTGCAAAATTCTCTCTGTAAAGGAGAAATCCAAAGTAATAGCCCACAAGAAGTGTGTCCTGTTACATTAAGAGGAAAATTATTCCCAAAAAGAAATGAATGAGCAGACATGTTGCTGCAGGGCTCATGATGGAGTGACAAGTTTTGCATGATTATGGCTGTGATTCACACAGAAGCCATCTGACGCTAACTTTTCATAACTCTCTTTTCAAGCATTGGAATTTTTGCTCTTCAATTTTCTTTTCACAGAGTACATTACTACTTTTTCCCCAGGGCTACAACACCTATAAGGACAAGGTGACCTACTTTCACCAACTCCAGGAATATTGCTCTGAGCATGAGGCATCTGAGAGCTGATTCTCCCCCTGAGACACATTGCTGAGATGTGGTCTCAGTGATATGGGTCTCAATCCACATTACAACACTGTCAAAGTGTGGCATAATAGTGTTATAAAATATAGTGATTTAAAAAATAAATGTGGAGGGGTTTTTCCTTGCACTCTTGACCATTGCAAGACTTTGTCTCAAGAATTTTGTGGAAAATAAATTTCTGCTTTGACCTGACTTTAACCAAGTTTATGTTGATGGATTTATCTGCTTTAAATGATCGGAGCAATAAGCTGCTGAAGTGTAGTGCTGAGCTATTTGCTTAATTGCTTAATAAATAAAAGATCAGATAGACTGGTGCTTGGTTCTTTACACAATTATCTGACACAACATGCAACCAAAAGCTTTCAGAAGTGGGTGATCTTATCCTAAATTATGTGATATTAATTTTTAAAAGTGAATAGGAATCAAGATTTTTTAAAGGTAATGATTTAAACATTATGATTTATTAGAAAAGCTTAATGTTCAAGTATGAAAAGCAATTGAATCTAATTAAATACAAATATTGTTTCATTACTTGAGTATCTGGAGATTCAACCAATCTAAATCAGGCCAAACTCTTAATTTCTGACCTGTATACCACTTATCCATATTTGAAACAGTGGGCAGGATTTTCCAGCTGAGCTCACACCAAAACCAGAAAATCACACCCAAGGTCAATGGACCTGTGCATGGTCACCCCCCTCCCTCTCCCACGATTCCTGTGGCTTGTTTTGTTTGTATTCTGTCTAGTTCCCTTCAATACTTAAATAGTCCAGTGAGGGGATTCATTGAATGCACATTTTCTGATAGGTTTCTGAAGTTAAACTAAGTCAATAACCATCAATTGAAATATTTTTTATTCAGCATAATTTTGTTTTTCTATTGTACAAACTACATAAACTTATTTGTCTTTGAATTACATTTCTGTCTCACCTGCAGAATGTCAGTGTAATGCCGAATGACGTTTAGGTTCTCCTGAGTTTTCAATGCACTGCTGAATGATGTATGCAAAAGGGTATTATTATACTCCTTTGGAAATGTATTGCGCTCATTTTTAATAAGCACGTTCATATTTTTGTACTCATCATGAAAAGGGATGTAAGTACCAGGAATAGAACATTAACCTTTCCAGGTAGTCATGTCAGATATAGCACAGGCAGACAGAGAGTAATCTGCCACAACAATATAGTACCAAACTCAGAAGAGAAAACCAGCAATTTTTCAATTTCCGCACTAGCCATCCAAGACCTCTCAGGATTGCATTGCCAGTTAACGACAAATTAGGGACAGTCTGTGCTCATAGATCCATGCTCGCTAGGAACTGTACAAATGTTTTATGTTGGACTCTTACAGCTACTAGATAACACTATTATCCCACGAGTCTACGCTGGATTGGAACTCAAGTATGGAGCAGCTTCTAATTCACAGTATTGATACAGAATCTTAATGGATAATAATTATGAATAATAATTAACCACAAATAATTTTAGTGCACTGATGAAATTTGCAGATTGTTACAGTCCCTAAAGAAATAGCTTAAAGTTTAATATTTCAGAGGAATATTCCACCCAAATATATATGCGTTTGGTTTCCTCTTTTCGACTTTCTCCCCTCTTTTCTTGACCATGGCGGATCATATTTCAGTACAGATTCCCAAGTGCTGGCAGCTCTGATGCCTTCCCAAAATTGTTGTTTGTGAGCCTAAAGGGTGTTGGAAATTGTTAAGATACTGGAGAAGATTCAAGAATTGAATAAAATCAAGATTAAAAATGAAATTGGGATAAAATAAAGCAATTGGAGAAAAGAACTGATAAGTGCAACTGTCTGAAGGGGTGTCTTGATAAACAAATTATTGTAGCAGTAAGAAAACAAGTGTTTATCCAAGTGACTTGAGGAAAACTAAGGTATATAGAAATAGGTGTTAGAACGAAAGAAGAGCTGAGTTCAAAATGCTGAGAGAAGAATCTGATTTGCATTTAAACGCTAAAAGCCTGGTCCGAGATGTTATTAAAATAGCATAACATCAAAGGGAAAGGACAGTATAACTGTAGGAGGATAGCTGAGTACAGCAGGAGAGAAATGGCTATGATCAAAGCCACACCCAGCTGGAGAAAGCTGTCTCTCAAGTTGTTGCTCAAAGCTATTGTTTTAAAAACTCAAACAGAGAAGAACCATGACATGGAACTGAAGAAGGTCTACCAATCCTAGAAAATAACCTGTGGGTGGTAACTTTATGCTGGATTTAGATCATAAAGTTACATAATATTGGATGTTGTTTGGGAAAATGGGCATTTCTCAGAGTTCAGGAAACGTAGATAATTGGGAACAAGGATAAACTTCATGAGATACTGTGTATGTATAGTTGTTATTGTAGTTAAGTGTATTGTAGTGTATTATAGTCCTTCTTGTATGTTTTCTTTTAAGTCAATAAATATTCTTTACTAATTGATTACAACAAAGTTGGACTGTTTCTGATTGAGTTTGCCTATTTTTTCTCACATTATACCAAATGGAAAATATATACCACTAAGAACCAGTGTTCCAAATTACCCTTCTGGCTTTTGCGACATCTTTGCATTTAACCTCAATGGAGTTCTTAAGAAAAGGGAGAGAAGAAAAATTATATGTGCATTTATATAACACCTCACCAAATCTCTGAGAAATATTCCAAATTGTTTCACATACCTTTGAAGTACTCTTGATATGTAGGGGAATGAAGTGGAGATTTTGGGTTCAATTGAGGCACTGATCAGACTGTTAGCAATAATCACCAGGGTGGGGGGAAGGTGGCACAGGAATCTCAATCTCCTCTCCATTAAGGCCAATTAACATTTTTGAAAAGCTTGTTAAGAGATTGTCAGGGATCCAAGTTAAAATTTTTGAGGGGTAAGGTAGGTTGTGCATATTTTGAAGAACAGATCATCTGAATGGAGACAGCTACTTAGTGGGGAGCCAGCCATGGTTGCAATGGCAATGCTGCTGAAGACAACTGAATGGCTACCTGCCTGGAAGGAAGGCTCCAGCTAGCAATAGGAGCTTGGCTTTCAGATCTTGGGCCCCGAGTGGTGATGAGGAGCAACGCCCTTTGTAGGAAAGGGTTAACTGGACTAGCTAAATACTTGGCGACAAGAACAGGTCTGAGGTTAGGAACCCTGCAGAGAGTAATTAATCTCCTGACTCCCCAAAGCCTGTCCACAATCTACAAGTCAGGTGTGCGATGGAATACTCTTCCCTTGTCTGGATGAGTGCAGCTCCAACAACACTCAAGATACTTGACAACCATCTAGGACAATGCAACCCAATTGATTGGTACCTCATTTATTCCTTCTGCTATCGATGCACAGTAGCAGTAATTTGTACTATTTACAAAGTGCACTGTAAGAACTCACCAAGCCTCCTTAGAAGCACCTTCCAAATCTATGACCACGACAACAGCAGCAGCTACATTGGAACCTCACCACATGGGAGTTTTCCCTCCACGACACTCACCATTCTGACTTGGAAATGTGTAGCCATCCCTTCACTGTCCCTGGGTCAAAATCTGGGAACTTCCTCCTGAACAGCAGTTAGTGAAGTCCACATCCCATGCATGAATTTAAAAAAGGCAGAACCAGGTATCAGGTGGGCAGGGGAGCGGAAAGAAGTGTATGAAGAAAACGCAGGCCAAACAGCATAATCTGCTGACAGAGCCACCTGGAGATGACTGAGAACAAGAGCTGCAGAAGGTTGAGACTCTTCAAGTGATGGTGACAGATACTTGTGCAGTCATAGCAATTGGCTGTCAAAATCACTTGTGGTCTTGAACTTCTTCACTTCTCAATCCTTCCAAGAATCAGCTATGAACCTTCATAGCATGAAAGGCCGGTTGCACACCTCTTCATCTCACTAGTCACTGATGTTCTCTTTGCCAGAGCTGGATAGCACATTCATTCAATGATAGATACAGCCTCGTAGACACAAAGCATTGGGTTTTGCCTCCACCGCTGGATTCCTCTAGGTGCAAGGCACCCATTGACTGGTCAGTAAGATCCATCAAGTCTTAAAATGGGAAGATAGGTTCTACCAGACAATGGAAATCTCTTGAAGAGGTGGTTAGTGAAATCCCTACAGGAGACTGAGGCAGAGGCAATACCACCAATGTCGCCTGCTTAGCAGCACAGTAGTTGAGTAGGCCATTGGACTTCTGAAAATGTGATTCCAGTGTCTGGTCCAGTAGGGTAGTGGCCTTCAATAATCTCCTGCAAGGATCTTGGTCATTGGAGTATGTACATCAAATTGCTAAAAACAAACAGTGAGATAAACTGTCAATTCATGTCATTTAAGGGAGAAGTATTGGTCAGGGCACTGCGGGGGAATTCCCTAATCTACTGATTGTGTAAACATCTTCCACTTTACCAGAGAGAAGTGAGCTGTCACATGGGAGTTGGAGCCCTGGCACCCAGGGAGTAGCAGACTCCCACTTCTTCAATGCTGACGTAGGTCTAATGCTGGAGGCTGTGAAGGAGAGAATAGTTTCTTTTCTAGGGAATGGCAGGAGGATGTCAGAGGGATGCTGACCTCACTCAAAGCTCATATGCAGTGTGGTCATTCTCCATGCCAACCTTGACATATCAAAAGCAGTCCCTTGCCAAGTGTTCTGTTGCCCTTTGCGCTGCTGTTCCTTTTCTGGGGCTGGGATATGTCCTGGGGAAGCCACGAATGGCTCCACACTTGTACCTCTGGTCCAGGTTTCTGAATTATTAGTCCAGTAACAACATCACTATCCTACCCATGAGATGCTGTGTTATCTAAAACTATGCCTATTTCAATTCACTGATCCTAAACAAGGAAGGAGCTGGCACGGAGGATTTCTGAGGGTCACTTAAGGGCTGGCTTGTGATCCCACTTGATGTCCATGCTTATGTGTTGCAAAACCAAACAGCTATGTCTTTTTGATAGGAACGGCCTGTCTAATCCTTGTTCTGCAAACCCTAGGGTGCTCCAACTCCAATTCCCGGCTCGGGTCACTGTCTGTGTGGAGTTTGCACATTCTCCTCGTGTCTGCGTGGGTTTCCTCCGGGTGCTCTGGTTTCCTCCCACAGTCCAAAGATGTGCGGGTTAGGTTGATTGGCCAGGTTGAAAATTGGCCCTTAGAGTCCTGAGATGTGTGGATTAGCGGGTAAATATGTGGGGATAGGGCCTGGGTGGGATTGTGGTCGGTGCAGACTCGATGGGCCGAATGGCCTCCTTCTGCACTGTAGGGTTTCTATTCTATTCTATTCTGTTGCTACCTCAAAGAATGGTGTCATCAGCTCCTTCCTGTGCTGTCAACCCATAGTGGTGGAGTCGTTATTTTGATTGGCGATCTTGTTGCTTGATGAAATATATACCAGAGTATTTCTGAGCATATCAAAATAAGTCTGGACTATAATTGCAAACAACTCCACAGCAGCAGGAACATTCCATGCTCGAATTGTGTTTTCTCTCAATGAGTTATTCCTTTCAGATACTTCTGTTGGAGATAGTGAATAGCAAATTAGGAAACACAATGGTACAGCAGTTGGGCAGCGTCTGTTTCTAGACCTTTGTTCAACCAAGTCCCAATGAAGTGGGAGATTCCACGTATTAAGGCCACCTTGCAACATTTTGTGCCACAAGGCTAGTAGTTCCAGCAGGTATTCATGCTTACGAAGGCCTTCCTTACACATTGAATTATGAAACAAGTCAGCAGGGTCTGTGACCAGGCTGCACCACTAACACAACAACAACGAACCTTTCTTGAAAACACTAACCCTTCCATATCCTCACCCATGACTACTTAATTACACTTTGGCTACATGAGCAGGCCAGAGGCTGGGAATTCTCCACCAGCTCACTCCCCAAAGCCTATCCACGATCCTAAAGGCACAAGTCAGAAATGAAATGGAATACTCTCCACTTGTCCAGCTGAGTGGAGATTTGGGTGGCACAGTGGTTAGCACTACTGCCTCACAGCGGATAGCACTGCTGCCTCACAGCGCCAAGGACCCGGGTTCAATTCCAGCTTCGGGTCACTGTCTGTGTGGAGTTTGCACCTTCTCCCCGAGTCTGCATAGGTTTCGCCTCCCCCCCCCACAGTCCAAAGATGTGCAGGTTAGGTTGATTGGTCATGCTACATTGATCCTCATGTTAAGGGGATTAGCAGGGTAAGTGTGTGGGGTTACGGGAATAGGGCCTGGGTGGGATTGTGGTCAGTACAGCCTTGATGGGCTGAATGGCCTCCTTCTCTACTGTGGGATTCTATTCTGTGATTCTATGAGTGCAGCTACTTTCAGATACTTCTGCTGGAGATTGATCAAGAAGCTGAACACCATCCAGAACAAAGTAACCTGCTTGCTGGACACTCCATTCACCACCCTAAAAATTCTCTCCCTCCCTCCATTACCAGCATACTGTGGCAACAGTGTGCATTGTATGAAGTTTTAAGTTTATTTATTAGAGTCACAAGTAGACTTACATTAAGACTGCAATGAAGTTAATGTGAAAATTCCCTAGTCACCACACTATGGCACCTGTTCGGATACACTGAGTGAGAATTTAGCATGGTCAATGCATCTAACCAGCACGTCTTTCGTACTGTGGGAGGAAAACGGAGCACCCAGAGAAAACTCATGCAGACACGGAGGAGGAACATGTGGGCTCTGCACAGACAGTGATCCAAGCTTGGGTCCCTGGCGCTGTGAGGCAGCAGTGCTAACCACTGTGCCGCCCAAAATGCACTACAGCAACTCACCAAGGGTTCTTTGACAGCACCTTCCAAACCTGTGACTTCTACCACCCATAGGAAGGGGAGCAGATGCATGGGAACATTACAACCCGCAATCTCCCCTCCAAGCCTGATTTAAACCACATTGCTGTTCTTTCAGTATCACTGGTTAAAATCCTGGAACTCCCTTCCTGACAGCGTGATGGTTGCAAATACATCACATGGACAGTAGCCGTTCAAGAAGGCAGCTCACCACATTCTCTCAAGGCGGTTAGGAATGAGCAATAAATGCTGGCCAAGCCAGTGATGCCTACATTCCCTGCAAGAATAAATAAAAGGATGTCAACACTGGTGTTTGCTTCAAGTTGTGTGGGTGACATAAAATGCTGGAATGAACATGACATTCCCACAGTACCCACAACTTTCACCATTCTGGATTTGTGGCCTTTTGTTTTTACAAAAGTGCCCATGATGAACACCTTGCTATTTTTATGCATTCTATCATTGTAATGACAGCATTTTAAATAGAAGTTCTATCTCAGAATGCAATTATTGTTCTGAATCAGATGATGGCGCAAATCGTTGGTGCAGTTAAAGTATGCAGTCCCAGGAACATTGTAATCTCCACAAATTTCGCGGCTTCCCTGACATTTCACAGCCTGGCCTTCCAGCCTGACATTCATAACACTGTCCTCATGGCACTTTGAAAGCATTTTGAGCCTATTTTCTCTGCATCCGCCTGTTGTGAAAAGAGCAATAGTGGCAGCGTATCACTGACTCCTCTGTTCCGAGCATGGCTGTCATCAGCTTTGTTGGGGACTTCACATAGGCACCCACCTGCGTTAGACAGCTACTACTTTCAAAAATCCAATCAGAGTCCTTTACTGTACATAGGGTCTTGTCACAATTTGGAGTTATCAACGGGCTGTGCATGCAGTAGCCCAACTAGCAGTTCTTAAAGTAACTGCTGCAGGCCATTCAGAAAAAATATACAAGTTGTCTTTTTAAAGAGAGGAACATACAGACATTTTCAGCCTGTTGCTTCTCATCTGTGCCCTCCCTCCATCACACCACAGTTACCTACTCCAACCCTCTTCAATTCATGGCTCTGTGAAAGAGATGCCAGATTTCCCCAATAGATAAGCTGCTTTCAGTATTTACAAATCAATAATAATGAGGCTTGGCCCTTACCGCAACTGGTTGCTCCAAATTGCGCATTAATGTTAAACATAAAAGTTACAAAGATGCATTATGAATGTTTCGACAAGCATGCTAACTAATACAGGACATACTGCTGCCTCTGGGTCTGATAAATTGGATGAATCTATTTTAGATCAATGATCAATAGAAGAACAATGTTAAAACTGATGTCAGAAAAAAACACATTAATGTCCCTTCTCCCACATTCGAAAGGCATTTCATCATACATTCAGCACTATGAATACATAATTAAATTAACTCTGTAAATTGGTAAAAATAGAACTTGCTACTGCTTCTTTCTCTTGTTTTCTGTCAATTGTAATTTAAAGCAAATAAGTTATACAGTTCAGAATAAATGAAGTAAATTACATTTTAATTGATGCTTCACATTGAGTTGCCTTATACGAAATTAGCTAAGTATATGATCATATCACATTCAATATGTCCTAAAATATTATGTATGACTACATTATGGTAATTAATAAATAACCAAATGCAGCTGCAGATCACATTACATTTCTCGCCCACCCAATCTGTAATGCGCACTGTAATGAAAGTAGCCAGGATTGATCAGAGAAAGCCACTGTTCTAAGGAGGATGAATTGTTCCACTAGACTAGACATCCTTTTTCTATTTGTGATTTTGCTTTGACTTCTGTTGGTTGGGTTGCTTTACAATTATCTTTTCTCGTCTTGTTCGACCAGAGAGTAGTTTCTTCGGTTAAATTTTGGCAAATAAATATAGTGCTGATCTGAACATTATTAATTTAAAGAGCATAATCCTCAGAAGATTTACAAAACGTCAGCGTAATTTTCTTATGTTTGTTACAATTTAAAGCTTACAAGATTAATATATTTTGGGACACTAGTTTTAAATGTAGGGTAAATGGTGGTCACCTGGCCTGTCCTACAATCTGCTTGAAAGTAAACCTAGGTGTTTTTATTGTTAGAGATCAAAGAAAGGCTTAGAATGTTTTACTGAGAAGAAGGTGCAAGCCATATATGCTTGGAGATAATGGCAGCAGTTTCTGAGTTTACAATGAAAGGCTAAGGAAGGTGTTGTAGGTACCAGGTTGTAATGGTTGTGCTGTAAACTGTCCACTTACTTTTAAGACGAAAGGGAGTGGAGGTCAAGAATAGCTAACTCGCATTTCCACCTAATCCAAGATTAATTTAATAATCATTAAAAAAGGCTTTACTGCTGGTGGTGGATTTAAGAAACGCAGTGAAAACTGAGGAAAGTGCCGAGAAACAGTCAAAGTTACGACTCAGCGAAGTGGAAATATGGGAACCACTTGGAAGCTGGAAGCATTTGTAGTCTTTTTGTGATAAGGGCTGGAATTTGGTGGGGAGTGTGATGTGTGATAACAGGGGAAAGTTCTTCTCTGTAGTTTAAAGTACAAGTTGCCTTCAAAAAAGAAAAATGATGCTTAGTCAAAGTTACTTGTTACAGCAAACGTTTCAAAATGAAAACTTGATGCATCATTCTTTTAGCCATTAACTGGACAATTGTTTTTTTTACTAAAAAGTTAATGGTCTCCAGGGAGATCATAACATTATTTAATTGCTGTCAGGCATTGGCCTGAATTCTTTGGCTATTCATGCCAGCGGAATTCTCAGGTCCCACCAGCAGTGGGTTTCCCGGTGGCGTGGGGTGCTATCACCTTCTGCTGCCGAGAAACACGCAGCTGGGAGACCAGAGAATCCTGCCTATTATTAACTTGTACAGTGCATGTTTAATACGGCTTTAAGATAAAGATTTTACAAAATGCTTCCACTTCCATATATTTTTGTTCCACATTCCTAGACACTAAAAAATCTGCACAACTTCTCTCTCGATGTAAAAAAAAATACATTAATTAAAAAACAAATGTCAATTAGTCCAAAAATGTGTGTGTGGGTGTGTTGTGTGTGTGTGCATAGTTTAGGATGGTTTGTGTGTGTGTGTAGCAAAAGAGCTACCAAATAAACCTGTTGGACTTTAACCTGGTGCTGTGAGACCTCTTACTGTGTTTACCCCAGTCCAACGCCGGCATCTCCACATCATAACTGAAGTATGACAGCCTTACTTCTATGTTCGATTCCTCTCATAATAAAGGATAACATTACATTACACTCTTAATTGCTTTGTGACTCATGCACGAGAATACCTGGATCCCTCGGAATTCTGAACATGACACACACCACATACACAACAACTGAACAACGAGGAACACGACAGACAGTTACCCGCAGATCCGACCAAAGAACACACCCATCAACTCAAAAGACTTTGATCCGGACCTTCAGAGCACCCTCCGTGCTCTCATCCCATGTACTCCCAGCGTTGGAGATCTCTACTGCCTCCCGAAGATACACAAGGCAAACACACCTGGCTGTCCCATCGTATCGGGCAATGGGATCCTGTGCGAGAATCACTCCGGCTCCGTCGAGGGCATCCTGAAACACATTGTACAAAGAACCCCCAGCTTTTGTCGCGACACTACGGACATCCTACAGAAACTCAGCACACATGGAGCAGTTGAACCAGGAGCGCTCCTCGTCACAATGGATGTCTCGGCACTCTACACCAGCATTCCCCACGACGATGGCATTGCTGCAACTGCCTCAGTACTCAACGCCGACAACTGCCAGTCTCCAGATGCAATTTTACAACTCATCCGCTTCATCCTGGACCACAATGTCTTCATCTTCAACAACCAGTTCTTCATCCAGACACACGGAACAGCCATGTGGACCAAATTCGCACCTCAATGTGCCAACATCTTCATGCACAGGTTCGAACAAGAGTTCTTCACCGCACAGGATCTTCAACCGATGCTATACACTAGATACATCGATGACATTTTCTTCCTTTGGACTCGTGGTGAACAATCACTGAAACAACTATATGAATACATCAACAAGTTCCATCCCACCATCAGACTCACCATGGACAACTCTCCGGAATCGGTTGCATTCTTGGACACACGCATCTCCATCAAAGACAGTCACCTCAGCACTTCACTGTACCGCAAGCCCATGGATAACCTCACGATGCTCCACTTCTCCAGCTTCCACCCTAAACATGTTAAAGAAGCCACTGCCTATGGACAAGTCCTCCGTATACACAGGATCTGCTCAGATGATGAGGATTGTAACAGACACCTCCAGACGCTGAAAGATGCCCTCATAAGAACAGGATATGGCGCTCGACTCATCGATCGACAGTTCCGACCCACCATAGCGAAAAACCGCACCGACCTCCTCAGAAGACAAACACGGGACACGGTGGACAGAGTACCCTTCGTCATCCAGTACTTCCCCGGAGCGGAGAAGCTACGACATCTCCTCCGGAGCCTTCAACATGTCATTGATGAAGACGAACATCTTGCCAAGGCCATCCCCACACCCCCACTTCTTGCCTTCAAACAACCGCTCAACCTCAAACAGACCATTGTCCGCAGCAAACTACCCAGCCTTCAGGAGAACAGTGACCACGACACAACATAACCCTGCCACAGCAACCTCTGCAAGATGTGCTGGATCATCGACACGGATGCCATCATCTCACGTGAGAACACCATCCACCAGATACACGGTACATCCTCTTGCAACTCGGCCAACGTTGTCTACCTGATACGCTGCAGGAAAGGATGTCCCAAGGCATGGTACATTGGGGAAACCATGCAGACGCTGCGACAACGGATGAATGAACATCGCTCGACAATCACCAGGCAAGAGTGTTCTCTTCCTGTTGGGGAACACTTCAACGGTCACGGGCATTCGGCCTCTGATCTTCGGGTAAGCGTTCTCCAAGGCGGCCTTCACGACACACAACGCAGAGTCGCTGAGCAGAGACTGATAGCCAAGTTCCGCACACATGAGGACGGCCTCAACCGGGATCTTGGGTTCATGTCACACTATCTGTAACCCCCATGACTTGCCTGGGCTTGCAAAATCTCACTAACTGTCCTGTCTGGAGACAATACACATCTCTTAAACTGTGCTTAACGCTCTCTCCACTCACATTGTCTGTATCTTTAAGACTTGATTACCTGTAAAGACTCGCATTCCAACCATTATTTTGTAAATTGAGTTTGTGTCTTTATATGCCCTGTTTGTGAACAGAACTCCCAATCACCTGACGAAGGAACAGCGAGCGCTCCGAAAGCTAATGGCTTTTGCTACCAAATAAACCTGTTGGACTTTAACTTGGTGTTTGTGAGACTTCTTACCATACTTCAGTTACACAGGGCATTGCTGAGACCCCATCTCGAATACTGTGTGCTGTTTTGGTTTCCTTATTTAAATAAGGACGTAAATGCATTGGAGGTGGTTCAGAGCAAGTTTACTAGATTGATACCTGGAATGAGTGAAAGATTGGACAGATTGGACTCATTTCCACTGGAGTTTAGAAGAATGAGGGATGACTTGATTGCAGTATACGCGATCCTGAACAGTCTTGACCAGATGGATGTAGAAAGGATATTTTCACTTGTGGGTGAGTCCAGCGCTACAGAACACTGTTTTAAAATTTGGGGACACCCTTTTCGGACAGAGATGAGGAATTTTTTTTTCTCCCCGAGGGATGTGTGACTTTGGAACTCTCTGTCTCAGGTGATGGTGGACGCAGGGTGATTGAATATTTTTAAGGCAGAGATAGATAAGTTATTGTTAGGTAAGGGAATCATGTGTAGATGGGAATGTGGAATTTGAAACACAAACAGATCAGCTATGATCTTGTTGAATTGTGGAGCATGTTTGGGAGGCCAAAAGCCTACCTGTGGCTCCTCTTTCATCTGTTTGTATGTGTGTCTACCTAAAATAGTTTTTGTAAGATTTTAAGCTTTTGGTCCTTTCTCTTTAGTGCTGAGGGAACATAGACAGGTCCAGACACCATTAAACTGCATAGGATGATCTAACCATTGCAAGCTGTCCATAGGATATCCGCCACTTCGGAGGTCAAACAAAGTCATCTATGAAATAAAGCTTTTACCACATTCAAGGTGAAAAATGGAATTAGTATTGAAACGTATTTTGCCTGCCCCACAAATCCTACTTAGAATCTGAAGGCTAAATCTATTTTGAAAATTGCTTTATAATAGTATAACACTATTATTCATTCCTTCATTAACTCACTCTCATATGCAGGCCCCTCAGCTTTAGAAAATGATTAATATCAGTGATGAGGCAGCAGCTTCACTGATGCATTAAAAAAAATAAACTTGCGTAAGACTTAACTAAATATTGCTCCATGAGCTGTGCAGCCATCAGGAAGGATATGGACATCTTTGTTACAAACTTGTCATGCAGGTCATCTGGTGGAGGAAAAGTTTCCAAATCCTTTTCGAGCTGTTGAAGCTGTTTCTCCATCTGCTTAAGGTTCTTCTCCATGTTTTCTACACATACTGTAAAAGGAAGACAAAATTAAACCTTTTAACCTGCACGATATGGGAAAAATAAAGTGAACTGTTTTAATTATTGCAATGATAAATTCAATATTGTGCAAAGAGTACAGTCAATGTGACTTTCTTCCAGATTTCAGGGAACACAAGTTGTATGAATATGCCATCGTGCTCACATCATTGCAACATAATTTAACCCTTAAACAGCTAGGCAAATGAGAGACACCCCCATCTCCTTTGAGAAATCATTTGACTTTGTTTGCAGCTCATATACTGAGGCACTGAACTGAACATCAGTAATATAAAACTACTGAAACATCAGGGACAATTTTATGACTGCAATATTTTATCTATAAAACAATAAGCGACTAAAACACTACTTTGTATGAAACATTCAAACATTTAATTTGTCATTTAAAAAAAATCCTGTTTAAACATTTGCATTTTCTTCAATTCATTAACCAGCTCATTCTATCTCCTAGCTTATTATAAATGTGAAATGCAGTTCTTTCACCCTACATCATTGGTAAATATGAGAAATACTCTTATCAATGAAAGACCCTTGCATTGCTTAGAAATTGGACAGTAAATTGAAGGTTTAAATTGTGAAGATTGGGCATGCGGTTAGATGAAGTCAAACCTTGACGGGAAAATTGTATCAAAACTAGGACATATTGGAGACTGACAAGTAAACTAACCAGGGCTTGTTCCTGCTTAACAGCTACCTCAACTGCAGCACTGAGAGTTAAAGTCTATGACAACGACAACATTATTGAAACAGATCTCATGGCCTCTTGAATCTAAGGAAATGTCTCTATTGTATGCTAATTTATTTGTTTGAATGTTACAAAATAATATAGTTTTGAAAAGGTTCCTTAAATGTATCAAGAACCCAAGTAGACACTTGCACATAACATATACTTTTCTTCCTCACCATGGAATACATACCTGCATACACAACAATAATTTTTAGGAATGCAGAAAACAATGCAACAGTAAATCAACAAATATTAAGTCTCCATTTTTCAAACACAGTTTATACAATGCCACCTGCAGGAGACAACAACTACTTCCTTGATCTACTAACAATACTCCAACACAAAATAGTGATAACAGTGAACTTTCAAAGTAAGAAATGCAGATTGGCAACCATGAGTCCAGAAGCTGCTATGTTTCACATCACTTGTCCAGGACATGGAATGCTAAGTACTAAGTACATAAGAACAGAAGAAATACGAGCTGGAGTCGGCCATTTGATCCACTCTACCTTCCTGCACTATTCCCATATCCTTCAATTGACTTCGCACCCAAACACTTATTGACCTCTTTCTTGAACATACTCAATGATTCAACAGCTATAGCTCCCTGGGGTAGACATTTCCAAAGATTCACAACTCTTTAAGCGAAGAAACATCTCAGTCCTAAATGGCTGACCCCTTATTCTAAAACTGTGGTCCTGAGTTCTAGATTCCCTAATCAGGGCAAACATCTTTTCTCTCAAGCCCTTTGAGAATTTTATATGTTCAAATTAGATGTCTTATTCTTCTAAACTTCAGGGAACATAGGCCTAGTCTTTTCAATCTCTTCTCATAGGACATCCCAAGTACCAGTTGAGTAAGCATTTGTTATACTCCCTCTAGGGCAAGTTTCCTTTTTGGGTAAGGAAACCAAAAATACACACAATCCTCTGGATATAGCCTCAACAATGTCCTGTATAATTGTAGGGAGACTTATTTGTTCTTTTATTTCAATTGCAATGTAACAAAGACAATGTGCTATTTGTCTTCCTAATTGCCTGCATGCTAACTTTCCGTGATTCATATGCAAGGACACTCAGGTCACTTTTGAATGCAAACACTTCCCTGTCCCTTAGCACTCAAAAAGTGTTATTCTACTTCTTATATTTCCTGCCAAACTGGATAACTACACACTAAACCACATTGTTTTCTATCTACCATATTCCTGCTCACTCATTCAACACCATCTCCCTCTGCAACCTCTTTGCGTCCTCTTCATCATTTATTTTCCTAACGAGCAAACTTGGATACATTGCACTTAGTCCCCTCATGTGATCTGTTCATATGGACTGTAAACAGCTGAGGCTCAGGTACTGATTCTGCTAGTTCCAACCTGCTGGTCTGAAAATGTCACATTTATTCCTACTTTCTGCCCATATAGACAATCCTCAATCCATGTTGATTTTGCCCAATCCCATTAGTTCTGATTTTGTGCAACAATTGCTTTGTGGCACGTTATTGAATGATTTTTTGAGAATCTAAGTACACCACATCCCCTGGTTCCTCGTTATCCATTCCACTAGCAACATCCTCAAAAGCCTCCCAACATATTTGTCAACACAAATTCCTCTTCGTAAATAGGTGTTGACTATACTTAATGATAGTACGATTTTCTAAGTGTCCTAATAAGAGATTTGAGCATCTTGCCTTCGACTGATGAGAAGCTAACTGGCTTACAGTTTTGTTTTCATGCTTCTTCCTTTCCTACATAATGGAACTCAGCCTTGAACTACGGCAACAGAACTGGAACAGATTGGTAATCCTAGAAAACCGATTTCAAACAACTTCTCACAACACTAAGAGTACAGCACTTGAAAGGTTGATGTTCATTTCTATTTGTGCTTATTTTCCTACCTACTAACGTATTGCAATTGAATGTTGTTGGCACGAAACTTTCAGAAGATCTATGTTTTACATTTGTGGTCTTTTCGGTGGATACATCTTAAATCAGGATACCAAGATTTCTTATTACTAATGGTATGAGATATATACGTTAGAAAATCATGATAAATGAAAAGTCAGACACTCCAGTAATTGGGAATGTGTTCTGGTGGTTGTATATTTTTTTAAAACAATTTTAAAATGAAAATTGTAGTGGAGACGGGTTGGCTGGGTTGATGCAACTAATGTTTTGATATGGGGACAAGCATAACAACACTGTAAATAGATATTTACCTAAGGTAAGCTGGTAACAGCTTGGGGTCAAATGCAATCCTGTCACAGGGAGACAGTGGGATAGAGGTGATGACAAGCATATAATGTTTATGTCAGGAGCCAAAAATGATGGTATTGGTGTTCCCAACTTTTCACTGGAGGATGTTGCAGATGACCCAGGACTGGTTTTCAGATATGACAGCACAGATGTAGTTGAAAGGTTGAGAGCTGGTGGAGATGGTTGCCATTTGTACAGATTTAAAAAAAAATTCATTCATGGAACTTGGGCGTCGCTGGCTGGTCAGATTTATTGCACATCCCCAGTTGCTCAAGGGCAGTTGAAAGTTAAGACCTCTGGAGTCACATGTCGGCCAGACCAGGTAGGGACAGCAGATCTCCTTATCTAAAGGACATTCATGAACCAGATGGGTTTTTCCGACAATCAACAATGGTTTCACGGTCATCAGTAGATACTTAATTCCAGATTTTTATTATTGAATTCAAATTCCACCATGACAGGGTCAAACCCAGGTCCCCAGAACATTAGCTGAGTTTCTGGATTAACAGTCTAGTGATCATACCACTTGGCCATCAACTTCCCTTATAGATATGAAAACTGACCTTATGTTTGCAGTTTAAAAGCCTACACGTACATGAGGAAGAGTGTTATGTATTTGTATTAATTCTAAGCCAATTCTTATTAGCTTACTGAAATTCTGTTGTGTTAGTGCATTTATGATGTCACTGGAAGTGACTACACAAGTCCCAAGCACAGAAAACAGACAGAGAAGAAACAGCCATGTAAGGGCATCTGTAAATAAAGCTTCATTGTTTCAAACCCTCTGTGCTCCCTAGTGTCATTCTCCAATATACAACAAAAAGGAGGTTACGGTGCAGGAGTGGGAAGAGAAACCTTTGCTGGAGATACTGGAGCTGGATACAGCAGGATAGCTTTGAGTGCAAAGACAGAGCCACCTTTGGAGATGCAGCACGGTGGGTCTAACTCTGTTTAAAGATGTATAGAGGAGGAAGGAGATGAGATATATACCATGGTGACAGTCTCAGAGAACATCACTAATGACTTTCATAGAAATCATAGAAACCCTACAGTGCAGAAAGAGGCCATTTGGCCCATCGAGTTTGCACCGACCACAATCCCACCCAGGCCCTACCCCCATATCCCTACATATTTACCCGCTAATCCCTCTAACCTACACATCTCAGGACACTAAGGGGCAATTTTTAGCATGGCCAATCAACCTAACCCACACATCTTTGGACTGTGGGAGGAAACCGGAGCACCCGGAGGAAACCCACGCAGACATGAGGAGAATGTGCAAACTCCACACAGACAGTGACCCAAGCCGGGAATTGATCCCGGGTCCCTGGAGCTGTGCTAACCACTGTGCCGTCCTTGATTAAGGATGGCTTGGTGCTGTGGCAGGAGCTGATCAGTGATTTAGACAGGAAGTTTTCGAAGAGATTTAAGACTTTAAAGGGCAAAGGGAGGTTTGATGTGTTACTCAACTTCACCAACCAGTATGGGTCTAAAAGAAAAGCCATAGCTGCTTTCTTTGCTGGAGAAAGTTTATTGACTTATTTAAGTCCACACTATTCCCATCCCTAGTATTCCAGCTATCCCCATTTATCGGGGCAGGGAAAAGAGGGAGAGTATTAAAGCCAGCTGAAAAGCTGACCCTGTCTCCATGACAAAGAAGTCTAGAGCCTCCTTGCACTTTTTATTGGAGGTACAGGACTTGATGGCCACGGAATGTTCATTCATAACATGGCCAAACAGTTTGATTATCAACTTGCAAACCCTACCAATAAGCCTGTGGCAAGTGGCAAGAGCAGGAGAGTTCCCAGGTCAGCCAGAACCTATAGAAGGCAATGGCAAATTGTGTAAGGCTTTGCCAAGCATAGCCATGGACCAAAACATGGATTCCTTGGTTGTGAACACCATCATAGGGCATAGCACCTGAGGAGAGGAGAGAGCGAGAGAGAGAAAGTATATACACAGAGTATCACATTATCTAACATTTGGGTGTGACATAACTCAGCTGTGATGATCCAAGATTAGTTGGTTACATTATTTTGCAGAACTAAAATGCTATAAATATACACAGCCACATCTTGAGTACATTATCCTAGTTTGACTTCTGCTGGTAAAATGAAAGAAATTAGAAAAGCAAGGAAGAAAATCTGGAGCAGTGATAATTAGCAGGATCTCAGAGTAACTGACTGAAAGTTTTGGAGTTCAAGTAAATCTATGATCAAAAATATATTTTTTCAAATTCATGATAGCCTTCATCAATGTTGGAGTAAAATCAAAATTAAAGGATACAAGATGGTTACCTGGCACAAAATGGACTCAGGGAAAAGACATTAAGACGTGCTGACTTGGCCACAGACATTGAGCAAGTTAAAACATGTTAGTGTCTAAATTGCTGCAGGAAACAGATCAGACCTTGAGGCACCTTAGCTTGAGATAAAGCAGAGCCAAAACAATGAGTTTTTGTAACAAGATCAGTCTTTGATGGGGAAATAAATGCATAACGATGTGTTAACTGCCGACGTCCGTTCTTGTCCATTATTTGAAAATGTATAAAAGATGCTCAACTGCCATTTTAAAGTTGAGAAGGTGACTGCGCGCACTGCGGAGAGCCCAGCGCTTCTCCTAAAACTTTGTCCGATAAAACTGCGTGTTGAATCTTTAAGTCTGACTCCGAGTGGTGATTTTCCCACAACAATCTACCACCTATAAATTGAGAACAATATTTTAAAAAAAGCTCCTACTAATCTAATTTATCCTACTGGTCTAAATAAAACTTGTACATTGTGGACCAAGTTCAATTTTATTTGATGATTTTATACGAAATATAAATTGATTAAGGTACAGCAGATGGTTTAATAAAGAACAAAAATTCATAAATTGAATGAAAGTGAAACATAAAATGAGACACAATACGAAGGGGTCTTTTCCAATTAATGGCACTGTAAAGTTCTTTGTTATATCATGAACAATGAGGTACAAGAAAGTATGTTCATAGAAAATCTTTTATCACCCACAAGAAAACATTTTCAGAAAGTCATGAGTAATCAAAGTCTGTGCTCTGGATTGCTTCTCTCACAGACAACAAACTTGTGACAAGAGAGTGATGACTAGAAAAAAGTCCCAAGAGCAGCATCACGGAAAAGTCATATAATGGCTGGAATTTTCTGTGAATCAGAGAGGAGACAAAGGCAGTCCTGCTCCAAAGTCCAAATTTCTGATCTCGTTGAGATTTCATGCCAGCTGGTCAATTAATGGTTAGCAAGTAGGGGGTCTGACCATTCAGCAGCTGGAGGTGGAAACTCAGGCAGTGATTATGTTGTCAACTATCATGGTCCAGTATGCTGCTGCCATTGTCGAAGGGCTGCCAGCACTGGAATGTTGCTTCAGGCCTCCTTTCCCACTACTGCAGGGTTGCTTCAGGCAATTCCCGTCAAGACCTCCAGCCAGCAGAGCAGGTTGGGGATTGGGTGAAGGCCTGAGGAATGAGACTCTTGTGGCATGGCAGAGGGAAGATCCCAAGTGGTCCCGAGGTTCAGTGAGAACTGCAGCACAGGCAGAAGCCACCAATGTCTGAGTGCTACAGTAAAAGCTCACACTGAGATCATGAGGTCTCTGCTTGTTGCCATGCATGCCCAGATTGGTGCCACGCAGGTTCAAGTTGCTGCTATCTTGGTTGGAGGTATCAGTGCTCACAGGGGTTTTCAGATTTTCAATAATAATCCAGCAATCTGTGCTTCAGCAGATTACTAATGGTGCCGAGGAGTGTCCCCAAGGAACGCCCAATGGCTCTCTTTGGATGCTCACTATGCTTTTACCTGTGTCACTCTGCCAATGTTCATATTGCTGCCTGCCAGCCAGCCCAAATTACATATGCCCATGTCAAAATGGTAGAGTCCAAAGGCAGGCCCTCAAGAACAAGAGTTCCCACATTGAAATTAAGTAACCATCAACCATACTGCAGCCACTGAGGTAACACTATGCAGGAGGACAAGGCAGGCAAAAACACCTGCAAGACAGATGGTAAGGGAAAGGATGAAGAGTATTGGACATTTATTTGAGGTGTTGTTGGAGAAAATTGATCTGGAATAGTTATGTTGTGTTTTGTTTCAGGATTTTAGCCGAGAGCATGCTGTGATGGCCTATATTACAAAATCTAGACTTGACCAGTTGGCAAGTGAGGGTCAGGAACTCCAAATCCCAACAGGCCCTGGGAGTTTCCATGCATGCACAGCCTGGGATCCAGAGGGAAACAGGAGGAATAGGAAATAGTCTAGCTTTAGGGAGAAGAGCCCAGTGGCGTACCACAGTGATTGGTGCACACTCCTTTGCCATTTGTAGTGTACATTAATAATCTAGATGTGAATGTGGGAGGTATGATCAGTAAGTTCGCAGCTGGTGTGGTAAAGAGCGATGAGGAAAGCCTCAGGTTACAGGGCAATATCGATGGGCTGGTCAGATTGACAGAAAGGTCGATAATGGAATTTAATCCTGGAAAGTGTCAGGTGCTGCATTTTGGGAGGACTAACAAGGCAAGGGAATATAGAATGGACAGTAGGACACTAGGAAGTACAGAGGACCAGAGGAAACTTAAGTACCTGTCCAAACATCCCTGAAAGCAAAAGGACAGATAGATAAGATGGTTAAGAAGGCATATGGGATACTTGCCTTTATTACCTGAGACATAGGATATAAGAGCAGAGAGGTTATGATGGAGCAGTATAAAACACTCACTAGGGCACAGCTAAAGTAGTGTGTGCAGTTCTGGCTGCCACACTATGGGAAGGATGTGGTTGCACCAGAGAGCATGCAGAGGAAATTTACCAGGATGTACCCTTAGAGTCATAGAGGTTTACAGCATGGAAACAGGCCCTTCGGCCCAACTTGTCCATGCTGCCCTTTTTTAAAAAATCCCTAAACTAATCCTAATTGCCCGCATTTGGCCCATATCCCTCTATACCCACCGTACCCATGTTACTATCTAAATGCTTTTTAAAAGATAAAATTGTACCCACCTCTACTACTACCTCTGGCAGCTTGTTCCAGACACTCCCCACCCTCTGTGTGAAAAAATTGCCCCTCTGGACACTTTTGCATCTCTCCCCGCTCACCCTAAACCTATGCCCTCTAGTTTAGACTCCCCTACCTTTGGGAAAAGATATTGACTATCTACCCTGTCTATGCCCCTCATTATTTTATAGACCTCTATAAGGTCACCCCTCAGCCTCCTACGCTCCAGAGGAAAAAGTCCCAGTCTATCCAGCCTCTCCTTATAACTCAATCCATCAAGTCCTGGTAGCATCCTAGTAAATCTTTTCTGCACTGTTTCTAGTTTAATAATATCCTTTCTATAATAGGGTGACCAGAATTGCACACAGTATTCCAAGTGCGACCTTACCAATGTCTTGTACAACTTCAACAAGATGTCCCAACTCCTGTATTCAATGTTCTGACCAATGAAACCAAGCATGCCGAATGCCTTCTTCACCACTCTGTCCACCTGTGACTCCACTTTCAAGGAGCTATGAACATGTACCCCTAGATCTCTTTGTTCTGTAACTCTCCCCAACACCCTACCATTAACTGAGTAAGTCCTGCCCTGGTTCAATCTACCAAAATGCATCACTTCACATTTGTCTAAATTAAACGCCATCTACCATTCGTTAGCCCACTGGCCCAATTGATCAAGATCCCGTTGCAATTGGAGATAACTTTCTTCACTGTCCACTATGCCACCAATCTTGGTGTCATCTGCAAACTTACTAACCATGCCCCCTATATTCTCATCCAAATCATTAATATAAATGACAAATAACAGTGGGCCCAGCACTGATCCCTGAGGCACACCGCTAGTCACAGGCCTCCAGTTTGAAAAACAACTCTCTACAACCACACTCTGGCTTCTGTCAAGAAGCCAATTTTGTATCCATCTAGATTCCTCACCCTGGATCCCATGAGATTTAACTTTATGCAACAACCTACCATGCGGTACCTTGTCAAAGGCCTTGCTAAAGTCCATGTAGACAACATCAACTGCACTGCCCTCATCTACCTTCTTGGTTACCCCTTCAAAAAACTCAATTAAATTTGTGAGACATGATTTTCCACTCACAAAGCCACGCTGACTGTCCCTAATTAGTCCTTTCCTCTCTAAATGCCCGTAGATCCTGTCTCTCAAAATACCTTCCAACAATTTACCCACCACAGATGTGAGGCTCACTGGCTTGTAGTTCCCAGGCTTTTCCCTGCAGCCTTTTTTAAACAAAGGCACAACATTTGCCACTCTCCAATCTTCAGGCACCTCACCTGTGACTATCGATGATTCAAATATCTCGGCGAGGGGACCCGCAATTTCCTCCCTCGCCTCCCACAACGTCCTGGGGTATACTTCATCAGGTCCCGGGGATTTATCTATCTTGATGCACTTTAAGACTTCCAGCACCTCCTTCTCTGTAATATGTACACTCCTCAAGACATCACTATTTATTTCCCCAAGTTCCCTAACATCCATGCTTTTCTCAACAGTAAATACTGATGAGAAATATTCATTTAGGATCTCACCCATCTCTTGTGATGACCTTGCTGATCTTTAAGAGGCCCTACTCTCTCCCTTGTTACTCTTTTGCCCTTTATGTACTCTTGGCTGGAGCATTTCAGCTATGAAGTCACAAGAAGTAGAACTCTTGAAAGAGGACTTAAGAAGCCCAAATGATAAACTTGTGGAGCAAATTCAACAAAGGTGGATCTTCAATTAAAGCTTGAAATTCAGCTATCAGAAATTTCTATTGAGTATCGTGAGGAACATTTTGAACAGATTGAAGACTTATTGCAGTGCTGGGCAATCTGTGGCCTGCCCATCAAGGTTGGAAATGCGGCCCATGAATCATTAGTAAAGGGGGTGAAAGTGGAGTTTGTGAGAATGAGACTGGAGCTAGGATCTAAAAGAGTTTAAGAAAGTGTGATCGCGGAACAGTTCGTTGGTGAATATTTTACTTGTTTTCCTCCTTTATCTTTTAAATACTGGTACAATTTAATGGCAACTGTAAGGTTTTCTTCACAATAAGGCTTCTATAATAACAGTAGTAAAATTGTTGGGAGCAGTAGGTTTATTAATAAAATAAAGATAAATAAATAACTAATAAATATCTCAAACCTGTGAGATTAGGAAATGTAGTCCTTATAGTTGTAGGTGGGACTAATATTGATAAGCACAGTAAATTGTAATACACGCAAGTGTAAATATTTCTTTTGTTCTCCCCATTTGAAGATGATGACAGTTCTATTAATATATGAATGATTAAACATTTTTATAACTCATTATGAAATATTTGACGTGAAATAAATGCATTTAATCTTATTCATGGGGTCATATTTAGTGCACATGACCAATTTCAATCTTGCGGCCCACTGAGATGAAGGAGGGCCATTCATGCGGCCCACTCCTAGGCTGCTGATCACTGATTTAATGAATAAAGTAAAACAAATCTAAGGAGCAGTCAGTGACCATGGAAAGATCCCCAAATGAACATAACGTCATGTGACATTATTAGGCTTGTGTAAAGTTCTGCAAATGACTCTGAAACAAGGGCAAATGAATTCACTGAGTAGTTGATGAGCTTAACTCACTAAAAACAGCTGCTGAGGTGAATAAAAGATTAATAAGATTGGAAAAGGATTGGAAAATAAGAGGAAACAAATATTTGGATGAAATTGTGAAAGACGTTGAAGCGTCAGTGAGAAGAATATGAAAGTGTGCTGAGAGCTGTAGTACATCTCCTGGATAAACTAGAAAATTACTTGACTAATGACCGGAGTCAGCATCTGTTGTTGATCAAGACCATAAAACGATAAAATCTGTTGTGAAGGAAGTGATTGAGGAAGATAATTGTGAAGCTAGTTATCAATCAGGCATACATGATCTCCATAGCAAACTTAAAGGACTGATTGAAAGTATTTTTCTTTTAACAAAGAAAATGAGAAAAAAAACATTTTCCTCTGTATTTAAGTTAAGAAAACTACGTGAACGCCATTTGTATCATGTTATACTTCACTACTCATTCACTGAGCGGAGGAGGAATCCGAAGTCAGTTCCTTAACATAGGTTTGTTCACAAAATCCAGAGGACATAGGCAGAAACTCTCTTTTCCCTCCCCACACAGATAGAAATAGGTTCTTATCAATACTTAGGCATAATGCCCTAACCTTTCTCCAGTTAGTAACAGTTGTTCTCACCTGCAACTAAAGCATGTACTTCATTTTGGTAGGATTGCAACATTAATATCAGATATGTGACGATACTGTGCCTTTAAGAAATGTATTTTAATCATGTTTCTTTGCAACTTTTTGAAGCAGTTCCTTTGCAAGTTTTTATTGGCCCAGTTTTGTCTGTTGCCGGTGTCCTCTAACTGTTACTGAAGCAATATAATGGGCCGCTTGTTTATTTTTAATCTGGACTAACACAGTGTCCTGTGGATTTTATGGTCCTTTTGGAATTATTGGGTGGAGCATGATTTACAGGTCGCATGCTGCCTGGGGACAGTTTTTTTCCTATAGCAAAGTGCACAGGATTTAGTTTCAGTTTGGATGCTATTCGGTTGAGACACACAAAGCAGTGGCTGTTGTTTTCCCTTCTTTCTGGAGTTGAAAAATTCTGCTGTCTATTAGTTGCTGGCTAGAAGCTGGTGGAGGCTGGCAGTGTCTCTGCCTTTCTCTCTCTCCAGAGGCGTGCTGAAAGTTCCAGGACTAGGAAGTCTCAGTGTTTCAATCCAACATATGTGCGGGTTAGGTTGATTGGCCAGGTTTAAAAAAAAATTGCCCCTTAGAGTCCTGGGATGCGTAGGTTAGAGGGATTAGTGGGTAAAATATGTGGGGGTAGAGCCTGAGTGGGATTGTGGTCGGTGCAGACTCAATGGGCCGAATGACCTCCTTCTGCACTGTAGGGTTTCTATGATTTCTATGATAAAGAACCAATTCACAGCAGGTGTTAAAAAGCTGCAAAATCCAGCATCATATGAGCACACTTGGTTTTTGTGCCAAGCCTAGAAAGGTGTGTGTGTGTGGTGTTTGACTTGGAATATCATAGTTAGCTGTTAAGGTTTGTACCATGTCATGCTTATTTCTTGTGATTGGTAAACGTTATGCTGATTTTTCTCATTTTATTGACTTGTTTCGATTAAACCTTTGTAACTTTATAATTGCAGAACAAAATGAAAGGTTTAACAGTGCCACACGCGATAAGCTGCTTGTTAGAACTGTATAATATTAAGTACAACTTGTAAGACATTGGAGTGATTTTGTGGCCGAACTCTCCGGACACGTGTTCGCTGGCACAAAATCCGAAGAAAGTCAGAAAGCATGATTCTCGCTGGCGAGAATGGGGTGGCACGGTAGCACTGTGCCACTGTGTCACAGCTCCAGGGATCTGGGTTCGATTCCCGGCTCGGGTCACTGTCTGTGTGGAGTTTGCACATTCGCCCTGTGTCTGCGTGGGTTTCCTCCGGGTGCTCCGGTTTCCTCCCACAGTCCAAAGATCTGTGGGCTAGGTTGATTGGCCATTCTAAATTGCCCCTTAGTGTCCCGGGATGCATAGGTTAGCGGGATTAGTGGATAAATATGTAGGGATATGGGGCTAGGGCCTGGGTGGGATTGTGGTTGGTGCAGACGCGATGGGCCGAATGGCCTCTTTCTGCACTGTAGGATTCTATGATTTCTATGAGATCCTGATTTCCAATTTTCAAGCCCTCTCACTAGCAGAGTAACAGAAAACGTGCTGTGGGAGCCCGGGAACTTCATTTTAATACATTAACATCTCATTAGCTAGCAGTCACTCCAGAACTTCCCCCATCACTGAATATTCAGCAGGCTCTTGCGTGCCATTTACAACAGGTCTACATAAACATGAAGCTGGCAAATTGACCTCCAAGAGGATTTCAGAGGTGAGTGCTCAGACTGCCATCACTCTTCAGGGTGTTCAATGCTCATGGGGCACCAGAAAGGATGTGGAGGACACAGGTGAGTTGTCCTTGGGGGTGGGGGAGTGGGATTCACTGTCACAAATTCAAGCTGAATTTGTGTTCGCTCCAGTGCCTCGAGCATTGAACACCATGAAGGGTGATGGCAACCCAAGTGCTCACTTCCGAAATCCCTCCTTCTGCTTCAAGAGAAGTCTCTCCTGGAATAAAGGCCTCAATGACCTTCTGGATGCAACAAAGGACTGTGAACTGAGATATATTGGTGATGTAGCCAGTTCTAGCCTAGAAAGATTCACTGCTATAGAAAATGAAGGCTATGCTGACCTTGATGGAAGCTGGCAGTACTATTCTTGTCTTGCTCTCAGACTGCAAGTGTGACGCAGGTGACACAGTTCCACTATTTCCTCCTCCACGAAGTATAGCCATTACAGATATTGCTACTAGTTGAGGTGCCTGTTGGACAAGTGCTCTCTTAAGAGCCTAGGTGGGCAAGGCCTCCTTTTGATATTGCACCTTCTCTTTCATCTGCAAGCACCTTCTTTTCTTGCATCTGCCAAGAGAAACGGCAACTAGAATTCCCATGACTGGGAGAATGTTCTGCCCCTTGCAGATTTTTGAAACCACATTACTCCTGGCAAAGCTCCTGCACCATTCCCTTCTGAATGAATGAAGATTTGCCAATGCCTCCAACAACACAGTACTTCCATTACTTCTGCAGCAGCACTTGGATAGTCAAAAGCACCTTAACTGAAAGTTGGATAGTGATGCCTCTGGATAGCACTGGTGGGGCTTCGCCTGGAGCTGAATCCATGTGCAGCTGCGCATGTTTAAGAAAGGGTATTAGTAGGGGCAAGGTCCAAAATGGCAAACTGTGCATGAAATCAGTGTCAAAAATTGACTGACGTCACAGCCTGCCCATTCTACCTGGTGTACATGTGCGATGATTGCATTACTTCTCTCTACACTGTGGCTCACACAAGTAATAATCAAAAGCAGATGCCAGCATTTTTCCATCTCTAGGCTGCTGTAATGTGATGGAAATGAATTTTACTGCCAACCAGCTTAGTCAATGCAATTTGTGAAGAATTTAAGGTTTTGAGTGATTGCAGTATGTGACGCATAGCATGGTCTGAACAAGCCCATAACTTTGTTTTGTAACCACAAAATAATTCTCTTTCTAGTCTCATGTGAATTATATGACACCATTATTCTACAAGGATAACAGCAGCACAAGTAAATTTGGCATTTGAACAGTTTGTCATTAGCATGCCTTCCATTTTATCCAAAGCACTGTAAAGATTTCAAAAAGTTCGGCTCATGATTTGTATTTGAAACTACTCATTTCAAAATCTTATTACTATTGCAATATTATTACTATTTCTCGCTATTCAAAGTTTTTAAAAAATCATTTAATTGTTTTGGTGATAATTAGTGGATATTATTTCTGAGATTGTGAAATACCCTTTTGTCTGCTGGGGAAAATGGTGGAATGTCATGAATGGAAATGAGGTGAATTTTGCGATACAAATAACAAGGAGGTTTCTAATGCTCATCATCATTATGGAGTAAATCTAACAGCAAACACAATGGCAGAAATCAGAAGTTGATGCACTTCCACAAGCTTTGCTAAACCAGTAGATTTTAGCATTCAAGGGCATGAAGTCCTTATACTTACCAAGTAATTCAGTCAGAAGAAGTTAATGTTGATGCATTCTGATGTAAGTGAAATTTTAACAGTATTATAATTACTGGCAAACAACTTCCCTGGCCTGAAAATTTAATTTTACAATTTAATTTCTCTAGATTTTAATTATTGTTGCAGATCTGATATTTGCATTTAGCTTTTTTGTTTCTTTTATTGCTTTCTCTCTTAATCCCATCTTTCTTTTACTCTTTACATTCTGTATATAATTTTACAATGAGCTAAATATTCTAATTCCTACCTAACTGATATAATTGTACAGCAGCTGGGACTGGTTTAGACTCTGCATGGCTCAGTGTTAATTCTTTAAGCTGATTGATTGAAATGGCCTCACACACATGCCACAGATCCCTTGTGGAGGGCGCCATGTTGGAAAGGCTCTCTAAATATTGCAAGTTGCCACTCAAAAGCTCACAAACATCTGTGGGCAGCTGTAGATGTATTAAACGGTGCGTGCTATTCCTTTGCTACTGGTCACAAAATCTTTGCCACTATTTTCATTTATTTAACACTAAGTCAGTGCTCAAGTTACTTTATACAAAATCAAGAACAAATATTTAGAATTTATGCAACAGCAGTTAAGTAAAAAATGTGTTGAGTAATTTATAATTCAGAGTAATTTCACACATGTCCTAAAAAAAGATTAACTGGACATGTGTTCCCAAAAACCATTACTGAAACTTCCACTCTGAAGAGAGCGTAATCTAATTCTCAAACTGAAATTCTTTAATTCAGAAAATAACTCAATTTTAACAGTGCCAATCTAAAAAGACAACTTAAAAAATGAAATAGGTATTCCACACTTTTTGTCACTCTATACAGTGTCTATAAAAATGTATAAACTTTTCCCACCCTAATTTTATTTATTATTTTCTCTGCACGTCTGATCTCCTGTACAGCATACAGCTGCCAACCAAAAGGATTGTTGCTAAGCCCATCAATGGCATCAATCAATAGGGGTGAAAGAAGCAACTTCACCTCCCACTCAGATTTTCCTTTTCTCTTCAATACTCCATGATGTTTCAGTATTTTAATGCATTCTGCCATTTCATAATTTTATTTTTAATAAAGAAGACTAAAGGTAGCTGATGGCCAGCACTATGATAAGATAAATTATCTGCATTAAACTGAGCCTCATGAATCAGGATAATTAGCCTTTCAGCTGGCCATGGCAAATCTTGTTTTTTTCATATTGGGGATATAATTGTACAGCTGGTTGAACTGGTTTTTCATGCGTTCCTCATGTCCTCCCCCAACATTCTACTGAGTAGGCTTTAGTTGTATGTTCTTTCCTCTAGTGGTGGTTTACAGTTCAAGTTAAAGAGGGAGGAGATGGGCAGCATTTAATTATGCTTCGTTGGTTAAGTTAAGCAAAGTCAAAGAGTCATGTTACCACCAGCCACTATACCGAAGGAAAAGCTTGCACACTGCTCTAGTGCAGAACAACAAACCAAAACTGAAGTGTTTACCTTTTAAAAGAAAATAGTACCACACTTATAACCTCGTGAATTATACTGCAGCATAAGTTTGGGCAGAATCTTGTGGCGGTGACGGAGTCTTGGACACTGGCTGGAGAGCAGGTGAGAGCTTTGCATCATCGTTTTTTTGGAAAGGCCCGCTGCATTAAGTGTTAATCAGGCACTTGACTTGACAGCAGTGGGCCTGCTCCAGGTTTGAGGACCCCAGGAGTAGATTGGCCAGCAGCTCTATTGGCCTCTAATTGACTGGCAGCTCAAGTGAATAGCAGCATGGGGAGGAGCTGGATCTCAAATGGCAAAAGGACAGGAAGGCCATCCAAGGACCTTCCTACCACAGACTTAATTAGGGTGGAGAAAGGAAGGTGGCAGCTTTCCATCACTAACCCCTTAATTAAATGCCCCTCTATTACCACAAGTCACCTTGGGGAAGGGCACAAAATTCATAGAAATCATAGAAACCCTACAGTGCAGAAAGAGGCCATTTGGCCCATCGCATCTGTACCGACCAGTGCTAACCACTGTGCTACTCTTTTTGTATAGGAGCCAACAATGATTCATTATGAATCAGGCTATATTCAGAGCTGCAACAGACCTGCAAATTCATATCCTGATCCAACCTCAGGAGATTCACAAGATGGCAGTCAGACATAATGAGAAGGATTAGAATGGCCTGCATGCGATAAGGTCCATTCTAATTAATTAAAGTAATGGAATATTTGTCAATGCGTAATACAAGGTAGAATGTGCACATTCTGAAAGACATAGAGAAAGCCATTCAGTCATTAGTTTCTGCTACTTTGTATCAGATATATACCACTGCATGGTTACTCAACAAACAGCAGATGGATTAAAGTTTTTTGTAATATACCGGGTGGAAGAGAAGGTTCAGTAAATGTATCAAATTCTGGACAAAGGAAAATAAATCCTTTGGGAACTGAATACCTCAATGACTTTAAATAAAGTAAACTTTTTTTTCTGCACCAGTCCAAAAATGTATTTTTAAGCAGCTTTCTAAAACTATACAGCCAAGGTGGAAAAAGAGAATGATTACTGACCAATTACTGAAAGTATCCACTCCGTATGAGCTGTGTTCAACAACACTAATCAAATACTATGATGCACCTCAAGGGCATGTGGGTAATTTGAAGCAAATTATTTTAAATCCTCCATTACATTGGTAAACTCACATTTTGACACTCCTTCACAATAATCACCTTCAAAAAAATGGAATAGTACATAAGAAAAGTTTCAGAGAGGAGTATTTTCAATGTTGTTAGGTCAAAAACCTGGAACCTTCTCCTGATGCACCGTGGGTGCATCTCTATCACAGGAACTCCACTGGTTCAGGAAGGCGGGTCGCCATCATCTTCTCAAGGGCAGTGAGAAATGGGCAATCAATGCTGGCCAGAGATGCTCACATCCCATGAAAGAATACCAGGAGAGAAAACCCAACATGATTCATGGCATTACACTCTCATGGTGAAAGTAATGAAAATAGAGCTCAGGGACAATTATTAGTGCTTTAAGTGTGTTATTTATTCATAATAATGAGGAATTTATTCTTCCTGGAACCAATTAGGAATTTTCCAAAGCTTCTTTAAAATCTCCAGTTCTAAGAAAACATTTTTTCTCCTATGCACATCCACTTCTGCTTGGGACTTAATTGCAGGATGTCAATTAAGTGAAGAACCATCTAAATTTTTCACTTTGAAAGTGTGTTGTCATTATTTTGATTTATTATCACATGTATTAGTATACAGTGAAACGTGTTGTTTCTTGTGCACTATACAGACAAAACATACTATACATAGAGAAGGAAAGGAGATACAAAAGGGTCCAGAGGGGCAATTTGTTTTTACAGAGGGCGGTGAGTGGCTGGAACAAGCTGCCAGAGGTAGTGGTAGAGGCAGGTACAACTTTGTCTTTTAAAAAGCATTTAGACAGTTAAACGGGTAAGATGGATATAGAGGGATATGGGCCAAACGCGGGCAATTGGGACGAGCTTAGTAGTTTAAAAAAAAGGCATGGACCAGTTGGGCCGAAGGGTTGTAAACCTCTATGACTCTATGAGTGCAGAATGTAATGTTGCAGGCATAGCTAGGGTGTAGAGAAAGATCAACTTAATGCGAATTGGGCCAGCCAGAAGTCTGATGGCAGCAGGGAAGAAGCTGTTCTTGAGTTGGTTGGTACGTGTCCTCAGACCCTTTGTATTTTTTTCCCGATGAAAGAAGGTGGAAGAGTGTGCGTTTGGAATGCTTGGGGTCCTTCATAATGCTGGCTGTTTTTCCGAGACAGCGGGAAGTGTAGACAGAGTTAATGGATGGGAGACTGGTTTGCATGATGAACTGGGCTTCGTTTATGACCCTTTGTATTTTGGTGGGCTTTCTTAACTATAGCGTCAGCATGGAGGGGCCAGGACAAGTTGTTGGTGATCTGGACACGTAAAAACTTGAAGCTCTCGATCGTTTCTACTTCATCCTTATTGTTGGAGGCAAGGGCATGTCCTTCACTAGGCTTCCTGAAGTTGATGACTATCTCCTTCATTTTGTTGACATTGAGGGGGAGATTATTGTCGTCGCACTAGTTCACCAGATTCTCAATTACTTTCCTGTACTCGGTCTTGTAATTGTTTGAGATCCGACCCACTACAGTGGTGTCATCAGCAAACTTGAAAATCGAGTTGAAGGGGAATTTAGCCACACAGTCATAGGTGTATTAAGGGGTTAAGGACACAGTCTTGTGGGGCACCGGTGCTGAGGATGATCGTGGAGGTGTTGTTGTTGCCTATCCTTACTGATTGCAGTCTGTGGATTTGGAAGTTCAGGTTCCAGTCGCAGAGGGAGGAGCCGAGCCCTAGGCCATGGAGTTTGGGGAAGAGTTTCGTAGGAATAATGATGCTGAAGGCTGAGCTGTAATCAATAAATAAGAGTCTGATATAGGTGTCTTTGTTATCTAGGTGTTCCAGGGTTGAGAGCAGGGCCAGGCAGATGACGTCTGCTGTGAACCTGTTACATCGGTAGGCAAACTGTAGTGGATCCAGGCAATTTGGGAGGCCAGAATTGATTCGTGCCATGATTAACCTTTCAAAGCAGTTCATAATGATGGATGTCAAAGCCACTGGGTGGTAGACATTAAGGCACGCTGCCTGGTTTTTCTTCGGTACTGGAACGATGGTCGTCTTCTTGAAGCAGATAGGGACCTCAGATTGGAGTAAAGAGAGGCTGAAGATGTCTGTGAATACCCCCGCCAGCTGGTGCACACAGGATCTGAGGATCTGTGGGTTGACCTTTGAGAAGGCTGCTCTGTAATCTGCAATTATGACCTCGGATAGAGGTTCTTCCGAGGCTTCCGGGATGGAGGGCGTGTTCTTGCTTTTGCTCAAAACAAGGATACAATGCGTTGAGCACATTGGGGAGGGGTGCATATATGTCAGGTAACATTGGTATGTATAGAATATTGGCAAGCGAACAGGAAACAGACAGCTGGCATAAACGGGTCATTTTCTGGTTGGCAGGATACAACAAGTGGTGTGCCACTGAAGGATCAGTGATGGGGTCTCAACTTTTACAATTTTTATAAATAACCATAAGATGTAGGAACAGAAGTAGGCCATTCGGCCCATCGAGTCTGCTCCGCCATTCAATGAGATCATGGCTGATCTGATATAATCCTCAACTCCACTTTCCTGCCTTATTCCCCATAACCTTTGATTCCCTTACTTAAAAATCTGTCAATCTCAGCCTTGAACATACTTAATGACCCAGCCTCCACCGCTCTCTTCAGTAAAGAATTCCACAGGTTCACTACTCTCTGAGTGAAGAAATTCCTCCTCATCTCTGTTTTAAATGGGCAACCCCTTATTCTGAGATTATGCCCTCTGGTCTTCGACTCTCCCACAAGAGGAAACAACCTCTCAGCATCTATCCCGTCAAGCTCCCCGAGAATCCTATACGCCCCAATAAGGTTTCCACTCATTCTTCTAAATGCCAGTGAGTATCGGCCCAACCTACTTAAAGTCCCCTCATGAAAAGAATTCCTGCATACCCGGGATCAACGTTGTGAACTTTCTGTGGGCTGTCTCTAATGCCGGTATATATTTCCTTAGATAAGGGGACCATTACAGTTCACAGTATTCCAGGTGCGGTCTAACTACTGTCTTGCACAGTTTTAGCAAGACTGCCCTACTTTTATACCCCATTTGCTTTGAAATGAAGGCCAACTTTCAATTTGCCTTCCCAGTTACCTGCTGGACTGCACGCTAGCTTTTTGTGATTTATGCACAAGGACCCCCAAATCCCTCAGACTGCAGAAAGCTGTGCACTTTCTCTATTTAAATAACTTAGCTTCTTTACTCTTCCTACTAAATTGACAATAATTTTTTGTGACATTTGCAACCTTGGTAATAGTACACTCACTTCCCTTGTCCAAGTCATCGATGTATACTGTAAATAATTGTGGGCCCAGCACAGATCCCTATGACAGTCCACTAAATAAAGATTGCCACACTGAAAATGCACCTCTTATTCCAACTTTGTCTCCTCTCAGTTAGTCAATCCTCTATCCATGTTAATATACTATCCCCAACACCCATGTGCTCTTTAGCATTGTGTGTGGTACCTTACCAAATGTCTTTTGGAAATCCAAGTATATTACATCGACTGTTTCCACTTTATCCATCCGATATCCAAAGAATTCTAATAAATTTGTTAGGCATGATTTTCCCTTCATGAAGCCATGCTGATACTGCTTGATTATATTATGCATTTCTAAATGCTCTATTACATCCTTTATAATGGACTCTAATATTTTGCCAATTACAGAAGTTAAGCTAACTGGACTATAGTTTCTTGTCTTCTTCCTTTTTTTGAATAAAGGTGTTATATTGGCATTTTTCCAGAATTTAAGGATTCTTGGAAGATTACTACGAGTGCATTCACCATCTCTGTAGCTACTTCCTTTAATATTCTGGGATGAAACCCATCAGGTCCTGGGGATTTATTGGCCTTTAGCCTCATTAATTTCCCCAGTCCTTTTTCTCTAATGATTGTTATTGTATTTATTTCCCCATCACCCCCTTACCTCTGCACCTTAATTTAGTATTTTAGGGATGTTATTAGTGTTTTCCACCATGAAGACTGATGCAAAGTATTTGTTTAACTCCTCTGCCATTTCCTGATTTAGAATCATAGAATTAGAATAGAATCATACAGTGCAGAAGAGGCCCTTTGGCCCATCTAGTCTGCACCGACACATGAGAAATACCTGTCCTCCCACCTAATCACATTTACCAGCACTTAGCCCATAGCCTTGAATGTTATGATGTGCCAATTGCTCATCCAGATACTTTTTAAAGCATGTGAGACAACCCGCCTCTAACACCTTCCCAGGCAACACATTCCAGACCATTCACCATTCTCTGGGTAATAAAGATTTTACTCGCATCGTCCCCAAATTCACCTGCCCCTCAGCTTCAACCTAGGTGCCCTCATGACTGTCTCTTCAACTAAGGGAATAGCTGCTCCCTATCCACTCTATCCATACCCCTCATTATCTTGTACACCTCAATCAAGTCGACCCTCAGTCTTCTTTGCTCCAACGAAAACAACACAAGCCAATCAAACCTCTCTTCATAACTTAAATGTTCTACTCCAGGCAGCATCCTGGTGAATCTGCGCTGCACCCCATCCAGTGCAATCACAGCCTTCCTATAATGTGGTGACCAGAGCTAAACACAGTACTCTAGCTGAGGCCTCACCAAAGTTCTATACAATTTCCCATTATTAGTTCCACCAGTTTCTTCTATAGTAGAACAAACTTTATTTATTATAGTTTAAATATAACTCTAACAAATGAATCAGCTTAACCATTAACAGTTGAACAATGTTTGAAAATATAAGAAAGCAACTTTACTTTCTAGTTTATGACCATTCCAGTTCCAGACAGGCCCCTTTCAAGCATTAATCAAAACCACTTTTAAATAAATAGTTAACAAGCCCAGGAATACTTACTATAAATTGTGTTAACAGTCTTGAAGCTTTCGGAAAGATTTTGTCGAGAGTGTTCTCAGGAACAGCCTGCACATGCCTCTGACTTTAGCCAGATCTCTAACAGCAACTGCTTAGCTTATTTTCTCTGCTACAGACCTAAATCCTCCCATTACCACATTAGCGCTTGATGAATAACTCATTACCCATTCAATCGACCTGATCAAAAATCCCAGGGGAAATTTCCATCGAAAACAAAAATCAATTAGCTCTATCCTAAGTAAACGCTACATGGCTAAAATGAATAATTATCTTGCTCTCCTAGCATCTGAGCTGCATGCAAACAGACATACTGACTGCCTGTAGAATAAACCTGATTTTTTAAACTTTCCCCTTAAATTTTTTAAAAAGCATCTATCATCATAGAGGCTTATGTCCACTTTGGCCTCGCTCTTCCTTTTTATGTATTGGAAGAAGCTCTTGTTGTCTGTTTTTATATTACTTCCTAGTTTACCCTCATAATTTATCCTCTCCCTCTTTTTTCTGATCATCTTTTGTTGGTTCATAAAACTTTTTCAATTCTCTGGCTTACCATTAATATTCATTGCATTACATGTTTTTTCTTTCATTTTAATATCATTCTTAACTTTCCTGACAATTTTTGGTTGATTTATCCCTTTCCTAGAATCCTTCTTCCTCATGACTTGGATGAAGAGACCAAAGCTTGGTTGCTAAATTTGCTGATGACACAAAGACAAGTCGGAAGATAAGCTGTGAAGAGGACATAAGGGGGCCACAAAGAATAATAATAGGTTACATGAGTGGACAAAGATCTGGCAAATGCAGCATAATGTGGGAAAATATGATTTATCTACTTTGGCAGGAGGAATAAAAAAAATACATCAACTAAATGGTGAAAGATTCCAGGGTTCTGAAATGCAAAGGGATCTGGATGTCTTAATGCACGAATTGCAAAAGCGGCATGCAAGTACAACAGGTAATTAGTAAAACTAATATTGTTTATTGCGAGGGGAATAGAATCCAAAAGTAGAGAGGTTACGCTTCAGTTATACGGGGCATTGTTGAGACCACATCTGGTGTACTGCATACAATAATAGTGTTCTTATTTAAGGAAGGATGTAAATGCATTGGAAACAGTTTAGAGAAGGTTTACTAAACTAATACCTGGAATGGGAGGGTTCTCTCCTGTGGATGGATTGGGCAGGCTAGACTTGTAGCTGTTGGGGTTTAGAAGAGAAAGAGGTGAACTGATTGAAACATATAAAACATGAGGAATCTTGACAGGGTGGATGTGGAAAGGATGCCTCCTCTTGTGGGAGAATCTAGACTGGGAGTCCCTGTTTAAAAATGAGGGGTTGCCTATTTAAGACAGAGATGAGAATTAAGACAGAAATAAGAAAAAAAGTTTTGTTCAGAGTATTGAGTGTTTGGAACTCTCTTTTTCAAAAGGCAATGGAAGTGGAGGCTTGATTGTTCTCAATTGTCTTGGTGTGGAGCCCGTGCCCAGAAATTCTGGCTCAGAGGTAGGAATGCTACGCACTGTGCCACAAGACTGCCAGGATATTAATCATTTGCTGTGATTTCTAGCAAACGTAAATGAGCCACATTACAAGCTTGATTATCTTAAATTGGTTGTTAATGTAGTTATTAGCACACTCAGATTGTTCAGCAATTGCTTCCCAATCATAAAATCACATCTAGTAGACATTTTGTTTTGAATGTTGCAAGCGTTTGCTGGTCGATGCCATCTGAACAGTGTCTATTACAAACAACCAAAGAAAGTGTTGTTTGGATGTACGGCCAATGGATCCTATTGCTTTCTCTAGCAATACTTCAGCCAGAGTTGACTGCCCAACTGATCAGCACGCTTTTCTCTTTTTTTGATCATTTGAAATTTAGCATTCACACATTTATCCTGATGAATGCAAGGCAAAATCTTTTTCAACCTCTCTTCTCAGCAATGTTAAAGTGCTCTATATCAAGCAATTGTCCGTATAGAGTTCCTTGTTTGGTAGCAGTACTCACAGCAGCAACAGAAAAGACAATTTTTTATCGGTGCTAGTTTTTTTCATAAAATTTAGAAAATAACATTTACTGTTTCGAAGTAATTGTGATCACTTTTCCTTTGTGACTGTTAAGATATAGATAGTAGGCAAATTCATGGACGAGAATTATGCACGTCTGTATTGGATATCTAATGAATTGCGATTTTTGCATCCTCAGATAATCACACGTGGCATGAATCTTTGAAGACTAGGAAAGATTAGATAGGTGGTTCCTGGAAGATTTGCTATATCCACTGAAACACCATATCGTTATATGAAGCCCAAAGAATAGGTACAGTACAGTACTTTCCATAAAGTACACGTTTTATGACAAGTAGGAGAATCATAGTGAGGCCACACTACCAGACATTTTACACGGCCACATCAGAAAGCCAGCATTAGAATCATTTTTATGGCAATGCTATTCTTGGATCCATTTATAACCATCAATGACAACACTAAATATCCTTCAATGACTTCTGGGACTCGCGTTGGATTTGCTCCTCGCTTCCAGCTCTAAAAACCTACTTCAGACTTTTCTTTCTCAGTTATTCTTTTTGCTTTGATACAAATTGCATTGTGGCAGTGTTTTTTATTCCCTCCTGCTGCACAAAACCAAACAATGTGGGTGTTGCATTGTAAAATAAACTACTTCCCTGTAAACCATCAATGACGTAGCAATTGTATTGACAAGTGCTGATGAGATCTTGATTATACAGAAGGACTATCTCATAGGTGCTCTCTATGCTTCTTGCAGGGCTCTGTGAGACATATGTGAGCAGCTTTTGTGCGTTAGGAGACCAGTGTCCTATTTCATACAGCACAGCCAAAAATGCAAAGCTTTGAACATTGCAGCAACACAAGAGCGGTCCCCTTTCGTTTCAGTGCAAAGACCGTGAACTATCACTATTTATATGTCATCTTTATAATATTATGCTCACACAAGGAGGCTAAAACTAACTTCCCTATCATACCACTTTAATCTGACTGTAACAGTCAGAATTTAACATTCATTCACCACACATTGCACACATTCACTGGGCTAATACACACTAGTACAGGTGGTAGAATACGAGGGTAGACTTAAAGCTGTTTTACAATTTGTGAAGGAGACAAACAATTAAAGGAATGTAGGATTAACTGCCATTGGCTGTCGCAATGCAGTAATTTCATGTTAACGACCATTAGTTGCCTTTGTTCTATATTTAAGGAGTTGTATGATTGCTTTAAGAACTGATCACACGATTTGATGGAGATGTCATTAGGGCGTTACACAGGCTACTGTTCAATTTCAGTTACTACTCTATACAGGCAAGAGCTCCTAGAATAAACATTATTGTTGTTACTTTAAAGCTACGTGTGCAAACCATGTCTTTTAAAATCCGCAACCCCGAACATAGTTAGCACATTACAAAAAGAAAACTGGCGAAAAATCGGGATTTTTTTCATTGAGAACATCAATAAAAGATCCGAAGTAGAAGAAAAAACATTGTGGGTCCTCATAGTTTGAATACTAGAATGCTGAGGAAATGCAACAACAGGATTAAAGATTGAAGTGCAAGTGCAGGAAGACCAAGAAAAAAACACTCTGTGGTTTTAAAAGAAAGGAATTTTCTGATCAGAGAAGATTCCAGGCAGCATCTGGCATTTTTGAAAAATAAGGATGCTTTGCTCTATGGCTGGGGCTGTTTGAAAGAAAAACATGAAGTCAACGATCTCCAGGGTAAAAAGGGAAGTATTGAGAGTGCAAAATATATACTGAGCAGTTTCAAGTTTTTTAGTGCCTGGAAGAGAATTGACAGGTCAATTGGGATTTCTGGACCCTGTCAAAGAAGAAAATAAGTCATGGAGTTCCTATGCCCAGTGTTTTCAGCACTTTATATAAACAAATAAAATCGCAAACGAGTTATTTGTACCACTTTTTCTCAGTAAAATATGAAGTAAACCTTCAATTTGCAAACTACATTCAAAGCCCTTCCCTCCTCAATTTTCTTTGTCACCCCTTCAAAAATCTCAATCAAGTTGGTGAGACGTGACCTTCCCCATAGAAAACCATGCTGCCTGTCACCAACTAGTCCATTTTCCTCCAAATGTGCATATATCCTGTCTCTCAGTATCTTTTCCAAAAGCTTCCCTACCACTGATGTCAGGCTCACCGACCTATATTTGCCGGATTATCCCTGCTTGCTTTCTTCAATAAGGGAATAACATTGGCTATTCTCCAGTCCTCTGAAACCTCGCCAGTGGTCAAAGAGGATGTGAAGATATTTGTTAAGGCCCCAGTTATTTCTTCCCTTGATTCCCGCCGTAACCTGGGATAGATCCCATCTGGCCCCGGGGACTTGTCTACTTTAATGCAATTTAGGATATTCAACACTTCCTCCTTTGATATATTGACGTTCTCTAGAGTGTTCACACATCTATCCCTGACCTCAACATCCATAATGTTCTTCTCCTTGGTGAATACTGATACAAAGTACTCATTAAGGATTTCACCCACTTCCTGTGGTTTCATGCATAACTAACCTCCATTGTCCTTGAGTGGGCCTACTCTTTCTCTTGCTACCCTGTTGCGCCTAATGTATGCATAAAAGCCTTGGGATTCTCCTTGACCTTGTTTGCTAAAGACATTTCATGTCATTTGACATTACTGACTGACCATCAATCTTAAGTACTATTTTTAAAATTAAGTGATAAAGGCATACAGTCGATTGCAAAGATGGTCACTGATCTTATCTGCATATTAGTACTATATAAAGTATAATTAATCAGTGTCCCATGCTAATGCTGATGCATTATCACTCTTACCTTTACCTATTGAGCAAATGCCACTGACTAGTTTTGCTAATATTCTTTATTTCTTGCCTAAAATGTGGCCTAAAATGTCATGGCAACGATTGCATGTAGATACTGTTGGCCAGTTTGAGGGTTACATGTTCTTAGTTACAATTGATACAAACTCAAAACGGCCAGAAGTTATCATGAGATCTACTACAGCTGAACAAATGACTGAAAAATTTTGATGAAATTTTTGCAAGATTTGGTAAACTAAAACAGATTGCTCGTGATAATGGTTCACAGTTAACTTTGAGGATTATCGCAAGGTAAATGGTATTCAGCATATAAAGTCCACAACTTACCACCCATCAACCAATTAATTAGCTGAAAGATTTGTACAATCCTGGAAACATTCTTTAAAAGCTTCTGAAGAGCAAGGTCCATTATCACGTCATGTGAATAGCTTTTTGACATCATGTCGAAATATATTCATGCGACTACCCAAAGTTCACTTGCATTACTACTCGGAGAGAAAGTTGAGAACTGCATTTGATATGGTACCTCCAGAAATGTCAGAGATAGTAGAGTGTCAATAACAATCTCAAGTTACTAGATGAGAAGTGAGGACAAAACAATGCTCATTTCAACAAGAAGATCGAGTGTTAGCATGTAAATATGCCAGAAATGAGAAACGGGTACTAACCATAGTTTTAGCAAGAACAGATCCAATTTCCTGCATTGTTCAAACCAAAGATGAACTATTTGGCGATGCCATGCTGACTAATTATCATCATCTCGAAATGTTTCTCAGAATCATCTCCAGAATTACCAACCTCTTTAGTCCCTAGTGTTGTGAATACTACTACAGAAAACTTAGTTGAATTTGAGTTGCCTGATTATTGTGTCTATACCACGCGAGAATGCAGAATTAGTTCCAAGAGAAGAAGTGCATATGAACTTCCAAATCATATTTCTAGGGTTAAGTAAAGTCAAATTCCAGAAAGTTGTATACAACCAAAGAAGAATAGACATCCTCCGAATCAACTTTCCTACTACTGTGTATTGTGACGTAAGTATACATTTACAAATTTGTTTTAAAATCATGTTCACTGCAGCTATAACAGCTTTGGAATTCATTGTTACCGGGTCGTCTACCAGAAGTCCTTTTATTGCTACTTCAATGGTTTAAATGGGGCTTTGTTTATTTTTACTCAAATACTTTCTGGGATTGTTTTATGACCCTGCATTGGTAGGTCATGGGTTTTGCACAGTTTTGTTTCCTTCCCAGTGAATCTAATGTTTCATTTGCTGTTTGGCTGCTGGCTGCAGTTTTTAGTTTAGAAGGGAGGGGACTTCAGACTGAAAACAGTGTTCCACACGCCCTGGTATTGGATTTTTTCTTGGTTAGCCGAAAGCACGGCTTCTTGCCTTCCTGGAGTGGAAAATCTGCTGTTGGTGATTAGCTTGCTGAGAGTCACTCTATCCCTAGTGTTTTGGGAAGCTGTTCTGGGTGTATCAAGAGGGCTGCTAGAAGTTACAAGGCTGAGAAGTCTGGGTTTCAATTCTCCAACCAAAAAACTCAGTTCCAGTATCACGTGAGCATTTGTCTTTGCTGTGGTAAAGGTTCTGTTTATGGGATTTGCTTTGTTGGAACGGTGTTTAGCGATTAAGGTTTATACAGTATCATGGTTGTTTTTTGTTTTGTTTGTAATTGGTAAAAGGTATTGCTAATTTTCATTTCATGCATGATAACTATATTCTTAAATAAACTTTGTTTGATAAAAACTCCCTAGTGGGTCATTTGAATCATACCTGAAGTGAAATATCACTTGCTCATCCCTATGATTCGGGCGAACTTCATAAAACACTTTGGAGTTTCTGACCTGAATTATAACAATTGGGGGCTTGTCCGGGATTTAAATCTATATTTCTTGATTGGTTTGGGATTATTGAACCCAAAGACAGAGTGGTGAGCATATTTGTATATTTTTTTTCCGGTATTGTATTCAGGTTTAAATAGGAGTGTCTTGTGGAATAATGGCTCTTTCAGAGGCCAAGTTGTTCCTGTGTGCGGAAGAAGTCACACTGGGTGGTTTACAAAAGGTGACTAAAACAAAGCTTTTGGAATTGGCAAAAATGTTGCAGTTGACATTACCTGACAGTGTAAGGAAGGGGGAGGCAATTGTGGTGATAGCTCAGCATTTAAATTTGCCAGAAACATAGGAAGAATAATTAGAAAAGGCTAGATTTCAATTACAAATGAAACTGCTTTAACATTAAAGAATGAAAGCAGCTGGAATTTGAAATAAAGGAAAGAGAGAGAGTAGCAAATGACAAGAAAAGGGATGCAATTGCAGTGGAGAAAGCCAGAGAATGGGAGGCCATTGCCGCAGAAAAAGCAAGAGAAAGAGAGGAACAAAAAGCATAAGAAATGAGGCTGCTTGAATTGCAGGCAAGGAAAAAAGAGAGAGAATTTGAACTTCAGAAACTGGCAATAAATAGTGAACGTCAGTTAAAATTGGTGGAGGTAAAGGGAAAAGTACAGTTTGAATATAGTGATAAGGAAGATGAAAAGGAGCAAGAGCTTCGTAGTCAAAGGCTTGGTGGAGATCTATTTAAATATGTCCAAGCATTGCAAGGTTTGATGAGAAGGATGTAGAAGCCTTTTTCATTTCATTTGAGAAAGTGGCTAAACAAATGAAGTGGACACAGACTATGTGGGTATTGCTGATTCAAACAAAGTTAATAGGTAGAGCTAGTGAGGTGTTTGCATCATTATCAGAGGAGATATCTGGGAAGTATGATGAGGTGAAAAATCCATCTTAGGTGCACATGAACTAGTGCCAGAAGCCTACAGACAACAGTTTAGAAATCTAAGAAAAGAACCTGGGCAAATGTACATACAATTTGAAAGAATCAAACAGAGTAACTTTGATTGGTGGATAAGGGCTTTGAAAATAGACCAGACGTACGAAGTTCTTGGAGAAATGATTATTTTGGAGGAGTTTAAAAATTCATTTCCTGATGTAGTGAGAACTCATGTAAAAGACCAGAGGGTTAAAACTGCGAGGTTAGCAGCAGAAATGGCAGATGATTATGAATTAGTTCATAAATCAAAGTTTGGTTTCCGACATCAGTTTCAACCTGAGGGATAGGAACTGTGGAGAAGAGAAATCCTCAGGTGGTAAAGGTAAAGGCAATCTTTAGGCGATAACAAAGACAGTGTACCTCAGGTTAAAAAGGAAGTACAGGAGGGTGGAAGAGAAATGAAAAGCCTCAGATGTTTTCACTGTAATAAATTAGGCCATGCAAAGTTGCAGTGTTGGTGGTTTAAGAAAAGCATTGAGAAGACTGACGTAGTAAAACAAGATAAGCCAGTGGAGCTAGTTAAAGTGGTAAAGGGAAACCCAGTTGAAGCACAAGAGGTGCAAAAGAATGTACAGCTTGATCAGGAGTTGATTAATAAGAAGGTGCCAGATCTCTTTAAATAATTTACTTGTGTGGGTAAAGTTTACTCATGTGTACCAGGAGGAGTAGGTAAAGAAGTTAAAATTTTAAGAGATACAGGAGCAAGTCAATCTTTGATGGTAAGAGATGAGGAGTTATGCAGTTTGGAAGGAATATTGCCAGAAAAGGTAGAATGTGGAATTCAGAGTGAATTAATATAATGATTAATGGTGCATGGTACTGTGTCTAGGGTATTATGATTAATCTTATGTAAAACATCATAGTAATCTGTTGTCATGGCAACTAAAGTAAAGGTGGAAGGTTGTGATATATTTATGTGCTTGTACGATTGCTTTAAGAGCTTATCACATTATTTGAGGTTGTTGTCATTTGGGTATTGCACAGACTGCTATTTTAGTTTCAGTTTCTGTTCTGAACAGGCATGGGCTCCAAGAACATACCCTGTTGCTTTTAATTTGAATCTACGTGTGCAAACCACATCCTATTCTTTTTAAAAACCCACAACCCTTAATATATTTAGGACATTACAGTCTTCCTAGGTGTAGTTGTATGAAAAAAATTTCCATGATCTTGGTTTGCAGTAGATTTCAATTCTTAGGAAGATTACTTTACAAAGCCGAGAGAGAGAGAAACATTTCCTTGTAGGTTTTCAGTACAGCAATCCGAACTCTGGCTTTTTAAAAAATTCTTAAAAATCCGACTGGTTGCATATTCTAGAAGAATTCAATGAACATGTCTGTTGCGGTTGTTGCTTTTATAATTGGCAAGTGCATTCTAATGTCTCATCCTGGAAAGTTCTGAACCGTTTCAAGGTGGTGTGAAAGCCAATAGGAGATGGGGGTCTTTCAAAATTCTGGGTTGGTATTGAGTGTTCCCTTTTTCCCAATTTGATGAAATGCAACTTGTATATCATGGCTGGCTTGCAGTCCTCCAGTATCTTAAGAGGATTACAATGCATGGTATTGTTTTCAAAATCCAGCCAATGAAAGGCGAATTGCATCCTTTTTCAAAAAAAATATTCTCATAACAATAATGCACAACCTGCCCTTGGATCCCTGTCGGTTATCAAGAATAGTTAAGAGGCTGCCATCAAGGTGTCCTATGAACAGATTTGGGATCCTTTACTTGATTTGCTTTGGTGCTAAAGGTTCAACAGTTTCATCATTTTTAAGAGCACAACGTGATGATGTTGCAGATCCTGGTGCTGGCTACAGTTTTGGCAACCATACGAGACACTGATCCCTTCTCTTATGATGCTGCACACATGTCACTGCTGAAGTTTTAGCACTGTTGTCATTGTTCAATGTGCACAACATTTTTGAGTCCCTGGATCTGGGTCATAGGTGCTTGCATTTGGCTTCCAACATAATTAAAGTTGATCACAGCAGAGTCTTAAATTTGACCCCTCGACTATACGAAATCTGCAGCAAGGGGAAATTGGCCTTCTGCATGATTTATTTATCTAACAGATGTGTCATCTGAATGTCATATTGCCAGAAGTTTAATATCATTGTATGGGGTAAATAATTGCTTCTGCAGAATACTAAGCTCATTGTTTATTGTGGCAGATCTCTCCACATCATTTTCCAGCAATTGGTGCATGCAAATAAGCAAATAAGCAATTGGCTGGTTTGTTGTAATACATGCAAAACTCACCTTCTTCCTTCACTGGGAGCGACCCACAAAAGTTGGTGCTGGGTGTGACATTAGTGTACCTTGAAGAAATTTTTTAAAAAATCATGTTCTCTGCAGTTGTAAGCAGACCTTTTTGGGTTTTTTTTCATTACTGCCAGGCTATCTGCTAGAAGTCCTTTTATTGCTACTTCAATGGGTTAAATGGGGTTTTATTTATTTTTACTCTGGGATTTTTATGACCTTAATTTGTGAGAGGGAAGATAAATTGACAAGTCAAAATCAAGTGGTTCCTCCCCAAGAAAAAAAATTGAAGGATTCATTTTCAGTTTTAGTTTAGAAGGGGGAGAACATCAAGCTGAAAAGAACTATTTTTCTCTCTCTTCCTTCACGGGCTCAAGGTGAGAGGGGCGAAGTATAACTCAGATATCAGAGGGACGCTTTTTACACAGAGGGTGGTGGGGGCCTGGAATGCGCTGCCAAGTAGGGTGGTGGAGGCAGGCACGCTGACATCATTTAAGACTTACCTGGATAGTCAGATGAGCAGCCTGGGAATGGAGGGATACAAACGATTGGTCTAGTTGGACCAAGGAGCGGCACAGGCTTGGAGGGCCGAAGGGCCTGTTTTCTGTGCTGTACTGTTCTTTGTTCTGGAAATTCTGCCGTTAGCTGGAAGCAAGGTTCCTGAACTTCCTGGATAGAAAATCTGCTGTTGGTGGTTGGCTTGACTAGGGTCTCCTTGGTGTTTTGGGAAGCTGTTCTGATTCCAAGCTTGTCTGTGTGTGCATCAAGCGAACTGCAGCATTCAACCAAAGGACTAAATTCCAGTATCACATCAGCATTAGTCTTTGCCGTGTAAAACCTATGGCAAAGGTTTTGTTTGTGGGATTTGTTTCATTGGAGCGGTGTTTGGCTGTTAAGGTTTATACAATATCATGACTTTTTTATCTTGTTTGTAATTGGTAAAAGTTATTACTTACTTTCTTTCTATATATGTTAACTTATACTTAAATAAGCTTTGTTTGATAAAGGCTCCTTAGTGGATACCTGAAGTGAAATATCTCATGCTCATCCTAGCCAAATTCAAAGTGCAAAACTTATGATCCAGGGGAACTTGATAGAACACTTCAGAGTTTCTGACCTGAATTATAACACTGGGACACAGAGGATGATTTTTGAGGAAGTAGCCAATTAGATGGTCTCCTCTGGGAGCCCTGTCCAATTAAAAGTGGAAGGTGGACTGCCAAGGTTGGAGAGCCAATAGGAAGAGCTCCAGCACTGAAAGATCAGCAGCGCCATTGTCAGAGATGGAAGATGTTCAGGAAGGTAAAGGAACATGAGGGTACCTCATGGAGCCGTTCTCTGAAGAAGGTGGGAGAGTGTCAGGGCAGTGCTCAGGCAAAACCTGTCCCTTGAGCACTGCATTCACCTGCGTTCCCCTAAGAAATCTGCCCACCAGTTCCATGCCTTGTGAGGCCAGTCAGGCTTCACGCCATTCTGCCATCATGGGAAATGTGTCCCGTCACTGACAAGCGGAGGGGACAATTATGTCATGTGTTCACACGGACATAAAACGCACTTCTCGTGATTCTTTTCCACACCTGTCGCGAACGGGAGCAGTAAATCCTGGCCAAAGGGTTCAATTTTCCTCAGATCATAGCGCTGGTTGGGAGGCAGGATTGGGAGCAAAGTTGAGGATGGCATTTTGGATTCCTGCCTCTGCACCCTCGTGGTCAACTGCTATCTTAGTATTGCCCACCTCTTGCAGTGTTGCTGCTGGTCGGCCATCGCTGTGAGTCTTCCTATTGGGTTTCTCACTTTCCTGGTCTGTTAACTGTCCTTAACTGGATGAGGCTGTCGGAGGCAGATTCGTAATTAGCTGCATCCCAGAAGATTGCAATCAACATTTTGCCACAGCTACTTCCGAATTCTCAAATTAGAATCAAATCCAACGTCAGGATCACGACCCAACTGGCGGAACTTCAGACCAATGTGTTTGAGTTTGGGTGACTTACTTAAAGGCCATGGAAAGGATGGAAAAAGGACAATTGCAAAGTTCTAGTTAAGAAGCAAGACTGGAAAACTGTGGTTCACTGTATTAGAATAGAGAAGGTTGAGTGAACATTAAATACAAGTCTTCATAATTATGAGAGGTACAAGTAGGGTAAATCATTAAAAACTATTTCCAATGGTTAATTAGTAACTGGCAGGCATATATTTACAAAGATTATCAAAAGAGTTGAGAATGTTCAGGAGGAATATTGCCCTGTCGGAGACCTGATTTTTGGATATGATGTTAAACCTGTCTTAGGTGGGCATTAAAGATCCCATAGCACAATTCGAAGAAATGCAGGGAGGTCTCCTCGTTAACATTTGTTCTTCAGTCAACATCATTAAAACACATTTTCCCCTCATTATGTCATTGCTGTTTGTCAGTCCTTGCTGTGAACAAATTAGCTGCTGCGTTTGTCTAACTAACAACCGCAAATCAAAAATTCTTAATGTTTTGGGATGTCCCAAATTCATGACAGGTGTTATAAAAATGCAAGTTCTTCTTCTGTGCTGTAAAATTCTATGATTCTAAGTCTGATTGTGTACTTATCCTTACCATTCTGGTTTGCACATGGATCTCGTTTCTCTGCACCGTGTCTTGGCAACAATCGTGTCGGGCTAAATCTTACCAAAAAATGGGAGTGTTGTTTCCAGCAAGAAAACTGGCGCTTTTCTCTCCAGAGAAATATGCCGGTTATCTCTGTAGACCTTATGACATTCTGCCAAAAAGAAATCAGAGGGGCTGTTTCATGCAGTCATGCAGGGGAGCGGGAGATCATCGGCTCCTTTTCCCTCCCCCACCTCCCATAGTCAAGCTGGCACCCACATCCACTCTCCTCTCCCCTCAACGGCCATCGCCGCCGGCATCTCCAGTTCCTCTGTCTGCTCCCGGACACCACCACATCTGAATGAATCTTTTCCCCCCCCTCAATGAGCCTCCCACTGAACTGTCTCTTGGCATAGGTTGGCACTGCCAGGTTGACATGAGCATGGTGCCAACCTGGCAGTGCCAATCTGTGCCAAGGGGCAGTGCCAGGGGACAGTGCCAAGCCACTGTCTAGCCATGTCTCTATCCTCGGGGGGTATACTTACCAGCAAATTCCAGGAAATCCCTCTCCAACCACCCCTCCCCCTCATCTTCGGTGATCAAAACTAGTCGAGGAGAACACATGGAAAATTTAGAGAATACAACCTCAACATACGCAGTTCAGAACTCGCGAGTTTGAAATAGTGTTTCCACACATATGCTAACAACACTTAGCTATGCCTCTCCACAACTTAGTTCCACCATCTCTGTGCTATCAGACTGCTCGTTTGACACTAGTTGAACACTGACATGTTCAGCAAAGATTGAAATCATTATTTTCAACTGCCAGCAACAAAATCTGCTTGCCTTTCTGTTTAGTTCACTTCCATGGTTGCCCACTCAGATCCTATTCATTACCATGAGAGCTTTGCAACATACCCTCCAACCTGTCTCATCTCCATTAAAATCCTTATGCATGCCTTCATACCTTGATATAATCAGTATCCTCCTTGCTGGTCTTGCAACCTCCACTTTTCATAATCTCCAATTTATTAAAAATTCCCTAATTCTATCATACATCCCACCCATTACAAGATGATCAGCATGGCACAGCATGACGAACCATCATAGGCTTCTGAGCCTTCAGAGTCTGGGAAAATTCATCAGCGAAATTCATCAACAAAGACTCGAGACTTTGGGATAAATTTAATAAGAGCAAGACTCAATGAATTAAAATGCTCTGAGCTCATGTACGATGGATACCTGAGGGATTGGACCAGACAAAATTTGAGTCGACAATTAACAAGCATAACAAACATGCTGTGTAAATAAATTACTGGCAACAAAGTTCCAGCAGCAAAGGAGACAAAGAAATCATTTTAGATAGAAGAGGGGATGTATCATACTATTAGTACCGCCGGAGCAATTGCCACTTCTGAATTTAGATAGAGATTAAATGAGGCCCCTGATCCTACATAGTGTTGGGAGGAATCACCCAGTAACAATTTCCCCTTGGTTGACCAATTAGTGATCAGAGGACACACAAAGATGGCAAGCATTTTTCAAAGCTGGAAGGCCAACAGTAGACCATCCAGTATGGAAGGAGCTGCAGACTGTTGTTGCATACAAGGAAGAAAATAGGGTGTCTCCATCGTGTGGTACCCACTCAGCAATTTTTAAAACCTTGAAACGGAAAAATAGCCATCAAGGAGTGGTTTAGGGCCTCAGCATGGCCAGGTAGGCAGGAAGTGCTTTAAAGGTTACTTGGAAAGCTAGTCCCCCAGGGTCTCCTATTGGGAGGTTGGCTCCAGGCAACTGGCATCTTCCCAACATTATAGGGCACCCAAAGGCCAATTAATAAACTCCGGTCATCGATAGAATTGGCCCCTTACTAACCTTAATTCCCGACCCACTGGTGTTGCCCCGATCTTGCCTCCGGGATAATCACTAGTGGGCAGGATGGTCCCGAGAAACAACCCGCCACCACCAGGTGGCACAATATTATTCACTGTCTGTCTCTGTTCTCTTCTGTGGAGATGCCGGCGTTGGACTGGGGTAAACACAGTAAGAAGTTTAACAACACCAGGTTAAAGTCCAACAGGTTTATTTGGTAGCAAAAGCCACACAAGCTTTCGGAGCTCTTAGCCCCTTCTTCAGGTGAGTGGGAATTCTGTTCACAAACAGAGCTTATAAAGACACAGACTCAATTTACATGAATAATGGTTGGAATGCGAATACTTACAACTAATCAAGTCTTTAAGAAACGAAACAATGTGAGTGGAGAGAGCATCAAGACAGGCTAAAAAGATGTGTATTGTCTCCAGACAAGACAGCCAGTGAAACTCTGCAGGTCCACGCAACTGTGGGAGTTACAAATAGTGTGACATGAACCCAATATCCCGGTTGAGGCCGTCCTCAACCTCCTTGGGCCTGTACTGACCTGTATATCGCAGATGGTTTGTTAAAATTTAACTGTGTCTAATATGTAACTTGATAAATTTCATAAAGTTATATTTTTCTCTTGTGCAGAGGCTTCTTTCTGCTTTTTGCACTACTTTACTATGCATCTTATATACACACCTATTTCCCATCTCCTTTTTAATTTAATGGCCAAAAAAGTGTTATAATCTGTGTAGAATACATGATGCCTTACGAAGTCCGCTTGCTATTTAAAGGTACTTTAACTACAGACCAGTACTGCCAAACCCTGATCTGCAGGACTTGCAAATATAAACTTTCTTCCATGTGAGAGAAAACTGCAATGGCCCACTCCTTCTTGATCTGCTGCGGAAGTTATAATCTTCCCATTGGCTTCTAAAATTTACTAAATTAATCAGGTATGTCAAAGACTCGCACAATGACTAAATAGCATCAAGATACAAGCATATAAATAGGCGGATTTGTAAAGATTTCCACATGAAATGACAATCAGATGCAGAATATTAAAAGCAGCATATGATAACCTTGAATGCATTTGACTGAGGATCTCTGATTTTAGAACTGCTCTAAATTGAAGTCAGGTCCAGCTTAAGGCCTGTTCAGTGTTACTGTTACTATTCAGTGTTAGGACAGTCTGTCATCACATTAGCGAGTCCTGGACAAAGATAAAAATCACTAAAGTTTCCAACAGATGCCTTATTTCACTCAAACACTTTATATGGCGTATGATAGCGCACTCTAAAGGTGATAATCAGAATACTCGCACAATCATCTGGAGATAACAAGCCATTTTTGCAGTTTTAGATTTGATTGGCCGTCTTCCTTGGTATCGCAGTGCTGCAGCAGTAATCTCAGTAGCAGTGCACAGTTCCCCCTATTGATGTACACAGTTGCGTGCAGCCCACAGTACTGCACTAACTTCCTCTTGGAGCAATTTTTTAAAAAGGGTTACATGTAATAAAGTATTGCCAAAAAACTTCTAAAGCTTGCTGAATGGATTAAATAATTCACAAACACATTCTTGTGCCTACGAAGAAACAGGTCTGCAGCTGGTATCTAAGGTCATTGCCTTCAGAATTTTGTAGCTGACAGCATTTTTCTAGTTATTTATGAAAAGCATGATTTGTAGTCCAATTTAGTCACTTTTGTCATTTTCACTTGACTGGAACTGTTTTAAAGATAGAAAAAATGCTTTAACCTTGAAATAGTTGAAGTGCTTGCTTTCTACCTGTGATCATTAGCCTTGGTCTGCCCTATTTCCCTATGCAGCTTCCCAGAACATCCAGTATTCCAGCACCATGACTAGAGCAGTAATTGTGAGATGGAACACTTCTGTTGTTCTGGATTGACTGGCTAATTTAGTGCAATGTTATGACAGATGGTAAGAAAATATTCAGAGCATTGTTAATGTGGATGAAACAGTCAAATAGTCATTGCTTGATATTAAGAAGCTCAGCAATTTAGCTGAGGACTGAACACAGAAAAATCAACAGTTTAAAGAATACAGATTATACTTATTCTTTCAACACTTTTTAAAGAGTACTTTAAAAAAAGTACTACTATTTAATTAAGGTGAATACTAGCTAGAAGCAAAAAGAGAATGGAACAAAGTAAAATGATGGTCATCAACGAAGCAGAATGCATACAACCAAATGCATACTATCATACCACAAATATGGATTCGAACCTCTTGAGAAGAAAGCTTAATTCAGTAAGCACCATAGGTAATGAAAGGAAAATAACTTCATGGAAAAGGTTTGTAATGTTCTTCAACCCAGATATAACTAGCTAAAATAGATGTTAAAAAATATATCATATCTGCAGTTCTTTAACTCCAATAATCATCTTTAACTCCAACAATCATTTCACTGGTGGTTCCTAAAGACAAAACTAAAAGTCAATTGCAATAATATCTGAGCAAGGGAGAAACCTTAGGTGAATCTGCCTCCAATAATGCTTCTTGCCCTTCATATGCAACCACAACACATGATTTCACTGTTACTCTGTTGCAACACATTACTGATTATTAAGCAATGATCCCAGACATCAATCTGATTAATATAATAAAATTCAGCCTGCTTTATGTTGCATTCTTTGTACTGGTTGTTTGTTAATTCTATAATAGAAATATGAGTGTGAATTTCAGGAGCTGGAATGGAGGTCATTTTTTTGTATGTAGCTGCAATTACAATACATGTATTATAATGCTAGGATATTTTGAGATCAAGGAAGAACTGGTGTTGGGTCTGATGGGATCTACCCAGGTTATTGAGAGAGGGGCAAGAGAGGAGATTGCTGGGGCCCTGACAAAGATCTTTGAATCCTCGCTAGCCACTGGAGAGGTCCCGGAGGACTGGCGAGTAGCTAATGTTGTTCCTCTGTTCAAGGAAGGAAAAAGGGACAATCTAGGAAATTTTAGACTTGGTGAGTCTCACATCAGTGGTTGGGAAGTTATCAAAGATGATTCTTAGGGATAGGATTTAAGCACATTTGGAAAAGCATGGCCTAATTAGAGGAAGTCAGCATGGGGTAAGAGGCAAGTTATGTCTTACGAATTTGATTAATTTGTTTGAAGAGGTGATCAATGAGGGTAGAGCAGTGGATGTTGTGTACATGGATTTTAGTAGGGCTTTCGACAAGGTCCCTCCTGGGAGGCTCATCCAGAAGATTAAGATGCATGGGATCCATGGTGACTTGGCCGCTTGGATTCAGAATTAGCTTGCCCATAGAAGTCAGAGAGTAGTGATGGATGGGTGTTTTTCTGGTTGGAGGTCCGTGACTAGTAGTGTTCCGCAGCGATCCATGCTGGGAACTCTGCTGTTTGTAATATACATAAATGACTTGGATGAAAACGTAGCTGGGTGAGTCAGTAAGTTTGCAGATGACACAAAGATAGATGGAGTTGTGGATAGTGTAGAAGGTTGTCAAAGGATACAGCGGAATATAGATCAGCTGCAGTTATGGGCAGAGAGTTGGCAGATGAATTTAATCTGAGCAAGTGTGAGATGTTGCACTGTCAAGGGTAAGTATACAGTCAATGACAGGACCCTGAACAGCATTGATGTACAAAGGGATCTTGTGGTTCAAGTCCATAGCTCCCTGAAAGTGGCCACACAAGTAGATAGGGTGGTAAAGGCGGCATATGGCATGCTTGCCTTTATTGGTTGGGGTATTGAGTACAAGAGTCAGGACGTCATGTTGCAGCTTTATAAAACTTTGGCCCGGCCGCACTTAGAGTACTGTGTTTCAATTTTAGTCGCCACATCACAGGAAGGATGTGGAGGCTTTGGAGAGGGGGCAGAAGAGATTTACCAGGATGCTGCCTGGATTAGTGGGTATGAGCTATAAGGAACGGCTAGACAAATTAGGGTTGTTTTCTCTGGAGTGGTGGAGGTTGGGGGGAGGCCTGATAGAAGTCTATAAAATTATCAGAGGCACAGATAGGGTTGACAGTCAGAAACTTTTTTCCAGAGTCGAAAAGTCTAGTACTAGGGGACATACACTTAAGGTGAGAGGCGGAAAGTTCAAGAGAGATGTGGGGGCAAGTTTTTTTTTTACAGAGAGTGATAGGTGTCTGGAACACGCTACCAGGGGTGGTGGTGCAGGCAGATACAATAGGGGCATTTAAGGGGTTTCTAGATAAGCACATGAATATGCAAGGAATAGAAGGATATGGACCAAAGGCAGGCAGAAGTGATTAATTTAATTTGGTGTCATGTTCAGCAAACATCGTGGGCTGAAGGGCCTGTTCCCGTGCTGTACTGTTCAATGTTCTATGGCTAGAAATTGTGTGAAAGCATGCACATGCTTGGGATTGGAAAATAGAACAGTAAATGATTGAATTAAACAAAAGAGCAAACCAAAATGTTAAACTTGATTCCTCTCCAGTACAGAAACCAAGATAAAATATTGTAGCTTATTTAGTTTAATACTTAAAGAACATACTTTCTCTTGCAATACTCTTTGTGATAAACTTTTAGATGAACTCACATTGATGGGTTTTGGCAGATTTTTATTCAATTGTGATTTTGCCTGGGGTGTTGCCGGTAGCAGTAGGATATTGCTGAAATCCAGCACACATTCTCCAGACAGTCGGTTTAAATTAGTCAAACTAAATTTTTATTGCAAGGGAAGGGGTTTTAATTGTAATATGAGTTTGTTTTTCCTCACACGCAGGTTTAATGTGTTGTTGCAATCAGGTTGTCTAGTCAGTGAGAACTCTTTAAGTCAAGCAAGGTCATTGAAGAAAATTGAATAAAGATTGAAAAAGGACTGGAGCAAAAATAAGAGAAAGAGGTTTCAGGATGATGTCACTGATGTGTAGTTGTGATATTATAGATTTTGTAAATAAGCTAATGGGCGGGACTTTACCGTCTTGCTTGAGCAAGACCAGAAATTCTTTTTTATCCCCTGAAATCTGGGAGAATGGGAACCATTGAAGTCAATGGCTAAGATTTTTAAGAAGTTAATTACCACAGGTAATTCTAAGTGTGCTGGTGGGTGGAATAGAGGCTTGTGGGGGGAGAGGAGTGATACAGGTTTTCCTGCCCAATTGTACATTTGGAACCTCATTAATTATGCATTGATGAGCTGCGTTCTGAATCACATGGCGGTGCGGGCATGGATTCGACTGCCCCACCGTCACCCTATGAGGTTGACATCTTGGTATCATATTTAAATGCCACTCAAACACACATTCACATTCTGGAACCCAGCAGTGTGGTTCACACATTGAGATGGCCCCCAGGAGAAAGAGGCCATGTGCCCCCAAATTCAGCCAAGACTCCATGGGGCTCTCCTCAATGCCATAATGTCCTCTCTCTGAGGGATGGAACCAGGACATCTACCAATCTCACCTTACAAGCCTGGGAAGGGGATTGCAGCAGAGATCTGTGCCATTGGGACCCAAAAAAGAAATGCCCTGCAGGACAGGAAGAGGATGAATGGGCTAAACTGCTCCATCAAGTTAAATCACCTTCTTCTCATTCCAAGATTATATTCTCATAATGCAATCAGGCAATAAAAATGTTGCACCCCTCAGAGATTTTGCACACTATTAACAGCATTTTCTGTTTTTATGCAAGATTTGTTTGCCATCCATGGTTCAGCTGGTAGCACCAGTGGCAGCCATACAAAGAAATATACCATGCCTAGGCACAGGGCCCCAATATGGAGGGGAGGTGGTGCTATCGGGGCACCACTCAGAGCCCTTCAGCAGGCAACCTAGAGCAACATCAGGCTCTGATTAGTCAAGTCCCCTTAGAGAGGGAAAGCACTGTCCAAAGTCGTTGAGAGGTGAAGGTGACAGGGAAGGATAGAGAGCAGTAGCAAAGATGCCTTTTAAAGTGTTTATAAAAATCAGTGACCATGTTTCTGACTCAGGGCTGAGGAAGCTCATTGGCTAGGCAGGCAGCCTGAGCCAGCACAGTGAGATCGTTGAGTTTGAAGGGTGGGAGGGCTGAGGAAGAGGAGCTGGCAGTCACTGAAGGGAGCAGTGGGCAACTCGGCCCCCAGGCCAGGCGCGAGGAGGGCTGGGCAACCGAGGGCAAGGCGAGGCCAGATAACCAGGCAGGCAGCCAGAGCCAGTACAGTGCGGCTGAGAAGAAAAAAGTGTAGAAGAAAAGCTAAATTGCCATGCCAACAAGGCATGAAGCAAGAAAATCTTAACAATCTGTCCCTCTTCCATATTCTTTTGTTTAAATTCTGTTTTTCAAATGGGACCATTTGCTGGTCTGATATAATGGCTGCTGTTCACATGCAGAGAGTTCTAACCGCTATCCCCATTGCTCTTAGCACTGGCCTTCAGAAAGTCTTTTCTAGGACAAACAACGGAATCCTGCCAGACAAAGCCACTGATGTTGGACTCACTGGATACTCCACTTGTGTGAATTTATGACAACTTTTAATTTGTGAGAGAATGCAAGGGAGTTTATTTAATTGAAACCCGAGACTCTGAAATATATAGAAAGGCAGCATGTGCATCTTGTTGATTGGAATATTTGCTCCTACACTGGACTGGCTCTTTCTGTCCTGCACTGGCCGATGCTGCAGCCATGTTATCAGCTGACTTTCCATTTCTTGCAAGTTCCATTTTTGCTCACCTCAAAACACACAGATTGCAATATTGATCACCTTTACTGTCATTCTGGCAAGCGACAAGCTTGGATTTCAATTCAGCAATTATAGGCATGTTTTTTACAAGTTAAAAAGCACTTAAGCTGTTAAGCAGTAATCAATTTGTGTATTTTTGTGGTTTGTGCCTTTATGTTCTGTGCGGGGAGGTTGGGCAGGGTCGGGAGGGCTGTGACGTCATTGGGGTGGGCAATGATGTCATAGAGGTCGGGCATTACATCGTTAGGGGTGGGGTGCAGCATCATTGGGTGGGTGATGTCATTGGGAGATCCAGAAATGAAGTTGAGCATGGGGTGCCACAAATTGCAAATCTGCCACTGGATAGCACACTTGAAAGTTCGAGGCTAAAATGGCACTCCAGAACTCCAGCACATCTCGGCTAGTGAAGGAACTGCGATATAGTTCCAAGTCAGGATGGTTTATCACTTGCAGGGGAACTTGCAGGTGTTGTTGTTTTTATGCATTTGTTCTTCTACGTGGTAGAGGTTGTGAAAGGCAAGCTGCCTTTCAAGGAGCCTTGGTGAGTTGCTGCGGTGCATTTTATAGATGGTACACTGCTGTCGCTGTATGTAAAAGGTGGAGACAATGAATGTTAGGTTGATGGATGGAGTGCAGATGAAGTGGACTGCTTTGTCCTGGATGGTGTCGATCTTGTGTGTTGAAATTGCATTTATTTACTGAAATGGGAAATATTCCATCATACTCCTGACCTGTGCCTTGTGGACAATGGACAGGCTTTTGGGAGTCAGGAGGTGAGTTAATCACCTCAGAATTCCCAGTACCTGTCCTGTTCTTGTAGGCACAATAATTTACATGTCTGACCCAGTTCAGTTTCTGACAAATGATAAAACCCCAGAATGTTGACAGTGGGGGATTTAGCAATAGAAATGCCAATGAATGTCATGGGGATAGGGTTAGATTTTCGTGTTGGAGATGGTCATAGCTTGGCACTTGAGTGGCGTAAACTTTATTTGCCATTTAACAGCCCAAGCCTGAATGTTGTCCAGATCTTGCTGCACATGGCCATGGACTGCTTCAGTATCTGAGGGCTTGCAAATAGAATTGAACATTCTGCAATCATCAGCGAACTTCTGACGATATGATGGGGTGGGGTCAGGGGGAGGGGGGGTGGGGGGGAGCAGTGTCATTGATAAACCAGCTGAAGATGATTGGGCCTAGCTCACTATGCTGAAGAAATCGTACAGTGATGTCCTGGGCCTGAGTTGATTGGCTTCCAACAACCACAACCATCTTCCTTTGTGCTAGGCATGACTCCAAACAGGGAAAAAACTTACCCCTCAGTTCCCAGTTTTGCCAGGGCCCATTGATGCCACACTTGGTCAAATACTGCCTCGATGTTAAGAGCAGTCATTCTCACCTCTGGAATTCAGCTCTTTGTCTATGTTTGGACCAAGGTTGTAGTAAGTTCTGGAGCCGAACGGCCCTGGCAGAACCCAAACTGAGTGTCAGTGAGCAGGTTACTCCATGTAAGGGCTGTCGACTACAGCTTCCCTCACTTTGCAGATGAAGGGAAGTCTGATAGGGTGGCAATTGACCAAATTGGATTTGTCCTGCCTTTTGTGGACAGGACATACCAATGTTGTAGCTGGACTGGAACAGCGTGGCAAAGGGTGCAGCTAGTTCTGAACCACAAGTCTTCAGCACTATTGTTGAGAATAGTCAGGGCCCACAACCTTTTGTTATGCTAATATAATTAGGTGAGGAAAGATGCAAAGAGGCTCCAGCAGAACATAAACACCTGCACGAACTGGTTGGCCTGAGTAGCCAGTTTCTACATTCTATATTCCATGTAATCCTATGGACTTGAACAGGAAAATCCACTCCAAGAGTGCCTAGAGCTCACCTGCGAGAGGTGCTCACTCCTTACGTCTCATGCCCATGTTCACTTACCTTGCCAGCACACTCGGTCAAAACTTCTAAAGCAAGTGTAGGCTCTGACAGACTTTGAATATTTGTCTGGGAACCAAGAGGAGTAACTCTGCCTTCTAAACTGAAAGTCTATAGAGTAATAGTCCTGCTCTGTATGTGAGACTTGTGTACCAGCATCATGCCATGAAGCTCAACCACTTACACTTGAGCTGCCTTCAGAAGCATGTGAAGATCAGGTGGCAGGACAAAATAACGGACATCGAGGTGCTCATCCAAGCTGGCATGTCAAGCATCCAACATTATATTGAGATAGTCACAACTGAGTTGGGCTGGTCATGTGGCCAGAATGCTTGACACAGGTTTACCAAAGCAAATCTTCTATGCAGACCTTGGTTCTGGATTACACTCTCATGGCGGTCAAAGGAAGTATTACAAGGGTATGCTGAAGGCTTTATTTAGGAGTTTTGATGTTAATTTTCACTCCTGGGAGAAATTTGCCTCGGATCCCTGCACGAAGTAAAGAATGGTGCAGCCTCCTTCAGAAGCAAGCACCAGCAGAAAGGCAAGGACATTCTGAGCCAGTAACATGTCCAATGCACAAACCTGCAGTATCCTGTCTTCTTTGCAGCAACACCCAACAGTCAACCATGTACTTATTGGGACCTACCAAATGGTGAGCATGGTCACCCTCACCTCAAAGAACAAACAAGATGGGTTGAAAAAGGAAACAAAAAGCGCACCTGTGGGAAAGAAGTTGAAAGTGGGACTAATTAGCTAGCTGTTTCAGAATATTGCAAGAAGTCTCACAACACCAGGTTAAAGGCCAACAGGTTTATTTGGTAGCAAAATCCACTAGCTTTCGGAGCGCTTGCTGCTCTTTCGTCAGGTGAGTCACCTGTGTCTTACTGTGTTTACCCCAGTCCAACGCCGGCATCTCCACATCAGAATATTGCTCCAGCTGCAATCATCGAGTCAAATGTAAAGTATTCTTCACGCTCTTGACTTCTACCTTGTCGTTATGGAAAGGCTCTCGGGAATCTGTTAGTAGAATTTTCAGCCTCTGAATAGCTTTTGTAGTCAAAGTATTTATGTGAGGTCCAATTAAGATTCTAATCAATTGTAGCCTCCAAGATGTTGATGGTAGGGGACTTCAGCAACAGCAATGGACCCACTCTGGTCAGAACCTGTACTGTTCCTGTCAGGGGACATGGAAATATCGCAGGAGAGGCTTGAATTGGGCTGACAACCCACTAATGACAGTCAAATCTATTTAAAACAGCTGACATCAGGTTCTTGGCAAAGAGTGAGCTGAGAACCTGATTTTTGTGGGTGCCGGTCATGGTTTCCTGATTCTGGTATATCTGAACCAAACAAGCAAGACATGAAAATTCACCAAGCAATTGAGAATGAAGGTCTCCATAGGCTTAACAAGTCAGGATTAACATCAGAAGAACTAAAGGATCACCCAAAGGATTGGCTGTAGTGGAAGACCAGTTCAGAATCAGGTTAGACTTCTGTGTCATTGACTCGTGTTCATGTCATTTCTACAACAGCCTGCAGAATCCATAGTCTATTTAATCAGCAGAGGCTGAGAAAATGGTATGTACTGATTTTCAAATGCAAAGCTAGCAGACAGAACTGTTGAATTGGTGATTGCATCTATTCCCATAGAAGCATTCCAGCAGGATTTGTTAGACTTGCCCAAAACATTTATCACCCAAGAGCTCCTCAAAAATGGATGCAAGTACGAAATGATTTTTGTCGGTCGACAAAACTTCCAAATCCCAAGTACAATCCCAATCGTTTACACGCTTATGAGAACACCTAAACCTGGCAAGGCACATAGAAAATGCGGCCTTCTGCAGCAACCAAAGAAACATTTAGCTTTTCTTCAATTCTGCAAGGCATGTGGAGGTGGCACTGTGCACAAGAGAAAGGCTGATGCAGCTACAAAGAGCTCTGCAATGATCCAAACAGACAGTACACAATGGGTACCTTCAAACAATAAGAACAACCAGCTGGTAGTCCGTCAGAAACATACACAAGGTGATTGGCAAACGAGAAACACAAGGTGATTGGCAAAGCGGAAAATGACGATGATGTGAACAACAAGCAGCAGCTTTCACACTGTTAATTTTGTGGTAAACATTGACACCGTCATACCATCCAAAGTGTTTGCCAAGATTCAAATAATCTTTCCTAAGAAAGTTGGTAAGTATTCATTATTGGCCAAGATTGAAATGGGGCAAGTACCAACATGCTACCTTTGCCATTTCTAAAAGACATGTACCCACAGACATGGAAGCCCATGGCAAAACCTACAACTGTGAAACTTTGGCATACTGTGGTTCACTAATTCCATGTGCAGGATGCATAATCGTGTAGTGCAATTACAATCAATCCTCCTTGCTGTTATAGATTTGCTACAATGTGGAAACTAAAGGCCTAGTGACTGCAGGGGAATGCCGTGAACTTGCACCAGTGAAAATCAGTCAGATCGCACATGGCAGGTCAACTTCAAAAACTACTCCTATCACCTCAGTTCACGAACTAACATTGAAATATCCAGAATGTTACGACATAATTGGCAGTTTCAAGGAAAGTGCAATGTTACACTTGCAGTCCGTCAAGTGATCTAGTGCATTTTGCACAACGCAAATGCCAGCAGCTGCTAGGAGAAATGGCAAATGATTTTACACTATGGATACTGTTGAAAACTATCAAAGAATGGCCTGATTCAATTCAGCACGGTTACGATAATGTGGAACCACTTCAGCTTTATCGGGACAAGATAGGCATCTCCTGGGGGGCTATTTTTAAAGACAGAAAGATCATCACACCAGAATCTTTGTGATCTGATGTTCTTCAATAACTTAAATCATTCACACATGGGCATAGATTGGGCAAGAACACTCACAAGAGAGACTGTCTATTGATTGGGTATGAACAATGATATTGAAGTCGTCGTCAACAAGTAAGTGTGAGATATGTCAAGAGCAGATGCCAAGTCAGCGCTGATTCTGCATGAAGTTCCTACCCATCCTAAGTCCAAAATCACATCCAACCTCTTTCATGTCCATGGAACTGACTTCACTGTTACCATTGACAACTTTACCAAGTACTCCATTATTCAACAATTGCATAATATGTCAAGCACAATTGTTATGCACACTCTAAGTGCTATTTTCAATTTGTTTGGGGTGCTTAGAGAGATCATTACAGTTAACAGTCTATAATTTATTGGTAAGCCATTTCTGGATATGTGTGAGAAGTGAATTATCGATCACACTACTTCTTCTCATTATCCTAGATATTACAGCCTAGCTGAATGAATAATTTACATGGTGAAATCTCTAATACTCAAATGTAGACTGAGCAAACAAGATCTATACATTGTAATATTACATCTGAGAGCATTGCTTTTAAGCGCAACTATTCCATTGCCAGCAGAGTTCAGGCTCGGCAGACCAGTAAGTACCAATTTACCATTGTACTCCCTCAGAAACTAGAGAGCCACTTGTAAAACTGCATGAGATTATCAAAATGCACGATAAAAAATGTGGGTACAGAATTGTCATGTTTACAGTTGGAACAATAAGATCACATTCAGGATCCCAAAGAAGATATGTGGCAACCAGCCGAAATGACAAGGATTTGCTAGGAACCAAGGTCTTCTGAAGTCATTATATACAAAGGCACAATGGTGGAGTGGAACCAAGGACAAATCAGATCCATTCCAGCTCCTTAACAACCATACAATCTTATTGCATCCAGGGCAGGATCCCAAATGCAACCAGGAGCAATACAAAAATGACAATCCTAATGTGAGTCTTAAAAGAAACCTCCAGCCAGGGTTACCATTACAAGATCTGGGCCTACTAGCAGATTATTCTTACATTTTAGATCAGGCTAATCCACCTTTTCACGTAGGAGGGCCACATTTCAACATCCTCTCCATATCCACCTTGTCAAGACCCCTCAGGATTTTGTGTGTTTCAATTAAATCACCTCTTACTCCTCTAAACTTCAGCAGGTACAAGCCTAGCCTGTCCAAACTTCTCTCATCAGACCACCGACCCATCCCAGCTATTAGTTTACTAAAACTTCTCTGAATTCCTTCCAATGCATTTGCATCTTCTTTAAATAAGACAACCAATACTGTATACAATATTCCAGATGTGATCTTCTCATTACCTTGTATAGCTCAAGTATGACCTCCCTACTTTTGCATTAAATTCCCTTTGCAATAAATGACAATATTCTATTAGTTTTCCTATTGCTTGCTACACCTGCATACTACCCTTTTGCAATTCATGCACAAAGACACCTCAATTCCTCTGCATCCCAAAGCTCTGCAAACTCTCACCATTTAGGAATCTTTCTTTTTTATTCTTCCTGTCAAAATGTATAATTCCACGCTTTCCCAAATTGTACTGCATTTGCCAGGTCTTTGCCCACTCGCTTAATCTATCTATATCTCTTCATAGCCTGATCTGTTCACAGTGGGATTTCTTCGCCCCACCAATTAGCCTGCTGCTTCAGCTATTTAGAGCCGTGTTGTAATTTCAGGTTGACTTGCCATTGTTAGGTATCCTTGATGCTGCTCCTCGCATGGTCTCTTTCCCTCATTTAATCAGGGTTGATTTCGTGGTTTGGTGGTAATACTAGAGTAAATGATATGTCAAGCTAAAGGTTGTGATGGGGCACAATGCTTCAGTTGCTGGTAGTCCTCAATGCCTGATGAATGCTCAGCTTTAAGCTGCTTCAGAACCATTTATCACAGTATTCATTCCACACAACATAATGGAGAGTGTCCTCATTGTGAAGACATGACTTTGTGGTGGTCATTCCTACCAATATGGCCAGGATAGATCCATCTGTGACAAGTATATTGGTGAGAGCAAGTAGATTATTCCTTTTTTTTGATTCTTTCATTACCTGCTGCAAGCTCAGTCTGGCAGATACATCCTTCAGGACATGGTCAGCTCTAGTCACTACTGGTACAACAGAGTCATTTTGGTGATGGATATGGAAGGTCCCCAACCAGAATACATCATTTGCTCTTGCTATTCTCACTTCTTCTTCCATGTGGTGTTCAACATGGCAGAGTACCGATTCATTAGATTTGGACTGGCAGACCGTCCGAATCAGCCAAAGGTTTCCTTGCTCACATTTGACCGATGTCATCAGACTTGGTGGGGCCCAGAATTAATGTTGCAGACTCCCAGGGTCACGCGCTCTTGATTAAATACTACCGTGTCACCATCTCTGGTGGTCTGTTCTGCCAGTGGGTCAGGACATGTCCAGGAGGAGGAGGAGGAGGAGTCTGGGACATTTGCTGGAAGGAATGATTCTGAGAGTTCGACAATGTGTGGGACCACTATGTGATGAGGCAAGAGTAGGATGAGGTACAAGTGCTAGCTTGGAAATTTAGTGCAAGTGAGAATTCGGTGCAGAGGAGGAACTGCCTTTTACATTTTTTTTTTCAGCTTCCAAAGCTGGTGAGCATTCAAGCCTTCAATTAGTTGAGCAAGTAGATGATTATTTGCTGAGTTTTTAAGATCTTAACTCTCTAGATACACCAGCAGTTTAAATTGGTATTGGGGAAATATATGTATTACAATAAATTCATAGCTTAACTGGTTAAACTCCCTGGTATTAATACAGACAACAGTTGGGTGGTATTTCTAAACGTGAAAGCGAATTAGTAAAATTAAACAAACAGGCAGGAGAGGTGATATGATACAGCTGAAGCATAGAACATAGAACAGTACAGCACAGAACAGGCCCTTCGGCCCACGATGTTGTGCCGAGCATGTGGAAGCTGGTGGATAACAATGTGATCCATGGCAACCACATCTGCAGTTCAAGGACCTTCAGCTGGAGTCCAAGCTTCAGACAGTGCAATGTAGTGTATGAGGGAGGAAAAAGTTATTTAGACACTTTGTTCCAGGAGGCAGTCACAACGTTTAGGCTAGGAACTTCAGAGTTGGTCTGTGGTCAGGGAGAGCAGGGTATGACTGAGTGAGGCATGTATGGGGATCCAAATGACAGGAAAGGAGGAGTAGCAGCCCGAGCAATTGGTCAACAGGTTTGAGGTTCTTGCAACTTAGGGGATGGAGAACAGGGATGGCAAGGAGGAAGATCAAATTGATCACTGCAGTATGGTGCAGGAAGACACATTCAAGTGGTGGGGCAGGGGGCGGAGTAAAAAGGAATGTAGTCGTAGGAGGGGACAGTATTGTTAGGGGAATGGATACTTCTCTGCAGCTGAGAGTGAGAGTCCTGAAGGCTGTGTTGCCTGCCTGCTGCTAGGGTTAAGACATCTCAGGGCTGGAGGGGAACTTGGGAGATGGAATTTCATGAAGCCCGCAAGAGCAGAAAATGTGGCATACCCCTGTATGGCACATTTAATTGTACAATTATAATTATACAATTATGCTCAATACAAAATCTAGATTTTCCCACAGTGGGTTGAGATGCACAGATAAAGTCAGCGGTGTGGTTGCGGCATGTTGCATCTCATGCTGGCCTGTGGTGAGTTCATACTTGTAATATCTTTGCATGCCATGAATACCTCTTTTATTTACTTCCTACTTTCTAGATGAAGACAGCAGCTCATGAGAATCTAGTGGCACACAGTTCACACTTGTTTAAACCAGGTGACTTTGAGCAGTTGTATGTAAGGTCAGCAGTTTTTCTTGTTGAACTCTACAGCACAAGCGAGGGAAGCAGGAGAATGGCAGCTTGTGTGGAGGTCCAGGACAGGCAAAGGTGAGAGATTGGTGCGGGGTGTGGAGTGGGGTCAGGAACATGGACGAGTGGAAGGGGGATCCACAGGAGGAAAGATTGTGTGGGAACAGTCAGACAAGGTAAGGAAATTAGGGGTCTTGAGGGCAGAACCAGTAATGTCCAAATGCCTGCCATCTTAGGTTGCTGGCTGGCAGAATCCAGAGCTTTCACCACCACATCTCTTGACTTCTCCGCTATCTCTAAATTGTCAGAAATTCAGTACTGGATCAGCAAAAATTCTCTCCAACTAAATCTTGGAAAGGTCAAAGCCATTGTCTTTGGTTTCTACTACAAACTCTATTCCCTAGCCACCAAACCCATTCTTCTCTCTAGCAACCATCTGTGGCTGAACCAGACTTTCTGCAACCTCGGTGTCATATCTGACCCCAAGAAGAGCTTCTGATCATTTATCCGTGCCATCCTTAAGACCGTTTATTTCAATTCTGTAACATTGCCCAACACTGCCTTTGGCACAGTTCATCTGCTGCTCAAAGTCTCATCAATACCTTTGTTACCTCTAATGACAACTGTAATGCAATTATGGCCACTCTCCCACATTCAATCATCTAGAAGCTTCAGATCATCCAAAACTCTACTTTCCATGTCCTAACATGCACCAAGTCCCATTCATCCATTGTCCCTGTCTTTGTTGATTTACATTGTCTTATAGTTAAGCACCGCCAGAATTTCAAAGTTCTCATCACTACTTTTAAATCTCTCCTTAGCTTTGCCTCCTCCAACTTCACAGCCTATGAGAAAACTGTGTTCCTCTAATTCTGACCTCTTGAACATCCCCGATTTTAAACGTTGCCCCATTGTTGGCTTTGCCTTTAGCTGCCTTGGCCCTAAGCTTTGGAATTCACTCCCTTAACCTTCCTGCATCCCTATATCTCTTTTCTCCTTTCAGATTCTCCATGAAACCTACTTCTTCGTTCGAGTTTTGGTAATCTAAATTAATAACTCCTTATGTGACCGAGTGTCAGATTTTGTTTCCAAATGTTCTTTTGAAGCATTTTGGGACATTTTATTATGCTAAAGGTGTTATATAAATCTTTCCTGTTACCCCTCCCCCTCCCCCCACCCTCCCCATCACAGACTTTCCATTTTATCTTTTTCCCCTACCCTGTCCATTTTAACTTGTTTTGAACTGGTAAAAGGTCATTGAGCTGAAACGTTGGCTGGAATTTTTCTGCCTCTCCACGGCATGGTTCGTGGCGGTGGGAGGTGACACGTGCTCACTGGTGGCATGATCTTATCAATGGGGTTTCCCATTGAACACACCCCTCATTGTCGGGAAACCCAGAGCAGGGTGTGCCGTCAGCGGGACCGTAAGATCCCGCTGGCGTGAACGGCAGCAAGATTTCGCCAATTAATGCCATTTTCCCGCCACAGATGCGGCCAAGCCTGCTGAGTGTCCCCAACATTTCCTTTTTTTATTGTATGTTGATGCAATTGTTGTATTCAATGCTTATGCATAAGTTTACTGTATATGTTTTTGTGGCCTCCAGGTACATTCATTCTTCCATTTGAAATGAATATTCCAGCATTATTTTGAGACATTAAGTGCTGTTGGAATGTAAAAAAATAGACATTACCTTTGCTAGCTTTGTCCACATGTTGCAGATCATCTGTAAACTTTAAAATATCTGGATACTTCTCCTCGCATATTTGTGCCAGAAAATGTAGAAATGTAGCTTTTTGATCTGCTGATTTGGTATCATTCAGCTGCGGAAGATAAAAAATTATTAATTTAAACTTAAGAATGCTTCAATCAAGTGACATTTAATTTTCTTTAATGAATCATTTTCAATAAGTTAACACTTTTGTTGTTATTTTCTTTCCATCCAAGGAAGACAATAAGAAGAAAGATATAAGGAACTTCAGGTTAATTTTTTGATTTTGATTCTGGCTTTGCACAGCCTTCAGTTTTCCCACCAGCATTAAATTTTCATTTAGAGATCAGAACTTGTTTAGGATTCACGGACTGAACAATTACTAAAATGTGCTGAGGGTTATATTTTCTGCTGTTTTTTCTAATTTTACAATACACTTTTCTACTACAACAAACAATAATTCAACCAATATAAACACAAGTAATATTCTCTTTGTGTGATTGTGTTTCCCATGTATATCAGAGCTGACATTATGCAAAAATTATTTTTGACAAATGTGCATTAATTGGGCATTTATTCTAAATGTATGGCACCAGGAACAGAATACTGGCTTTCAAAAGAAAATACAGCACATTTCTCTTTCAAGCATATATTTCATCCCAGCTCTATATTCATCTACCATGGCATAATCACCGGATTCCAGAGCATTACAAACTTCTTCATCCATAATGTAAAGACAAAGGAAGACATACATTTACGTTGTGGCCAAACGGGCCACCTAAGATGGCGGTTTGCAAGAGCACGCTGGGATAAGTGGACAAGCTCTGAAAAAGACAGGCTGCAGCCTCAAAAGAAATTGGAACGAGAGAAACAGGCTGTAGCTGCAAGAGCTGGAATACACAGGCCATCTCCAGGACAAAGGACACTTTTTGGTCAAACTGGGTTTTTTACCAGACATAGGGGCACCATACCCTCTTATTTGGGAGGGGGTATGTGACCGACGTGCCTCCAGCATCTACAGGCATGGCCGTTGGGTACACACCCAGAGATCGGTGGGGCAGCATCTGATTGGACCCTATCGATCAGGGTGATCAAGTCCTGATCAATTGATTGGCAATGGCCAAAAGGGCGGGAGAACCAATGAGGTATAAAGGGTGCTGCACAACAGAAGAAGCTCTCTCCCTCTCTCACCACCAAATGACAACAACAGTGACCATCACCAGCAACGACCAGCACGAGGAGAGCCACCACACCCAGAGCCAGAGTATCCAACCAGACCAAAGGACCACACTACGCAGAGGACTATGGAGACCAACACGCTGATAGAGACCAATATCTGCCTGGGTACTTGCCAGTCACACAAACACCGTTAAGTCAAGGTCGAGTATTGGACTTTAACTTTAGTATTCTATAAGATAACTTATTGCTGATTGGGTGGATGATGAATAATTGTGTGTAAATAAACATTATTGTACTGCCAAGAAGTCTATTCGCAATTCTTAGTCCACCGTATAAGGGTTAAAACAGACTTTCCGGCAGGCGCAGCAACAACGTGCCACATTATACAGCATGTCCCAGTGCATTTCTAAGCAAATGAAGTACTTTTGAAGTGTAATCAGTTATAATATCAGTAGCCATCATGCTTGCATCAAGGTCTCACTAGCAATAAGAAAATGACCAGGTAATCTGTTTTGTGCTGACTGAGGACACATAGACTAGGACAGAGGGAATAACTCCCCTTCTCTTCTTTAATTAATGCACGGGACCATCCACCGACAGGGGCAGCAGGGCCTTGGCTTAGTGCTGTACTGGAGGGTCAGCCAAGATTTTATGATCAAGTCTCTGGAACAGGATTTAAATTTATAAATTTATAATTTATCAAAATTTTATAAGTCTCTATGAGATCTCTCCTCATTCGTCTGAACTCCAGCGAAAACAATCCTAACCGAGTCAATCTCTCCTCAAACATCAATCCCGCCATCCCTGGAATCAGCCGAGTAAAGCTTCGTTGCACTCCCTTGAGAGCAAGAACATCCTTCCTCAGAAAAGGAAACCAAAACTGCACACAACACTCTCGGGGCCCGATTTTACCAAAATTTCAAGCCCGTTTTCGGGCGCGAAATCGTGGTAAAGTTGGGCGTCGGGCCTAAAACGCGGTCCAGACCCGACCCAAAGGCCAAGGCCTTTACCAACGGCCGATCCGGGCAACGATCCGGCGCGCGCCCGAATCGGCCTGCGGCCCGATTCAAATGCATTTGCATGCATTTAAATCGGCATTACGAAGCCCGCGCCAAACTTACCCACGGATTCCCACTTTACGAGGCTCCGATCCGATCGGCGCCCATGCATTTACCGTGTTGCTGAATTCAAGTTCGATAGGGCTTCAACTCAGCAACTGAACCGCCGAATTGCCCCCAACTACCCTTCGCAGACCGCCCCTGCGAACCACCCCGGCAGCCCACCCCATCCCCCCTGATCGGACCACCCTGGGATGCAGGCCCCGCCAGCGCCCCCCCACCCCCCCCCCCCCCCCCCCCAACCCGGATCGGACCCCCCGGGCCCCTGACCTACCTTGATCGCTGGTGTCCGTCAAAAGCATCTTGCGACCCTGGCCCTGCTCCGGGGGTCCTGATGGGTTAGATGACATCTCCTCCCCGAGAGCGGGGGGGTGGGGGTGGGGGGCGGATGTGACATCTCTTCCCTGAGGGGGGGCGGGGGAAAGGATGTGACATCTCTTCCCTAAGGGGGAGGGGGTAGGGGGGATGTGACGTCTCTTCCCTGAGGGGGGTTGGGAGGGGGGGAAGATGTGACATCTCTTCCCTGAGGGGGGTGGTGGGGGAATGTGACGTCACTTCCCTGAGGGGGGGAGATGTGACGCTCTTCCCTGAGGGGGGGGGGGGGGAATGTGACGTCTCTTCCCTGAGGGGGGGGGGGGGGGGGATGTGACATCTCTTTCCTGAGGGGGGGGGGGGCAGAGAGAGGATGTGATGTCTCTTCCCTGAGGGGGGGGGGGGGGGCGGAGTTAGTGGGGGGAATGTGACGTCTCTGCCCCTGGAGGGGGGCGGAGACGTCACATCCCCCCCACCCCCCCCTCAGGGAAGAGATGTCAGATCCCCGCCCCATCCCCCCCCCTCAGGGAAGAGACGTCACATCCCACCCCCCCCACACCTACCCCCCCAACCAGGGAAAGTCAAAGGCAGCGCAGACAGCAGTGCAGTCAGCGCTGCCTTTGACTTTCGCGCTCGGGCGCGCTGAGTGCTGTCTGCGCAGTTCGGTGCTCCGACAGATGCAAATGCACTAGGCCCCGCACCGAAAAAACGTGTATGGGGGCGCTGGAGCGCGGCTGCCGGCCACGGGTCTGATTTACGACCGCACCCGGCACTTAGAGCCGATTTGGTAAAATCGGCTCCTAGGTGTGGCCTCACCAAGGCCCTGTACAATTGCAACAACGCATCCCTGCTCCTGTACTCAAAACCTCTCGCAACAAAGGCCAACATACCATTGGCCTTCTTTACAGCCTGCTGCACCTACATGCTTACCTTCAGTGACAGGTGCACAAGGACACCCAGGTCCCAATTTACCGCCATTCAGGTAGTAATCTGCCTTCTTGTTTTTGCTTCCAAAGTGAATAACCTCACACTTATCCTAATTATACTGCATCTGCCATTGATTAGCCCACTCACCCAACCTGACCAGATCATTCTGAAGGATCTCTGCATCCTGGTCACAGTTCACCCTCCCGTCCAACTTGGTATCATCTGCAAACTTTGAGATGTTACATTTTGTTTCCTCATCCAAATCATTAATATATATTGTGAATAGCTGGGATCTCAGCACCGATCCCCGTGGCACCCCACTAGTTACTATCTGCCAATTTGAAAAGCACCCATTAATTCCTACTCTGTTTCCTCTCTGCTAACCAGTTTTCTATCCATCTCAATACACTTCCCCCAATTCCATGCGCTTTAATCGTGCACAATAATCTCTTATGCGGGACATGGTCAAACGCTTTCTGAAAGTCCAAATATACCACATCTACTGGTTCCCCCTTGTCAACTCTACTAGGTACATCTTCAAAGAATTCCAACTGATTTGTCAAGCATGATTTCCCCTTCATAAATCCACGCTGACTCTGTCTGATCCTGCTTTCTAAATGTTCTGCTGTAAAATCCTTGATCGTGGATTCGAGACTTTTCCCCACTACCGGTGTTAAGCTTTCTGGTCTATAATTCCCTGTTTTCTCTCTACCTCCCTTTTTGAATATTGGAGTGACGTAAGCTACCCTCCAATCTGCAGGGACTGTTCCAGAGTCTATAGAATCCTGGAAGATGACCACCAATGCATCCACTATTTCTAGAGCCACTTCCTTAAATACTCTGGGATGTAGATTATCAGGCCCTGGGGATTTATCCGCCTTCAATGCAATCAATTTTCCCTGCACCATTGATCTACTAATATTGATCTCCCTCAATTCTTCCCTCTCACTAAATCTTGCATTCTCCAACATTTCTGACATTTGATTTGTGTCCTCTTTTGTGAAGACAGAACCAAAGTATGTATTCAGTTGCTCGGCCATTTCTTTGTCCCCTATTACATATTCCCCTGTTTGTGTCTGTAGGGGACCTACATTTGTCTTCACCAACCTCTTTCTCTTCACGTATCTGTAGAAATTCTCAGTGTCAGTCCTTTTGTTCCCTGCAAGCTTACTTTTGTACTGTATTTTCCCCTTCTTAATCAATCCCTTGGTCCTTCTTTGCTGAATACTAAACTGCTTCCAATCCTCAGACCTATTATTTATTGGCCAATCTATATGCTTCTTCCTTAGATCGGATACTCGCTCTAATTTCCTTTGTGAGCCATGGATTGGCCCTCTTACCCATTTTGCTTTTGTGCCAACAGGACTAAACAGTTGCTGCAGTTCCCTCATGTATTCCTTGAAGGTTTGCCATTGCCTACCCACTGTCATCCCTTTAAGTATCTCTCCCCAATCTATCAAGGCCCACTCACGCCTCATATCTTCATAGTTTCCTTTATTAAGATTCAGCACCCTAGTCTCCAAATCAACTACTTCACTCTCCATCTTGAGAAACAATTCTATCATGTTATGGTCATTCATCCCCAAGGGGTCTCGTACAGCTAGATTGGCAATGATTCCCTTTTCATTACACAATACCCAGTCTAAGATGGCCTGCTCTCTAGTTGGTTCCTCCACATATTGGTCAAGAAAACCATCCCATATACACTCCAGGAACTCCTAGGGCATTGTGGCTAATTTGATTTGCCCAATCTATATGCAGATTAAAATCACCCATGATCACCGATATTCTCTCATTACATGCATCTCTAATTTTGTGTTTAATGCCATTCCCAAAATCACCACTGCAGTTTGGGGGTCTATATATGACACCCACTAATGTCTTTTGCTCCTTGGTATTTCTCAACTCTACCCATACAGACTCCACGTTGTCAGAGCTAATATCCATTCTCACTATGTGATTATCAGTGGGAATTTTGAATGTGGTTTAAATAGTAATTAATCGTTACATCAAGTGAGAATGTTTTGCAGTGTGCCCACATTAAATATTCTATCAGTCCACATGTTGAATAGGAATATTTCATTGCTTTTGTGCCAAACAGGACTAAACAGTTGCTGCAGTTCCCTCATGTATTCCTTGAAGATTTGCCATTGCCTATCCACTGTCATCCCTTGAAGTATCTCTCCCCAATCTATCAAGGCCACATTTTGATCATTTTGCTGAAATTGTAAAGCTGTGAGGTAAGATTGTGTTTCAGTCTCCTGTACTAAATGTAGTCTTAAAAATTTATTTCAGAATTGTGTTTCCTGACCACATATCCATCTCAGTGGAGGAATGAATTTTAGATCTAGGGAGCAATTTCCCACCAAAAAGACCAAGTGCAATAACGGTGAGAATAATGGAGCAATCCATGCCAGTCAGACACACTCTGCACGGCAATCATCTCACACTTCAGAGCTCTTGGGCGCCATTCCGCAAAGGCTCCATGATCTCAGTGCACTGGGTGACCTCCTCCCTCCATCGAAAGTCATCGGGGCACCCCTTCCCCCCCCATCCATTGGTGGCATGTTCCCCCATCCACTCCCTGACACAGGTTGCTGGTCCCCCATCATAACCTCTGACATGCCACCCCATCATGACCACCTTCACAATCAACCCCTTGCACAATCCCCCCCACTCTTGCAAAGCCCCACCCCCACTCAGGCCCCAACCTCTTCACATTGTCCCTAGAACTGCTGAAGTGCCCGGTGCGTTGGGTGGGCACTGTCATTGTGCCAGATGGGCACTGCCCATCAATACCCCTGACCACCCAGGGGCTTCAGTGGCCTCTGAGCCCCCCAATGCAGCCCTGACGCCAGGTCTCCGCTAGTGTAACCCAGGACTGTTTCATGCTCGCGTGACCTCCCACAAAACGCAATGAATGAATGAACAGATTAAGCTTTAAGGTTTCAGATAGAAAAGGAGCATTGGCCAGAATTCTGAGAAAAGCCACCTGTAAATTTGTTGTTCATTCATGGGACGTGGACGCTACTGGCTGGACCAGCAGTCATTGCCCACTCCCAATTATCCTTGAACTGAGTGGCTTGCTAGGTCATTTCAATGGGCATTTAAGAATCAACCGTATTGTTGTGGATCTGGACTCACATGTGGTCCAGACCAAGTAAGGACAGCAGATTTCCTTCCCTAAAGGACATTAGTGAACTAACTGGGTTTTTACGACAACTGTCTTGTGATCATAAGGACTTTTCATTCCAGATTTTTATTGAATAGCACCATGACAGATTTGAATGCTCACCAGACCCTCCAGAAAAACCTGATGAACCCAAAAGATTGTGACTCAGGAGAGAGAGTAACTGCAATTGTGTTATATATTTAAGTGGTTCTAAGATTGCTTTAAGAGCTGATCCCATGATTTGATGGCAATTAGGGCGTTACACAGGCTGCTATTCAGTTTATACTCTGTACAGGCAAGAGCTCCTTCAATAAATCTGTTGTTTGTTTGAATCTACGTTTGAATCAAACCACAGCTTTTTTTTGCTTGAAACCCACAACCCCTCACATAGTTAGGACATTACAGATTGCAACAAAAACAACAGAAAATTGTGACTGTTTTAATTAAAAGATCAGTACAGAACTCAGACTTTTCAAGAATCCAATACCGAGTAACTTTTCTGCAATATTTTCCAAAACTACAGTGATTTATATAAATGATCTGGAAGAAGGAGTAACTGGGGTGATCAGTAAGTTTGCGGACGACACAAAACTGGCAGGACTTGCAGATAGTGAGGAACATTGTCAGAGGCTACAGAAGGATATAGATAGGCTGGAAATTTGGGCAAGGAAATGGCAGATGGAGTTCAATCCTGATAAATGCGAAGTGATGCATTTTGGTGGGAATAATGTAGGGAGGAGCTACACGATAAATGGAAGAACCATAAAGGGTGTAGAGACGCAGAGGGACCTGGGTGTGCAAGTCCACAGATCCTTGAAGGTGACGTCACAGGTGGAGAAGGTGGTGAAGAAGGCATATGGCATGCTTGCCTTTATAGGACGGGGCATAGAGTATAAGAGTTGGGGTCTGATGTTGCAGATGTATAGAACGTTGGTTCGGCCGCATTTGGAATACTGCGTCCAGTTCTGGTCGCCACACTACCCAGAAGGACGTGGAGGCTTTGGAGAGAGTACAGAGGAGGTTTACCAGGATGTTGCCTGGTATGGAGGGGCTTGGTTATGAGGGGAGATTGGGGAAACTGGGGTTGTTCTCCTTGGAAAGACGGAGGATGAGGGGAGACTTAATAGAGGTGTATAAAATTATGAAAGGCATAGATAGGGTGAACGGTGGGAAGCTTTTCCCCGGGTCGGTGGTGACGTTCACGAGGGGTCATAGGTTCAAGGTGAAGGGGGGGAGGTTTAACACAGATATCAGAAGGACATATTTCACACAGAGGGTCGTGGGGGCCTGGAATGTGTTGCCGGGCAAGGTGGTGGAGGCGGACACACTGGGAACGTTTAAGACTTATCTAGACAGCTATATGAACGGAGTGGGAATGGAGGGATACAAAAGAGTGGTCTAGTCTGGACCAGGGAGCGGCGCGGGCTAATTGTTCCTTGTTTCTCGTTTCAAGGCTTCATTCTATGATCATCTTGCTGGTGCCAGTACAGAGCGAGACTGCGGATAGTTGGGAACCTGTCTCGGGGGCAGGGAATTCATATGGTGTTCGTGGAAGTGGAAATGACTAGGGTTGGGAAGCATTTCCCGATCAGGGCCATTGTGATCTCCTGGACTCGTTTCGATCGCCTCAGGGGGTCGGAGAGGAATTTCCCAGATTTATTTTCCCCATATTGGCCCTGGGGTTTTTCACTCTGGGTTTTCGCCTCTCCCTGGAGATCACATGGTCTGGAATGGGGGGGTGGGGGTGAGTTAATAGGTTGTAATGAACAAAGCATCGTAGCTGTGAGGGACAGCTCGGTGGATAGGATATTGGTATGTAGATAGGCTGGAAAATTTGGGCGGGGATCCTGGATTCAGGATTCAATCCTGGACCGGGGAGCGGCGCGGGCTTGGAGGGCCGAAGGGCCTGTTCCTGTGCTGTATTGTTCTTTGTGTCAATAATTGCACATGCTTTACGTTGCCCATATCCCACACTTGGAGTACTGGATGATCCTTGCCCATGTCACTTCTGTTCAAACTTAAATATCGATTTGGATCAGCTGGTCATGGAAACTCACATTTTCTGTATTTGTTTTTAATGGTGAGGCTTGGTTTTGATTGGATGACTGTCACTAAGTTATAAAAAGGAATTCTAAGTGTGGAAAAACTGGTCAGAAAAAAATTACTTTGACTCTTAGATCAGTGGTGAACAGAAATATTGATTTTTATTCATAAGGAACCTGATCAGATTTTGGAATCTACTATTTAGCTGTGAACGTGAGAGCATGTCATAGGAAAATGCTTTTATTGTAGCCAAGTTCAAAAGAAAAAGTTGTTTTTTCTGAAAAATGTTGAGATTAATAGGGGTGATTTTAAAATTCCTTCAGCCCATTTCTCACCTGAAAAAAGGCATTAGTGATTGAAAATCCCTGAAAGGACTGGGGGGAGGGGGGAGGGGAGGTGGATGCTTCTGTTGAACGACTGATGGCCAAGGCCTCACTAATGTAATTCACAGAGAGGCTACATGTCAATAAGTAGCACCTCCCCTCATTTTTAGGATGAGGTAGTTTAAACATCAGGCTCCTGTGGCAGTTGTGGGATCCTAATTGCAAGCTACCAATATAAATGGATGGAGTGAGAGATGTGCGCACTGCCTATTTGTACCAGGTGGCAAGCAGCCTCTCCAGCAGTACTTAAAGAGGCTGCCAATGAATTAGCCCAGATATACATTTGGGGAATATTATTATTGGACTAGAAAGAACAGAAATGGCTTCAAAAGAAATACTGCAAACCATTGGTGACCCATGTTCACCCTCCTCCAGATTAGATCACTAACCCAGGCCTGACCGGCTATTTAGTTCATAGTAGAAACTGCTTAGTTTCCCACTATCCCAGAACCAGCAAACTAAGTGAGCTGACTATAACATGCTGAACCCTGTTCCTGGCTACTAATCTTCTCACTTCAGTTTACTGAACAATACTTTTCTTAAATTTTACAATCTAATTTTTTTCATTTACTGGAGATAAATTGTCACATGAAGGACTTCAAAATGCTTTAAAAACAAGCAATAAATCAACAATGATGATACATTAGTTGTGTTACCAACCTTAAAATTATAACATTTAAAATAGAATTTCTGATAATGTTGTTGACCGACTTCTCATGTCACAAATCAAGCGAAATGAATAACAATTGAAGAAATGTGCAGAGCTATTATAAAGAACATAATGGACTGGAATCTGCTGCAACGAAATATGAACATGCATATCAGAGTGCAACTTGATCTGTGCAGACAACTTAAGTACCTTTGCACCATTTGTAATGACCATTTTGAAGTGTCTGTAACGTTTCTTTGGCTGTACTGAAGTATCTCGGAGTGCAACATGATGTATGCATAAAACCTGAATACTATTGCACTTTGGGTGATGGCCATTTTGAAATGTTTGTAATGTTCTTTTAGATATTTTATGAGTGAAGTATATTTTTGCAGAAGAAGTTTTGTGGAAGTTCTGTTTTGTTGGTAGTTAGCATTTAACTGAAATCCAGAATTTAAATTCTGAAGTTCACAGCCATAAGCATGGTTTTAACAAGGTATCCATTAGAAGAGCAGGTAAAACTAGTCCCTGTCTAACTGACACAGCTAGCTTTCGCTTAGCAACATATAAAGGCAGCCAACTTAGTGCAGCTTAGCATTTGAACACGCCTTGAAATAAAATGCTGAGAGTTGGGTAACTAATTAGGGAAAGAGGTGCTCTTTACTAAGGGAGTTGGGGAAAGAGGTACTCTTTTGCTTTAGGCTTTCTAATGTTCTTTGCCTTCAGGAAGTGGCCTTAGTCTGTTATAGAAGAAGCTAATTATTTGCTGATTATCTGGTAAGTGACCAACATTTATTCTATTCCTAAGGTTGAAAGTAGTATAACAACTGCAGGTAAGGTTAAAAATATATAAAAACAAAAGTAAAATATATATAATGAATTAAACTAATTAAATAGTTAATTAGAACACATTGGAAGTGGCAGGACGGGTGTTGTGAGAGCTACAGCATGTGGGAGCTCCTGGATGCCAGTTTGATCCAGGGCAAACACGTCTGCAGTAAGTGTTTGAAGTTCGAGCAGCTTCCACTCAGTTTCTGTGTTACAGGCTGAACTACAAACACTGCGATGCATCAGGGAGGAAGTCACAACTCTTAGGACTGGGTCTTCTCCGTGGTCAGGGACAGAAGAGTATGACTGTAGGTAAGGGGAAGGAGGGCAGCAGTGCAAGTGCCTCAGTCTTTGCAACTGTCTAACAGATTTGAGGTTCTTTTGACTTGTTTGGATGAGAGTAGAGGCTGCAAGGTGGATGCGCTAACTGAACATGGCACCCTGGTACAGTGAAATGGTGTTGAGATGTTTGAAAAGACTGTGCCATGTTTAATTTCTTCATAGTACATGTCGGTGGAGTTCTTATCCCACGTCAGAAGAGTCACATGTTTCAGAGGCTGTCTAGCCTTCCAAGGATGAGGCCACTGTCACACAAGAATCTGACTACTCATATGGAGATTAATGTCCATTGAGATGCTGAGGATAGAAAAGAAGATGTTCGTGTCGAGCTTGCTTGGAGGGAACATTGTCCTGGAACCTTGTAGCTATAAGGATTTCACAGGCATGTCTACTGCATCCAGCCTCTGCTATGACCTCTTCCTCTCAGGCCTCAACTTTCTTGCCCTCATTGAATTCTTCACTCTAGATGTCATCCTCATGAGAGGTAACATGTAGCTCCTCCATCTTCCCATTTGGCAACCCATCCTCCCTTTGGTGCGTCAGGTTGTGTCAAGTGCAGGAAGACACTATGATGTGGAAAATGATTTGAAGAAAGTTCTGGAGAATGCCACCTAATTGGTCCAAAGCCATTGACAATGGATGGCCTTCCAGTCCCTGTGGCATAAGCTTGTTCAGAAGTATGTGGCAGAGGTGAGCCATCACATGCCTTGACAAGCAAAGACGTCCAAAGCATTATCCCTTACTCAACTGTAGGTAAGGGAAGCATTTTTGGTACATCCTTGGTCACGTGTGACTTGGTCCCTCTGCTTCAGCTTCTAAGTTTTGATGGAGCCTGTTGTCTCATGTTCCTCAGAGCAAGGCTCTTCCCTTTGGCCTGCCTGACAGCAAAGGCCCCCTTGATCACCTCCTCAGTTGTCTGCCATGAAAAAGGCAGCGTTGCTTGCTCCATCCATTCTGCCCCCTTCCTCATTTTTGCCGGACAATGAACAGAACTGTGCATAGATCACCTTATATAGCCAAACTGGGGAGTAATTGTTAAGGATTTTTGTTGCACTTATTTTAGGCATTCCATCCCCAGAACATCCTTTGCAGATGTCAACACATTCTTAAGAATCACTTGAATTTCCTCTGCCTCTGCTTTCTAGTCCCAGCAACTTACAGTGCAATGGCTCAAGACTATCTCTGCTGCTGGCCCTGACTAATTCCCCCATCGCTCCCACTGGTCATGTGCCTCTGTCCACCCCTTCCAAAGTCATTCATCTCTGTTCTCCTCCCCCCCCCTCCCCTGCGGGTACCATTAATGTCTTCCCAACCACCCACTCCCCTGCTCAAAAGGCTAGTATTTGCCTACAGCACCATCCCTTGCCACTGTCCTCAGCCCCCTGCCATCCCCAAATCCCATCAAGCTTTCGTTTTCCAGCCATCCCCACTTCCTGCTGGTTTTGCCTGGGCAAACCTGGTACAGAATGGGAGCAGCTGCAAACGCAGCACAGTGACAGTTGGGAGAGCTCTGCGTGCACAAATCTTGAGTTTGCGAATGAAGTGCAGTTTGGCAGGCGCACATCTGTTTCATCCGGTTGTGAATCTAATTAGCCACCGGCGTGGCTAGCTGATTTGGAGGGAAACATGATTCTGGTGAACTAGGTTTTTAATAAGCATTCAGGATATTCAAATGCATGAAAACACAGTTCCTAACATGGTGCTGTGGGCTACCCAATCCACCATGAAACTTGAGTGTGGACAATTTCAAACCATTTTTACTCTGGTGGGAAACACAATGAATTTTCCCATCCTGCCCACCAATCCAGCACTGGCAGGACCAGAAAATCTTACCCTTGATTTCCAGATGGCATTTGACAAAGTGCCATATGAAATGTTACTATGCAAAATAAGAGCCCATGGTGTAGAGGGTAACACATTAGCATGAATAAAGGATTGGGTAGCTAATAGCAAACAGAGAGAGAGTAGGTGTAAATGGGTCATTTTCAGGTTGACAAGATGTAACAAGCCACGGGGATTAGCATTGAGACTTCAATGTTTACAATCCATATTAATAGCTTAGATGATGGGACTGGATGTGTACTGGCTAACTTTTCCGACCACAAAAAGACAGGTAGGAAACAAAGTTGTGAAGGGGACACAAGAGGCGGGACTTTACGGCCTCGTTCGCCCCAAAACCGTAAAATCCGCTAGAGGTCAACGGACTTTCCCATGCTCTGCCCCTCACCCACTCCAATTCCCAAGGACTCTGCAAACGGTCAAACATAGATTAAGTGAGTGGACAAAAAATTGGCAGGTGGAATACAATGCGGGGAAATGTGAACTTTGTCCACTTTGCCAAGGAGATACAAAAATCTACATATTAGTTAAATGGGGAGAGATTTCAGAACTCCATGTCCAGAAAGATCTAGCTACTGGTATGCTAGAACAGCAAGTATTACGAAAGCAAATGGAATGTTGTCATTTATTGCAAGGGAATGGAATATAAAAATAGGTATCAAACGTAGAAAATGCTGGAAGGTCTGACAGCATCTGTGGAGAAAGAACAGAGTTAATGTTTCAAGTCTGGATGACTTTTTATCAGAGTTGAAGACAATTGGAAACCAGGTGAGATTTATGCTGCTGTGGTGAAGGAGGTGAAGGAGGGGGAGAGCTGTGGGAGCTCGATAGAGAGCCAATGATTGGTGGAGACGGGAGAGATTGACCAAGATGTCATGGACAAAAAGACAAAGGGAATGTAAATTGTGGTGATAAAGGCAAAAAATGGTGGGATAGCAGAACATTGAGCGATCAGAACATGCAAATGGCAGAACAAAGTTAAGCAGAGTGTCAAAGGATAACCTGAGACATGTAACAGATGGCCTGAGTGGGGTGGGTAGGCAGTGGTAAGGGAAAAATGAAAAGCGAGATTTAAAAAAATTGAAACATGGAACAATGGAAGAAATGAAAATAAATGTAAAATGTAAAATAAATTGATGGAAATGGAGTGAAAGTGGAGAAGAGAGTTCATGGGTCTGAAGTTGTTGAACTCGATGTTAAGTTTGGAAGGTTGTAAAATGCCTAATAGGAAGATGAGGTCCTGTTAATACAGTTTGCGTTGGGCTTTACTGGAGCATTGCCACAGGCAAGGATGGACATATGGACATGACAGTAGGATGGTGTGTTCAAATGGCAAGCGACAGGAAGGTCTTGGTCATGTTTGTGCATAGACCAAAGGTGTTCTGTAAAGTGATCTTTTGGTCTGCGTTTGGTCTCTCCGATGGTCTCCCCACCTCCTCACCACAACAATATAAATCTCATCCTATTTTCTATTATCAACGAAGGGTCATCCAGACTCGAAACGTCAGCTCTGCTCTTTCTCCATAGATGCTGTCATACCTGCTGAGCCTTCCCAGCATTTCCTGTTCTTATTTCAGATTCCAGCATCCACAGCAATTTGTTTTTATAAAAATAGGGATGTTTTTCTGCAGTTATGTCGTGTTTTGGTGAGCTTACAACGAGCGTACTGCTTTCTACAGCTTTGATCTCCTTATTTAAGGAAGGATATAATTGCATTAGAAGCAGTTCAGAGAAGGTTCAGTGACTGATTTCTGGACTATGAGGAAAGATTGGACATATGTCCACCACAGTTTAGAAGAGTTAGAGGTGATCTTATTAAAACACAAGGTCCTGAGAGAACTTGAGAGCATGGATGCTGAAAGCATGTTTCCCTTTTTGGAAGCATCTAGAACTAGTGACATCAGTTAAAATAAGGGAGAGTCTAGAACCTAGGCGTCATAGGTTAACGTAAGGGATATTCCGTTTTGGATAAATACGAAGAGAATTTTTTTTGTGTGGAACTCTTCCCAGAGAGCAGTGCAGGCAGCATCATTGAGTATTTTTCAGACTGAGTTTAGATAGATTCTTGATTGACAAGAGAGTTAAAGGGTACAGGAAAGGGGAGTTGAGGTCACAATCAGATTCCCTCATGATCTTATTAAATGGCAGAGTATGCTCAAGGGGCTGAATGGCCTATCTCTGCTCTGAATTCGTAAGTATGTTCATAAGGAAGAAATATCTCATGAATTGTGAATTGTATGAGGTTACTAGACAATTTGCAGTGTTCTGCTGCTAACTTTGCAAAAATGGCATCAGTGAGTTTCATGAAGATGTTGCATGTAGGCATTAACTGGCCATTAATATTCGTCACAGAAAGTTAAGTCCATTAATAAATTGTGCACCTTTTCTAACACCACAATCACTATTACCCACAACCAATCAAACTCTCTGGCCCATTAGGATTCTCATTCCTTCAGGTAGTGAAATGTTTTTGGAGATTTTAAAAATTTCACATTTTACATTTTATTCCTACTTTACCGTCCTTTTTTCTTTCACTTAATCGAGTTTGTCTTCTTGTTTAATTCTCTTTTTGCTGCTGAAGTGACAATGAATTCACCTTCCCTTTCAATCCTTCCTCTTAGTTTTCAATCCTTTACTATCATTGGTTAAGGAGATACATTTTTTGTCTCACAGTTCACCAAGATCCCAGATGCCCTGTTGCCCAGCAAAGTATGACACAAACATTTTTGAACTGAAGAGTGCAAGCAAAAATCATCACTGGTCTTGATGTGAGATCTCCTGCTCCAGCAAATTGTGTTATGTTTTGTAAAAATGTTTGTTCTATTACTTTTCACAAGCTCTATTCAGTGAATGTATCAGTTGTAATTTTAGCTTTTTAATCCTGGTACGTCTGCATAATGCTGCATTGCAAAAGTAGTATTTTTCATTTTAGTGGTTCTGACTAAATCTTTGAGATGATGGACTCACTTTGCAGAGGAAGTTGATGTTGAAGCCATATGTTTGAGCATTGCGAGACCCAGCATTCATATAGTTTCCTATTAGCAGCACCAGCTCCAGCAGGTTTCCAAATCTCTTACTCTTCTTTAACTCCTCACAGGCACTGGCGACAGCCATAATGTCAGGTCTGATGTTATTCACCTGTTCCTCAAATTGCAGCTTGAACAGAATAGCATTCAGCCGTGGACGTAGCTTTTTGATGCTGCTCATCTGATTGAGAGAAGAAAACAAATGTAAGCTTCCGTCTTATTTTGGTAGCAAGCAAATGAATTTAGTCAACAATGATTGATAGATGTTGGTTATGGATCTCTTAAAAGTATGAGAAAAATGGATACAAGAATAAAAGACACTTGGGCAGGCAATTGAAATTCTATTTGTGGTTGCTAATAACAACTGCTTACACAACAATAACTAGTGTGCAAGTAATAAAAGATACAGTTCTATCATAGATCAATCCAGTCAGCCAATACACTAAATCATATAAAAATAATATGTGCTTATGACCCAGAGTAGCAAAGCAATCAAAAAAAGTTGATGCAGTAAACCATCTGGGTTACAAAGATATTGCTTAGTATGACATGAAAGGTTCTTACTGACTGAATAGAAGTAAACAGAACATCACTAACACAAAAAAAACATAAAATAAAGCCAATTATTTCAAATCAGGAAACGCTTGGGACTGAAACTTAAATTTGCAGTCTTGTGCTAACTTTGCCAGGAAAAGCCAGAGGGTCAAACTAAAGTAATGCAAATAATTATAAAAGTAATATATTGCAGATGCTGGAAACCCTCGTCATGTCAGGTGGCATCGTCAAGAGAGAAAAGTAAAGGGATGAATTTTCTCCCATCATGGAGTTGGGTGTGTGCAAAAACTTCCCGGAGGCGGAATTGGGGTCATAAAGGCAACCCAACTGCCATTTGTGATAAGCAAATGGCCAATTGTCAGAGGCCCATCGGAAATTTCCTATCGGCCTGCAGTCACACTGTGGCACAGAAGTGTGCCAACCTCCCTGAGGCGCTCTCCCAGCAGCAGACTTTAGTACCAGTGCATTAGGCTGCTTTAAGGTCCTTCCCACCTGCCTGGTCACAGCTCATTTTTGAATTCAAAACTTTTAGAAGTTGCAGACAGGGCGCTTCAAAATGGGGGCATCTCTCTCTTGCCTGAAAGGGCAGGTGATTTCTCAGTCTGAGCTGGACAGCCTCCTCGTGGATACATTGCCCAACCTCCTTGAGTGGATAATGAATCCACCCTGCGGCTAATAATTAGACAACTTGGGGAAAATCACAGCTGGGGGACTGTTTTTGTTACACAGCGTGGGCTCAGCACCCCAATTTGAATCCAGCACTACGGTCCTGACTCAAAACCAAAAAGGTCAGTGAACATGCCTCATACAGTCAGCATTCCCTGTTTTTATACCACATAACCAGATAAACAATTAGCGCTTCAAAGTCAATGTACAAGCTTTTGTTGTGTGTTAATGACTATTTACACTTGAGTATAAAAGATTTTTTTTAGATACGACACATCTTTATATATTTAATACGAGTCCCACTCTAATCCTCCATTCTCATATATTACCAATTGCATTCCTTTTAAACTATGAAAGCCTCTCAGAAATAAGCATACGAGTTATGAATTAAAATTCTCAATGCTTTCTGATTTTGAAGCATCAAAGTCCACTTGAATGAAAGATGAAACACATACACGGGTGAAATTCTCCCTAAAAGAATCCACTCACACTTAAATTATTTTTTGGATATTGGGGAGATTCCCATTGGCAAAGAGATGTGCAGAACCTGAAAACAGCAGCAAGGTGAGCTTCTCAGAAATCGGGTCCCCAGACAATCTTACAGGTCCTTCTCCCCCGCCCATTCCCCCCACTACTCTTTGGCAAAGACTCCATCCTGCCCCAAGTGTACAAAACACCGCTATGGGGTTGCTAAATCCCACCCTCTCTTCAGCCCCCCCGCTCCCCCCCCCGACCTCTCATGTCCCCCGACTCCAGGTCCCCCTCTTCAGACCCTGCCCCTTGGTAGTACGATAGGAACTGGCCAGCCACGTCCCTGACCATCAAGGGTTCCAATGGTCTCCGAGACCCCAGGCACGGCCATAACACCTGGTCTCCGTTTGTACATCCCTGCTGGCTTCCTGTTGTGTTGGCAGGTCATTGAATACCGGGAGCTGGGTGAATCTGGCTAAAACCCGGAAATGCGTATTTAAATTAAGATTTAAATATGCTAATCTGGTAACAAGATTACATTGCCGCTGGGGTTTTGCTGGGGGGGGGGGGGGGGGAGATCACAGAAGGGGGTTCATCCTGGTGCAAATCGCACAATGGCCCCTCTGGCGAGATTCTCTGGACGGTATGGTGGCACAGTGGCTCGTACTACTGCCTCACGGCGCCAGGAACCCGCATTCTGTTCCGGCCTCAGGTGACTGTCTGTGTGGAGTTTGCACTTTCTCGCCATATCTGTGTGGGTTTCCTCCAGGGGCTCTGGTTTCCTCCCACAGTCCAAAGATGTGCAGGTTAGGTGGATTAGTCTTGCTAAAATTGACCTTGGTGTCAGGGGAATCAGTAGGGTAAATACATGTGGTTACAGGGATAGAGCATGGGTGGATTGTTGTCGGTGCTGGCTAGATAGGCCCAATAGACTCCTTCTGCACTGTAGTGATTCAATGAACAATGCGATTAGTGCCTGCGTGCACGGGGCTGGAAAATCGCTCCCATAACCTTTATACAAAGGCAAAATACTCCACCTTTGGAAATCTTAAATATAAACAGGAAATGTGAGGAATATTCAATAGGGCAGGCCACATCTATGGACAGAGTTAACATTTCACATGAGTGACATTACAGAACTGGAAAATTTGACAGATGCACCAGGTTTTGAGCAACTACAAAGGCAGAGAAAAAGTGAGGAGGGAAGGAAAGAGCAAAGGAAAGTCTATGATCAGGTGGAAAGCAGGTGAGATTAAATGGAAAAAGGGATGATGATAAGGTGGTGGTGATGGGATACATGAAGAAACAAAGTCAGGTCTAGAGGATTTGTAAGTGACAATAGCAAAATTATTACCAGTACCTGCTGTCCAAAAAAAAGGGATATGATCCAAAATCACAGTCCAGTTTGGAAGGTTGTGAAACAGATCATCTTTTCACCTTGGCACTGCCCACCAGGCAGCCTGCTGGGGGGGGGATCGGGGCTGGCGGGGGGGGAGAAGAGGTCAGGACTGGGGGAAAAATCAAGAGATTGGGCTGAAGGGGGAGACATCGAGGTGGACGGGGGAGGGGGGTGCTGGGGTCGAGGCTGGCATGGGCTATCGATCGGGGTGGGGTGTCATCACAGGGCCAGTGATGAGAGGTTGTGGGGCTGGCCAGCAATCAAGTTATCCAACAATCGGGAGACCGGCTGTGTGGGGCCACTGCACATGTGCCGATCTCGATGCTGACAGGCACACGCACAGTGGCCCACTCAGTACTAGGCTGCCGGCTTCTCCAGTGAGAATAGACTCCACCCACTGAATTTCAGCATGATTCACATGTGAGAGATTCATTTTGAAACTCCCACTGAAAGAAAAACAGCGGGTTTTACTCCAGATTTTACATGAATTCTTTACTTAGAATTTTTTGGAAGAATCAAAGAACAGTACAGCACACGAACAAGTCCTTTGGCCCACCAAGCCTGCGCCGATCACATTGTCCGACCTAGACCAACCTCCTGTATCCCTCTATTCCCCGCCTGTTCATGTGTCTATCCAGATAAGTCTTAAATGTCGCTAACGTGTCTGCCTCAACCACCTCACTTGGCAGTGCATTCCAGGCCCCCACCACCCTCTGTGTAAAAATTCCCTTGCAAATCTCTACTGAACCTTTCCCCCCTTAGCTTGAACTTGTGCTCCCTTGTAATTGTCATTTCTGCCCTGGGAAAAAGCTTCCAACTTTTCACCTTATCTATGCCCCTTATAATTTTATGAACTTCTTTCAGGTTGCCTCTCAGCCTCAGTCTTTTCAGGGAGAACAATCCCAGTTTATTCAATTTTTCCTCATAGCTAATATCCTCCATACCAGGCAACATCCTGGTAAACCTTTTCTGTACTACCTCCAAAGCCTCCACATTCTTCTGGTAATGTGGTGACCCAGAATTGGACACAGTATTTCAAATGTGGCCAGTTTTAGATAATTTGCCAACTTTTATACTTAATGCCCCAGCCGATAAAGAGAAGCATGCCATATGCTTTCTTCACCACCTTTTCAACCTGTGCAGCCACTTTGCAGAATCTGTGGACCTGTACTCCCAGATCTCTGTGTGTCTATGTTCCTGATGGTTCTGCCATTTTCTTTTAACTCCCATCTGAATTGAATCTACCAAAATGCATCATCTCACATTTGTCCAGATTAAATTCCATTTCGCATTTCTCCGTCCAATTTTTCAGCCCATCTATCCTACTGTATTCTCTGACAATCTTCATCACTATCTGTAACTCCAGCAATCCTAGTATCATCTGCAATTGCCCTAATATTTTTGTAAATATATGCTCCCCTCCTTCCTGATGCCAAAATACTCTCCACTTGCCTGGATGAGTGCAGCTCCAACAACACTCAGAAGCTTGACAAAGCCAGGACAAAGCAGCCCCCTTGATTGACACCCCATGAATCTCCTTTAACTTTCGCTCCCTCCACCATCAGCACACAGTGGCAGCTTTGAGTGTCATATACAAGATGCAATGCAGCAACTCAAGACTCCTTCCTAATTATGACCTCTACCACCTAGAATGACAAAGGCAGCAGATGGATAGAAACTCCAGCACCAAGTTCTCTTCCATGCCATACATCAACCAGCCTTGGAACCATACCACCATTTCTTCACTGCGTCAAAATCCTGGGACTCCCTTCCTACCAGTGCTGTGGGTGTACTTACACCACATGGACTGCTATGATTGAGGAAAGCAATTCACCATTACCTTCTCAAAGGCAATTAGGGACGGGAAATGAATCCCGTGTGGCCTGGCTAGTAATGCCCACATCCCATGAAAAAATAAAAAAGGGACCTCAAGAATCACAAGAAAGCAGTTTCTACTTAGATCAGCAGCAACAGATGTGTTGCAACACGTTGAAGTTCCCTAGGGTAGTACGTGTTCATAGACTGAGAATGGAGGAGTGCATCCAACTCTTGTAGCTGCCACCGAGGAGGATAAGGATGTCACCCCTCACAGAAAACAGTTTGTGGGGACAGGGGTCACTGGGCCACCTTCTAACTGTAACTGACCACTATTTTCCTTAATAAACATCATGTAAGTATTGACATATGAACCAGGTGTCTGAGAACCATTTTATTAATGCCAAGACACCAAAAAAGGTATGACGTGCTGACATCTAGCAAGGAATTTCTAAGGTTATCCTGAAAAATTTGGATGCATGAATGCATTTGTACATTCTTCATTGGTGGTAAGGGTTTATCTGGAAATGTAAGCAAAGATACCTCAGAGTGAGTTTCAGGCCACCCTATTCCACAGCCATAAAGGTGAGAGGTGGAGCAAAGACTTGTGGTAGCCTGGATCAGGGGCAGATAAAGTCATGGTAATGAGGAAGCACTCATTGGCACAATCCTTTGCAAGCTGTGTAGCTTTGGCAGGTGTGTGGTTTTGATTCTGGACTGTCTAATGGGTATCTGGGAGTCCCAGTCAATGGCAGCAGTATCAGATCTGGGCTGCATGAGTCAAGGCCCAATTTCTGCTCAGCTCCCCCCCACCACCACACGCCCCACCCCCCCCCCCCCCCCCCCCGCCTCCACACATCCGCCAGCCCACCCTTCACATGCTTCCAAGATCTCACCAGTACCCCACCACCCACCAAGGTGAAGTGTCCACTTTTTTGCCTAGATTTGGTCACCATGGTTGAGGGAGTGGTAGTCCTTCCTGTTAATTAATCTCATTGAGTTCCTTGTTGACCACATGGGTGCAATTGATGATTACCTGCACCTACAGGCATCCAGTAATAAGGATCCATTTCCTTTGCTGTCTGTGAGGCTGTGGCTGGCTGGAATTAAACATACTGATCAAGTGCCACAGACAGCGATTCAGTAATTGTTGAGATTCAGTGACGTGCAGCTGTAAGCGAGATACCATCAAGGTCCACAACTGATCCTCATAAAGAGCCAGGAGTAAATATGTTCAAGGCTACAGTGACTTTGACAGCTATTGGCAGGGCATGATGAACAGTGGTCTGAGGTGGGAGGTCTTTGATGGCTTTGGGATCTGGGTGTTCAGGTCCACAGTTCCCTAAGTGGCAACACAGGTGGTCAAGGTGATTAAGAAGGCATATGGCATGCTTGCCTTCATCAGACAATGCATTGAGTACAAGAGTTGGGAAATTATGTTGCAACTATATAAAACCTTGATTAGGCCGCATTTGGAGTATTGCATGCAGTTCTGGTCGCCACACTAGCAGAAGGACATGGAAGTTTTGGAGAGAGTTCAAAGAAGGTTCACCAAGAAGTTGTTTGCTCTCGAGGATGTTGACTATGAGGAGAGGTTGAATAAATTCGGATTGTTTTCATTGGAAAGCCAGACGCTGAGCTGAGACCTGATAGAGGTCTACAAAATTGAGAGGCATAAACAGGGTGGATAGTCAGAGGCTTTTGCCAAGGGTGCAAGTGTTACTTACAAGGGGGCAAGTGTTGCTTACAAGGGGGCATAGGTTCAAAGTGAGAGGGGGAAAGTTTAAGGAAGATTCGTGGGGGAAGTTTTTCACGCAGAGTGGTGGATGCCTGGAGTGCACTGCCAGAGGAGGAAGCAGGCACATTAACAGCATTTAAGAGGCATCTGTATGGGTACACGAATATGGAGGGAATAGAGGCATATGGACTGAGTAAGAGCAGAAAGTTTTTTTTTAGTTCAGTTAGGACATCTTGATCAGCACAGGCTTGGATGGCCAAACAGCTTGTTCCTGTTGCGTACTTTTCTTTGTTCTTTGTAGGCACAGATGTCCGTGACCATGTATCTGCCTGGAGAGTCGCAGTTTCCTGTGACATCCCCTCAGTCATCCCCAAGTAGCTTATCTTCAGGGTAGATCATACACTGAAAGTACAGTCTCCATATCTTTCTTTCCCCTTGTCCTTCTCCTCTGCAAAATCAGAACTTCACCCTTATTAAGCCCTCAATGTGCACTTTAACCATTTTAACTGACATTGTTAATGGATTGGGTGGTTATCACCAGGACCACCATCTGCACCTTGGGAACAGCATCAGAAAACCAGTACAGCAGTCCACATTCTCCACCCAAATCCATTTCTGCCCTGGTGGGGCTTGAAGTTTCAGCCCCAAGAAAGGAAGGAATCATTGGTGCCCTTTGAGGTCCAGTGACAGGAACGTGCTTGCAAAAAACACCTTCACAGATTATCATTAATATGCAATCATTTAAGTTTCAGACACAGCACTAATGTTGCTGATCTACATGGGTGTTTAAAATAATTCTTTTGTGAATAATAAATGAACAGACGTAACACAGTCACCACCCACACAATTCCTCTTAAATGAAATTAGCCAACAAAAAATACTATTAAAAAATGTCAACTTCACTGTGCTCACCATTATTAGTGTATAAAACAAGCATTTCTAATAAGTAAGAGTTTACCACATGTTCTGATGTGCCATAGACTGCTGGAGGATTTGCAATGCTGCACCATTATTCTTGTCAAGGCCAAAAAAAGACCATCTTGCCATTGGCTTCCCTTTGTGTGTCATAAAACTGTTGGATTTACAAGAACAAAGAAAATTACAGCACAGGAACAGGCCCTTCGGCCCTCCAAGCCTGCACCGACCATGCTGCCCGACCTAACTAAAACCCCCTACCTTTCCGGGGACCATATTCCTCTATTCCCATCCTATTCATGTACTTGTCAAGATGCCCCTTAAAAGTTACTAAGAAGAATTTCTTATTCATATTTATGCCATTAAGACAAATTAATTTTGCTGCAACCATTTAGAGCTGGTAATTCCTGTGATCAGAACATTGTGAATGTCATGATTTAGGATTTGATACATCAATCAACCCATGGAGGCCCAAAAAAGGGGCAATGAACTTGGAATCTCGCTTTTTTGTATTAATTCATGGTATGTGAATGTCAATGGCAAGGCAGGCATTAACTGTGAATCCCAAAATCCAAGAGGATTTTTAAATACAGCAGGATTTTCTTACCTTTCCATCCTTTCTCTGTTTTATTCTGTCTTATCCTACTCTCTTTCCCATCGTTACTCTTTCTCAATCTAATTTGACCGTTATTCATCATATTTCCTTCTCCGTCCTTTGCACTCTCTCTTTTTCCTTCCTTACATTCTGCTGGTCCTTAAATTCCGCTGGTCAAGAAGAACATTCAGGAGGTTCCAGGTGACCTGCTGAATTGTCCAACAGGTTCAGGGTTCTTGGAACCTATTTGGATGAGAGTGGTGACTGCAGGGTGGATGAGCCAATTGACCATGGCACTATAATACATGTAGACAAATAAACAGGGGAAGTTAATAGGAATATATTGGTAGTTGGGGCTGTATAGTCAGGGGGATACACAGTTCTCTGCAGCAGAGAGTGGGAGTCCAGACGGCATGTTACCTGCCCAGTGCCAGGGTTTGGGATATCTGTTGTGTGTTGAACTTGCAGTGAGGGAGGGAGGACATTGGTCCTGGTCCATGTAGGTACCAACGACATAGGTAGAGCTTCGAAAGAGGCTCTGCTGAGGGAGTATGAGCAGCCAGGTGCTAAATTAAAAAGCAGAACCTTGAGGATAATAATCTCTGGATTATTACTTGAGCCACAAGCAAATTGGTCAGGGGTCAGTATAGTTAGGGGGACAGTTGTTCTCTGCAAGCGTCCTGAAGATTAAGTTGCATGCTCAATATTAGCATGCAGAACATTGCTCTGGGCTGGAGAGAAATTTGCAATGGGAAGGGGAGGATCCAGTGATACAACGACACAGGGAGCAACAGGGAAGAGCTTCTGAACAATGAGTACGAGGACCTAGGTACCAAATTAAGCAGAATCTCAAAGATCATAATCTTTGGATTATGACCTAAACCATGAGTAAATTGGCACATGGTAAATCAGATTAAAAAGTTATATGCATGGCTCAAAGATTGGCTTGGGGGAAATGGGTTTTGGTTCAAGGGGCACTGACACGAGTACTGGGGAAAGTGGGATCTGAATCATTGAGGTGGTCTTCACTTGAAAAGTGCTGGAACCTGTGTTCTGGCGCGTCATATAATCAGTGCGTCAAGCTAAACAATGAGGCATGGATCAAGTATGGGAAGATGTGATAAATTAAGTAGAGAAGACAAGGTAAGAAAGCAAGGTACCAATAAGGGAAATGATGGTCAGAGCATGGTGGGAAAGAACAGATTGTACAAACCTAAGAATGCGAAAATAGAGGTTACAAAAATAGTAAAAGGACAGTAAAAAGGCTCTGGTAATTAAGGATGACTGATACAATAGAAAGAGATGGCCTTATTTCTGGAGATAAGTATATTAGATTAGCATGAGAAATGATAAAGTTAAAAAGGTAAGAAGTCACTTGTGGGAGTGGTAATTAGAGTCCCGCACGGTAACTATTCTAGGACAGGGTAGACAGGAAAACCATTATGGGGCTTGTGAGAAAGGTGATAATCATGAGTGATTTCAATCTACTTATAGACAGGACAAATCAGATTGGCAGAGATAACCTGGATGAAACGTTTGAGTGTTTTGCACATTGCGATGAGGTGTATATATATTTATATATTTTTTATGTTAAGAGGAATGTTTAAAAATGCAGCTTTATTCTACAGGCAGTCAGTATGTCATGGAGGAATGAAGGTCACATTTTGGTATAGCAGGATAATTACTCATTTCAGCCCTGCAAGTATTTATTTTAAGTAGAGCTAATGGATTTTTTTTACTTTGGTTCCCCTGGGATTTCTGATTAGAGTGATTGATAAGGTCATGTGATGATGTGGTTTATGTGCAGAACTGGGTCTGTCACAGATAAAATAAAGCATTTAAAGAAAGTAGTGAGTTGCAGCTGAAGCTGGTTGAAGTCAGAAGGATTTTGCAGGCTTCTGAACCTCTACATCTCTCTGAGGGCAAGTATGCCTGGGTTTGCTAGCTATATTTATTTTAAAGTGGATTTTATTTATGCACAAATGGGGCTTATTGAAACTGGAAGAGTCATAAGCTAGAAAGTAAAGCTGCTTCTTTTCATTTTTAAAATACTGTTCAATTGTTAATGGTTAAGCTGCTTTGTTTGTTAGGGTTATGTTTAAACGGTGTTATTAAATAAAGTTGTTTCACTCTAAAAGATTCCTACTTTGTCAGTGGAATCATTCTTGGAAAGAAATATACCATCCTCATATATGCCAAAATAGAAAAGTTGTTGGGATCTAGTCTGGTTTCATAATGTAACTTGGGATTCTGCTTCAGGGCCCTAACACCAGCACCAACCAGAGAGCAAGTTATACTAAATCTGGTAATATATAATGAGACAGGACTAATTAATTACTTCAGAGTGAAAGCACTCCTAAGTAGCAGTGATCATAATATGATTGAATTGTGCCTTCAGTTTAAGGGACAGGAGTGGATTGAGGACTAGTGTTTTAAACTTAAATAAGGGCAATTAAGATGGCATGAAGACAGAGCTGGCTGAAGCAAACTGGGAAATTAGATTAAGGGATAGATCAGTACAGATGCAGTGGCAGACATTTCAGGAGATATTTCAGAATACACATTCCAGTGAGAAAGAAAAGCTGGAAGGGAATAACTCACCATCCATAGGTAACCAAAGAAAATAAAGATAGTGTCAATTTGAAAAAAAATTCCACAAAGGTGAGTGGCAGGTCAGAAGATTGGATCGAATATAAAGAACAAAGAATGTCCAACAGATTAACAAGGCGGGAGAAACTAGAATACAAGAGAAAAATAGCTAGAAACATAAAAGCAGATAGTAAAAGTTTTTACAGATATTTAAAACCAAAACGCAAGTCAAGTGAGCATTGGTCCTCTACAGAGTGAGTCTCAGGAATTAATAATATAAAATAAGGAAATGACAGATCAATTGAACAGATATTTTGCATTTGTCTACACTATGGAGGATGCAAATGAGAAATAATTGTGAATTGGGAGATGAAAGGAAGGGTGAAACTTGAAACTTAAATCAAAATCTCAATCAGCAGGGAAAGGATACTGAGAAAATGATTACATTGAAAAGCGTACAATCCACAGGCCTGATGGACTTCATCCTTGGGTTTTAAAAGAAGTGCTTGTTCAGAAAATAGATGCGTTGGTTTTCATTTTCCAAAATTTCCTAGATTCTGGAAAGGTCCCATCAGATTGGAAAATAGTAAATGTGACTCCTCTATTCAAGAAAAGGAGACAGAAAGTAGAAAAGTGCAGACCAGTTAGAATAAAATTTCTCAGAGAAAATATTATTAAGGAGGTTATAGCAGAGTACTTGGAAAATCTCCATGTAATCAAGAAAAGTCAACATGGTTTTGTGAAAGGGATATCACATTTGACTAATTTATTGGAGCTCTTCGAGGAAGTAACAAGCAACATGGATAAAGGAGAATCTGTGGATGTGCAGTACTTAGATTTCTAGAAGGCATTTGACAAGATGCCACATCAAAGGTTACTGAAAAAATAAGAGCACATAGTGTGAGGGCAACATATTAGCATGGATAGAGAATTAGTTAACCAGTGGAAAACAGATGAGGCATGAATGGGTCATTCCGGTTTGGCAAAATGTGATAAGTTGAGAGCTACAGGTATGAGTACTGAGCCCTCAACCTTTTTACAATTTATATTAATCTCTTGGATGAAGGGACCAAATGCATGGTTGGCAAATTTGCTGATGACACAAAGATAGGTAGGGAAGTAAGTTGTAAAGGGGGCATAAGGAGTCTGCAAAGAGACATAGATAAGTTACAAGAAGGAAGAATTTCTTCTGTCAGAGAGTGGTGAATCTTTTGAATTTTTACCCCAGGAATGTGTGGAGGCTGAGTCCTTGAATATTTTCAAGGCTGAGACCAATAGGCTTTTAATTAGTAGGGGAATTAACTGAGAGAAAGCAAGAAAGTGGACTTAGTGAGTGTTCGATCAGCCATGACCCAATTAAATGGTGGAACAGGTTCAAAGGGTTGAACGGCCGAATCCTCTTCCTATTTCTTATGGTCTTAGGGCAACAATTTAGCAGATGGTGTATAATATGGGAACATGTCCACTTGGGCAGGAATAGAAAAGCAGCATATTATTTAAATGGAGAGAGATTTCAGAACTCTAACAAGTACATGAATCAGGAAAAGTTAGTTTGCAGATACAGCAAGTGAACAGAAGACAAATGGAATGTTGTTATTTATTGCAATGGGAATGGAATATAAAAGTAAGGATGTTTTGCTACAGTTGCACAGGATACTGGTGAGACCACATCTGGAGTACTGTGTTCAGTCTTGGTCTCCATATTCGAGAAAGGAAACAAATGGGTTAGAAGCAATTCAGAGAAGGTTCACTGAGATTGGGTGGCAGATTATCTTCCGAAGAACAGTTGAATATGGTGGGCTTGTATATATTGAAGTTTAGAAGACTAAGAGATTGGAACAAATACGACCCAGAGGAGACTTGACACGGTGGACAATGCAAAAAGGATGTTTCCCCAAGTGGACAGACTAGAACGAGGTAACACAGTTTAAAAATAAGGTGGTCTCACTGAAGATGAAGATGAGAAGATTTTTTTCTCTCAGAAGATCTTGAATCTTTGGAATGTTCGACTTCAAAGAGTGGTGGAGGCAAAGTCAAATGAATATTTTTAATGCAGAGGTAGATAGATTCTAGGAAGTCAAATGTTATCAGCAATAGGCAGAATGTGGAGTGGAGGCCACAATCAGATCAGCCATAATCTTATTGAATATTGGAGCAGGCTCGAAGGGCCGAAAGACCTACTCCTGTTCTAATTTGTTGTTTGTATGCATGACATTAGCGCAAAGTTAGCAATTTGCATTTCTATCAGTTCGCAGCATAAAACTAACTCGACCTAAATGATGAGGTAAAAAATCCAATTAATGACACTCACATGGAGCACTTAAGCATATCCTGATGATGCTGTAGACTCTGCATCAAGACATGGAATCAGTGTTCAATACCCAGGCTGCCTTGGGGAAGTGACCCTACCAGCAGAATGAATTCCAAGAGAAAATTAAATGACTCTGAAAGATAGCGGGCATGATTCTCCCCCTCAAAAAAAAGTCTAAGCGCCCAACGGGCAGGAAATCGGGAGGTCCCGATGCAGAGATCCCTGCTTCCCTCCCCCCCTACCTCCCCACCCCACTCTTGTTCTGCCTCCATCTGGCCCCACCCCATGAGGCCCTGCCCCCTCAGGCCCCAAGCCCCTTGGCACTGCCTAAGGGGCATTGCCCCCTTCCATCCCCGACCCCTCGATTACATCAATGGCCTTTGTTCCCACCAGCGAGACCATCACGTCAGGTCCCGATTGCTGGAGACCATACGTGATCCCTGCTGGTGTGGACCTCCACCAGCAGGGTCGGAAACACGCGAGCTCGGACAATTACATCCTGGGCTCACTAAACAAACGCAAATGATGATATAACTATTTAAATCAGTCTTGCACCAGGGAACAGCGCAAGGACAATCAGGTCATAAATAATGGCTTGGGAAGTCACAATTCCTGTTTTTGGCCTCCCGCTTAAATTTCCTGCCCCGCTACTCGACCAGCATAGTGGGACAGGAAAATCGTGCCCACATGTTGGATTGCAATTTGTGATGGCAGGACATCCAATGGTATCCGCTTTAGACCTACCCTCTTTTATGTGGCAAGCTTCTGAAAGTGCGAGCTGATAAAGTCACAGCTCGGGAAACAGGATATTTGGGATGAGTTAACAGCGCAAACAATTGTGCACCTCATTGACATATCAAGTCAAAGGATTGTGAAATTAACAGCACAATGACTGAGAAGGAAGTGTAAAATTGAGTGAATAAATTTGAGTGAGTGAATTCAATGTCACATCAGGTATAGAAAGAGAAATAAAGAGGAAAAGATAGAATTTGTAAATCTTTTCTTGGGCTATGGGTGTTGCAGGGACAGCATTTGTTGTGCATTTCTAATTGTCCTTGAGAGCAGTTAAGAGTCACTTTGCAGTGGTTCAGGAGTCACATGTGGACCACACCAGCAGGCGACAGATTTCCTTCAACAAAGGGCATTAATGGACTTTCATAACGACCAATGATAGTTTCATGTTCACCATTACTGAGATTAGAATCCCATTCCAGAATTATTAATTAATTGAATTTAAATTCAACCAGCTGCCATGGGGAGATTTGAACCATGTCCCCAGAGCATTAGTCTGGGCCTCTGGATTTCTAGTCCAGTGATTATGCCACCATCACCCTCCATTCAACACATTCCAATAGTGAGCCAGACAGCAACTTGCCATTTTTGTGTAGATATTATGGCAGAGCAATGACACCTGGACAACAATTAAATATTTGAGTTTCACTGCGCATCAGCTTTTCATTTCAAGTTGTTGCTTGCACTATTTGGTACATTAACAACAACAAAGTCCATTGGCCCATTTGTACATTAACAATTGGCCCATGCTGTATTGACAACATGTTCTGGCCATTTTGTCTTCACTACTAAATAGAGAGAATCAGACGCATTGTAGAATTGTTTGAAGAAATGCAAAGTGAACTATGAACCACTTCTGTTTAATTCTTAAAGATGTTCTACATCCAGACCAAACACCCTTTCTTTTCGCTTTTCAGATATTAACAGGCCTTTTCAAAAAAACCTCATATTTCCTGTTTTATTTCAAATTTCCATTTTTAAAATGTATTTATACCTGAGAACTTTACTGAGGCATTAACACATACGCTGCCTAAATTGCAATCATTTATTTGATCTTATACAATCACCACAGGCTGTCATGATAAAGCTTTTATGAAATCTGCTATGCTGTAGTACTAACTGGAAAATTGAATCAGCCCAACTCTACGTTGAAGAGCTGCCTCTGGGGCCATTTTAAATTCATATTACAGCTACTCCAAGCTGCACAAACATAAATTTTGCTGTTGTTAATGAGTATTGAAAATGTTTGCTTTAATTTCTGGTAGGTGTATTCATGAGCTGTCACGATGCTGTTATGTGCCCAGTTGGTGTAATTCAATGCAGGAGTGTTCTAAAAGTCTTCATAGCTGTGGCTGAGCTATAGACCTTACCTGGTCAGTTTCACAGAAAAGAATTAAATAGCAATGGCATTCACTGGTTTAAAAGCAAAAATTACATCTGCTGTTGATGTACAACCTGTGTTCCAGAAACCCCTGGCTTTATTGTTTGTGCTGCATGCAGCAGTTTCTAAATTTTGACAAATGGAAGTTCACAATTCTGCTATTTCTAATCATTTCTGTGACATTGGAAAAATGAAAAACTATTTTTATTTTCATTTATACTTTTTTTATTTCCCCATTCATGGTCTCCACAGCTGAAACTTACTGCATGCTGTTTCTTTCAACAATAAGGGCACAACTGTCTGGCCCTTGAACTTCCCACTGTCACTGCTGCATCAACAAACATGAGGTGCTTTTCCAGGTCAGCAGTGCAGTCATTAGTTCCACTCAAATGATACTTTATCTACCATAAAGTATCCTATTAGTAACTTAGGCAAAAACCTGTCTGATGGTGGGAGTTCAACATATTCTAATTCAAAGGTGAAATGTTCACTCAAGCTCTATTGGTATAACTACCAAACCTGCGAATGAAGAAATATTTTAAAATCTAAATTTGCTTCGTAGATCCTGCCATGAACTTGACTTCATTGTGCAGTAATTTATTTTGAACTCTAAAATAAACAGCAAAGAAAAACAGAAGATAGCAACAGATTTTTAGAAATGAATAAACATGACAAACATTTCATGCATTTAAGAATATTTTCCCATCTTGAACTGTGTTTTAGCCTGTAAAACATTCTCATATGTTTCTTAATACATGTTCAACTATGTGATGTTAAAATTGTATCGAGTTTTTTTTTGTTACTTCTGATGTAATATTATTTGACAGAATGTTATAATGACAACGTGTAGATATAATAGCATCATATGGTAGGTGAATGGAAAGCATGTAACAAAATGCTAAACTGTTCCCACATGTGGCATATAGGAAAAACAAATAAACTTAAGTCAAATTAAGATGAGCTGCACATTTGTGAGCAATCAAGTCACTCCATTTAGCTTCAAGATGTTAGTTTTTTTGGCTTGCTCGTGTGTTTTCACACTGCAGTGCTGAACCACCTCAAAAATATTTCAAATGGTCTGTGAATTTTGATTGAACAAAACGATCAGGGAATTAAAACCATTGCAAGCCAAATTATAAATAAAAAAGTATGACGGTCTTTCAAGTGGAACATCAACTCTGAACAATTAATTCTTGGCTTCTTGTTTTTATTTTTCAATTTTTTAACTGTGATAAAACTGTTCCAAAGACATAAATGTACATTCGTGCACAAGCAATGGAGAGATGGCAAACACTGAGGCATGCAACATCAACCATTTCATATTAACTCCTTAAATTGGTCTTTAGTGTTTGCAGACATTTTAAATGAAACATGATGATTAAGATAAGGACTGGTGCGGGCAAAACCTGAATTGCAATGATTTGTGCAAATGGGATTTATAAATAGGAAACAATTAAAATTTACTGAGTAATTCCATACTAGCCTCAGTATTTATCTGCCAGACATAATAAAACATATTCCTGTTAATTCAAAGCCACCTCTGCTTGAAAGAAAATTAACTTATTTAATACAAGTTTGAATTTTAATTAAACAACTTTGAACCAACAGTAATATTCAGGTGGAATTTTGCCATCTTCTGGAAAAGTGTCACTTGGGCCTGAAAAGCGGAGGGGAGTCTGTTGGTTACGCTGCTGGCTTATTCTGCCATATTTTTAGACACTCTGCCAAAAATAATGAAAGGGGTGGATTCCACGAGAGCCTGCCCCACCAGAAACCTAGGTCTATAAACAGTGAAAATTCTTCTGTGGAACTCTCTCTCTCTTCTCGCCACCCCCTCAGTCCCTTCATATTTCTCTGTAATAAATTTCATCTGTCACTTCTCTGCCTATTCTACCGGCTTGTCTAAAGTTTTTATCACTGTCCTTCAAACAGTTCACAATACTTTCAACTTTTGTGTCATTTATAAACTTTGAAATTGCTCCATGTACAACAAGTGTAGGTCATTAACATAATTTAATAAAAGCAGTGGTCCCAACACCGACATCCGGGGAGTTCCCCTATACTCAGGTCAATTCGTATTCATGCTGCCAGGTCTCTTTTATTCCATGGGCTTCAACTTTGCTGACAAGGCTGTTACGTGACACTTTATCAAATATCTTTTCGAAGTTCACATCCACTGCATCAACTGAATGATCCTCATCAATGCTTTGTTATCTCATCAAAAAAATACAATCACGTTAAACAAACAAGTTTTTTGGACAAAGATGTAACATTTGCAATTCTCCAACCCATGAGCATTACCCATGTCTCTCTTCAAAATGGAAGATTATGGCCAGTGCACAATTTCCTCCCTTACCTCATTCAGTATACTTTGAGGTATCTCATCTGGAGCTGGTGACTTTTTGGGCACTATTCTCCCAATTTGGTTCAAAGTATTGATGCCAGTAGGAACCCTGGAATGTTTTCCACTGGCATTGGCAGCACTGAACAGGCCCGATTTAGCCTATTCAAATAGGCCAGCACATCCTCCACATGAAATCACGCCGATTTCCCAACTCCACCAGTGCTTAAATCACTGGAGTTGGGAATCAGCAGTTAGCCCTCTACATGTGGGAACAGCATATAAGTGCTTGCTTCAGCACCCAATCTCAACGTCATCTGGCGCTGTCAGTGCTGGATGCCCACAAATGTCCGAGTCATGGTGCGATGCCCTCAGCCATTGTGGTAACATTCCAGGCAGTAACATGGCTGCAAGAAATGCTGCCCCAAGATTCCTGAAAGCAGATGTGGACTGGGTGCTAGACACTGTGGAGAAGAGGAGGGCCATCCTCTTTCCAAGGGTTGGCAGGAGACTCCCTACCAATGTGGTGTTGGAGGCCTGTAATGCAGTGGCAGAGGTGGTCAGCTCCAGCAGCATCACCAGGACCGGACTCCAATGCCGCAAGAAAATGAATGACCTCTTCTGAGCTCAAGGGTGAGTATCCATCTGTCTGCCCCTGGCATCACTCTCATCCGTAACCTCTGGCATTTTACCCTAAACCTTGGAACCCTCAAACACCCGAACCACCAGTATCTCCATCATTCCCTCCCCGCCCTCAAACAATCCCCCTGACAAACTCTCATAGACTAGGTGCTGTGCCCATGCATGCCAACTGCTGTGAAGACCCCTCCGCATACCCACCAGGCCACAGTCTCACAATGTCCTCTTTCTGTCCTAGTGGGACAAGATAGCTCACAACAGGAGGGGGTGTGGTAAGATGGGCCCAAGCTACATGTCTTCACCCCCTTTGAAGAGAGGGCACTGGAAATCGCAGGGGTAGCCCCAGAGTGAATTGTGTCAGATTGCAAGGTTGGCGTGCTCCTTAGAAATGAAAGTCAAATGCACCTTTATTCGGTTGACCTATCTCAAGTGAGTCTCTCATCTCCCACACCCATGATCTTCCCAAAGGATGACCTCATGTCTTCTTTCTTTCAGGATCCCCATCAGATGAGGCCATGTCATCCAGGATCTATGCCCCCCCCCTCGTCCAACACCTCAGAGTAGAGGACACCGAATTCTCGGCACTGCTTTCACCTGTATGATGCACCAGCGCAGAAACGCTCTCCTAGGTGGCTCATGTTAGCAGACAGGCTTCTGGAGCACCATCTGGTGATCGCCACACAGCTGCTGTAGCACATCAGGTGGAAGCAGGAACTTCCAAGGAGCGGGTAGTCGGAGGTCTGCTGGTTCCCAGGAAACAGCTGACCCAAATCAGGTGTTGGGCCTCTGGAAAATGTTATCACATCACTGTTACTGATGCAAAAACAGAGTCAGATGTTGCAGGAGGGGTTGTCAGCAACATTCTTGTAAATGCAAGGCCATCTGGAGAGGTCCTGGAGCCTTCCTTCACTGGAGATGGTGCCAGCATTGTCTGGTACCCAGGTCAACACTGCAAGGGTGGCCATGGTGGAATGCCTGGAGCCACGTCTGACAATGTCCAAGGCCCGGCTCGGTCTGTGTGATGTCCATGGCTGAACTCCAGGACAAGACCCAGTCATACATGGTTATGTCACAAGTGCAAATGGACATTGCAAAGGCCCTCCAGAGTTTGGCCCAGTCATAGAGAACCATGGCTAAAGTCTTCAAGAGCATGATCTAGTAGCAGAGGGATATGTCCCAGTCACAGAGGACAATGGCTGAGGGCACCGCCTCCATGTTTCGGTCATTTGCGGGCCTCCAGGACTGACAGCGCCAGATGACGTTGAGGCTTTTGGAGATCACTCCAGCTGATGTTCCATCCCACCTCGTAACAATTAGAGGCCTGTCGGCCGAACATCTAAAGCAGGGCAAACCGGTTACCTGGAGGTGGGCTTGTTCCCGACATTTACACTGGAGTGTGTGGATCCTGTCCTTAACATATTATCTGGCCCTTGACTCACTTCATCACCCAAAATCAAATCCAGTGGTGCATCCTTGCCTGTGGGCCAGAAATATACTGTTTTCGAAAATTCCCTTGAACATATTTCATTAACTGTTCACCCTCTCTGCCTTTTCCACAATTAACATTGTGGAAAAGGCAGAGTTAACTACTGCTAACTACTTTTAGTTTGTGCACCTCTTTTTAATTTCTTTGCAAATGTATTCTTCTATATTAGTCCCACTAGACAATGGCCTATAAAGTACAGCTTTTGTGTACAAGTGCCTCTATTATTGCTTAGTTCTAACCCAACAGATTCTGTCCTGGACCCCTCTAGGACATCCTCTCTCTCCAGAACTGTAAAGTTTCCTTAATCAATGCTATCTTTTTTCTTTCTTGAATACCTTGCATTCAGGAATATTTTGTACCCAGTCCTGCCCATTATGCCCATAACATGGTATTGCCACATGGCAATCCACACCTTGCCAACTTTGTTTACCACACTATGCACATGGGATTCAACCAGAGCTCATTTCAGGAAATGGGCAATTTCACAAATTGGATGCAACATATACACATACCCATGCTTAAGAAACTTAACTTGGATCTTATTTCATTTTTATTGTTCTGATCCCACTTAATACCATATCATTTCCTACTCTAGTGCTATCGGTGTCTTCCAATTGCTTTTTCACCTGGTCTTTCCTCATTAATAGTTCCTGCCACCCACACCCTTGCCGAGTTAGTCCAAACCCTCCCCAGCAACACTAGCAAATTGCCCCACAAAAATACTGGTCTTAGCTCTGTTCAGATACAGGCATCTGGTCTGTAAATGATCCATCTCCCGAGAACTGGTCACAATGTCCCAGGAATCAAAAGCCCTTTTCCCCCGTTCCACCTCCCCAGCCATGCATTCATCTGTTCTGCCTTCCTATTTCTATACTCACTGTGCATGGTGCTGGAAATAATATCACCTTCGAAATCTTGTTCGTTAGTTTCTTTCCTCATTCCCTAAACTCTGCTTGCCAGACTTCATCCCACATGTCACTTGCATTGTTAGTACAGGTATTGACTACAACAGTTGGCTGTTCAACCTCCCCACTAAGGGCGCTCTGTAGTCATTCAAGGACATCCTTGACCCCAGCATCAAGGAGGTAACGTACCATCCTTGGTTCACATCTGTGGCCACAGAAAGCCTGTCTATTTTCCTAACAATCAAATCCCTGTAGACTTCCAAATCATCTTCCTACTCCCACGTGCAGCTAAACCAGCCATGGTGCCATGGACTTGGCTCTGGCTGCATTCCCCGGAGGAACCTTCACTCTCAAGTATTCAGAACTGAATATTGATTGGAGAGTGAGAAGAACTTCGGGAACCCCTCCAAGCCTGCCCGATCCAATTTGACCGCCTCACAGTCACCTATTCCTTCTCTGCCAGCATACCCTTCAGCTGCAGGGTGACCACATCTATCAACATGATATCCACACAGTTCTCAACCTTACGGATGCATCACAGTGATGCCAATTGCAGTTCAAGCTCCAAATTGGAGCAGAAAATTGTCCAGGACCTGAGCATCATCCTGGAGTTTCTGCGCAGAACAGGGCCAGGATTCTCCCAAAAAATTTCTAAGTGCTGAATTTGTGTAAAAAGTGGAGTAAATCCCACTTTACTTTTTAAGCAGGATTTTCAAAATGAATCTTTCACACTCTGTGCACTGCAGAGAGCCCGAGCGTGAATCTCATTAAAAATCTGTGGGCGGAGCCTATTCCCACTGGAGAGGCCGGCAGCATAGCACTGAGCGGGGCAGCCCCTGATGGCCAGCCCCAATTAGCTCCTTCCCTCCTTCTGCCACCAATTTCGACTGCAGAGTGGCAGTGGGACCCCCCCCCCCCCCCCCCCCCACCCGCCCGATCGCCCCATTAGGCCACGCCCCCCCCTTGGCATTGCCTGATGGGAAATGCCAAGGTGCCCCCTGGGCATCACCACTTTTTCCTCGGGCAGTGCCAGGGGGCCAGGCTGGCAATGCCCAGGGGGCACCTCCCCCATACCCCTGCCTCCTGGAGTGCTTTCATGGCCCCTCACCTGAAGAAGGGGCTTAAGGCTCTGAAAGCTTGTGTGGCTTTTGCTACCAAATAAATCTGTTGGACTTTAACCTGGTGTTGTTAAACTTCTTACTATGTTTACCTCAGTCCAACGCTGGCATCTCCACATCATCCCTCTTCACTCCAGCAGTCTCCGGCGGCCGGAGACTTGCGGAGGCCATGGCGCCCAGTGGGGAGCCCGCTAAACGGCCTCCATTTATGTCTCCTAGCCCGCTGCACTACTCTGGGGGAATTGTCCTCCCATGTGCCTAAGCTGGTGTGAAATGCCTTCACTTATAGATTATTAAACTTGTTAATTAAAGAAATACAAAGACTCACCAGCTGCTTCTTGTGTTGACATCAACTTGTCTTATAGGAAGGTTAACTGAAATGGTTTATTTAACTATTATTTAAAAGCCCTAGATTTTAAATTACTGAAAACTTCATAACTCACACCACGTTACCATGTCTTTTTATTTAATTTTAACTTTATTTACTGGAAATGATTAGTTGATTGAGTATAGATTGTAATTATATGATAAATTATAAAATTGGCATCATTTTTAAATTATTTATACTAATCAATTTACTGTATAGTTGATTACGTTAGATTCAAGTGAACACTTACTAGAAAACTCAACCCATGTGATCCCCTGTCCTGTAATATTTCTGACACAGCCCAATTCCACTCTCGGTTCTACTCTTTCTAAATCTCTGCTGACTCTCAGGGCGGAATTTTCCTGTCCCGCCCATCACAGGAATCATAGCAGATAGACCATACAAAGATCTGTTGACCTCAGGCAGGAATTTCCAGCCTTGGGGCAAGTGTGGTTGAAAAGTCCCGCCCTCAGTTCCACTCTTTTTAAATCTCTGCTCTAAACTATATGGTGCCACTCTTTTTAAACCTACCCCTTTGCTTTCAGCATCCGTTCAGCACCCTGGCTCTTAGCTCTTAGTAAAGTTCTGCTCTGGCTCTGGTCCCACTCTTTTTCAGTCTATCTGATTTGAACCAATGGAAGGAAGTGTAATGCTGGTACAACTGACAAGATTTAGCCATTAAGCCAGGTAAATGCACTAAATGATAAGGGAAATTATAGATTTCCTACAGTAGAGAAGGAGGCCTATTGAGCCAGCACCAACAACAATTCCACCCAGGCCCTATCCCCTTAACCCCATGTATTTACCCTGTTAATCCCCCTGACACTAAGGGGCAAATTTGCATGGCCAATCTAGCTAACCCACACATCTTTGGAGTGTGGGAGGAAACTGGAGCACCCGGAGGAAACCCATGCAGACACGGGCAGAACGTGCAAACTGCACACAGTCACCCAAGGCTAGAATTGAACCTGGGTCCCTGGCACTGTGAGGCAGCAGAGCTAACCACTGTGCCACCCACAAATCCTTAAGCACACCATAGAGTTCCAAAATGCATTTCATTCAGACCAAAATATGTTAAGTTCACAGTGGCTGAATCAAGTAATTTCCAGTATTACCTTCTGTCCACCCAAAACAATCCAATTTCATTAAAAGTCAAATTTCAAATATATAGGCAAGCAAATTTTAACAAGCAGAAAAAATGCTATTTTGCATGACAAGCAAAAAGTCATGACAGACATTTAAATCACTGTGTATAGAGCAGCTTTATATTAATGAAGATAAATAAAACATAAAATGAATATTAAATAGAGATGGGAAACCATTTCCTATGGGGAACAACTCAAGAGTTTGTGCTAAATATTAATATAAGGTTAATGGGAGATTTTGGAATTTTTGGTGCACAGAATACTCACCACTACTCCAAATTGCTCAGGTTCTGACAAGCTATGGCAATCATTCTTGAAACGTGCCAAGGCAAGCACCTGCTGTTGGTCTGGTAGGTGGCTCACCAAGTTCTGTGAACATATCAAAAATCTAGAATAAGGCATATTTAAAAAAAAGCATTTTCATGCCTGCACTTTGTCTGATATTTTCCACTTCGTTCATAAACTTTTAATACACAAGTCGAATCATGTATGAATCCAGGAAGGTGAGCCAAAGATTGTTTAAAATATGTTAAGACAGTTGCAATGACAATGACACTGCTTCAGTAAATTCAGAACAGTGTGGCTCCGTGGAATTTATAATAAACAAATCAAACTTTTGTAATTTAATTAAGGTGATGCTGGCTCAAGAAGACAAGCAACTGTTACATATTTAAATGGTTGCATGATTCCTTTAAGAGCGGGCACATGACTTGATCATGCAGCCAATGAGTGTTTCACAGGTTCCTGCTTTTAGTTTCAGTTTCTGTTCCTTGCAATGCAGGGGACATCTCTTTCAATAAACCTTGTGTTGTTAGTTTGAATCTACATGTGCAAACCATGTCTTTTTCCTTTTGCCTAAAACCCTTAATTAACATAGTTAGGACATTACCAACAACAATTTTACCTTTGACATGAGACTAAGTAACATCAATTCACAGATACCTCAATCTGCAATCAAATCTCAAGCCAGGACAGTTAGTAAGATTTTGCAAGCCCAAGCCAAATGGAGAGGGTTACAGATAGTGTGACATGAAGCCAAGATCCTGGTTGAGGCCTTCCTCATGTGTGCAGCCAAGTTGATAGCCAAGTTCCACACACATGAAGACGGTCTCAACCGGGGTCTTGGGTTCATGTCACACTACCTGTAACCCCCACCATTTGGCCTGGGCTTGCAAAATCTTACGAACTGTCCTGGCTTGAGACAATTCACACCTCTTTAACCTGTGCTTAACCCTCTCTCCACTCGCATTGTCTGTACCTGTAAAGACTTGATTACCTGTTAAGACTCGCATTCCAACCATTATCTTGCAATTGAGTCTGTGTCTATGTATGCCCTGTTTGTAAACCCAGGCTCTCAACTCACCTGATGAAGGAGCAGCGCTCCAAAAGCTTGTGCTACCAAATAAACCTGTTGGACTTTAACATGGTGTTGTGAGACTTCTTACTCTGTCTACATCAATGGGGACCAAGTAGAAATGGTTGGAAACTTCATGTTTTTAGGTGTCCGGGTCACCAACAACCTGTCCTGGTCCCTCCATGCCGGCACTATAGTTAAGAAAACCCACCAACACTTCTACTTTCTCAGAAGACGAAGGAAATTTGGCATGTCCACTACAACTCTCTCTAACTTTACAGATGCACAATTGAAAGCATTCTTTCTGGTTGTATCACAGACTCAAAAACAGCTTCTTCCCTGCTGCCATCAGAATTTTGAATGGACCTACCTCGCATTAAGTTGATCTTTCTCTACACCCTAGCTATGACTGTAACACTACATTCTGCACTCTCTCCTTTTCTTCGCTATCAATGGGTTGCTTTGTCTGTACAGAGTGCAAGAAACAATACTTTTTACTGTATGCTAATACATGTGACAATAATAAATCGAATCAAAAACATGGTCGATTGGTATTCAGATTTAGAAAAGAAAATCATTGCGGACTCAGCTGTCTCGAGCAACATATTTAGGGACTTGCTCAGGAGAGAATAATTTCAGGGAACTTATCAGGCAGCATTGCAAGTGTACATGAAAAGAGGAGAATTGGGGACCATTCTGGCAACACAGTAGATCTGATGTTCCAAACGTGGTAAGGAGTATCTTGGAGAAATAATATTTGTAGCCAAGAAACACCTACATGTAACTAATGTTCAGCGTGGAAAATATGTGCTTGTCATATGCAGAATTGACAGCATTTAGAAATATAGAAAATGTATATTTAACAGTGACTAAAGGGGAAAAGGTCTTCTCAGACAATATAAATTGGAACTGATGATTCAACAACAACTACTGATTGTTTAATTAATTAAGTTAAAATGGTGTGTTGGCCATGTGTGGTCCCTGTGAATCAGTAAAATTTCTCTTTATTAGTGAACAGGTGCTTTAATTTCAAGTTAAAAATCTGTTTGTATATGACGCCAAAAGGTAGGTTTCATTCATGGGTCATGGTAAAGGCAAAGGCCATACATACAAAAACACGGGGCAACTGGGACTAGTTTAGGGGTTAAAACAAAGGGGGTGGCATGAACAAGTTGTTACAGCCTGTTTCCATGCTGTAAACTTCTATGACTCTATGGTTCAATATTCATGACACGACACAGATCTTTGGTACAATCCTGGACAAAATAATAGTTGATTTGAGTTTGACGACTTTAAGATTTCCTCTTGAAAAATATGACATTAATTCATAAAATATTGTTCAACATAATATTGCAATACATATATTGAGATAAAGAATCCTCAGGTAGATTAATGAAACTGTTTGGTTTCATCTTAATTTACATAATTGTTTTGAGGGTGGGGGAGTTATATTGAAATGTTATTGTTTTAATATTTATAACTGTTCAATATATAGTTCATACATGCACTCAGTGCTTTTTAAAATAATTTCCAATATTTGTGCTTTGGCACCATTTCTAATACGCTAAAAAATAATTATTATGATAATGTGACACATTAATAATGACTGATGTATATTTTCAATTGCCAAGTTACACCAACTTGATTATTGGGTTAATCTGCTCTATACATTAGAACTTCTACTATACAGAATTAGTACAACTGTGACTAAATTAATAATATTGTTAATTGCTAACAAACATTTTTCAATTCTCTTAACAGAGCCAAATGCACATTAATTCAATAAAAATGTGCAGAGATGCAATCTGATTCTAGTATGGTTTCAAAAGTCAACCGATTTTTATAAACCCTAAAGGCTACAAAAGGTAATACTTTACATGGATGATCAGTATCAGAATCAACTATGTCTTGAGTGGCAATAAATTATGCTCCCAAGGCAAAATTGAGACTGAGTTCGGGAACTATCAAATAAAACTTTTTTAAAAATTACCTGGACTATAGATTCAGTCAATTGTTCTTCATCCACTTCCAAAATAATTCTTTTGATCTCCTCATAAGGCATCCGAAAAGATCCAAGGAAGATGGCTACAGAAATGATTGTTGGAAGTGTTAAAGATATGTACTTCATTATTTTGAAACAGTACTTGAATTATGAGGTAATTAAAAATCATGCAGTCTCAGACTTACAGAGGTTCTGTGCTATCTTTGGGTCTAAAACTTTAAGCTCTTTAATTCTCTTCTTGATGTCTCTTTTCTCTTCATATTCCTCATCTTTTTTGCCTGCAAGATACAGATTAGTGCTTTTTTATATCAAAGAAAAGAGTTTAACTATTTTCTGCTTGCACTGTACATTGCCAAATTACAAATGGGTTTATATTATGCTGATTATAGATGCTAACATAGGTTTCAAAAGCACAGAAGTTATGACTCTCATGTGTTACCCTTCGACCTGCAAATCGAGTTACTGGAAGGAGGAATAGCACACAAAAAAATTAATTACACTAATGAATAGTTATTTTGTATGGTAAGAAAAATCAAATTATTACAAAATAGGATAGCATCATATCGTTAGGTAGAACTGGAAAAGGTAACAAAAAAAGTCTAGAATAAATAAAACACAAAATAGCATTAAAATGGGCAAATAATGGATCAACAAATACTGTGATGCAATAAACATAGGAGTATTCCAAGGTGTTGTCAAAAATGTTTGTTATTTTTTCACAGGATGTGGACATCACTGGCAAGGCCTATCTCTAATTGCGCTTAATGTGGCAGTGAGCCATATTCTTGATCCACTGCAATCTAACTAGCGCTAATACACCAACAATGCTGTTAGGAAAGGTGTTCCAGGGTTTTGATCCATGACAATGAAGCAGTGATATAGTGCTAAGTCAGGATGATATATGATTTATTGGGGAACTTGCAGATGGCAGGTGTTCCCATGCATCTTTCTGCCCTTGTCCTACTAAGTGGTAGATGCTGCAGGTTTGAAAGGTGCTGTTGAAGGAACCTTGAGAGTTACTGAAGTGCATCCTGTACATGGTACACATGGCTGCTGGTGGTGGAGATAGTGAATGTTTAAGGTGTGTACGAGGTGTCGATCAAGTAGGCTGCTTTGTCTTGGACGGTGTGAGCTTCCTTACTACTGTTGGAGTTGTACTCATGCAGACAATTTTCCATCACACTCCTGACTTGTGCTTTGTACCTGGTAAACGGATTATTGGGGGTCAGAAAGACAGTTACTTGCTATAAAACTCCCAGCCTCTGACCTGCCTCTTGAATACATTCAATGTTTTGGCATCAACTTCTTCCTGCAGTAATGAATTCCACAGGCTCACCACTCTTTGGGTGAAGAAATGTCTCCTCACCTCCGTCCTAAATGGTCTGCCCTGAATCCTCAGACTGTGACCCCTGGTTCTGGACTCCCCCACCATCGGGAATATTCTCCCTGTCTAGTCCTGTTAGAATTTTATAAGTCTCTATGAGATCCCTCCTCATTTGTCTGAACTCCAGCGAAAACAATCCTAACCTAGTCAATCTCTCCTCATACATCAGTCCCGCCATCCCCGGAATCAGCCACCTTCAAGAGCAGGAACATCCTTCCTCAGAAAAGGAGACCAAAACTACACACAATATTCTAGGTGTGGCCTCACCAACGCCCTGTACAATTGCAACACATCCCTGCTCCTGTACCCGAAACCTCTCGCAATGAAGACCAACATACCATTTGCTTTCTTTACCGCCTGCTGCACCTGCATGCTTACCTTCAGTGACTGGTGCACAAAGACAACCAGATCCCGCTGCACACTCCCCTCACCCAATTTACAGCCATTCAGGTAATATCCTGCCACCTTGTTTTTACTTCCAAAGTGAATAACCTCACATTTATCCAAATATATATACATTTATCCAAATAACCTCACATTTATCCAACTTGGTATCATCTGCAAACTTTGAGATGTTACATTTTGTTCCCTCATCCAAATCATTAGTATATATTGCGAATAGCTGGGGTCCCAGCACTGATTCCCGTGGCACCCACTAGTTACTGCCTGCCAATTTGAAAAGTACCCATTTATTCATACGCTTTGTTTCCTCTCTGCCAACCAGTTTTCTATCCATCTCAATACACTTCCCCCAATCCCATGCGTTTTAATCATGCACGATAATCTCTTGTGCGGGACTTTGTCAAATGCTTTCTGAAAGTCCAAATATATCACATCGACTGGCTCCCCCTTGTCAACTCTACTAGTTACATCTTCAAAGAATTCCAACTGATTTGTCAAGCATGATTTCCCCTTCATAAATCCATGCTGACTCTGTCCGATCCTGCCACTGCTTTCTAAATGCTCTGCTATAAAGTACTTGATCATGGATTCAAGAATTTTCCCCACTACCGCTGTTAAGCTTATTGGTCTATAATTCCCTGTTTTCTCTCTACCTCCCTTTTTGAATATTGGAGTGACATTAGCTACCCTCCAATCTGCAGGGACTGTTCCAGAGTCTATAGAATCCTGGAAGATGGCCACCAATGCATCCACTATTTCTAGAAACACTTCCTTAAGTACTCTGGGATGTAGATTATCAGGCCCTAGGGATTTATCCGCCTTCAATGCCATCAATTTTCCCAGCACCATTGATCTATTAATATTGATCTCCCTCAATTCTTCCCTCTCACTAAATCTTGCATTCTCCAACATTTCTGACGTTTGATTTGTGTCCTCTTTTGTGAAGACAGAACCAAAGTATGTATTCAGTTGCTCAGCCATTTCTTTGTCCCCTATTACATATTCCCCTGTTTGTGTCTGTAGGGGACCTACATTTGTCCTCACCAACCTCTTTCTCTTCACATATCAATAGAAACTCTTAGTGTCAGTCTTTATGTTCCCTGCAAGCTTACTTTCATGCTGTATTTTCCCCATCTTAATCAATCCCTTGGTCCTTCTTTGCTGAAATCTAAACTGCTCCCAATCCTCAGACCTATTATTTTTCTCGGCCAATCTGTATGTTTCTTCCTTAGATCGGATACTCGCTCTAATTTCCTTTGTAAGCCATGGATTGGCCCTCTTATCCATTTTGCGTTTGTGCCAGGCAGGAGTAAACAGTTGCTGCAGTTCCCCCATCCGTTCCTTGAATGTTTGCCATTGCCTATCCACTATCATCTCTTTCAGTAACTCTCCCCAATCTATCAAGACCAATTCACGCCTCATATCCTCATAGTTTCCTTTATTAAGATTCAGCACCCTAGTCTCCGAATCAACTTCTTCACTCTCCAGCTTGATAAAAAATGTTATCATGTTATGGTCGCTCATCCCCAAGCTAGATTGGCAATGATTTCCTTCTCATTACACAGTACCCAGTCTAAGATGGCTTGCTCTCGAGTTGGTTCCTCCACATATTGGGCAAGAAAACCATCCCGTATACACTCCAGGAATTCCTCCTCTACGGCATTGTGGCTAATTTGATTTGCCCAATCTATGTGCAGATTAAAATCACCAATGATCATTGATATTCCCTTATCACATGCATCTCTAATTTCGTGTTTAATGCCATTCCCAACATCACCACTGCAATTTGGGGGTCTATATATAACACCCACTAATGTTTTTTGCCTCTTGATATTTCTCAACTCTACCCATACAGACTCCACGTTGTCAGAGCTAATATCCTTTCTCACTATCATGTTAATTTCCTCTTGAACCAGCAGTGCCACTCCACCTTTATGTCTGTCCTTCCTATTGAATACTCTGGGACATTTAATTCCCATCCCTGGTCACCCTGCAGCCATTTCTCCGTAATCCCAATTATATCGTAGCCGTTTACATTTATCTGCACAATTAGTTCATCCACTTTATTGCAAATGCTCCGCACATTAAGGCACAGAGCCTTTAAGCTTGTCTTTTTAACATTGTTTATCTTGCTCCCAATATTTTTCTCTATAGTCCTGTTTGAACTTTGTCCTTGGTTTCTCTGCCTATCACTTCTCTTATTCCCTTTTCTACCTTCTGTTTTTGTCCTTGCTCCCTCCTTCTCTGACTCCTTACATAGGTTCTCATCCCTCTAGCATATTAGTTTAAACCCTCCCCAACCGCTCTAGCAAACAGCTCCCCTAGGACATCAGTCCCAGTCCTGCCCAGTATAACCCGTCCAATTTGTACAGTCCCACCACCCCTACAACTGGTCCCAATGCCCAGGAATCTGAAACCCTCCCACTGACACCATCTCTTCAGCCACGTATTTATCCGATATATCCTGTCATTTCTATTCTGACTAGCACGTGGCACCGGTAATAATCCTGAGATCACTACCTTTGAGGTCCAATTTCTTAACTTTCTTCCTAGCTCTCTGTGTTCTGCTTTTAGGCCTCATCCCTTTTTTTTTAACCTATGTTGTTTGTACCAATGTGTACCACAACCACTGGCTGTTCACCCTCCCCCTCCAGAATGTCTTGTACCTGCTCCAAGATATCCTTGACCCTCGCACCAGGGAAGCAACATACCATCCTGAAGTCTCGTTTGCGGCCACAGAAACACCTGTCTATTCTCCTTACAATTGAATCCCCTATAACTATTGCACTGGCACACTTTTTACCCCTCTGCTCTGCAGCAGAACCAACCGTGGTGCAACGAGTTTGGCTGCTGCTGTTTTCCAGTGAGAGGTCATTCGCCTCAACAGTATCCAAAGCGGTATATCTATTTTGCAGGGGAATGGCCACAGGAGATTCCTGTACTACCTGCCTATCTCTCTTGCTCTGTCTGGTGGTCACCCGTTCCCTTCCCTGTGGAATCTGAGCCTGCGGTGTGACCACCTCTCTATACGTGCTATCCATGATACTCTCTGACTCACGGATGCTCCACCGTGTCTCCAGCCACTGCTCCAGGTCTGAAACTTGAGCTTCCAGGAGCTGTAGCTGGAGACACTTCCTGCGCACATGCTGACCCGGGGACTGGAACTGTCCCCAGCCAGCCACATGGAGCAAGAGGAGCAAACCAAGGCTTGGAGCTCTCCTGTCATGTCTTACCTCTTTAAAATAAACTTTTGAAAGATGTTTTGTTTCAGATTATATCCAATTCTCTAGGGCTCTTCTGGGTGCAGGTTTTCACATCAGATCAAACAAAATCACAGAACAGCAACCGAATATTTAATGTGGGTCAGTTTATTTCTTCACATTCACCTTGTACTGCTGTGAACCACCTGCATGGAAAGTAGTTTGAACTGGCTTCTAGCCATGCTCAGCTGCCCTAATGAAAATCTTATCTTGTGTATCATCCAATCAGAAAGCACATTTCACCAGGAGTGCTGAACTTCAATGCTTCAGCCTCACAGGTGGCCAAAGTGTCAGTCGTTCCTCCTTTTAGACTGTTCACTGTGTGCCCTGAACAAACAAAAACATCTTGGTCTGTCGTATTAAGCTAAGACTCAACATTTCTGCTACCTTTATTTGCAGGGTAGGATGAAGAGAGAGAAAGACTATCTGCAAAACTGTTAACAGATAAAAAACACTGCGGTTCAACATTTGCTGACCTAAACTATTTTAGTGTTGAGGGCTGAGGGACAAGATAGCCTTTGTATTTTCTTTACAAATATTGCACTTGCATTTGATTTTAATGCTTTTTACAATCTAATGGATTTCCCTTGTCACTTCCCATGCAAAGAAAAATTCATGTTTTAAACTTTTACTGCATTTAAAATCAATGTTGATAAAACATAACTTTTGTAGGCAACATTACCACAAAACACAAATATTTTTCTTTCTTTTGGCATAGCCAAAAACACTCTTCAGACATACATGTTACTCTGTCCTTTAAGTCAATGTTCAATTCTCCAGTCCATGGTGAGTCTTAGCAAACAAGAATTTACTTCTGTTATTTTCCATTCTCAGTCAAGGAACCTTTAATCTCAGAACTGTGTTTCAAATGAGGTTTATTTTCTCCCAGAGATTTTCACTTCAACACAAATCTTTTAACTCCTCATGAAATTGATCTTTCCAGACCAAACACGAGCTCTCACCCGCATTCATGCATGGTGAATTCCAGCATCTTGCAGTCTACAGACTCTCTCTCCCCCTGAATTCTGACAGGCTGACTTGTCTTTGTGTTTCAGGAATATCTTACAAACCTTTCCTCTCTCAAAGCCCAACTCCATGGAAACATGAATCACATGGGTCTTCTATCCAGGTAAAAAGGTTGATTAGTTATCCTTGAAACCCAACTGTCTTTTATTTTAGAAGTAATGGACAATTTAAAAACACAAATCATTACAATCTGACATTTGCACAACTTTTCTGGGACTTGAGACTCTCCGCCTATCCACTGTTAGCACACAACTTTCTGTCATTGATTGTCTTCAAGTGTGAACTCCTTGCACCTTCTTCCCCATAAAACAATCTGGGCTCACTTTAACCTCTATCAATCAAACCACCCAGGCTGTCTGTGAAGGTGACCACCTTCATTTTACCTGAAGAGCAGTGTTCCAAAACATCACAATCTTATAAACCTCATAATTGTAAAACAGCCACAAAAGAAGTCATTAGTGATTTTGATTTTCATAAAGGCGCATTTGGTGCTGTCGCAGGGCCGGGAACCTGGTTGGGGAGATTCATACATGGAGTTCTGGGAGATGGATGCAGATTTGAGAGCTATGTTCAAAGACTTTGGAGAGGGAAGAAGGATTGGAGGTAGGATGATAGATTTCAAGGACTGTGGGTCAAATGTTGATTTTTGGGAGGAAGAGCTGATGAAAACATGTCCATCCTTTTTTTATGTACAAGTTAGGCCGAAGGGCCTGTTTCCATGCTGTAAACCTCTATGACTCTATTAGTTGTGCTGTAGACATAGCTGTAAGTGTAGGGTACGGTTGCCAAATATACACACACTTCCCAAATATTACTGCCAGAAACCTGGATAAAAATCACGGAGGCATAAGAATGTTGGAGATGGGATGGTCAAGAATCATCCAATCAGGAAACAAAGGCTGGGATTTTCCAGTCCTGGAGCAGCTGGTCCCCCAGCGGCGGATGTGGCATGCCATTCAAAAGTCCATTTATTTTGGTAGGACTGGAAGATACCATTGGCGGGAGGGACTGGGAAATTCCAGCCAAAAGGTTTTTCTGTTTTCCAACTCAAGTAAAAAGGTATTTACTTAACAAGAGGCAGAAATCTCTGGAGGAGCACAATGACTCAGAGCATCATAAAGCTTAATCTATCCAAAAGACTTAAATAGTTCCTTCTCAGAGGATGTTGCTTCAACGTCTTCAGAGCAAACAGTAAAAGAAGCAATATACCTTAATATAGGCAAGTATTTATGTAATGTAGAACAGAGGGGACATAGGCCCAAATCTTTCAATGTCACGGCACAGAAGACTTCCAGCAGCCTGTAAGCTGTACATTTCTAAGCAGGCCTGAGTTGGAAGGTCAGTTGAGAAATGTGCAGCACCTGACTAAGATCGTGAAAAGGGGCAGAGTGACAATCTGACTGTGATTGCCACTCCATATAAGTTCTTGCCCACAAGCCTTAGACATCTAACCTGGATATTTGCTTATTAATATTTTCAATATCTGACAGTATTGCTCCCTATTATCTGCTAGAAAAATGCAAGACTAATCATGGCGGAATTACCTGCTCTAAACATGCCAGATCTAAAATTCAAAATAGTCCCAAACTAATTTGGCTGTCGGGGGGAAAAAAAACTCTCTCTATCTTCCCAGATTTAAATGATCAAACTAGCTTTAAATCATATATATTGTTAAAGAAAATACAAAATTAAAACTAGATATATTGTAATACAAACAGGCTACTTAAAATTGTCCAGTTTTTACCCAATGCTAAAAATGTCCCTTGTTTAAAGTTTTCTTTTGTTCACATAAAATGAGAGAGACAAAGTACAAATTGCAGGCAGCTTTGTAACCTAATAATTTGTCTGTCTAGTAGAATAGAAGCAGTTCATTATTCTAATTACAGCAAAGTGAGGAGCATAGGTCTTTAAATAACCAACAGCTCTCTGCAAGCAAGTTAGTTGATCAAAGATAGAATGCTGGAGATTAAAGTTTTTTTAGCACATCGAATTATTTCAACTGAAAGCATTCTCGGTGTGTTTTGAGAAGTTCAAACAAAAAATTGAAAGCACAATCTCTAATTGTGGCATATATCACATTAAACAGACCTGAAAAAAAAACAAGGCATAAAACAACGGTATTTTAGTAGATCAGACATCCAAATATTGAGCAATTTCCTCCGGGTGCTCCAGTTTCCTCCCACAGTCCAAAGATGTGCGGGTTAGGTTGATTGGCCATGCTAAAAATTGGCCTTAGTGTCCTGAGATGCGTAGGTTAGAGGGATTAGTGGGTAAATATGTAGGGATATGGGGGTAGGGCCTGGGTGGGATTGTGGTTGGTGCAGACTCGATGGGCCGAATGGCCTCTTTCTGTGCTGTAGGGTTTCTATGATATTTACGTACCAAAAAGCCTCAAGAGAATTATTTAACCTTTCATTGCACACAGACTACACAATAAACCATGCATGTTTAGGAACAAAAGATCGGGCAGGACTTTCCCTCCTGGACAGGAAACGGAATTTGGGTCAGTGTCCAGGTCCCACATCAGCTCCTGGTCTGACTTTCATGGGGCACCATTTTAATTGGCCTGGAGACGGGTTTGGTGGCAAATTAGAGGAGGTGGGAACAGAGGTGGGGCCATTCAAGTGTGGTTCCTATTTCACCAAATCACAGCAGGATTACTGTAGCTGTCATTTCACTGCTATACTGTCTGTTTGAAAGAAAACACGTTCTGAGAAACTTGGAAAGTCTCAGGAAAAGCAGACACCTGGAACACGGACAGGGCAAACTCCCTTCACTGATGCAGAGCTGGAGACTGTAAGGGAGAGGAAGGAGGTTCGATCCTCGGGAGTGGCAAGAAGAGGCCACCTTCGAGACTAAGCAGGCCTTGTCTGAGCTGACATAGTCAACAAGGGTGCACAGAAACTGGATGCAACGTCGGAAAAGGATTAATGATCTGATACACTCAGGGAGGGTGAGTGCACCTCCCACCTCAGGACAGGCCTCTGGGTATTCACCCTCCAAATGTAACACCAACTGAGAAGCCTCAATGTACCTGCTACTCCTGAGATGGGAGTAGTGCGTGTACTATGCAGCGAAGAGTGAGATTTTAGAAGGCTGTGTTGTCTGTCCTGGTGCCAGGGTTTGGAACATCTGCTCAGTGCTGGAGAGAAACTTGGAATCGGAGGGGGAGGGTCCTGTTGTTGTCGTCCATGTAGATACCAGCAACATTGGCAGGACAGAGAGGGATCCTGAATAATCAGTATGAGGACCTAAGCATCAAATTAAGCAACAGAACTGCAATGGCAATAATCTCCGGAATATGATCTGGGCAGTGTACAAATTGGCTCAAAAGCTGGTGTGGGAGAAGTGGGTATGGGTTTGTGGGGCACTGGCGAAAGTGGGGGTTGTACCATTGGGATGGACTACACAGGAATCATGTTGGGATCAATGTTCTTGCAAACTTCATAACTAGAGACGTAGAGAGGGTCTTAAACTAATTAGTGGGACAAGGAATCAAATTTGGGAAGATGTAGGGGGAGACTCTCCCATCCCTGCCGCCAGGAGAATCTTGTGGCAGTCCATACACAGGATTCGTGAATGCGTTTCCGCTGGGATAGCGCCTCCCAGTGCCAGATTTCCGGCAGCGCCTGCTGTGCGCTGGAAATCAGCGGAGAGACGCAGAAATGATTTAAATAATCATTTCCATATCATTTAAATGAGATTAGTAGGTCCGGGACTGAATACCTCAGGCCCACTAGCCTCTCCCACCCCGCCAGAGTGTTTCACTCCAGTGGGGATTACACAAGCTCCCACTTTCGGGGAACTAACGGCCTGACCCCACTGGAGTGAAGGGGGAGCAATCGGAGTCCCCCGTGGGACAGCAAGAGGGTGATGACTCCTGCACATGGGCATCCGGGCAGTGCCAGCCTGTGCCCCAGCACTGCCCAAAGGGCAAAGTGCCAATGCCCAGGGGGCACCTTGCCACTGCCCATGCAGCAGTGCAAAGGAGACAGGGCCCAGGGGGCAATTGGTGGGAGTGGGGGGGTTCCGCTGCCGGCATTGCGGGGGTTGAGGGGCTGGCCAGCAGTGAGGCTGTCAGTACGGAGCCACTGCACACGCGCTGATCTCGGCACTGACAGATTGGTACACGCGCAGTAGCCTGCTCAATGTGCTGATTTCAGACACTCCAGTAGGAATAGTCCCGCCCCCTGGAAATTAATGATATTCATGTTGGTGGCCTGTGCAGTGCACAGAGTGTGGGAGATTCGTATCTGAACTCCCACTGAAAATAACAGCGTGAATTACTCCAGTTTTCATGTGAATTCGACACTTCGAATTTCTTTGGGAGAATTCCGTCCATGGTATATCAAAAAGAGACAAAGTAATGAGAGGAAGGTATGCAAATAATAAAAGAACAAAACTTAAGACTCTGTATCTGAATACACACAGCATTTGAAACAAAACATATGCACTGATAGCTCAAATAGAAATAAATAACTACAATCTGAAAGCCAGTACAGCGACATGGCTACAAGATGGCATAGAATGGGGCCTGAACAGCGAAGGGCAGGAAGCTAGGAAAAGGTGGAGAAGTGCCTCTGTTAATTAATTACATTATTGGCACAACAGAGAGGGACGACCCAAGTTCAGGTAACCAGAATCCAGAAGCAGTTTGTGTCGAGATGAAGAATGATAGAAGCAAGAAGTCACTTGTGGGAATGGTGTACAGGTCCGCTAAAAGTAATCACACAGTAGGACAGGGTATAAAGGAAGAATTAGTGAGATCTTATCAGAAAGGAATAATCAGAAAGCAATAATCACCGATGACTTCAATCTACATATGGACTGCAAAGATCAGATGGGCAGAGAAAGTCTGGGTGAGAAGTTCATAGAATGTTTTTGTGATAATTTCTCAGAACAGCATGTTCTTGGGCCAGCCAGAGAGCAGCATGTTCTTGGGCCAGCCAGAGAGCCAGCCAGAGAACAGCCAGGCCTGTTATGGTGCAATGAAATAAGTTTAATTAACAAACTCACAGGAAAGGGACAATATGTAGCAGCAATCATAATATGATTGAATTTTAGATCGAGTTTGAGGGAGAGAGAAAAGTGAATCTAAGCCTAGGTATAAATGAATTTTCGGAAGGATAGGAAGTTAGGAAAAGGTGGAGGAGTGGCTCTGTTCAGTTAAGGCAACATTAGCACAATAGAGGGGAATGACCCAAATTCAGTAAAACAGGATATAGGAACGGTTTAGGCAGAGATGAGGAATAATAAAGACAAGAAGACACTTGTGGGGGTAATGTACAGGCTTCCATACTTAATCACACAGTAGTAAAGAAGGAATAGTGGGGGCTTTTCAGAAAGGTACAGTGATTATTACTGGGGATTTTAATCTACATATAGACTGGAAAAATTAGGTGGACAAAGGTTGCGTAGATGATTAAATCATAGGACATTTTCAGTGTAATTTTTTAGATCAGTACATTCTGGATCCAATCAGGGAGCAGACTATACGTGACTTTGTATTGTGCAATGAGATGAGGTTAATTAATGACCTCAGAGTGAAGCCTTCCTTTAGCAACAGTGATGACAATATGATTGAATTCTACATTCAGTTTGAAGGAGAGAAGAGTGCAGCTAAAACTCATACTTGAAACTCAAATAAGGGCAATTATGAGGGCATGAAAGCAGAGCTAGTGAAAGTGAACTGGTACAATAGGTTAAGGGATAGGCAATAGTGGTGCAGTGGCAGACACTTAAGGGGATATTTCAGAATACACAGAATAAATACACTCATAGGATAGGACTAACTATTTATGGTTAACTAGAAAACTTAAAGATAGAATCAAACTTAAAGAAAAAGCATATAATTCCGCGAAGATGGGTGGCAGGTCGGAAGATTGGACAGATTATATTAAACAGTAATCAATGACTAAGGGCAGAAAAATAGAGTACAATAGAAAGCTAGCTAAAAATATGAAAACAGATAGAATTAGTTTCTATAAATATTTAAAGAAGAAAGTTAACAAAGAATCTGGGGACTTAATAATGAGAAATATGATGATGACAGATGAATTGATGAGATATTTTGCACTGGTCTTCATGTTAGAGGATACAAGCAACATCCAAGAAATAACTACAAGTCAGGAATTAGAAATAAGATAGAAACTCAGGAAAATTACAAACACCAGAGAAGTGGTATTTTGCAATTTGTTAAAGTTGCAGGTTGACAAGCTCCCAGATCCTGATGGATTTCATTCCAGGATCTTAAAAGAAATAGCTAGTGAGATAGTTGATGTGCTTGTTTTAATTTTCCAAAATTCACTGGATTCGCCAAAAGTTTAATTGGACTCAAGGAGGGAAGGAGACAGAAAGCAGGAAATGATTGTCCAGTTAGCTTAATATCGGTCATAAGTAAAGTTTTAGAAGCTATTCAAGATGTCTAGCAGGGCAGTTGGATACATTCAAGATAATTAGGCAGAGTTAACATCCAAAGTTTTTATGGAGCCCGCCTAGATCATAAGGTTTGCACCTTGAATTTGGCGAGGATAAGTTTCGCTTCAGGTATGATTCAAATGACCTACTAGGGAGCTTTTATCAAACAAAGCTTATTTAAGAATATAGTTCAAATGTATAGTAAGAAAATTAGCAATAACTTTTATCAATTACAAATAAATGCAAAACAACCACGATAATGTATAACTCTTAACAAAGATATCTAAGATGTTCCAATCAAACCAAGTCCACAAACAAAAAATCCTTCCACAGCTTTAACACAGCAAAGACTAATGCTCATATGGTACTGGAACTGAGCCCTTTGGATGAATGCTGCAGTTCTTCTGATACACTCAGAACAGTTTGAGGTCAAAAGAGCTTCCCAGAACCTCAGGGAGAGATTCTGGTCAAGCCACCAACAGCAGATTCTCAACTCCAGGAAGGCTTTCAGCTAACCAGCAAAATTTCACAAAACCAGGGAGAGAGAGAGACACTTCTTTCCAGCTTGATGTCCCTTCTAAACACTAAAACCTGCAGCTCAGAACTGAAAATGAAAGAGCTCCTGTCACCTGACCTGCAAACATTCTTCCTCCTAACAATGCAGCGTCATAAAACTAATTCCCAAAGTAAAAATAAACATTCCCCATTAAAACCACTGAAGGTATAATAAAAGGACTCCTAGTAGACAACCCAGTGCCACAATGAGAGCTGAGAACTACAGAGAACATGATTTTTAAAAAGTTCATCAGAGGTGGGGCCTCAATATTTTTTACAATTTATATAAATGACTTGAATGAAAGGAGCACTGGGGGAGTGGGAGGTGTGTATATGTTTGGCTCAGATCTAGTCTCAATATTCTCAGTCACCATCATCCTCACACACCAACACATATGATTACCTACTCTCAAAGTGTAAATACCCTGAGACTGGGAATGAGTGGAAATTCACACATTCACCCTCTTACACTCTCAAGGTCATTTTTATTGATTACCTTTTTATTAAATTATCAATTTATTGATCTGACATTGCTTTATATTTGCTCTGAAAGTGGTTTCTTTTCTACATTTTGGAAATCCAAATACCTTACCAAGATCTGCTCATCAGCTCCTTATAGAATCATAGAATAGAATCCCTACAGTGCAGGAGGAGGCCATTCAGCCCATCAAGTCTGCTCCGACTCTCCAACAGAGCATCTTAACCAGGCCCTATCCCCGTAACTCTACATATTTACCCCTTGAATGAGAGAAAAATGGAAATGTGCATCAGAAATTCCAAAGAAGAGTCATATTGGACTTGAAATGTTAATTCTGTTTCACTCTCCACAGATACTTCCACACCGGCTGAGTTTTTCCAGCATTTTCTGCTTTTATTACATCATATAATATACTGGAATACAAGGATTAAATGGGAAATACAGCCCAGAAACAAGCCATTCAGCTGAACTAGTCCATGCCGATGTTTATGTTACACTTGGCCTCCTTGCATCTTTCCTCACCTAAATCTATCATAACCTTCAATTCAATTCTCTCATTTGCTTGTCAAGCATTTGCTAAATGCATCTATACTATTCACTTCAACCACTCCCTGTGGTGGCAAGTTGTACATTCTCACCATTTTTTGGGTAAAGAAGTTCCTTCTGAATTCTCTGTTGGACTTCATGGTGATTTCCTTATATTGATCACTTTTAGTTATGCTCTTCTCCATGAGAGAAAATGCTCCCTCTGCATCCATTCTATCAAAAGCTTTCCTTATAAAATAGTAATGGGATAGCAACAATGTAAACAGCAACGCGGGAGAGGAACTCCTGAAATATAAGATAATTTGTGCAATCCTTCCATTTTCAGTCCAATGAGGAAGGAAACAGTACAGCATCGAGTTATGGGTAATTAAAAAGAGCAAGCATGTTTCTGTAGGAAAGTATTTGGGGAACACTGATCATAATATAAGGTTTAAAATGGTTATAGAAAGGGACAAGGTACAAGCAAGGATTAAAATACTTAACTGAAGGAAGGCTAACTTCAATTAATCAGTTGAGAATGGATCCAGCCCAAGGGGCTGGAATTAAAAAAATTGTGGACAAAACAGTAATCAAACAATGAGAGGACTTCAGAAATGAGATGCTTCAGATGCAAAGTAGACACATTCATATGAGAGGAAAAAGAGTGGTTTTCAAAACTCGAGCTCACTGGGTGACCAAAGATATAGAGGTTAAAATTAGATGGAGAAAAGAAAGCTTAGAACAATTATAAAGTTCATAGTGCAGTACAGGACAAAGCTAAAAGATCTTAAAAAAGGATTAAGAGGACAAAAGAGAGATTCTAACAAATCAATTAACTAACCAGCTTAAATTGGAATGTATTTTTTTAAAACAAATTAGTAGTAAAAGGGTAGTCAAAGGAAGAGTGGTGCCAAACAGGGACCAAAAAGGAGATTTTCTGGTGACAATAAAGGCATTAATAGGCATTTTGCATTTGTTTTCAATAGAGAATATTTCCAAAGTAACAAAATTGAGGATGCAGTAATAATGAATAGAGGAGTCACTTAAAAGGTTGGCAGTTCCTAAAGAAAATAATAGATTATTAAGAAAAGTTATCTTGGAAATCATGCTCACAATTTTCTAACCCTCCTTGGGTATGTAAATGGTGGCAGAGAAATTGGGGATTGTAAATGCTACACCCCTTTAACAAAATAGGGAGAGAGAAAAAAAAACAGCCGTTGCAGGTCAGCCTAATGCAGTGGTGAGGAAACGTTTGGAGGCAGTATGTCAGATATTCCCCTTCGAGACAGGAGTCACAAGTTGTGATCTTGCCTCCTGCCCATCAGTGCGACCGCGCTATGGTAAATTGGCATGGACACACTGGAGTTGGGGCCACTGCCTCCCGAAGCAAGCCTGAGGAGGAAATAGATGCAGCTGGATTCTAAACTTGCTTGATTAGAAGAACCACCATTGTTTGTTGGAACATTGGCCAGTTATGTAGGTAACACCTACAGCTGTCCAAAATCCTTCCATATCCACATGGTCCTGCCATATGCTCATGCTGCTTCCATACCTTCCTCATAGCCCATTCATAACCCTCCAATTCCTCCCATTCCCACTATGCACATAACTCAAGAGCCCTATAATAACACTGTAAAGTTTTTAACTAGCTCACATAATTACCAAAATAATCACAAAAAGAAACTATTATTCCCTTTGGAGCTCATGAACCTCACAACATAAATAAGGTCACACTTCCCTTGACAGCTGTGTCAACAACCACTGCTGCATTGAATGTATTAATATGTGTAGAGCTAAGCCAAACTTCATAATGAGTTTCCAATGCATAGCCATGTCAATAAAACCTCCAGAGCTGAATACAATAAAACTTTTGAAGACAGTCGGATAACTCAGCCATCTGTTCAAGCCTTAAAGCAGTGGAACAGATGCCTGAACTATCATGCAATGAAAATAATAAATTACAAGAGAAAACTGATTAAATCAAATTTGAATTTCAATATTTTTCAATGCAGAAGAGCACTTCATTCAATGGATTCAACACTTCAACACATATGAAGACATTTCCACTTTTACAATGCTGGTCAATTTAATGGTCATTTACTTTCTAAGAACAAAGTTCTATCATCAATAACTGCATCAAAACATATTTAACTTAGCATGTGTAATCTCATCATGACATGTGAATTTAGCAACACCATTTTCTGACATGAAGTTGACAACGCCTTTTGGACTTACCTGTCAAAAAGTTCCAGACTCTAGAACAAAGGTTGCCCCCATAGTTTAAGATACCTCTGAGCTCGCTTAAATCATGTTGCTTTAAGAAGCCAGAAGCCAGCCCAAGTTCATCAAAATTCTGGGGTTTCTGAAATACTCACCTCTGCAATGGAGCCAGCAATATCGGGTAATATGTGTAAGTAGGCTTAGGCCTACACCCTTATCCCGCACGCTTCAAAATTATCTCCCATTGTCTTGCTTACATTCCAATTTTCACATCCGTATAGTAATATTGACCTGGTGTAACATTTTAATAATCTTATTCCCACAGAGACGTTCTTATTTCTAAAGAGATCTGAAATTTTTATGAAGGTTTATTTTGCAAACATTACATGCTTTCTGACGGCATGATCACTTTTTCCATCAGATGTTACTAGGCTGCGCAGGTAGGAAAAAGTTCGAATTGTTTTAATTCTGTTGATTCCACTGTTATCGAGATGTAATCCTTTTCTTTGATACTACCATGTATAACTACTTCATTTTAATGATATTCTGTATTATTTACAAGAAGTCTTTGTAGATGTTCCTGTGTATTTGTCATAATTGCTGTTTCATCTACATACCTCTGATTATTTACATTCTGTCCACCTATTGAAATTAACACAACTCAAAATATGACTTACAATCGTTTCACTGTAAAGACTGAAATGATTTGGATATGGAACCCAACCTTATCACCCTGCTCTTTCTATAGCTATCCATTTACAGTCTATTCTGACTGCTGCCGTTTGGTCTAAGAAAAAGTTCTGGTTCATGACAAATAATTTTGAATGCAAGTCAGATTGCTTTTCTTGAGTTTCTCTTAGGCTGGAGGAATTAACTTTGTAGAACCTTTTCTCACGTGATTAAATGAATTGGTTGAAATCTATGATTAGCAGATAATATTCGGTCCATACTAAATAATAACCAATGTTACAGTACCCTCCTAGTTCCTGAACTAAAGGAGGGCTTGGGGAGGATGATCAGAAATATGTGTTGTAAATTTATGCCAACTAAAAGGAAGGATATCCTAATATTTGCACCAGTTTCATTCTTTACAGTATTTTAATTGGATTTCACACATCCTGAATCAATATTCCTCCAAGTGTTAGGCCCTGAATAAGCAAGTCAATAGATTTGCGAAAGGAATGGCCAATAAAGCAAAATGTTTATGCAAGAAGCAAAAAATCATTGAGAAGTGGGCTTCTGTTAACTGAATGGTTTGCCCATCCCACCATAACACAATAGGTGGTCTGATATGTAATAAGAGTGATTGTTATCCATGCTGCAACCATTGTAACACATTGAAAAGTGTAGATCTGGATTACTGCTTTGTTACAAGTTTTCGTCAGTCCTTATTTGGTCATCATAATGCAAAATATCACAAAGCAGCTTCAGAACTGCAATTAGGAAAACATGCATAGGTTTCAGATTGGCCTTCCACTTTGTGTTGCGAATGCAAATAATCTTGATACCACAGATAATCAAAAGCTGATAATTATAAAGTTATATGGAAAAACATAGAACATAGAACAGTACAGCACAGTACAGGCCCTTCGACACACGATGTTGTGCCGAACCTTTTCCGAAACCAAGATCAAGCTATCCCACTCCCTATCATTCTAGTGTGCTCCATGTGCCTATCCAATAACCGCTTGAAAGTTCCTAAAGTGTCCGACTCCACTATCACAGCACGCAGTCCATTCCACACCCCAACCACTCTCTGAGTAAAGAACCTACCTCGTACATCCCTCCTATATCTCCCATCACAAACCTTATAGCTATGCCCCCTCGTAACAGCTACATCCACCCGAGGAAATAGTCTCTGAACGTCCACTCTATCTATCCCCCTCATCATCTTATAAACCTCTAATAAGTCGCCTCTCAACCTCCTCCGCTCTAAATAGAAAAGCCCTAGCTCCCTCAACCTTTCCTCAAAAGACCTACCCTCCAAACCAGGCAGCATCCTGGTAAATGTCCTTTGCACTCTTTCCAGTGCTTCCACATCTTTCTTATAGTGAGGTGACCAGAACTGCACACAATATTCCAAATGTGTTCTCACCAAGGTCCTGTACAGTTGCAGCATAACCCCACGGCTCTTAAACTCAAACCCTCTGTTAGTAAACGCTAACACACTATAGGCTTTCTTCACGGCTCTATCCACTTGAGTGGCAACCTTCAGAGATCTGTGGATATGAACCCCAAGATCTCTCTGTTCCTCCACATTCCTAGAACCCTACCTTTGACCCTGTAATCCGCATTCAAATTTGTCCTACCAAAATGAATCACCTCGCACTTATCAGGGTTAAACACCATCTGCCATTTTTCGGCCCAGCTCTGCATCCTATCAATGTCTCTTTGCAGCCTACAACAGCCCTCCACCTCATCCACTACTCCACCAATCTTGGTGTCATCCGCAAATTTACTGATCCACCCTTCAGCCCCCTCCTCCAAGTCATTTATAAAAATCACAAATAGCAGAGGACCCAGCACTGATCCTTGTGGTACACCGCTGGTAACTGGTCTCCAGTCTGAAAATTTTCCATCCACCACCACCCTCTGTCTTCTATGAGATAGCCAGTTACTTATCCAATCGGCCAAATTTCCCTCTATCCCACACCTCCTTACTTTCTTCATGAGCTGACCATGGGGGACCTTATCAAACACCTTACTAAAATCCATGTATATGGCATCAACTGCTCTACCTTCATCAACTTTGGAAAACTTTGGAAAATTTCTTGTTTTTTTTTATGCAAACATGGGAGGCTTATTGATTTTGCTCAAAGAAATTATGAGCTAATGAAGTACTATTGCTGTGGTAAAATTTCAGCAAATTGGTAACGAGGTACTAATGGAATGATTATGTTGGGACTTTTATATCCAAACTACAAACTCTCAACCAAATGACAGCCATTATGCTTTAGCAAAGCATAAGCAAAGTCATGAGGTCAGATTTATCAGTAACATTGTTGTTATTTTGCTAGAAAATTAAAACTAATGTAGCTGTCTAATACTTCAATCCTGGATTAGTACCTAACAAACAAAGCTGATTGAAACACTACACAGCTACAACTTAAAGAAAAGTATTTCCAGTAACAGGCTATAATCAAACATTCATCCTCATTTCCCAGATACCAACAAAGGAATGCAATTATCTTAATGCTCTGTGAACTGCTATTCTGATTGGTGACTTAAAATGCTAAACAAAGTTTGGTTTGGGAAAAGAATGCCAAACAAAATACCATTTGATCATCTCCTGAAGCAATGCTAATCATTGAGCCAAGCTGCAGTCATTGGCAACCATCCAGTAGAGGAGTTGCCCCTGACGACGAAGGCTAGGCAATTATAGCATTTTTACTATTTTTCTACTTCCCTTCAGCAGGCACCTCCATCATGCAGTGGCCCCTCATTCTTTTACCTGCATCCTACTAGCCCTTCACACAGTGGTCAGCACTGCTTCCTCACAGCGTCAGGGACCTACGTTCGATTCCTGGCTTGGGTCACTGTCTGTGCAGAGCCTGCACGTTCTCCCCGTGTCTGCATGGATTTCCTCCACGTGCTCCGGTTTCCTCCCACAGTACAAAAGATGTGCTGGTTAGGTGCATTGGCCATGCTAAATTCTCTCTCACCGGAGGTGGCAACTACAGGAATTTCACAGTAACTTTATTGCATTGTTAATGTACGCCTATTTGTGACACGAATAAATAAACTTAAACAGTCTCTAGAATCCCTACAGTGCAGAAAGAGGCCATCTGGCCCATCGCGTCTGTACCTATTCTCTGAAAGTGCATTCCACCCAGGCCCTCCCCTCCACTCTATTCCCCGTAACCCTGCACAGTTACCATGGCTAAACAACGTAACCTAAACATCTTCGGACTGACATCTTACCTGACATAATTAATTGGATGGCGAATGCGCTCTCTGACCATCCCCAAAAAGTAATCACATCAGTTTTCCAACAGGACCCAGAAAATAATCCAACATCAGGGTTCTGTCTCTAAAAACAATAATTTTAACCTGTGGATTTGAGATTTGGAAATGTCATTAAAAAGATCACTGGCTCTCAGCACCAGCATAGTATTGAAAGGGAAAGATTCAAACTGTCTCAGTCTATCTGGAAGATGTTATACTATCATGGGTGCATTTTTATATTGTACTAATCTTAACCTTTAGCATTTTCTTAGTAAGCAGGGAAGGAAGAGTCAATTCGGCCAACGGGTTATTAGTCTAGGTTTGGCCTGCAGAAACAGTCAATTTCAGGATGGAAATATGAGACTGAAATTAAAGGCATTTATTGCAGACTGATTCCCAGAGTTTGAGAGAACTTTAATAATTGAGAACAGTGTGGTCAAACAGTTAGTTCAGATAAGGAAAACATCTGGGCTTTCATCTCTTTTAGTTCTAACAATGATACAGAGACAAAGGCCGGTTTTTAATTAAAGGTTGATGCGCGATTAATTCACATGGGAGGCTAGGACATACCCGGGAATAAAGGCTTTTATTCACAACAAGAATACAGCATACTGCTTAACAATACTATCCCAGACTAAGGGCTACTAGGAAGTAGCAGTGACCTTTATACTCCTGGAAGAAGGTGGAGCCAAACGGAGTGTACCACAGAACAATGCTAACAGGTGGAACACCCCAACCCTAACCCCAACAGTAACAAGAGTAACATATGTACAAGTACCCATAGTGGTAACCATCTATGGTTCACCACATTCACCCCTCCTTTAAAAACAAAGGCCAGTGGGGTAAGGAGACAATACGAACTGTCCATATGTTCACAAGTTCAGCCGTATCGGAGGTCTGCACCATCTCTGCGACCTCTGCAGCACTGGCTCCAGTGCCGGTTCGGGTGACCGTGGTGACGACCCTCTCTCCGAGGTGGTGTCCAGTGACTCCTCCAGGAGGGGAGAGAATGGGCAAAGAAATCCTAAACAGGGGTGCAGGAGTGACGGGGGTTTCCAGGTCCCCTGCAGGCGCCAGATCTCTGATAGAGACCGTGTCCTCTCGCCCGTCAGGATATGCCACACAGTCATATTGAGGGTTGGCGTGGAGGAGATGGACCTGTTCAACCAAAGGGTCGGACTTGCGGGCCCTAACATGCCGCCGCAGGAGGACAGGTCCTGAGTACGTCAACCAAGACGGCAGTGAGGTCTCAGAGGAAGACTTCCTAGGGAAGGTAAACATCCGCTCATGTGGGGTAGCGTTGGTTGCCGTACACAGGAGGGACCGGATTGAATGGAGCGCATCAGAAAGTACCTCTTGCCAACGGGAGACTGGAAGACCCCTAGACCTTAACGCCAGTAAAACAGCCTTCCAGACTGTAGCGTTTTCTCTCTCGACCTGTCCGTTACCCCTGGGGTTATAACTCGTAGTCCTACTTGAGGCAATTCCTTTAGAGAGCAGGTATTGCCTCAAGTCGTCGCTCATAAACGACGAACCCCTATCGCTGTGGATATAACTGGGGTAGCCGAACAGGGTAAAAAGATCCCGCAGGGCTTTGGTGACCGTGGCAGAGGACATGTCCGAAAAGGGGATGGCAAAGGGGAATCGGGAGAATTCGTCAACCACGTTGAGGAAATACACATTCCCATCTGTCGAAGGAAGGGGGCCCTTGAAGTCGATACTCAGTCGTTCAAAAGGGCGAGTGGCTTTAATGAGGTGTGCCCTGTCAGGTCGGTAGAAGTGTGGCTTGCACTCTGCACATACCTGGCAGCTTCGAGTTATCGACCTGACATCCTCTATGGAGTAGGGCAGATTCCGAACCTTTACAAAATGGAAGAGCCGAGTGATCCCCGGATGCCAGAGATCATTGTGGAGGGCCTGTAACCGGTCCTCCTGCACACTGGCACATGTTCCACGCGACAGGGCATCTGAGGGCTCATTGAGCTTCCCCGGACGGTACATGATATCATAGTTGTAGATGGAGAGTTCGATTCTCCACCTCAAGATTTTATCATTCTTAATTTTTCCCCTTAACGTGTTGTTGAACATGAAGGCCACGGACCGCTGGTCCGTGAGCAGGGTAAACCGTTTGCCAGCCAAATAATGGCGCCAATGCCGTACGGCCTCCACAATGGCCTGAGCCTCTTCCTCCACAGAGGAGTGCCGAATTTCAGGGCCTTGGAGGGTGCGAGAGAAAAAGGCGACGGGCCTGTCCGCCTGGTTAAGTGTGGCGGCCAGGGCGAAATCAGATGCATCACTCTCCACCTGAAAGGGGATGGACTCATCGACAGCGTACATCGTGGCTTTCGCGATGTCGGCTTTTATCCATTCAAAGGCTAGACGAGCCTCTGCTGTCAGGGGAAAAGAGGTAGATTTTATGAGCGGACGGGCTTTGTCCGCGTAATTGGGGACCCACTGTGCATAGTACGAGAAGAAGCCTAAGCATCTTCTCAGTGCTTTGATGCTAGTGGGTAGGGGAAGTTCAAGGAGGGGACGCACACGGTCTGGATTGGGGCCGATGACCCCGTTTTCCACCACGTATCCGAGGATTGCTAGGCGGTGCTTGCTGAATACGCACTTCTCCTTGTTATAGGTCAGGTTCAGGAGAGTCGCAGTGCGTAAAAACTTCAGGAGGTTGGCGTCGTGATCCTGCTGGTCATGGCCGCAGATAGTGACGTTGTCCAGGTACGGGAAGGTAGCCCGTAGCCCATTTTGGTCCACCATTCGGTCCATCTCACGCTGGAAGACCGAGACCCCATTAGTGACGCCGAAAGGGACTCTTAAAAAGTGGTAGAGACGGCCATCCGCCTCAAAGGCCGTGTATTTGCGGTCCTCTGGGCAAATGGGGAGCTGGTGGTAGGCTGACTTCAAGTCGATGGTGGAGAACACCCGGTACTGCGCAATCTGGTTGACCATGTCAGATATGCGCGGGAGAGGGTACGCGTCCAGCTGCGTGTACCTATTAATGGTCTGACTATAGTCTATGACCATCCGGGGCTTGTCTCCAGTCTTGACCACCACGACTTGTGCTCTCCATGGGCTAGTGCTAAGTTGAATGACCCCTTCCCTGAGGAGCCGCTGAACCTCAGATCGAATAAAGATCCGATCCTCAGCGCTGTAACGCCTGCTCTTAGTCGCGATGGGCTTGCAGCCTGGCACGAGATTTTCGAATAGGGAAGGCGGGGTAATTTTGAGTGTCGAGAGACTGCATGTGGAGCCCGCTGGACAATTTGGAGGCTGCTGTTCTCCCACTGAAAGTGGAGGGATTGGCCCACCGTACTGCAGGGTCACACTCTTCAGGTGGACCATAAAGTCTAGCCCCAGGAGTACCGGAGCGCAAAGGTCCGGTAACACGAGGAGCCTAAAGTTCTCGTAAACTGTGCCCCGCACCGTTAAGGTTATCACACAGCTCCCAAGAACGATAACAGATCGGGACCTCGACGCCATGGAGATTGTCTGCCTGACAGTTTGCACACGGAGAGCGCACCGTTTCACTGTATCCGGATGGATGAAGCTCTCCGTGCTCCCGCTGTCAAACAGGCAATGCGCCAGGCGCCCGTTTACCTCTATGTCCATCATGGACTTGTCGAGTCTGTGAGGCTTGGCCTGGTCCAGGATGATTGAGGCCACTGTTGGATCCCGAGTGTAACTGCAGGCAGCTGAGATAGCCAACGACGAGGACCCCTGCTGGTCTTCTGCGGCCGGTGTCGACCAAAATGGCTGCGCCCACGAATCGCACATGGTCGATGATGTTGAAAGCGGCGGCACCCGCATGTCGCACGTGGCTTGCATCGTCGTCATAGGAAATGGCGGCGCCTGTGAATCGCACGTGGCTGAAGACATCGACGAGGCCGGAGACGAGGAGATGGATCCTGGGGAGTCACACGCAGCACTGCTGGGCTTGGAAGGGGTCTTTGCTCAGCACACTTTTGCATAGTGCCCTTTCTTCCCACAGGCGGAGCAAAACACCACCCTGGCCGGACATCTCTGACGAGGGTGCTTCGCCAATCCGCAGAAATAGCACCGTGGGCCTCCAGGAGCTGCCGCAGCCATCAGGTCTGAAGTTGAGAGCAATATCGCGCAGTTCCGAGGAGCCGCCGGGTACAGTTGAGGCGGTGGCTGTACTTGCCACGATGTTCCCATGTGGTCGGTGGGATAGGTTTCGAGACTTCTGGAGGCCGTTTCCATTGCATCGGCCAATTCTACCGTCTTAGCCAGGTCCAAGTTACCCTGCTCTGGCAGCCGCAGGCGAATATAGGATGAGCCGATTCCCGCCACGAACACATCTCGGATCAGATCGTTGGTGTATTGAGTGGCCGACACCTCCTTGCAATTGCAGGCTCTGGCTAGCTGTTGAAGTTCGCGCAGGTACTGTCCCGTGGTTTCACCAGGCTGCCGCCGTCGAGTGGCTAATAGGTGACGAGCATGAATTTCGTTCGGCTGTTTATAGTACAGCTTCTTGAGTAATTTGATGGCCTCTTTGTAATTTTGGGAATCACGGATTATTGCATACACAGTGTCGCTCACCCTTGCGTGGAGGACCCGTAATCTGTCGGCGTCGGACTGGACTGCTGTCGAGGCGTCGATGTAATCCTCGAAACACTTCAACCAATGGTCAAAAGTATTCGACGCTCCAGCGGCATGCAGATCCAAGGTTAGCCGATCGGGTTGCAGCATCTGCTCCATTTTTCTTCGAACAAAATTTTCGGTATTTTGTTGTGAATAAAATTGATGCGCGATTAATTCACACGGGAGGCTAGGACATACCCGGGAATAAAGGCTTTTATTCACAACAAGAATACAGCATACTGCTTAACAATACTATCCCAGACTAAGGGCTACTAGGAAGTAGCAGTGACCTTTATACTCCTGGAAGAAGGCGGAGCCAAACGGAGTGTACCACAGAACAATGCTAACCGGTGGAACACCCCAACCCTAACCCCAACAGTAACAAGAGTAACATATGTACAAGTACCCATAGTGGTAACCATCTATGGTTCACCACAAAGGTATTATTTGGTATATATCAGAGTAAAACTATTGAGAAGATAAGAAAGTACGGGAGCTATACCAATCTAAATTAACCCAACCAAAAAAGAGCTTGTTAACCAAGGAGAACTGAAGTTGTTGATTTGGGTTTGTACTGTTATTTATATTTGTAAAGGCATAAGACACCAGGTTCAAAACTGCAACACATTTAAATCCACAATCAACTCTCCCCAGGTGTGACTTTGAGTATGAGCTTTTAATTGTCCACCTTTTAAGTCCTACTGTATACATGGTACGCCCAATAAAACTATGACACTTGAACTCAATGTTATAGAACATGACTGACAAATTTACACTAACAGTATGCACACAGCACTCCCGATATCCTCTACCTCGTCAGTGAACAAATGAGCAGAACCAGCATTGTCTGTTTCCAAGTCCTACAACAGTAGATGGTCACACAGCTTCTTCAGGACGATCACCTTTGTGCCACCTCACTGCTAAAATTCTAAACACCAGGAATTATAGGACCATTCCCACATGATGCTTTTTCGAAAAAAGAAAGATTTTTCTTGCTTTTGTTTTCTTTGTCCATCTGGTCACTTCCTCATTTCTTAATTATCTCAAATTTAGTTTTCCTTTTTTATTTTACAACCTCCTTTTTTCCTGCTTTTCTTCTTTATTTCCTTCAAGCTTTCTTTTGACTTTCCTTATTTGATTTTTTTGGCCTTTCCCAGAATTAGGAAGAAATTGAAAGGAGTGAAATCAATGCTTTGGACTGGGATGGACACAGTAAGAAGTCTCACAACACCAGGTTAAAGTCCAACAGGCTTATTTGGAATCATGAGCTTTCGGAGCGCTGCTCCTTCATCAGGTGAATCATTTGGAGGCAGAGATTGATGAACTGGAAAAGTGCGTAGATCCCAGGAACAAAGCTGAGGAGCAGCAGCCAATGTCCAGATTAAGACTCAGCTGAAAGTATACGTTTGTGGATATTCCTGGCACAGTGTGGGTCAGGAATGCAGGATTGACCTTGGTAAACAATTTAGACCAACAGCATAAGATTTACTAGCTGCAGTCTCCCCAGAAATAAACAACATTACTCAAATTACTGACAAGAAGGAACCACTGAATAAATATTCAATGGATAGGTTCAACTGCTTAGAGAATTGGTAACTGTATTTTACATTATTCATTTGCGAGTACTACAATTAAACTCAAAGTGTGAAAAAATCTAAGCTGTGTAATCCGTTAGATAAATATGAATGGTACATGCACAAATCATAAATTGTTAGATATTGTATTGAACTATGAATTGGTCCAAGTGGATTAAATATCAATGGGAGAGCATTTAGGGGACAGTGATCTTTGTATAAGGTTTAGATTGGCTATGGAAAAGGACAAGCAGCAATCCAGAACAGGGATACTTCATTGGGGGAAAATTAACTTTGATGGGATAAGAATGCACCTGAGTTGGAAGCAAATGTTGGCAGAAAAGATGGTGGCTGAACAATGGGCCACCTTCAAAAAAAAAGTGTTGCAGGCAAACTGAAGATATATTTCCTTGAAGGGGAAAAGTTGGACAAATAAATCTAGGGTACCCTGGATGGTGAAAGAGATAAAGATGAAAAGGAAGATGTGTGCATACGACAGATGCCATGTAGAAGATGCAATAGAGAATCAGGCTGAATGTAGAAGGACCAGAAGGGAAGTGAAAAAAAACTAAGAAAGGAGAGAGCATGAAAAGAGACTGAAGCTGACATAAAAGGGAATCCCAAGATCTTCAATAAGAATAATAAATAATAAAGGAGTGGTAAAAGGAAGAGTAGGGCCAATTAGGGATAAACAAAATGGGGCTTGTACGTGGAGGCAGGAGAAATAGCGGAGGTATTAATGGAGTACTTTGCATTTGTCTTTAAAGAAAGATGAGACCCAAGCCAAGATGAGAGAAGAGTAACTAGTACACTTGAAGAATTTACAATTGAGGAGGAGGCGATGTTAGAAAGGCTATCATTATTTAAAACTAATAAGTTACCAGCACCAAATGAGATGCATTCAAGTGTTCCGAGGAAAGTGACAATGGTAAATGCAAAGACAGTACTGATAATCTTCCAGTCTTCCTTAGGCTAGCGTCGGAGGATTGGAGAATTACAAATGTTAAAACCTTGTTCAAAAAGCGGTGCAAGGATAAAGGTGTCAGCTACAGGCCAGTCAGTTTGACTCCTGTGGTCGGGAAACCTCTGGAAACTATAGTGTGGGTGAAATTAATCGTCACTTCGGCAATGTAGGATAATTAAGGAAAGCTAGCATGGATTCATCAAGAGAAAATCATGTTTAAATAACTTGTTGGAGTGTTTTGAGGAGGTAACAGAGAAGGTTGACAAGAGCAATGTTGTTAATGTCCTGTACATGGATTTTCAAAAGCATTTGATACAGTGCCACGCAACAGACAAATTCTAGCTCATAGAATAAAAGGGAAAGTGGACACTAGGCACTTGGATAAGAAATTGGCCGAGTGACAGAAAACAGAGCTGTCCTTTTTCAAATTGGAGGAAGGTTTGTAGTGAGTGAATTCCCCAAAGATCGGTGTTGGGACCCTTGCTCTTAATGGTACATACTAAGGACATAGACTATTGAATTCAGGGCTGTTTTCAAAATTTGCAGATGATAAGATGATTGGAAACGTTGAGGAGGATAGTCTTGAACTTCAAAAGGACATAGGCATGTTGGTGGATTAGACAGACAAGTGGCAGGTGAAGATCAATGCAGAAAAGTGAGAGGTGATTCATTTTGGCAGGAAGAAAACAGAGAAAAAGCATAAAAGGGAGAAACTCTGAAAGAAGTGCAGAAACTGAGGATGTATGTGTACATAAGCCATGATGTGGAGCTGCCGACGTTGGACTGGGGTAAACACAGTAAGAAGTTCAACAACACCAGGTTAAGGTCCAACAGGTATATTTGGTAGCAAAGGCCACAAGCTTTCCCTTGCCCTTAGTGACCTGGGATGTGTAGGTTAGAGGGATTAGTGGGTATGTAGGGATATGGGGGTAGGATCTGGGTGGGATTGTGGTCGGTGCAGACTCGATGGGCTGAATGGCCTCTTTCTGTGCTGTAGGGTTTCTAAGATTTCTTCTAAGGTTTCTTTCAGAGCCTTAAGCTCCTTCTTCAGGTGAGTGGGAATTCTGTTCACAAACAGGGCATATAAAGACACAAACTCAATTTACAGAATAATGGTTGGAATGCGAATACTTACAGCTAATCAAGTCTTAAAGGTACAAACAATGTGAGTGGAGAGAGCATTAAAACAGGTTAAAGAGATGTGTATTGTCTCCAGACAGGACAGCCAGTGAGACTCTGCAAGTCCAGGCAAGCTGTGGGGATTACAGATAGTGTGATGTCTGGAGACAATACACATCTCTTTAGCCTGTCTTAATGCTCTCTCCACTCACATTGTTTGTACCTTTAAGGCTTGATTAGTTGTAAGTATTCGCATTCCAACCATTATTCTGTAAATTGGGTTTGTGTCTTTATATGCCCTGTTTGTGAACAGAATTCCCACTCACCTGAAGAAGGAGCTTAAGGCTCCGAAAGCTTGTGGCTTTTGCTACCAAATAAACCTGTTGGACTTTAACCTGGTGTTGTTAAACTTCTTACTGTACATAAGCCATGGCAGAGTGTGTTGAGAGAGGAGTTAATAACGCATGTAGTATCTTAGGCTTTATTAATAGATGCATTGAGTACAAGACTAAGATTGGTGTGGGAGAAATGGGTTTCAATTCTGGACCAATAGCATCAGTACTGGGGAAAGTGGTATCTGCATCGTTGGAATGGTCTTCACCTGAACTGTACTGGGACCTACATTCTGGCAATTCATAGAGCTAGGGTGGAAAAGAGTGATTCAAACTGAATAATGGGGGCAAGGAATGAAACCTGGGAAGATATGCTAAATTAAACAGTAACAACACGGCAAGTGAGAAACACAAAGATGGGAAATGATAAACAGACAGGGACAGATATAAGAGTAAATCAACAGATACTTTTATCAGATACTAGTTAGGCCTCAACAGGAGTACTTTGTTCAGTTCTGTGCATCTTGAAGAAGGATGTGAAGGCATTGGAGAATACAGAGGAGACTCATAAGAATGATTCCAGGGATAGAAATTGTAGATTGGAGAGGTTGGGACTGTTTTCCTTGGAGAAAATAAGTTTGAGAGGTATTGAAGATTCTGTGGAGTATGGACAGGGTAAATAATAAGCATCAGTTCACTCAGGAGAGCATCAAGAATTGGAGGGAATAGATTCCACATCCATCCTATTGTGGATGTTCTACATTTCAATCAAATCACCTCTTACTCTTCCAAACTTCAGCGGATTATTATTTTTGTAACCTCTAGCCTTATCTGTTGATTTACTCTTATATCTGTCCCTGTCTGTTTATCATTTGCCATCTTTATGTGTTTCTCACTTGCCGTGTTGTTACTGTTTAATTTAGCATATCTTCCCAGGTTTCATTCCTTGCCCCCATTATTCAGTTTGAATCACTCTTTTCCACCCTAGCTCTATGAATTGCCAGAATGTAGGTCCCAGTACAGTTCAGGTGAAGACCCTTCCAACGATGCAGATATCACTTTCCCCAGGACTGATGCTATTGGTCCGGAATTGAAACCCATTTCTCCCACACCAATCTTAGAGCCACACATTCATCTCTCTAGTTTTATTTACTTTATGCCAACTTGCTCGTGGCTCAGGTAATAATGCAGAGATTATTATCCTTGAGGTTCTTTAAAATTTAGCCTCTAGCTGCTCATACCTCCTCAGCAACACCTCTTTCCCAGTACCTATATGGACCACGACCACTGGTTCCTCCCCCTCCCACTGCAAATTACTTGCCAATCTTGGCACTGGTAGGCACAACAGCCATCTGAACTCTCATTCTTTGTTGCAGAGAACCGTATCTAGTGCACTGACTGTGCTGTCCCCCATTACCATTGTATTGCTATTAACACCCCCCCATTAGAATGGCTTCCTTTACCATTGTGCGATGTTAAGTCTGCTCATCCAAAGTACCTCAATCTGATCCATTCAAGACTCAAGATATTCAAACTTGTTGGACGAGTACACATGTTGAGGCTCCTCCATCTCTACCTCCTGAATCCCCTTACCTGCCTCACTGGCAATCGCGCCCTGCTATTCCTGACCTCTTCTGCACCATAACAATTCTGTGATTCTAAGGGGTGTTACTGCCTCCTGGATCAAAGTGTCTCTCTGCCTGATGTGTCACAGTGTCCACAACTCGGCCTCCAGCTCATAAATTCAAACTGAAGCTGCTTGAGCTGCAAACACAATGCACACGGATTTGTCCTGGATCACCTTGGCATCCAGGAGATCCCATATTCTGCAATTGCAACACATCATCTGCCCTGCCATCTTTACTGTCTCCTAATTAAGTAATTAATATGATTAAAGTAAATTAATGTCTGCTCTTACTAGCACTTACTGTACTAACCTAAACCCTAGAATCGAATGAATTTCAATGCGTGAGAATAAGTAATGAAATTACCAATTTCTTAATTCCCTTCTGCTGGTGTTTCTTAAATAACTTGAAGCGAGATAATTAGTTAAAAAAAATGTTTTTTGCAAATTTCTGCATTTGAAGCACTGACCCTCAAAGAAGTTAGTCATCAACCTATCAACTCACAATTTTCCTGTGGTGTCACAATTTGATATTTTGTTGTGTCCCAGCTCAAGCATGTGGCTCCCTTTTGCTCTTTTCAACACAAACTTCCAACTCTCTCTTCACTGTTTAAAACACAAACTCCTGGCTCCCTTACACTGTTTTAAACACTGACACCCTTGCCTCTTTCCTTGCTATTTTAAACACAAACTCCTGATTTGCTCCTTGTTGTTTTCCATTATCTTTTTCGTAGATGGCCAATTGTTTGGTCAAAGAGTTGGGTTTAAGGCATCTTAAAAGGAAGGAGAGCTAGAGAGGGGTCTAGGGAGGGAATTCCAGAGCGGGAAGTCCAAACAGCTGAGGGCATGACTGCCAATGGCGGAACAATTAAAATCAGGGATGCTCAGGAGACACGCATAAGATGAGCTCAAACATCGGTGCTGGAGGAGATTACAGAGATAGGGAGGGGTGAGGTCATAAAAAACTTTTCACTGGACATCTCAAAGCACTTTACAGCAAATTAAGTAATTTTTGAAGTGCAGTCAATGCTGTAATACAGGCAATACTCAGCAGTCCCAAACAAACAGCAACGTGGTAATGGTCAGGCAATTTGCTTTTTGTGGTTTTGATTAACGGTTAAAATTGGCCAGGATACCAGAGACAACGCTCCTGCTTTTTTCATAATAGTGCCATGAGATAGTTCATATCACCTGAGCAGCAAATGGGGCTTAGGTTTAATGTTTCATCCCAAAGATAGCACACACGACAGTGCAGTATTCCCTCAGTACTGCAATGCATGGAGTATCAGCAATAACTTTTGTGCAAAAGCCCAGGAGTGGCACTTGAACTGAGAACATTATGAGCGTACTGCTAACTGTGTCACAGCGGACACATATATTTGAAAACAAAGAAGAAAATTTTAAAATCTAGTCTTTGTTTGATATAGAGTCAATATAGAGCAATGAGCATCGGGGTGATAGGTGAACAGGACTTAGTGCAAATAAGGACCTAGACAGCAGAATCTTGTATACCTCAAGTATATGCAAGGTAGAATACAGGAAACCAGTCAGCAGTGCATTGGAATAGTCAAGACTAGTGGTAATAAAGGCATGAATGAGGATTTCAGTAGATGAGTTGAGGAAAATTAATGTTCATTTATTAACAGTGATCAAAGTGGCACATTTAAAGCCAAATGTTCTCCACTTTAACATTTTCACACACTGTACCATTTAGTGGGCCCTGATCCTGTTCTTGTCAGTGTGTCCTACAGTGTGATTTTACTGGAGACATATAATAGCCGCCTCTGCTGTCCAATAAAGGATGACATGCAGGACATGGACACCAATGGCAGGGCCTGCAGAACTAGCTGGATGGCAGCCCTACAGAGGGGTGGTGCTGCAGAATCAGATGGAAAAGACGAGAGTGCCTCGAAACCGAGGGGCTGCTGAAAAGTAAAAATAAAAAAGCAGAGTTGTCAGGGCTATTGCTGTGGAGGAGAAGCCCTCCAGGAATCTTTTTAGTCATGTTGTGCCTTTTTCAATCTGGTAGCTCTATGATACTGACATGGACCCTCAACCTCTGATGTCTCTCTAACTTCCCATCATTGGGCTGCCTCCAATATGTTGTCAGACTTTGGGACCTGCATACATTCTGTAACACTGTATTGCTGCGTAAATACAAGGGCTAAAAACCCTTTTAAATACCTTAAATGGCTACCAGCTACAGATGGTCAGCTAGCCATTATCACAGGGAGTCTGCCCTTGAGAAAATCTCCTAGACAGAGGAACACTTTGCAATGTGCCTTGGCTCGATTTTCTGGACCCCCACCCTTTCACCTTCAAAGCTGCCTCAAAGTGGTTGGCAAGATTCTGTCCGGGCTTCTCCAACTTTAGCATTGTACTACGGATTCTTTGCGTTAAATGATAAATAAAGCTTTTATGTTGCTTTGTTGCAACAGTGCCAAAATATATTATGTAATGTTTACTGTTGATATCAAGGTGAATGTAGGTACAGACTTTGAATTTCAAACGATGGAAAAATAAATTATATTTGGTCTCCAGACAAGAGAAGTATTCTGAATACGAGTCATTGGTGTGAAAAGGCGAATGTTGATAAAATGGCACTACTTTATGTTTATTCTGCAGGTTTATTTGGGGGGGGGGGGTTTGCAAGGTTAAAAAGTTTCATTTGATGACACAAGATGGATGGATATACAAATGATCATGCCCTATGGTGATTATTATAACTTTTGCTGCACATGCAGAATTAATCTGCACTGTGGTACAACTTTCCATCTTCTTTCCAAGTACACATGTATCTCGCTGAGATTTTTCACAGCTGTTGCATATAAGTTGAAAAGCAACATTTTGCATTCGTATTTCTGGCCTGTGCTGAAGGCATTAAGAGGGGCCTAAGCTTAATGTAGTTTGTGACAGGTAATTGTTGATGGATGTATCAATGTTGTGGATGGATCTACTGTAATCCTCTATTGTGATTTTTCTATGTATTATACCTGAAACAAATCAAATGAAAATTTGGCCTGGAGCTTTGTGGTAAACCCTTCTGACATCCTGAATCTGTTGAAGATATCAATTCTGATGTTACACAGGACTTTGTGCCAAAAGCGATGTGGCGTTACATTTTTCAGTATGGCTTTAGCATGGAATCCCAAGAGAAAAGAACAACATTCTCTGTCATACATACCAACTCCTTAAACTCCCCAATAAAGGTTCTGAGGTTAAAGAGTTACAGCTGGTTCACCTGCTTCTAAGGTTTATGCAGCATGCTCTGTTTAAAAGAGTAGGAAACTAAACCAACCTTGGTTTATTATTGATGATCCTTCAAATATTATTTTGCAAGAATGTACATTGTTTTTTAAAAAACCTTGCCCAACTTATCAGAATATAAGCATTTGATTTAAATTCAATAGGAACCACATTCAGCAATAGCCTCTGCTTACATTATGTTTAACTGTACCTTTAGACTGTAATGATTTTCTATTGCTAAAGCCTATTGTATTGTTTGACTCATGCATTTATTCACAGAATGCATTTTATAAATCTAACAAAAAAATTGAAGTGGAACATAACTCAATAATTACCTATTAAAAAATGTCAGCAGAAAACATGTGAACAGAAAAACTGATACAAAAACAACAGGCTGTATGAGGCATGGTTTTCTTCATTATTTTAATAAAGTAATCCACCGTATGCAAGCAATGTAATTCAAAATTGGAATTTAAGTGTTGAAGAGTAGGGGAGAGAATCGTGGTACCCCGCCAGTTAAAGAATTTAACACCACTAAAATCTATAAAGCCTTTGCTTCGACCCCAAAAAGGTGGCCTGCTTCTGGCTTTTCCTCATTGTTGCTTTGAAAATGGGAGCAGAGGAGACCAGGTTAATGGAGCAGAAAATGACACTGTACATGTAAAGGTCAGCCACATGGACTCATGTTTTGCCATATCCAGAGGAGAAAAAAGTATTTGTATGTAGATGCTAAAGAATCTTCAAAAAGTCAAAATTTTATACCAAACATATATATTTAAGTCATATTCAGTAGGATTATACCAGAGTAGTAAAAAAAAATCACAATCTGATAATTTGATATAAAGAATTGTCTGAAGCATAGACAGCAAAACTGGACGGCCTTACAAAGCTGTGGAGGTTCTTCCATGCAATAATAATCAGATAGTGTTTCACGAAATCTTGGGAGTGCACCATTTTCCTTTAAGTGTGTTATCAAAATGTTTAATTTTGCGATTCATGTATTTTGGTGGCCTGTGCTGAGGGCATTAAGAGGGGCCTAAGCTTAATGTAGTTTGTGACAGGTAATTGAATTCTAAGTGTAGATAAATTAAAATGTCCAATTGAGAAACTGGTAAACAATCCTGAAGGAGGTGCAATCCAACCAGCCTTGGGGTAATTATAGTTCAGATAAGAAGTTTTCTGATGTTGCTGGGATGGTTGGAAAAGGCATTCACACCAAGACAATAACGGCTACTTTGGATCAATCTGGAGGAGCCAGTTCATCTGAGAAACCAGTAAACAACCTTGATGTAAGTGCAATCCAAACAGACCTGGGATAATTGCAATTCAAAGGAGAAGTTTTATTGTCTTCTTGGGATGATAGTAAATAACATTCCTACCCTGAATATAATGGCTACTTTGGACTGATCAGGAGGAGCCAGTTCATCATGACATTACTGAAAATTGTTTGATGTTGATTTGTAAATTGGGGGAGTTTCATTCAATTATTCACATAGGTCCCTCAAATCAAGGCAAGTAAAAGGAACTTGTAAACGTTGGGTGACCTGATGGAACCAATAAGCCGAGTAAAAAGACCATTATCTCCATTAAGGATGTAAATTATCCTTAACAGGTCCCAGAAGCAAAGGGTAGTTTAGAAGGCAAAATATAATTTATTTATATTTCTGTCAGGAACATCCCAAATCTGCCACTTTGCCATAGGGATAGATTTCAGGGAAGGTACCCTTTTATATTTAGGTTCTCTGGATATTTTCACACAGGTAAAGAGAAAGAAATCTGTCATGAGTCAGTTTGGAATGGTGCGAGAAGGCAGTGGGTGAATCTGCTGCTAGCCAGAAAGGAGCACTGAGGTCATAGGGAGTCGGGGTAATCCTTGTTACAATCCCAGTTGGTGTTACTATTGCTTGGGAAGTTCCCAGAATGGATCCCTGGCTCAGATTGCCTTAATTTGAGGGGCCTATGTGAATAATAGAACCCAACCCCAACCTCCCCTCCCCAATACAAATCAACATGACACCATTTTCAGTCATATTTTGAGACAATCTGGCTCCTTCTTATAGGTCCAAAGTAACCATTATAATCAAGGTAGGAATATTATTTACTATCATCCCAAGAAGACAATAAAACTTCTCCTTTGAATTGCAATTATCCTAGGTCTGTTTGGATTGCACTTACTTCAGGGTTGTTTACTCGTTTCTCAGATGAATTGGCTCCTCCAGATAGGTCCAAAGTAGCCGTTATTGTCCTAGATGTGAATACTAATGCATGGGAAGCTCCCAGAATGGAACCCTGGCTCAGAAGACCGTAATGTTTTCCTTTTTGTAGGAAACATGGAGGAATAGAGTGACAGGACGGCCAATTAGCTTTTAACAAGAAATAATAAGTTATAAAGCATGAAAAGTTTGATTATAATAGAACACTTCTTCACTCTCACTTACCTTCACAAAGGATTGTATATTTTAGGGATAACACTATTACAAAAAATGTCTTGTGCTACATGTCTTTGGTAACACAGTCCCTTTAAACCAACAAGCTGGCTGTGGTCAGACAACACCCGACTCTGCAACCAAATGGCAGATGTCATAATTCATCTTCCATGGATATCTGCTCAAATTCCCCCAGATGATTGTCACATGTCTATTTCTAAGCGACACTCAAGACAACACACTATAAAATCTTCTTTCAAATGATGCTTGCTATCAGCTATTTTAATCAAAAATCCACTCCCAATTTTTCCAACTAGCCTTTCAAACAAAGCTTCCTCTCTACTATTGTACAAGGATCCATCACCAGGTTTTCCAACTCTCCGTTCAGGATTACTTTGCCTTGAAAGTTTTTACATAAATTCCAAGATTCAGCCAGATTGCTCCAATTATGTCGACTAATGTCTCACAAACTGTAGCAAGATATCACAAACCTTAGAACCACAGTAGAGACATTCAAAGAACAAAGAAAAGTACAGCACAGGAACAGGGCCTTCGGCCCTCCAAACCTGCACCGACCATGCTGCCCGACTTAACTAAAACCCCCTACCCTTCTGGGAACCATATCCCTCTATTCCCATCCTATTCATGTACTTGTCAAGACGCCCCTTAAAAGTCACTACCGTATCCGCTTCCCCTATCTCTCCCGGCAACGAGTTCCAGGCACCCACTACTCTCTGTGTAAAAAATCTGCCTCGTACATCTCCATTAAACCTATGCTCCCTAGTAATTGATTCTTCCACTCTGGGAAAAAGCTTCTGACTATCCACTCTGTCCATGCCTCTCATAATCTTGTAGACTTCTATCAGGTCTCCCCTCAACCCCCATCGCTCCAATGAGAACAAACCAAGTTTCTCCAAACTCTCCTCATAGCTAATGCCCTCCATACCAGGCAACATCCTGGTAAATCTTTTCTGTACCCTCTCCAAAGCCTCCACATCCTTCTGGTAGTGTGGCGACCAGAATTGAACACTATATTCCAAGCGCGGCCTAACTAAGGTTCTATAAAGCTGCAACATGACTTGCCAATTATTAAACTCAATATCCCGGCCGATGAAGGCAAGCATGCCATATGCCTTCTTGGCCACCTTCTCCACCTGCACTGCCACTTTCAGTGACCTGTGTACCTGTACTCTTAAGGGTTCTGCCATTTACTGTATGTTTCCTTTTCCTGGCATCTCATTAGCCAACTCCTTCCCAGCTCTATCTATGACTTCAGTGAACGGTATCCACTTCCAGTATCATGCTCTAGTTCAAATTCCTCTGTTCCTTTAAATTCAGGCTTCCTTGAAACTCCTCTTCATTTCTCCAGTTTCCTTAACTAACAATCCTTAGGCACTGGCACTGGCTTTCTTAACCAGAACTAGATAGAGTGGATGTGGAGAGGCTGTTTCCACTAGTGGGAGAGATTGGAACTCAAGGGCACAACCTCAGAGTGAAGAGACGCTCCTTTAAAACTGACATGTGGAGGAATTTCTTCAGCCAGAGGGTGGTGAATCTGTGGAACTCATTGCCACAGAGGGCTTGGAGGCCAGGCCATTGAGTACCTTTAAGACAGATAAATAGATTCTTGATTAATAAGGGGATCAAGGGTTATGGGGAGAAAGTAGGAGAATGAGGATGAGAATCATATCAGCCATGATTGAATGATGGAGCAGACTCGATGGGCCAAATGGCCCAATTCTGCTTCTATTTCTTATGGTCTAATGGACTCCATTGTATGGCTTTTCTTCTAGCAATTAGCTAGATAGCTGCTAACTTTCTAGCTTCTTGTCACCAACTGCCATGAATTGAGTTAATCACAATCACAAACACCTTCCTAACATAAATTTATTTCCTTCTCCAAACTTTTATTTACTTTTAACCCAGTAAATTCACTCAGCATAATAGAAAGTTTGAAATGACCAAACCAACCCACCCCCCACATGCAAACACCTTTGCCGAATGCAAATTGAGCTAGAGTTTTAGTCTTCTTGGATAGAAACACCAAATCCAATCCACTTATATCTATACTTTACTTTGAATACATAACAATAACTACCTCTGTTTCCTGACATCCTGATTTGGAGTCACTCAGCAGGAATTGCAAGTGGAGTTCATGCTTAGAATGAAGTCCAAATTCATGAGGAATTAAAATTGTTGCATTTGCATTGTAAACAGTGAAATAGATTGGCCGTGGAATCTTCAGAGACAGCCAGCTCTGGAACTCTAAGTGACAGTCTGGGAAACTGAAAAAGGTCAAAGTGAATTCCTGAGAGTTGTGGCACACCTTGGTTTGTTCCCAGGAGAAGTGAAACAGCATATGAGCAAATAAAAGTCTTTGGGAGGTAAGGGATGAGATTGCAGAGCCTTTGATCTTTGGGTCCTCACTGTCCACGGGGATAGTGCCAGAGGACTGGAGAATGGCGAATGTTGTTCCTCTGTTTAAGAAAGGGAATAGAAATGACCCTGGTAATTATAGACTGGTTAGTCTTACTTCGGTGGTTGGTAAATTGATGGAAAAGGTCCTTAGGGATGGGATTTACGACCATTTAGAAAGATGCGGATTAATCCGGGATAGTCAGCACGGATTCGTGAAGGGCAAGTCGTGCGTCACAAATTTGATTGAATTTTTTGAGGAGGTAACTAAGTGTGTTGATGAAGGTAGGGCAGTTGATGTCATATACATGGATTTTAGTAAGGCGTTTGATAAGGTCCCCCATGGTCGGCTTATGATGAAAGTGAGGAGGTGTGGGATAGAGGGAAAGTTGGCCGATTGGATAGGTAACTGGCTGTCTGATCGAAGACAGAGGGTGGTGGTGGATGGAAAATTTTCGGATTGGAGGCAGGTTGCTAGCAGAGTGCCACAGGGATCAGTGCTTGGTCCTCTGCTCTTTGTGATTTTTATTAATGACTTAGAGGAGGGGGCTGAAGGGTGGATCAGTAAATTTGCTGATGACACCAAGATTGGTGGAGTAGTGGATGAGGTGGAGGGCTGTTGGAGGCTGCAAAGAGACATAGATAGGATGCAAAGCTGGGCTGAAAAATGGCAAATGGAGTTTAACCCTGATAAATGTGAGGTGATTCATTTTGGTAGGACTAATTTAAATGTGGATTACAGGGTCAAAGGTAGGTTCTGAAGACTGTGGAGGAACAGAGAGATCTTGGGGTCCATATCCACAGATCTCTAAAGGTTGCCACTCAAGTGGATAGAGCTGTGAAGAAGGCCTATAGTGTGTTAGCTTTTATTAACAGGGGGTTGGAGTTTAAGAGCCGTGGGGTTATGCTGCAACTGTACAGGACCTTGGTGAGACCACATTTGGAATATTGTGTGCAGTTCTGGTCAGCTCACTATAAGAAGGATGTGGAAGCGCTGGAAAGAGTGCAGAGGAGATTTACCAGGATGCTGCCTGGTTTGGAGAGTAGGTCTTATGAGGAAAGGTTGAGGGAGCTAGGGCTGTTCTCTCTGGACCGGAGGAGGCTGAGGGGAGACTTAATAGAGGTTTATAAAATGATGAAGGGGATAGATAGAGTGAACGTTCAAAGACTATTTCCTCGGGTGGATGGAGCTATTACAAGAGGGCATAACTATAGGGTTCGTGGTGGGAGATACAGGAAGGATATCAGAGGTAGGTTCTTTACGCAGAGAGTGGTTGGGGTGTGGAATGGACTGCCTGCAGTGATAGTGGAGTCAGACACTTTAGGAACATTTAAGCAGTTATTGGATAGGCACATGGAGCACACCAGGATGATAGGGAGTGGGATAGCTTGATCTTGGTTTCAGATAAAGCTCGGCACAACATCGTGGGCCGAAGGGCCTGTTCTGTGCTGTACTGTACTATGTTCTAAAATAAGGGCAGAAATAGGCAATTTGATCCCTTGAACCAACTACACTATTCAATAAGATCATAGCTGATCTGTTTATGTTTCCAATTCCACATTCCCATCTACCCCCAATAGCCTTTGACTTCCTTATCTAAAAGGAATGTATCTTCCTCCACTATAAAATAGTCAATGATCTCGCCTCGACCACCCTCTGAGGCAGAGTTCCAAAGATTGAATTATGCACAACACTCAGGAAAAAAAGTTTTCATCTCTGTCCAAACGACGTGATCCTAATTTTAAATCAATGCCCCCTAGTTCTGGACTCACCCACAAAGGAAAACATCCCTCCAATGTCCACCTTGTCAATCCTGTTCAAAATCTTACATACTTCAATCAAGTCACTTCTTACTCTTTTAGAAACGAGCAGGAACAAGTCCAGTCTATCTAACCTTTCCTCATAAGAAAGCCCTCTAATTCCAGGTGTCAATCTGGTAAGCCTGTTCTGAAACTCTCCAACCCATATATATCCTTCCTTCAATATGGAGACTAAAAGTGTGCACGATATTTGAGACATGGCCTCATCAATACTCCGTATAAGAATAGAATAGAATCATACAGTGCAGATGCAGGCCATTTGGGCCATTGAACCTACACTGACAACAATCCCACCCAGGCCCCGTAATCCCACCTATTTATCCTGCTAATCTATCTGACACTTAGCATGACCAATCAACCTAGCCGGCACATGAAGTATAACCGACGTCCTCTGTTTACATAACTCTGCTTTTTCAGTCTTCCTGCCAAAGTGAATAATTTCATATTTTCTGACAATATACTACATCTGCCAGATTTTTGTCCATTCACTCAACCTATGAATATCGATCTCTAACCTCCTTATGTCTTCTTCACAATGTTCTTTCCTACCTACCTTTGTGTTATCGAAAATTTAGCTACCATGCCTTGACTTATCTCATTAAGTCATTGATACAAATTGTAAACAGTTGAGGACCAAAGCATAGACTCTTGTAGGACTCCATTTGTCACATCCTGACAAAAATAAGATCTATTTATGCAAACTTTGTTTGCTGCCAGCCAATCTACCATCCATGCTAATATATTAAGCCTCACACCGTGATTTTTATTTTCCACAATAACCGTTGAAGTGATACCTTATTAAAGGTCTTCAGGAAATCCAAGTATAGCATGTCTACAGACTCCTCCTGTGCAGTGTGACCCATTGGCAAAATGGGTCTTGCAGTGACTATCCTTACTCCAGCATTCACTCACTGAATGGCCCATTTTGGCATGTCAGTGACATGTTTGTTGCTATTTGACTTCTTATGGGCAGTTCCCAACTTGTGGATTTTTATTCCTGCACCAAATTGTGAAGCCTCTTTAGCAGCAGTTCCATTGACATTACAATTTCCACTGCTGTCTTTAAAGTCAAAGCATGTTTGGTACGCAATCTTCTTTGGATAGCCTCATTTTGGACTCTTATGAACTGGACAATCCTAAAGAATGTCTTCTGATGATTCATCAAACACACATTGTTGTGGCCAGGCTTTTTAAGGTTGGCACAAACTGAGCAATACTGAGCAAAACAAAACCATTCCGTAATGATCCATGGTTTTGAAGAGTAATGCTCTTTAAAGATCTTTGTCAAGACATTGGAAGGTTTGGTTCTTGGCTTTGCTGGATGAACCAAACTCCGGAACAAATTGAAGGTTCTAGTTCCTATTGCATTGAGAAAAGCTGATACAAGAAACTCATTTGCAATTTTATTTGTTTGTACAAAGTATTGAAAACACTTGGCAGTGGAATGCGATGATTCATTTTTTTCATTGTAGGGACCCATGGTGTCTAAGTAACCCGCCATTTCACTTGCAGGCACCAGCAACTTGAGAATGCTCAGCATATATTTTTTTAAGCTTTCTTCCTAGGACCCTCCTTTTTTCCCTGGAGACCATTGACTTTATGTACATTTTGTTCCCAAACAGACCCATCCGCACAGTCAAGCATTCTTTCTTTTCAACTATGCCAGATACTGCCTGGAATCTCACCCTTTTCTGATCAGGAAAGCCACCTCTTTTAAAACTGGCTAGAGAGCTTCCACCTTTTTCAACTGCCTAGTGAGTCTCCCGCACTCCCACTACAACATGTGCACAGACCCTGCCATTTAGAGGCGCCTACCAAATTTTTTTCCAGGAAAAATGGGATTTTATTTTACTTGCTTTTCCTAACTGGCACTTCAATCCTTAATCCTGTTGTTGATTTTTCCCAGCCTTCTAATATTTGAATTACAAGGACCCACTTTTTTTTCTACTTAAGATCTTTTCTTGATATTCTTGATGAAACAATTTCCCAACTCATTGCCAATTTCCTTTGTGTAATGTTCTAACTATGTTAGGAGTTGTGGATTTTAAACCAAAAAGAGAAAGATGTGGTTTGGACATGTAGATTCAAACTAACATGCAACAGGTTTATTGAAAGATATGTTCTCTGCATGGAACAGAAAATGAGATTAAAGAGGAACCTGAGAAACACCCCAATGACACCATCAAATCATGTAATGGGTTCTGAAAGCAATCAAACAACTATTTAAATATATAACAGCTTCCATCTCTTGATTTATAGCTATTACTAGAATGTATTTTTATATTTATTTTATATTTTTTATATGTATTTTTATTTTTATATTTTTACCGTGGCGGCACAGTAGCACAGTGGTTAGCACTGCTGCTTCACAGCTCCAGGGTCCCGGGTTCAATTCCCGGCTCGGGTCACTGTCTGTGTGGAGTTTGCACATTCTCCTCGTGTCTGCATGGGTTTCCTCCGGGTGCTCCGGTTTCCTTCCACAGTCCAAAGATGTGCGGGTTAGGTTGATTGGCCAGGTTAAAAATTGCCCTTTAGAGTCCTGAGATGCGTAGGTTAGAGGGATTAGCGGGTAAAATATGTGGGGGTAGGGCCTGGGTGGGATTGTGGTCGGTGCAGACTCGATGGGCCGAATGGCCTCCTTCTGCACTGTAGGGATTCTATTCTATTCTATCTTGTATCGTGAAGACAGAAGTAAAACATCTGATCATTTCATCGGCCATTTCCTTATTGTCTATTATTAACTCCCCATTGTCACTCTCCAGAGGACCAACGTTCACTTTTTTTTACACTTGCACGTTTAAAATCTCTGTAGAAACTCTTGCTATGTTTTTACATTTCTAGCTAGCTTCTTCTCTTACTCTAAAGTTCCTTCTGCTGATCAACATTTTAGACATTCTCTGCCATTCTTATATAAAGGTCAATCATCTGACCTGCCAATCATCCTTGCTCAATTATATGCTTGTTCCTGAGTTTGATACTTTCCTTAACTTCTTTAGTTAACCACGGGGTGGTGGGTACTCCCCTTAGAATTTATCTTTGTAGTAAGAATATACTTATTCTGAGTATTCTGAAGTATTTCCTGAAATGTCTGCCACTGCTTCCCTGTTGTATTTTCCCCTAGCCTAGTATCCCAATTCACTTCAGCTAACTCAGCTTTCATGCCAACAGAGTTGCCATTATTTAAGTTTAAACCCATTTAAGCTTAGACCCACTCTTCTAAGTTTCAAACTGGATATGAAATCATATTGTGGTTGTTGCTACCTAGAGGTGCCTTCACTCTGAGGTCATTAATTAATTCTGTCACATTGCACAATACCATGTCTAATCTAACCTGCTCTCTGGTTGGTTTCAGAACATGCTGCTCTAAATAAAAACTATCTTGATAGCATTCGATGAACACCTTATCCAGGTTATATCTACCACCAATCTGATTTTCTCAGTTTGTGTAATTAAAATCATAGTTATTAGTATCCCTTTATCACCAAAATTACCCCAAATTTCTTGTATACTTGGTCTTATATTGTGGTTAATGTTGAGGGTGTGTAGACCAAGATCCCTAGTGACTTCTTTCCTTTACTATCCCTTGTCTCCATCGAAACCGATTCTACATCCTGACCTCCTGAACCAAGTTCATCTCTATTCCACCAATGCCACCCTTGACCAACAGTGCTACCCCTTCATGTCATATACCCCTCAATATTAAAGACCTAATCCTTGTCATCCTGCAGCCACATCTCTGTAATGGCTAGAGATCATATTTATTCACTTCAATGTGCACCATCAATAAATTTACGTTGATACGATAGAATCCTAAAGATCCTGCAAAGTACTGGGAAACTCTTGAGTAAAATTAAAAACAAAACAGCGAGCGAGTGGTTTGTTAACATTTTTGGCCTTCTCCAAAGAGATCATAACGAGCATGATAACTTTCAAACACCTTCAGCAGGAAACATAATTCTTAACATGGATATACTTTCTCTAATAAAAGAACATCGGAAATTTCAATGACAGGTGAAGTAAATAGACCCTGTGTCCAGGCCAGGGAACTGCTTTCTTCACCACTAATGTATCTGAGAAATAATCCAAATTCCCACAACTTGATAATGGAATTCTCCATAGGAAACAGAAAGGAGAATAACAGACTCTCAAAAGATTGGGCCATGAGTTCTTAACATTGTCAACAAGGTTTGCAGGGCAACTTGCATTGTTGGCACAAATTCAATGAAATTTGAAAGAAAAAAGGCCCCAAATTCTAATTTTCTTCTCACTTAGTAAATTGCAAGGTATTCAACTTAAATTTTGGAGATAATAAATGGATGCTGGTAGAGATTCCCTCAACTGAAACTCTCAAGCGAAGTTAGACATAAACATCGACCAAAATCAAGGCTGGCTTACTAGCTGCTGAAATTATTCAAAGAATGGATAGGTGAAACCATGCCCAATATGAGATTTTGATTTCTGCTAACTAACTCATACCTTCATTGATGATGATTTTGATGGAGCACATCCTGTGACTAGGAGTCAGGAGTCGCTAACTCCCATATCTAACTAAAGACAGCAAGACAATGTTGACATGTTAGCATCTGGAACAGTCTTGGTTGAATCCACTGAGTCAAGCGATATTTTGCCTCGGACATGGAAAGTTGTTTGAAACTAGAAGTTGTGCGATGATTCTATTACAAACAGGGTTTGGATCAGGTTCCCTTTTCAGAAGCTGAATTAAAGTTTTAGTCAATTTTAGGTCCTGATGCAGAATACAACCTTGTATGGTCCAAGGGACAGCTACATCTTGCTAAGTCAATGTCTTTCTCTGAGCCATATCTTTTATGCTTTTTGGGTTTAGTCCATACAACTCTAGAGAATCACAATATTGAAGGAGAAGAATTAAGCAACACTGTTCTGTGGTTGAAAATCACCTTTCAAGCATTTATGAGCAACTGCAGAGGGATTCAATTGTTGTGAATAAGCTTTGAACTTGGAAAATGTGTGAATAGGAGCAGTTTAGGAACCTTTGCTACTGGAAGTACCCATATGAGGTATAACATTTAAAATCCTCAGTTCTGAAACTGACCAAAGGTTTTAAGCCAAAATTGCATCAAACCAAAATTGCTTCAACCACAAAATAATGTCACTACAAGTCTCAAACAATCAGCTAGACTCCCAATGTAAACAACAAAGGCTTCCAACAGATCTGAAATGCAATAAAAAGCATTGAAGATTTTTATTCTCATAAAGAGTAAGACTGTATTCCCAAGAGCATGAGGAAAAGAATGCTATATTAGAAAAGCAAGAGTTAGACGCTGTATACAACAAAGGAGTGTGGAAAACTAGACAATGCAGCTGACCTCTTCAAGGGGCAATGTCTCATTACTTCCTTTTACAGTTTCAGTTTTCTCTTTTTTTCTCCCCAGAGAATAAATAAATATTATTTTTATGAGTTACCTGTCCTGGACTAATGCAAGTAGAAATTTCTGATTTCAGAAGTAGAAGGCCAGATGTTACATTTAGAAAGGCACTGATATATCTTGTACCCATGAGAACACATTTTGATTTTTTTTTTATTAAACTTTGCTATTTTTTGCCCTGAGGCTTGATTCTGTATCTATGCAACCATTGGTCAATTGGACCACTTTCTGTCAGCCTGGTTTTAAATTAATAAGGTCCACAAACCTGGATTAGTCACAATTTGAATATTTAGCACTCCTGGATTAAAAATGACCTAAAAAACCTTATTTCGTGACATTATGAAAACAAATCTCAATGTGTCACATACAGTAGCAGCACTGGAATAAAATGCACCAGTGTCATCTTTTCCTGCCCATCCTTATTCATACAATTGCAAGTTTGTAATTTTTATTGAAATAACCTTGCACAGATAGTTAACAAAAGCCATAATGATTTTTGAGATTTAGATCTAAATCGGGCATTTGGTGCTCAAAGAAATCAAATGTTGATTGAAAAAATGTTTGTTCTTTCCTTGAATCATGAACTCTGGATTTTTCTGGCCTCTGGATTTTAGGTTGCTGTCATAGAAATCCCAACTTCTTGCACCTTCAGAAATATTTCGAATAAAATTTGGTTTTTGGCTGCCACTTTTCAGCCAATTCAATTCACTCCACGTGAATTGTTTTACAGCACAAAAAGAGGCTATTTTGGCAATCATGTCTGTGCTGCCCATCATTGAATTCTATTTTCCAGCACTTGGTCTGTCGGCTTTTATGCTATGGTGTTTCAAGTACTCATCTAAATGCTTCTTAAATGTTTGAGTGTACTTGTTTCCACCACCCTTTCAGGCAGTGGGTTCCAGATTCCCACCACCCTCTGGGGGGAAATGTTTTTCCTCAACACTCCTTTAAATCACCTGCCCCTTATCTTCAATCTATTTCCTCTAGTTATTGACCCCTCTACTAAAGGAAAAAGTTTCTCCCTATCTACCTTACCCTCATAATTTTGTACATCTCGATCATGTTGCTCCTTAGCCTTCCCTGCTTTAAGGAGAACCACACAAGCCTAGCCAGCCTTTGTTCAAAGCTGAAATGCTCCAGCCCATGCACCATCCTGGTGTATCACCTCTGCACCCTCTCAAATAGAATCACATCCTTCATATCACATCCTTCCTATTGTGTGGCAACCAGAACAGCACACAGTACACCATCTGTTGCCTAACAAGCATTTCATACAGCTCCATCATAAATTGCCTATTCTTATATTCAATGCCTCGGCTAATAAAGGCAAGTATACCATATGGCTTCTTAGCCACCTTATCTAACTGTTCTGCTGCCTTCAGGGATCTTTGGACATGTATCCAAGGTCCCTCTGGTCCTCTAAACTTCCTAATGTCCGACCAGTCATTGTGTATTTCTTTGCTTTGTTAGTTCTTCCACAATGCATCACCTCACATTTTTCAGGATTAAATTCATTTGCCACTGTTTTGCCCATCTGACCAGCTCGTCTATATCTTCCTGTAATCAAAGGCTTTCCCCTCCTTGCCATTGATCACACCACCAATTTCTGTATCATCTTCAATCTTCCTGATCATACCATACACATTGACGTCTAGATCATTAATGTACACACAAACAGCAAGGGACCCAGCACCAATCCCCGTGGTACACCACTGGACAGTGGCTTCCAGTCAGAAAAATAACCTTCGACAATCAATTTTGGATCAAATTTGCCAAATTGCCGTGGATACCGTGGCATCCAGTAGCCCTGGAAAAATTGAAGTCAATAGGAATCATGGGGAAAAACTCTCCTGTAATCGCAAAATGGTTGTCACTGAAGGTCAAACATCTCAGTCCCAGGATGATGCTGCGGGGGAGCTCCTTAGAGCAATGCCCATGGTCCAACCATCCTCAGCTGTTTCATCAACGAACTTGTATGCATCAGGTCAGAAATGGGAATCTTCACTGTGTTCATCACCTTTCACAATTCTTTAGATGTCTATCCATCTATTCCTCTGCAGACTATGTCCACATACAGCAATACTTGGATAACACTCAACTTGGGGCGGTAAGTAGCAAGTAGCATTTGTGTCATGCAAGTGCAAGGCAATGATCATTTCCAACAAGAGAGAATGTAAACATGTTCCCTTGACGTCCAATGACATTACCACTACCATCCTGGGGTTCACCATTACCAGACACTTAACTGAACCAACCATAGAAATATTGTAGCTACATGCCACCAATACCCACATTTCATGAAAGAATAAAAAGTAGCCAACTGCATCTAGGTAATCTTTTAATAGAGCTCCCCGGGATAACAATCTGTTACTTATGTTTAGCAAATTCTACGCCTCCAATGGATATCTCTCAAAATCAACACAACTTTAGATCTTGTTTGAATTATTAAACAAAAGTATTTTATAAAAATTAACAAAAATTAACAAGTATTTTATAAAAACGAACCATAATATGATGCAAATTCATATACATAGTGGAAATAAATTCCTCAGAATAAAGGATATAATCTGATGCTAAACTATTGTTTTGCAAAATACTTTCACATATACAACAATTTTCTGTGCTTCTTAGAAGTGCAGAACTTTATCTTGGCTTCAATTATTATTTTCATAATTCCCAGAAACAGCTCCTTATATATCCCTGAAAAGAGCTTCGGGATTTCCTGAAATTAAAAAGCTGTCTATAATGAAAGAATAGCTGATATACATAGTTGGTTAAAAGTAGCTCAGCTACTTGGGGTGGCGCAGTGGTTAGCACTGCTGCCTCTCGGTGCCAGAGACCCGGGTTCAATTCCGGCCTCGGGTCGCTGTCTGTGTGGAGTTTGCACATTCTCCCCATGTCTGCTTGGGTTTCCTCTGGTGCTCTGGTTTCCTCCCACAGTCCAAAGATGTGCGGGTCAGGTGGATTGGCCATGCTAAATTGACCCTAGTGTCAGGGATGTGTGGGGTTACGGGAATTGGGCCTGGGTAGGTTTGTGGTTGGTGCAAACTCGATGGGCCGAATGGCCTCCTTCTGCATTGTAGGGATTCTAGCTCTTTCTCTTCACCTTGCAGATCACTGAATAAAAACATGAAACATCTGTATCTTTTTCAACTTTGTGAAAGATCTTGGCTTCAGCTAATTCCTAAATTCATGACAGATTTTAAACAGCCATCAAAACAAAATTAAACAAAAAAATCTTGTTATTGAAAATAAATACTTTGTTAAAATATGTCCTTGCGTATCACCTTACTGCTGCACGAGTTTTAAATGTCTCTTGGATCATCCATCTGTTATCAATTTATCAAACTACCTCATTTAGTGAAAAATAGACAATTCAGCTTCGAAAATAGTTTATTTGGTAATACCAGATTAAAAGCCTCCCTTTCACTGTCTTCACAAAGTAATAATTACTTCAGCATCAATCACATCAAAGCCTTCATTTTCTTTGCACAAATTAAACACGGCTAGATGTCATTAAACATGTCTCTTATTTTGCAGTACATTGACACCAACATACATGGTTCTAATGATCAGTTTGTGAGAAAAATATTTGCTTTTCATGTGTATTTCATGACTTTGTAAAAGCAATGTGCATGTATACACTTTGTACAGAAAATACAAAACATTAAGAAAAACCCATACCATCCCCAAATGCTAACATTTTATTTGGGGTTTGAAAATGTACACTTGTACATTTATAAAGCAATCAAATCGACAGATACACATTCAGCCATATATGAATGAAAATGTCACACATATGGGTGCAGGTTTACATACACATTTGGAATCTATTCTTCCTGGGACAAATGCACAAAAACATTAGTTTTGAGATGCAGCAGTAAAAGCAAACATAAATATTAAAATAACTCTGCAAATCAAAGCAATGTAATGTCAAAAAGAATGCCAAGTTTGTGATCAAGCATGCAAACTTGTAATTAAAGTCACATCATTGCAACAACCATTGCGAACCATGAAAACAAACCTTGCCATTCCAGCAGTCCATCTCAAATATAGCAACTGTCATTTATGCAGCAATCCGCACAAGAAAAAAAAATGGAACACGTTTTAGAGGGAAGCAGAATATAGCATTATATAGTTTTGAAGCAAATAAACATCAGTTTTCTCCATGTGAATCACCTTTTCTAATCTCGCTCTTGAACTAATGGAAACAATCTAACACGATTTGCTATAATTTAACTCTTTATAATCTTGAAAGCCTTCATCAGGTCACTATCCAACTTGCTCAGTTCCAATGATAAAAACCCTAAACTCAATCCTGACATCACTATAAAATCTCATTCCCGATATGCTTGTCAACCTAAACTGCACCTTGTCCACTTATTTTATGTTCTTCCTATAATGGGTTACCTTTTAACAGTTTCCTAAAAGAACATTACAAAACATCTGAAACTGTCATAACAAGAAGTGCAATGATATTCACATTTTCTACGTAGATCATTCACTCTTAGGTGCTTCAATACTTACAAAAAATGCAATGATATTCAAATTATCTGCACAGGTCACGTTGTACTCTGAAGTGCTTTAATCCAGTTGCATTTGTTATATACAGTGAAGAAAATGTTTACAATCTGAAGGGTTCTTTGCAGTTATCAGCCCCTTGGTATACCAGTGCTGAAAGGCCTTACACATTGGGCTTTTCCCATTGCGCATTTGCGGCTCCTGCCTCAAGCTCTTGTGCATCCCTCAGCACATGGTCCCAGACCTTGGAATGTGCCAGTCTGCAACACTTGGTCAAGGACAACTCTTTTTAGTATTACCTATTAATCTGCCACCATTAGCAATCCACATATCTGCACAACAAGACCCTTCTACTCTTCTGATCTATTTAAAATCTTGCCATTTAAGTTGTATTTTCTTCCCAAACTTACTCAAGAAGCTATCAATCCTAGTAAGGTGCATCTTTTTACAGTCTTTCATAGTTGTTGCAATTTGCTATTGAAGTACAACGTTACCCTCAATTATGAAGGCCAAATCATTTTTCTATACAATAGGGAGTCCAATACAACAACATTTACAATATCTTTCCAGTCTGCAATTGATTTTCTGTCTTTCAACAACCTATGCTTTTATCTTGGTCAAAAGGATTTCAAATAGTACCTTATCAATTTTGTTCTTGGAAAATCTTATAGAAATAATATCCATTATGCTTTTCTTTATCTCTCCCTCTCTATTACTTTTCTTTTTGGCACAAATCAATCTGCTATAATGATGAAAAGAGGAATTCCATTGAAAGTATGCCCGAGAAATCACAAAGAAAACCTGCAGGATCTATCCTGCAGGCGAAGTAGCCAAATGCTGGCCCTTGCCAGTTTGTATATTAAAATTTGCAATCAACAGCCTTCTTGGAAAAGTTTGATTTGATGCTTGGCCTCAGATATCTCATTAAAAAGCAGTAAACCAACAATTTCTCTCCTTTCCCTGCAGTGAATTAATTGTTAAGCACTGTGTCTACAACCTGAATGGTCCTCTCTATCTCTAAGCAACATTACCTCAGCAAACACACATTAATTTGTTATTGCGAGTTGTTTTCGTCTCGTCAATATTCCAAGTAGACTGCAAGATCTGTTGTAACTACAATATGGAAAATTAAAACCCTGTTTGGAAGGCAGAAACCGGGTGAACAGGCAACTAAAATTAGTCATGAGAATGAACAACTTGACATTCCACATTGATCCCACTACGTGGGGCAATAGATAGCAAGATTGGGTTCCAATGAGGTCATCAGAGCCTGAGCACTATTTTAGTCAGAGCCTTTCATGGGGAAAACATTGCGATTGTCCTGCCAGGCCAACCTGGTGACGAGGCAATATTTTAAAATATATGATTTAAAAATATTTTCTTGACTTTTATTTGTGGAGCCAAGAGAACCTAGATCACTCCTTGTACCCCACAGGGAAAGTTTAGGAAGTCCCTGCCTTGTGCTCCCTCCATTCCCCATTTGCAAGAAATACTTGAGCTCCCTCCCTTGGCTTATTTCACTACTGGGCACTGTTACTACATAGAATTCCTACGGTGCAGAAGGAGGCCAATCAGTCCATCGAGTCCTCACCGACCATAATCCCACCCAGGTCCTATTCGCGTAACCCCACATATTTACCCTGCTAATCCCCTGACACTAGGGTCAATTTAGCATGGCCAATCCACCTAACCCACACATCTTTGGACTTTCATCTTGGACACTATAGTGTTCTTTCATTGTGTAACATTGTATTCGTGGCCAGCTGTCACTTCCTGCTGGCTTTGGGCAATTAGAAGGGTGTAGAAGGCATCCAAGAGTTAAAAGTTACTGGACCTGACAATATCAAGGTTTTGTGCACTGTGCATGATATGTGCTGTGGCTTGTCATACTCCTGTGAACTCCGACGTCATTGTATTGTGAAGAAAGGACTCGGGCAGAAACCATATTTACCCATCACGTGGAACATAGTTTTAGGAGTCTACAACTCTGTACAGACATTGGCCACGAAGTGAGTCATTACAGCTTTGAATAATCCAGTACCGGCTCCGATGGAGATGAAGGGAGATGTGAAAATAAGTTGGAAATTTCTCCATGTCTCAATGGCAGAATTATGAAAATATTACAAAGTTTGCCAGGAAACTTGAGCATTTAGAGAGGTTTAGTATGCTCAAGAATACTCAGCATGGCTTTGTCAAAGGCAGATCGTGCCTTACAAGCCTGGTGGAGTTCTTCAAAAATGTGACTAAACACATTGACGATGGGAAAGCGGTAGATGTGGTTTATATGGATTTTAGCTAGGCGTTCGATAAGGTCCCCCATGCAAGGCTTCTAGAAAAAGTGAGAAGGCATGGGATCCAAGGGGCTGCTGCCCTGTGGATCCAGAGCTGGCTTGCCCAAAGGAGGCAGAGAGTGTATATAGATGGGTCTTTTTCTAAATGGAGGTCGGTCACCAGTGGTGTGCCCCAGGGATCTGTTCTGGGACCCTTGCTGTTTGTCATTTTCATAAATGACCTGGATGAGGAAGTGGAGGGATGGGTTGGTAAGTTTGCCGACGACACGAAGGTTGGTGGGGTTGTGGATAGTCTGGAGGGATGTCAGAAGTTACAGAGGGACATAGATAGGATGCAAGACTGGGCGGAGAAGTGGCAGATGGACTTCAACCCAGATAAATGCGTAGTGGTCCATTTTGGCAGGTCAAATTGGATGAAGGAGTACAATATAAAGGGAAAGACTCTTAGTACTGTAGAAGATCAGAAGGACCTTGGGGTCCGGGTCCATAGGACTCTAAAATCGGCCCCGCAGATGGAGGAGGTGGTTAAGAAGGCGTATGGTGTCCTGGCCTTTATCAATCGAGGGATTGAGTTTAGGAGTCCGGGGATAATGATGCAGCTATTTAAGACTCTCGTCAGACCCCACTTGGAGTACTGTGCTCAGTTCGGGTCGCCTCATTACAGGAAGGATGTGGAAAAGATTGAAAGGATGCAGAGGAGATTTACAAGGATGTTGCCTGGATTGAGTGGCATGCCTTATGAGGATAGGCTGAGGGAGCTTGGTCTTTTCTCCTTGGAGAGATGTAGGATGAGAGGAGACCTAATTATAGCTTTAAATTGAGGGGTGATAGATATAGGACAGATGTTAGAGGTAGGTTCTTTACTCAGAGAGTAGTAAGGACGTGGAATGCCCTGCCTGCAGCAGTAGTAGACTCGTCAACATTAAGAGCATTCAAATGGTTATTGGATAAACATATGGATGATATTGGAATAGTGTAGGTTAGATGGGCTTTAGATTGGTTTCACTGGCCGGCGCAACATCGAGGGCCGAAGGGCCTGTACTGCGCTGTAATGTTCTATGTTCTAGAGATATATAAGATGTTGAGAGGCATAGATTGGGTGGACTCTCAGAGGCTTTTTCCCAGGGTGAAAATGGCTGCTCCGAGAGGACACAGGTTTAAGGTGCTGAGGTGTAGGTACAGGGGAAATATTAGGGGGAAGTTTTTCACACAGAGGGTGGTGGGCGAGTGGAATCGGCTGCCGTCAGTGGTGGTGGAGGCAAACTCAATAGGGTCTTTTAAGAGACTCCTGGATGAGTACATGGGACTTAATAGGATGGAGGGTTATAGGTAGGCCTAAAAGGTAGGGATATGTTCAGCACAACTTGTGGGGCCGAAGGGCCTGTTTTGTGCTGTAGGTTTCCATGTTTCTATGAAACCTGAACAAATAAGTGCTACAATCTTTAATACACTCCAGACCTCATTGAGCAGCAGGAAAAACAGGCTTGTGAAATTTGAGGCCTTGAAAACTCACTTTGAACCCTCAGCTAATATTATTTATGAATACTATGTGTTCAACACGAGAGTTCAGGAAGAGGGGGATAAAATGTGACTGAATTGAGATGTTTAGCTAAGTTCTTGTGAACTTGAAAAACTGAAAGATGATCTGATCAGAGTTAGTATTGTCTTAGGAACAAGAGATCCCTCCATGTGAGCACATCTGCCATGAGAAGAGAAACTTACTCTCAGGAAAGCTACCTACACATGCATGAACACTTAAGTGGTTAATGGTATTGATGGGAGGACTGACAAGGCTTTGTATTATGTTGAAAGGCAGTCCAGGCCTTCCAAGCACAAAACAGTGGAGAAAAGGAAGGACTATTTATAAAAGGGCCAGCAGAAAGATCAAGGCCAGTGCTTTAAATGTAAATATTATGAAGGACACCACAAAAAACAAAAGGAAGCATGTTCAGCATGGGGAAGGTAGTGCTCTTACACCAAGAAGCGAAATCACTTTGCCTGCATGTACTTTGCTGGAAAGAAGAAATGCAAGCCAATAAAGATGGTTGCGGGAAAGATCTCACACGATGGTTCTAACAAATCACTCTACATCCAAGAACAAGTTGGCACCGTCAAGTCTCAAGGTAAAAAATTGTTTGTGACTATGTAAATGATGACTGCAGAAGGAGAGCATCAAGTTAATGTGAAGTGTCAGATTGACACTGGTATCACACGTAACATCATGAGTGTTGCAGACTGTGTGAAGTCGTTCAAAATATTGATCCAAAAATGAAGCAACTGAAGGTAAAGTTGAGGCTATATGATGAAATATTGCTGACTCCAAAAGGTCAAACTAACCTGGGAGCCCAATGTAATGGGGAAAAAGATCATGTACAATTCCAAAAACAAAATCCTCTCACCTCAGCTGAAACAAATCAAACGCTTGGACTGATAACCCTCTTCGTACCAATGTTTTGCATGGAAAGTAGTCAAGTCTGGCACCTATTGTCATATTGCACACAGACTACTCTTCCAACAGTTAAAATCCTACTGAAACCAGAAGTAGTAACAGGAGTGAGTGACAAAATCAAAGCGAAATTTCAGAAAGCCAAATTTCACTTTAATAAAACTGCCAAATCATTGAGTAGCCAGAGTGCAAACAGTCAACACACTCAAGCCGACACACTTGACAACTTGGAACCCGTGTAAAGCAGCTGTCATCTCAATCGTACACAGTGGAAGAACCGGATATATTGTCGCAGCCACAAGCACACACGTGAAACCAGAGAAACTGTACTTTCACAGCAGACAGCCAATGAGCAAGTGTTCATTTCACCAACTGGATAAAGAACAGACTGATCCTCAGTTCCAGAGATTAACTGCTCCCCAACAAATGCAACGGATCAGCATCAACATTCACCATGGCACCAAGAGTCCCCAGAGCATCAAAGTTATCTCAAGAACCAGTAGGCGAACAACCAACATTAACATGCATGTATACCATTAGGAGATTAGAATGCTTTCATGATTGTATGCAATGCACGGCTAGAGACTGACAAATGTGATTCAGACTAGAAGGTCTGAAGATTTCTGTTCATGCTTCATCACTTTCGTTGCAGTAATAGATGGGGTAACTTGCAACTGCAAATAATGTGCTTTTTCTTTTTCTGAAAAGGGGGATTTTAGAGAAATGTTTTTGTCTTTTGTGCACTGTACTGTGTCGTAGGTGCAACCATCTTCAGCTGCTTCATCAATGACCTTCCTTCTATATTAAGGTCAGAAGTGGGGATGTTTGCTGATGACTGTACAATGTTCAGTATAATTTGCGACTCCTTAGACACTGAAGCAATCCATGTCCAAAAGCAGCAAGACCTGGACAATATCCAAGTTGGGGTTAAAGGTGGTAAGGAACATTCGTGCCGCACAAGTGTCAGGCAGTGAACATCTCCAACAAGAGAAGATCTAACTGTCATCCCTTAACATCCAATGATATACCATCATTGAAACCCCCACTATCAACATCTTGGGGGTTACTATTGACCAGAAACTGAACTGGACGAGCCATATAAATTATGTGGCTACCAAAGCAGGTCAAAAGCTAGGAATCCTGCAGCGAGTAACTCACCTCCTGACTCCCCAAAGCCTGTCCGCCATCTACAAGGCAAAAGTCAGGAGTGTAATGGAATATTCTCCGCTTTCCTAGGTGAGTGCAGCTCCAACAACACTCAAGAAACTTGACACCAACCAGGACAAAGCAGCCCTTTTGATTGCTACCTCTTTCACAAATATTCAATCCCTCCATCACTAACGAACAGAGGCAGCCGTGTGTACCATCTGCAAGATGCACTGCAGGAGCTCACCAAGAACCCTTTGGCACTGTCCAAACCCACAACCACTACCATCTAGAAGGACAAGGGCAGCAAATATCTGGGAACACCACCACCTGGAGGTTTCCCTCCAAGTCACTCACCACCCCCGACTTGGAAATATATCGTCGTTCCTTCACTGTTGCTGGGTCAAAATCCTGAAACTCCCTCCCTAACAGCACTATCGGTGTACCTACACCTCAGGGTCTAGAGTAATTCAATCAGGTAGTTCATCACCACCTTTTCAAAGGCAACTAGAGATGGGCAATAAATGTTGGTCTAGCCAGCGATGCCCACATCCTATAAAAAATGCTTTAAAATAAAGGTGTTGTATACTGTGGCTTGCCATAGTCAGGTGACCTCTGATGTCACTGCGTTGTGAATAAAGGATTCAGGCAGAAACCATTTTTACCCACCACGTGGACCAAAGGTTGGGACAATAAGCTCAACTCCTGTTCTGAGCTTAAAATCAAGGCTAGTATGTTAGAAATGTTTGTAATCTGGCAATTAATACCAACATTTTACATTATTACTGATCTACCAAGATCACAGCTTAACAGGTACTGATACAAATATAAATTGGAGCAATTTAGTAGAAAGTCTTTTCACAGCTTACTAAAATAATAATTGATTCAGTAATATATACGGAAATTAATCGCAGCATATATAACATGCTCACAAAGCTTCACATTCACAGTCCATTGTCAAAAGCACACTGCAATATAATTCACTAATAATTAGCAATTTATTACACTTTTTAACCAGGCAAAATTAACAAAGGGATGAAGTTCCTACTCTTACAAAACAATGCACAGATGACTTTAATTAGATATAAAAAAGGAGTGTGTCAGAGCTTGTTTACAAAGTCTCGCAAAAAATCTAATTATTTTGAGAAGATCAAGGAGTATATTGGCATTTTCTCTGATAGATCGTGACTTATTAGTGCAAGTTGATCTTTTACAAAACATAGATCGTGCTCTCCCACTTCCCCAATTAAGAGCCCACCTCAAGTTTAAATACTTGATCAAAATGCCAAGATGAACAAGTTGACTTTTAAAAGTTATGATCACAAAGCAGGAGAATAAAGGAAGAAATAGGCTAACTCAAAAACAAGCGTGGGGATTGAGAAATACAAATAACCCACACCCATTTTGCACTGCAGGCAGCCTGGTCAATTTGTGCTGCCAGCTGCGTTACACAAATGCTGCAAGCGCCTGTATTAATTGTTTATTGGCTTCACACATTGGGAGATGTCCCGATATCATGAGTGGCTAGCATGACTTAAAGATTGCATACCTCCTTTTAGGTGCAAGCTTTGTGGCTGTAAGAATGGTGGGGGCAATTTGAAAACGGATTCTGTTTTCTGATGATTTGAGGATTGCTTGAATGTGCAAGAAACCACGCAGCAAGATTTTCTGGTATTGCACTTTGGGTCTGAGAAAGAAGCGCAAGAGAGAGACAGTGGAGCAGGAGGCTTTCCAGACTTAGATAGTGGAGAAAGATGTATTGACAGAGTTCAATGTCACAAGTGTTGCTCCATGAATATGGTGCAATGTGTAGGAAGAATTTTAAGGATCTGACATGAATGGACAAGATGACTGAATCAATCTTCAAATGGCATATCTGACCAACTTAATCATGAGCCTCACCCGCTATACCAGCAACTTGCATCGTTATACAGGAAAATGGACACAAGCTTGGTCAAACAGGTAGATTTTGAGAGAGAGAAAAAGAGAAAGAGAGCTTTAAGGACGGAAATCCAGAGCTTAAGACCTGGATAACTAAAGGAACAGCCTCCAATGGTGGAACAACTAAAATGGAGATGCTGAAGAGGTATGGGAGGAAATTACAGAAATAAGAGAAACAAGGCCATGGAGGAATTAGAAAAACAAAGATGCGCACCTTAAAATCTAGCTTAATTGGGAGCTAATGTAGATCAACAAGCAAAGGGGTATTGGGGGGGGGGGGGGGGGGGGGGGGTGCTGCAAATAAGGACATGGGCAAGAAAGTTTTGAATGACCCCAAGTTGACGAAAGGTAGAATATGGGAGGTAAACCAGGAATGCATTGGAATTGTCGAATCTCCAGGCAAACAGCACGTATGAAGGTTTCAACTGCAGATGTGCTGAGGCAACAATGGAGAAAGACAATATTATTGAGATGGGAATAGGCAACCATAGTGCCCAGACGTGTGGTCAGAAGTTTATGTCAGGGTCACATATTACAGCAAGATGACAAACAGCCTGGTTCAGCATCAAACAATAGCCATAGAGATCATTTTAGATTAGTTTTAAATCTAAAAGAATATGAGCTAAGTTGATAAACGTTGATAAAGTTGATAAGTTGATAAAGTTAATTAAATAATTTAGAGTTACCTGGACACTTTTCATCCAGGAAACGGTCATAACCTTCAAGTTCAGAAGTTACACAGGTCTGATGAGGAAAAGTGGGGTTTGGCTGAGAGTCAGGCCGATAAGGAGGCCCTGGTCTCATGCTGAGAGTGTTTTTGGCTTTTGCCCTTATCCAATGAACAGATGATGTATTTGGAACATACACCATAAACAACATAACAACCTTCTGAGTCAGAATGTTCTCATCTTTGAATTCAATTATAAATCATTGCTACTCAAAGAAATGTCAACAGCAAACAGGGTGCATTCCTAAAGTTAATCCATTACAATAGAAGACTTCCAATTTTGAATTTTTATCTCAAATTCTAAGCATGCATTTGATACATGCATAAAATGTAAAATGTACAATATTATCAGGAACCATCTAATATACCATTTTAAATTAGTATTTAATATACAAGTTACAGCAAATAATTGGTCTGACATGGATTAGGTGTCAGCCCAGAGTGGTAGTTCGCTCACCTCTGAATCAAAAGATTGTGTGCACAAGTCCTACTCCAGAGACTTGAGCAATTCAGGCTGACATTCACACCTTTACTGAGGAAATGCTGCACTGATAAGAGGTGCTCTGCCGTGTCAGGTGGACATAAAACGTTCCGTAACACTATTCAAAAAGCTGGAGATAATTCCCCTGGCCAAAATGTATCTACAGTAAGAAGTCTCACAACACCAGGTTAAAGTCCAACAGGTCTACTTGGTAGCACAAGCCACAAGCTTTCGGAGCGCTGCCCCTTCATCAGGTGAGTGGGAGTTCTGTTCACAAACAGGGCATATAAAGACACAAACTCAATTTACAAGATAATGGTTGGAATGTGAGTCTTTACAGGTAATCAAGTCTTAAAGGTACAGACAATGTGAGTGGAGAGAGCGTTAAGCACAGGTTAAAGAGATGTGTATTGTCTCCAGCCAGGACAGTTAGTGAGATTTTGCAAGCCCACGCAAGTCGTGGGGGTTACAGATGCAGGAAAGGATGTCCCAAGGCATGGTACATTGGGGAGACCATGCAGATGCTACGACAATGGATGAATGAACACTGCTCGACAATCACCAGGCAAGAGTGTTCCCTTCCTGTTGGGAAACACTTCAGCGGTCACAGGCATTCGGCCTCTGATCTTCAGATAAGCGTTCTCCAAGGCGGCCTTCACGACACACGACAACGCAGAGTCACTGAGCAGAGACTGATAGCCAAGCTCCACACACATGAGGACGGCCTCAACCGGGATCTTGGGTTCATGTCACACTATCTGTAACCCCCACGACTTGCCTGGGCTTGCAAAATCTCACTAACTGTCCTGGCTGGAGACAATACACATCTCTTTAACCTGTGCTTAACCCTCTCTCCACTCACATTGTCTGCACCTTTAAGACTTGATTACCTGTAAAGACTCGCATTCCAACCATTATCTTGTAAATTGAGTTTGTGTCTTTATAATGCCCTGTTTGTGAACAGAACTCCCACTCACCTGATGAAGGGGCAGTGCTCCGAAAGCTTGTGGCTTGTGCTACCAAATAAACCTGTTGGACTTTAACCTGGTGTTGTGAGACTTCTTACTGTGCTTACCCCAGTCCAACGCCGGCATCTCCGCATCAAAATGTATCTCTCAGCAAGCATCTAAAACAGATGATCTGGCTATTTATTTAACTGAGTGGAGGAACCATGCTGTGTGCAAATTGGTTGTCTCATTTCTTACAACAGGCTGCAGATGTGCAACTCAAAGTTCCACAGGGATTAGTTGAGGTGAATAGTTAAGATGTACTTAAGGGGAAGGTAGATAAGCATAAAGGGGGGAAAGGAATAAAGGGTTATGCTGATCAAGTTTGGAGAGTTAGGGAGGAGGCTTGAGTGGAATATAAACACCAGCATGGATTGGTTGGGCCAAGTGGCTTGTTCCTGTGCTGTATACTCAACATAAAACACTTTGGAATATGCTGAGGTTGTGAAAGGTGCGATATAAATGAAAGTCTTTATTTTTTATTGATTGTCCTACTTTATTGCAGTCCTGGTTTATTGCAGTAGTAGAGTGGATAATTGCTCTTTGTAAGCTCAAACTAAATATTAATGGCACTTCTAATCACTCGCATCGATACAACACAAACTAAAAAGATCACCAATTTGGAGGAAAAGGAAGTCATGTTAATGGAAATTTATTGGTAGTATATATCAGCATTGGTGTTATTAAACAATTCCTAATTCCACCCCCATGATTTAGTTGGTGGAGTCATTCTGACTGAGCAATAGAGATTGGAAGGTCTCAGTTTCCATTTATTATTTGACTTTAAATTAGCTGATCTCAGTCAAGACAGTAAGGGCTTTGCCCTGGGAATCCTGGACTGGAAAGAGAAAAAAAACTTTAGAGTTCACACTCCTGATTATACACTGCCATCTACTGGAGGAGTGTTTGTGTGCACACATGTGCTTGCACCTGTGTGTGTGTAAATGTATCAGGTTAAAATGAATTTGCCTCAGCTTGATGCTGCACAGTTAAACAAATAGACAAGATCAAGTAACTGGACAAACAAATAATGAATTATTGTGTTGGTTTGATACCAAATGTATCTGGGAACATGAAACAATGGGTGATAAGTGGCAAGGAAAGTGTATTTCTGAAAAAAGATAAATCTGTTTGTGTTTCACAAAACCAGTGGCACTGGTGATCAGGGCATCTTTATTTGACAAATCCAATATGCAAAGCTGCCATCCACCAATCTCTAATTTCAGCCTGACCTTTCCCAGCCCCTGACCACTTCCCATCCCCAGAGTGCTGTCTGAATACTACCCACACTACAAAAGAAAATAAATGCTTGCAAAATAGTTTTGAACATTTATTTAATTCATTCATGGGTTGTGGTCATTGAGGCCCCCATTTTTTATACTCTTGAAGATGAAAATGGGCTTTCTCCTTGAATCACCAGTGGTTTCATTGGTTTGATTAATTATTAATTGTACAAATACACTTGAGATGTTTGCTAGGTCCCTTCAGAGAGAAGTTACGAGTCAATTACGTCAATGTGTCTCTGGAGTCACATTTAGCAGATAAGGCAAGGATGGCAATTAGGTTTTTTGATCATCTTTTTATTTCCAGATATTGTCAAATTGACATGGCGAGATTTGAAGTTAAATTCCCTGGGTTACTAATCCAGCAGCACAATCTCTACACTAGCAATTAAGCTAGTTGGCTGTACAGCTGGTTAGTGATGCAGAGCATCACCAACAGCATGGGTTCAATTCCCGTACTGGCTGAGGTTATTCATGAAGGCCCGTCTTCTCAACCTTGTCCCTCTCCTGAGGTGTGGTGATTCTCAGGTTAAATCACCACCAGTCACAGCCTGTGGTCATCTGGGACAACAGCAACTTTATCTTTACACTACCATACAGCAGGTATGTTCACCAACACAAATTTCAAGTACGAAAGGCAACACAAAGAGGAGTTCCAAGAGTGGTCTCTCTTGTATTGGAGATTTGAGTTTTGACAAAACATGAAACACTTGGGTATTTCAGTCCTGAAAGGAGGTAACTAAGAGGCGATTATAAAGTTTTATGAAAAAGTAACTGAAAGATTAATTATTTTAAATTAATTCTGGAGATTAGAAAAGTGGTCTCATTCAAATAAAAGGAAAATTTAGGTTCACTAGCAGTGTGTTCCTCACTCAATGCACATTCACATAGAATGAACTCTAACATAGTGTATCGAGTGCAGCACCAAGGCATAATTTAGGGCACTTTAGGGTAATTCTGAATGAACAAAGTAAGGATTAAATGATCTTTTTCATTTATAATTATTGTGTGATGTAACTGCAAGTTCTTTCTTTCCGTCAACAAGTTACACGGAGTCGCTAATACAATTTAGAATCTCAATGCATCTTGATTGTATGAACACGAGTTGTAAATTTGTTAAGATGCCGAATAACTGGAAGAAAAGCTAATGGTGGTGGGGGGAGGGGGAGGCTCAGCACGTCTAATATGAGTATGCGTGGTTGTTTCACAAGTGGTATAAATAAAAAAAGTGTAGGAGGAAATAATAAAAGATGCAATAATCCCTCATTTTTTAAAGCATCAAAATGCTCCTGTTACACTGGATAACAACTATTAAGATCAATTTTTGTTGCTGAACACACATTTGGATTCCTATGCTTGTTCATTATCATATTAAAGCTTAGATTGCATGATGATCCAATTAACATAATTATTACATTTCAGTTAAATTGTTTTAAGCAGACTTAGTGTCAGATTCTTTCACACACCTCCATTGTCACATTGAGTGTTATCATTTACATCTGGATATTTCAGTTTTAGCTAATGAATTTTTATTGGGCAATTGTTTGAAGGAGCTAATTACCGCAATATGAAATTAGACTTATATCAGTGATTACACAGTATTTCACTAACAACTAGCCATAATACAGGAATAGTTAAGATAATGGATATATTGATCTATCATTAATAGCCTGTTTTATCTATATCTTTACAACTGCATTATTATCTATATTTTTTGGCAAAAAACCTTTGTTACATGCGTGTCCTACTTACATATATTTACTTTGTTTTGTTTTATGCTACTTTTCCTCATTGCAATTATGTCCAAATTTATAATGGAAACTGCTCATATAAATCATGAAATTACACTCTCTTGCCAGTGGCATCAATGTGGCACATGTTTTAGATCTCCAAGTTCCTCGGTCTTATACTGAAGAGCAACCCCATGCTTCAACCAATTCTACATCGCCACTTGCCAATTCCTGTACACTGTATGATTATAAATACAAAATCTAAGCACCAAATAAAAATAAGAACGGCATATATGACTTTAAAATGGAGAGTCAGTTAGCTCTACCTGTACTATTTACCCATTATATTCCAATGCCACATTAAGAGTACAGTTGAGCCTGGATTTTCATCTTTAAGGCAGGTAACGGGATTAGGAAAAATTCCTGGCTTGGCTCACCCGCTTCAGGAGAAAGTGGCCATGAAAGCGGAACCTTCATTGTCAGGGGCTGGGTGTGCAGGCTGGTGTTGAGCCAATTGACGAGGGAAAACATTTGGAAGCCTAGGCAGTCTATTTAAAAGGCACGCCTCAGTGCAATGGAACTTCCCCGGTTAAAATAAAAACAAAGGTCCTTCAGCCCTCACCTCTCAAAACCCTTCACCCTCCAAACACTCCCCATGCTCCATCCATGCCATCTCATGCTCCCCACCCATCCCAATAGCCCTTCGTGCTCCGTATGCCAAGCTATGGCACTTCAATACTCATTAACCTACTATATATACACTGCATACAACCAATTAAGCTTATTGTGATATTTGTACATGTAAATAAAACATTTAAAAAATGTATTCATAACTTTTCACTGTGTTACTGTTAGTGATCTGACTCCATGGTGCAATGTAAATGGGTAAATTTAAGTCCAGTAAGAGTTTTAACAATACCAGGTTAAAGTCCAACAGGTTTATTTGGTAGCAAATGCCATTAGCTTTCGGAGCGCTGCTCCTTTGTCAGATGGAGTGGAAATGTGCTCTCAAACAGGGCACAGAGACACAAAATCAAGTTACAGAATACTGATTTGAATGCGAATCTCTACAGCCAACCAGGTCTTAAAGATACAGACAATGTGAGTGGAGGGAGCATTAAGCACAGGTTAAAGAGATGTGTATTGTCTCCGGACAGGACAGCCAGTGAGATTCTGCAAGTCCAGGAGGCAAGCTGAATCTGAATCCCTCCCGGCTACACCATCTCTACAGCCATGTGTTCATTTGATCTATCCTCTTATTTCTGTTCTCGCCAGTGTGTGGAACTCTGAGTGATATTGAGATTACTACATTTTAATTTACCTTCCAACTTCCTGTACTCAGCTTGCAGATCCTCATCCCTTAGTTTACTTATGTCGTTGATACCAACGTGCACCACGACCACTGGTTGTTCACCTTCTCTCCCCAGAATACCCTGCAGCTGTTCCATGACATCCTGGGCCCTGGCACCAGGGAGGCAATATACTATCTTTGATTCACCTTTGTGGCCACAGAAGCATCTGTTGTGTCCCTAACTATGGAATCCCCTATCCCTATAGCCCTGCCACCCGTTTTCCTTCCGGCCCTTAGAGCAGCAGAGCCACCCACAGTGCCATGAACTTGGCTGCTGCTGCATTCCCCTGAAAGGCAGTATATCTGTTTGAGAGAGGGATGACCAAGTTCCTGCACTACCTTCCTGAGTCTTTTATTATTCCTGATGGTCACCCAATCCCTTCCTGCCTGTGCAATCCACACCTGCGGTGTGACCACCTCGCTAAACGTGCTATCCATAACTTGTTCAGCATCACGCTCGCTCCACAGTGAGTCCACCCCACAGCTCCAGCTGTGAAATCTGGTTAGCTAGAAGCTGCATTTGGACACACTGTCTGCACGCATGGTCATCAGGGACAGTGGAAGCATCCCTCATTCCCACATTGGGCAGGAGGAGCATATCACAGGTCTGAGGTCTCCTGCCATGATGTCCCTCTTGATTAACCCAGTTACACCCTTAAATAAAAGTCAGCTGGGGTCTTATTTACGTTAGCAAACCTTGTTTCTTATCAAACACTTCTATTATAATTGTACAGTACTGTCTGTACACCTTTTTTCAGTCCCTACCTCAGTATTAAGCAAAGAATTATTTTCATACATTGAAAATAATCACAAGACTTGCTCACCAAGCAGCTGCTTTGGTTGGTCCCATGTCACTTTCTCAACTCCACTCTCAGAAGAATGTCCCCACAAGTCCAGTTGTCTCTACTCCCCGAAGATAAGTGCGGGCCCCAGGTCTCGTGCCCCCTTTATCCTCCGTTCCCAGAAGAGTGTCTCTGCAGGTCTGGTGCTCTCCGTTCCCCAAAGGTAAGTCATGCATCTTTTGCTTTCAAACTTATAACCATCTCGTCTTTGGCCCTCTTGTTCACCACAACATTTTAGTGGCGAACCGTACCCTCACTTCCAAATGCCTTAGTTCACCATAGAACTATTAATTACTCTCTCCCAACCGCACCATTCCCTCAGCACAGCTCTCATCTCCACTCCTTTAAACCCAAATGTTCGCAGACTTGAGAGGATATGGTGGATGTCTGGTTGACCACTGAACCAAATTAGTTGGGCCACTTAAACACCACCCCATTCTGCCCTTGCCTGGTAAAACTGTTCACTATTCCAAGATTATCCTGGAATGCAAAGATAATTCCTGTCTTCTTTTCTCTACTGCAAAGAATCTCCTTAAATACCTTTCTCCTGTCCCTTCAACTCTCACTTCCGACAATAAGTGTGAAGATCTCATGTACTTCTTTGTCTCTAAGATTGAGACCATTCACTCAGCTAGCTCGATCACATCCCTCCCTGCCAAACATTTTATAATGTTAACCATCCCCTACAACTCTAGTCCGAAACTCACATTTTTCTCTACTTCCACTCTTATCTCCCCACATCCCAATTGGAGCTCATCCTGTCCATGAGACCCACTCCTGTTCCCTCGATCGTGTTCCTCACTAAACTGCTAATCTTCCACATTCCCCTCCTGGTCTCAAGTTAGTCAATGCTGTAAATGCTTTCCTCCCATCAATTGTTGACCCTCTCTCCTTTAATTTGCCATCATCAGCTCCCTCTTCAGAAATTCAACCATTGATCCCACTGCCAATTAGCATCCCATCTCCAGCCTTCTTTTCCTCTTCAAAATCTTTGAAGATGTTGTTGCTTCCCAAATTCATTCTTCGCTTTCTAGAAATCCTGTGGTTGAAACCATCCAATTTGGTTTCTGCTCTTGTCATAGCAGCAAAATAGTTCTTATCGAAGTCACAAATTACATCCGATGTGACTGTGGCAAAGCAAACTTGCCCTCCTCATCCTTCTTGACTTGTCTGCAGCCTCCAACTGCCCTCCACTATCATCCAGCTGGGTTGAAATGCTCTCATCTGGTTCCAGTCTCATCTATCTAATCATAGCCAGAGGATCACTTGCAATGCCTTCTCTTCCTGCTTCCGCACCATTATTTCTTGCGTCTCCTAAGGACCTATTCTTTGGCCCGCTCCTATTTCTCATTTTCATGCTGCTTTTTGGCAGCATCGGAGTTCATTTCAACATGTACACTGACGAAACCCAGCACTACCTCACAGAGACAGAGTTTTACAGAACAGAAAGAGGCCCTTCAGCCAATCATATTTGCACTGGCCACCTCCACCTGTCTTGATTCCTCTACTGCTACTAAATTATATGACTACTTACACAACATCCAGTACCGGATGAGCAGAAATCATCCCTGTTTTCAAATCCCTTCATGGTCTTGCCCCTTCCATTTGTAATCTCCTTCACCCTCTGCAAAATCTATGCTCCCGTTTTCCTGGCCTGTTGTGCATCCCCAATTTCAATCACTCCATCACCGATGACCACACCTTGAGTTACCCAAGGCCCAAGCACTGGAACAGCATTCCTGTACCTTGCTACTTCATTACTTCACTTTCATGTTTTAAGACATTGTTTAAAACATAACTCTGACTGAACTTTTGGTCATTTGTCTTATGATCTCCTAATGTAACTAAGTGTCATATTTTGTTTTATAATAAAGTGCGTTGAGATGTTTTATATTAACAGTGCTGTGTAAATACAAGGTGCTGTTGTAATTTTCTCTTTGCCAGCGTTATTTTCCTCAATTGCATTTAGCCTGGTTCTCATTTGAATTCAATAACACGCTCTGTTATTGTTTCATTATCATCTCTATCTCTATCTACTTCCCCATTCATGCAGCCTTTCTTTTGCTTCCCCTCCCTTTCTCTCTTCTTGAAATGTACCTAGTTTGTACCTAAAATATCATCTGCCAAAAGATCATCTACTATCCTGATACAGTTTTTGCTTTCATTCAATTTTACCCTCTCTAAATCCCCCCCTTATCTGATAGAAATCAGCCCTCTTCCAATTTACAAGTTCCACTTTAGATTGTTCCTTGTTCTTTTCCATCACTCATCTGAACATGATAAAATGATCACTTTTTCCCAAGCATTGTACTATAAACACTTGGACGGAGCTTTACGGTTCCCTGGCAGTGGATTTGAGGGTGGGGAGCTGATAAAATGCATCAAAGTCCTGTCTATCACCACAACTTATTTCCCAGTTTACAGGGTGGGGGACACCAGGCAACTTGCCCACCTTTGGATCTATTGAGGTTCTCAAGTGGTCAATTAATGGCTTCATCGTCACCACTGCTATTTTACTCGGGGCAGGACAAGGTCCATGCAAGGTCGGTAACTCAGTATTGTTTACTGTGCAAACTGGTGTCAGGCAAGGGAAAGGGGGTTTCCCCTTTGAGGCTTTGCTGTGCCCACTGAAGTCATATCTTTTAACTCTCCCCGCCAGGACTCTCAAACCAGCCCCTGATACACCTCAACAAATCCCCCTTGCTAGGGCCTGCTAGTTAGTACCCACCAATATCACAGACTTAACCAAAGTCTGGCCTTTTTTAGCTCCTCTTCTTTAGGGACTGCTTTCAGAAGTGTTACTGCTCAGACATGTTGCGATCACAGAGCTGCAGATCAATTAGACAGAGGCAGGAGTCTTGCCCTCTGTGAACAGGGGTCAGGGCTGGCGATCGGAAGGCCAGCCATCTGGGGCAGAGGGGGGAGAGGGTCAAGGACCTACTGGCGTAAATCCCCAGGTGGGCTCTGTGACGCACAGCGTGCCGTAAATTCATTCCACTGAGCTCGCCCAAAGAATTGGCAGGAAAAACTCCTGTATTCCTGCCCATTGGGCACATAGTTATTTTTTGGGAAAATCGCGCCCAATATATTTTGTATTCACAATGTTAAACTGCAGGAAGTTGTTATTCATCCAGAACTTGACATCAGAAAGACAATATAACAGCAATGAGATATTCAAGAGACTGAGAGACATTATCAAACAAGGAACTAACCTGAATTTTTGATCTGTATAGTAACATTAGGCTTCAAATTTACCCACTGGGAGATTTTTATAGAGCATTAGTTTTTTTCTCATGCCTGAAACTGATATTATATTTTTGCCTCAAAACATGTCCATGCTGGACAACTGGTGGGAACTGTATTCAGCATTTTAGTTTACTAGGTTATACAATTTCAGCCAACTCAACTCTAGCAGTAGTCCTACTGAGGTTTAGTTCAGGTTTCTGTTCTCCCAACTTGTGCCAACACAGACTTGGTAAGAGAGATGTGTCCCATTTGGTGAGAATGTAAGTTTTTGTTTTCACATGTGTGAATTTCTCAGCAGCTTGACTTAGGGACCCTTAAATATGAAGGGCATTCCTACTATATATTCAAATAAACAAAGGATAGGAAACAATATTTATTATTTCAGAAATTAAACTAATTAGTTGAATAAGAAACTGCGTATATAGTCAGAATGCCAAGGGGAGGGAACTAAAAACCATGAAAGTTTGGATAGACAACACAGTGGCCTAAATTCTCCAGTCCTGGCCACCACAGGTGGGACTGGAAAATCCCGCCAAAAGTTACACTCAGAATACCAAATTGCTTTGCATTGACCAACTTCCTGATTGACCACCTCTATGCTTGCAATCCCATTAACAATAGCGGGCAGGCTCCCTATGCTGTCAGCTCAATCATGGAGTCAGCAGTTCTAGGGACCTCGCAACTCCACTGAACGAAGTGGGTTATGCTGAGGTAGATGGAAAAATGCAAAGTGCTTCAAAATGAAGAGGTCAGTGCCGCCAAAATGGAGTATGAGGGACAAAAATAGTAGGATATTTTAGGGGTGGGGGAAATATTGGGGCTACTAGGCAGCCTTTCTTTCCTGTGACTCCATTAATGGACTATGGAGACGCTGGTTCCATTGACTCCACCAGCCTGACAAAACGGTACCATCTTCATTAGGTTAGTGGTATCCCCATGTGACTCTGCTACTGGCGAAATGTGGCGAGCACTAAAAAAAATCATCCCAATTGAGGCCTTAATGATTTAATAGCTGCCCACCTCTGCAGAGTAGGCAGTCAATCTGCATTCTAGGAAATTTCTCCAGTGGCTGCAATGTATCAGGGAGCTGTCCCAATGTGGTTCGCTCTATTTTTCTGATCCCCCCCCAAGCCTGGCACCCAGCGGCCATAAAATTCTAAATTCCCCCCTCTTGGTATGCACAGTAAATGGCAGGTGCGAGGCTGCCCACATCCCACAGGGAGACTTAAGTTGGCAGCTCCAACTATTCTGCAATTTGTGTATTATGAGTTACTTGATTCAAAAGGTGTAACTCCCAGAACAATTGTGCCGGTTATATATATTAGAGTTAAATATTAATTAAAATAAAAGAGAAAAAACACTTAAACCAAAGAAAACCTTGACACAGTTAATAGTACTTTTAAAATACTTCCTAAAAGATTTTGGCTTATATAAACTCAGAACTAAACCCATTTTTATGGCAACAGTCCTTATAGATTTTTACTCTACGGCAAAGACCAGTAACATTACCACAGAATGCACTGCTACTCTTGGAATGCTCTCTGAGGGTGGCAGCAAACTGGTGTTCACAGGTTTGGCTTCAAAACACACACTGCCTTGTCCGAGATCTCACAGCCACTACCCCAACACAATCTTCAATATTTCGTTAAATCCCTGTTTTCCTGTTGATTTCTACAATCATTTAGCAGTTCTTTTCCCCAGAATTGATCAACCTTATTTTTTTACTTTATGGCTTCTATATTTTAAAAGTAAACTTGTACTACTTTGCCTCATCTATTTACATATATGTTGCATATGTTCTTTTTGAAATACAACAGCCAATGTTAGACCACTTCTTTTATTTACCTTGTGTAAATTCCTATTTATATTCTCCTGGCTCTCTGTTAATTACCGTTTCAAATTACTTGCCATCACACCTCCTTTATTGATGTTTTTACCTTTGCAGTCTACTGCCTCCAATTCAAGTAAACCAGTCACACCTACACAAGCTTGTTTCCCAGTAAATGACAATAAGATGACGAAATTGAAAAAAGAAATATCAAACTCTAATTTTCCTCTCATTCTCCACAGATACTGACAGGCCGACTGAGCACTTCCTGTTTATATCCTGGTCTCATTCTTTGCTGTGCTGTTCTCATTCTAATACAGTATGAACCTGTCTATATAGGCTGACAGTCAAATTGTATATTCCAGCCAGGGTGCTGGGTGAATGGTGTCCAATTCCCTCCCATTCCAAGTATTGTCAGTACAGTACAACACAAAGTGAAATGCTGTTGCACGCAAATGTGTTTTTATATCATGGGCACAACTAATAAACTTCAAAATTCTGGTTTACAAATAAGAACTACATAGTGTTTTGTCCTCATTCTCTTTGCAAACCAGATTTGATTATAAAAGAAAAGAGAAAACAGTAGGTGTTTTGTCTGAGTTCAAAAATTTCCAATGGTTTCTAGTTGAAAAATGATGAATGACATTATTAATCAGTGGGTTTGCTTTATTTCTCTGAAATTTGCATAACCAGCAACGTGTATAATACCAAGAGGCAAGTAGAAAATCTGAGGAAATCAGCAGGAACAACATTTCACATATTTCTTTGCACTGTCAGCAACAAATTTTGCAATACGATTAAAAAAGCCCACCTTAGCTTCTGAAACAATAGTGCAGCTGCAATTCTCCAATACATCCAAGGTCAGTGGTACTGCTACCATATCAACCCAATTATTTAGTTGGAAATGCTGAACACTACATTATTAGACATTTTCATTACCAAATCAAAATCTGTCAATCAGCAGCACTTGTTTGCATGATCTCATTAGGGCATGATGCCGGGATGCGAAACGGTGAAGAATGTGCAAAGAGAACATTTGTCTCTACTTAACCTTCATCAATCTGCATTCACTCAGACTCATTAAAGTTCTTCATCAGTAAGCAGTGCAATGCAGCTCATAGAAAAGCTAAATTCCACCAATAATTGATCCAGACAACAGCTGGACAGGCAGGTCACAGAAGTGAACTGTTTCACCAATCGCAAGACACCTCAATGTATCACGATTATTATAGAAGTCAGCTGCTTTCTGCTCAATAGCTCTGAAAAAAATTCATTAGTGACATGAATGACCTCTCATATTCTTATAGTTTAAATATCTAAAATATTCCATTCACAGAGTTTGAATTTACAAAGGGTTTTGAGGCGAACAAGCTGACAAGCAATATTCATGGATTTCATCTTAATACTTGATGTAGCATTATGGATGCAGCACCATTGCTCATGAGCCAATGGGAACAGCAGCTTCTCTTTTCATCAGAAGCCAATTTAAAGGCTACCTTGAGAATATGGGAAGATTCTAAACCTTCCCTGTTACAATCCATCTTTGTGGAGCTGCCTAATAAACTATTTCATTACAGTACTTCCCTGGGTGAAATTAAATGTCATAGTTAAATGGGACACCCATTGTGGGAATGCAGTACGTTGGCGAGTAGGTTTGCAACATAAATTATTTTTCCAGCTCTTGTAGCATCTGGTGGCTATGAAGAACTTAAAAAATCAAAAGCAAGCATATCAAATTGTAGTAATAATATATTTATTATTCAAAATCACTTAAAAACTGGTATGAAATTACATTGCTGATATAGACCATGAATGATTTATTTTACACCACTGAATATTATACTGAATGATTAATAACAAATTTGACAAATATGCCAAAATTTGCTTCAGAATGAGGTTACGGCACATTTGAATAACCAAAATTATTCCTAAACACTTATGTTCTGTAGCATTCTCTCAGAATTCATATTGGTGCAAACTACCTTTGGCCAATACCTTGTATGGAGCCAAGGCTGAATTTCGTTACCCGACATATTTCCTGCAAGTCGTAGATCATTAGTGGATAATGTAAATTACATTTATCGGTCTTTTCTGGACATGGTCTTTAACTGCATGCAAAAGTGATGCAGTAGCAAAGTAAACACGGTGGAACAATGGTTAGCACTGCTGCCTCACAGCGCCAGGTCCCGCCAGGGACCTGGGTTAGATTCCCGGCTTGGATCATTGTCCATGCAGAGTCTGCATGTTCTCCCAGTGTCTGCGTGGGTTTCCTCCAGGTGCTCCGGTTTCCTCCCACAGTCCGAAAGACGTGCTGGCTAGGTGCTTTGGCCATGCTAAATTCTCCCTCAGTGTACGCAAACAGGCGCCGGAGTGCGACAACTAGGGGATTTTCATACTAACCTCATTGCAGTGTTAATGTAAGCCTACATGTGACACTAATAAATAAACTTAAACATCAACCACACAATTATTGCATAAGTATTAAAATTGTGAACTTTGGATATCAAAGAGTACTTAATTACAATATCTAGCTAAATCCAGCCATCTAATTCATCCAATTCTTTAAAACTTTTCCACATTAGAAATCCAGGTAGCGTTATGTCAGTTCAGCAAATTATTGTCAAAAATGTGTTTTTCTTAATACACTGCAAAGCAATAATGTGCCAGTAAATCAACAAATAATACAAAGCTAGCACCAAAGTCTTTATGTTATTATTTATATACATTGGGAAGTCTATGGCATTTTTGAAGTATGTTCATGTGTGACATGATTTTAAATAATTCAAAAAAGTACCAACAATTAAATCTAATCACGCCAAATCTGCTATTCATAAATCTCCAACAAGCGGACAAAATGTTCAGAAACTTTCCAATTGACAACTAAGCACATGCTGCTTGTTACCAGTGGCTGCACAGACCCAATGATGTGCTCAAAAGTGCACTGGACATTACTACAAACCAACCAAAAGTTTAATTGATTATAATTCATGTGCTTTTTCTTAAGAAAATTAATATACAATTGCAAATTAAAACCTCATATTGTAGTTACTGATCTATTACTTTTTTTTTAAAACCTTGTCAGTAATGAAGGAGGAATTCTGCACCTTTGGCATATTCAGAATTGATAACTCATATTAGCATTATATGTTGAGTTTCACCTCATGCCCTTTCTGAGTTAATTATATGAGGCTCTTGCTAGCTGGCATTGGCAACGATTCTCTGTCCACAATCATCGCCCTGTTCCCTTTCAGAACTGTCATCATCACTCCCCTCATCAGAAAATTAACCCTTTTGTCCCTTCCATTTACTGCATCATGTCCAATTTCTCTTCCCATCCCAATGCCCTTTTCGCAAATATCAACTACAGCTTTTCCAACTGACGCTTGTACCCTGTTCCATACTAAGACCCGTTCACCTTAGAAAAGAACACCAACCAGCCCATGTCCTCTTGACCTAAGGTATTCCACTGACCCCAAATGAAATGAATACTTGCATTTACATTCAGTACGAACAGAAAATGGCCTGCAGAAATGTAGTCAGTTGCTTTGGTAAGGTACTGAATGGTGCATTGCATATGTGCCATTATAGCCAACAGCATTTAGCACCTTTAAAAGGAAATTAAACAGATTTCAATGATACTCAAAAATGGTTTTGACGATATGTTTATTTTTACTTTTACTGTTGAAAGTTCTGTTATTTTCACAAATGAATGCAATTGGTGAGAAGTTCAGCCTGGCTAAGGACATTGTCTTTACAAAAATTTGAAAAATAGATTAAGGAAGTAGTTTCAAGCTGTTACTATACAGTGGCTTCATGAGTGGCATTTTCCACTGACAGGATGCTGCATCAGTCCAAAGAGACCTTCTGTCACAACTGAGCAATGCCAGAGACAAATTTCAGTGCCGGTGCGATGCCAGGCATGCCGGTCGTATGTCCCAGTGATTAGCTGATCAAATCAAACAGCACGTTCCTTCAATTGTTCATAATACGTAGAGCACAGACCGTACACAACCAGCCCAGGCTTGTAAAACCCAAAACAAAACTACTATTAGATGTGAATGGACAGCACTTGCTGAACAATCCTGAGTGTGTAATAGCTACACTAACAACCATTTTAAGATAATTAGTCGGGCTCATAATGTGGCTGATTTATGCTTATAGAAGTGACATACATTCATGTGCAAAAGGAGAAAGCTCAATGTGTGAAAATAGGTGATGCAGACACAGGCAAGAAGATCTTTGTACAGAAGTGTACACAATGTTACACTGTTGAAAGTGAAGGCAAATATAAGACTTTGCACCTTTTATGAATTACCCAAAAGCTTTGAGACACCGTGGGCAGAATTCCAACATTTTGAGATTAAGTCTGGTGGTTCCCTTTGATCTCCTTGTTTGTAAACTTTTCATGCAGGTTTATTGAAGTCCAACATCCCTCTCCTTGGTCACCTTCATCCACCTCCTTGCCCCACTGATTTGATTTATTATAGTCACATGTATTAACATACAGTGAAAAGTATTGTTTCTTGCATGCAAAACAGACAAAGCCTACCGTTCATAGAGAAGGAAACAAGAGAGTGCAGAATGTAGTGTTACAGTCATAGCTAGGGTGTAGAGAAAGATCAACTTAATGCAAGGTAAGTCCATTTAAGAGTCTGACAGCAGCAGGGAAGAAGCTGTTCTTGTGTCGGTTGGTACGTGACCTCAGACTTTCGTATCTTTTTCCTGACGGAAGAAGGTGGGAGAGAGAATGTCCGAAGTGCATTGGGTCCTTAATTATGCTGGCTGCTTTGCTGAGGCAGCAGGAAGTGTAGACAGAGTCAATGGATGAGAGGCTGGTTTGCGTGATGGATTGGGCTACATTCACGACCTTGTGTAGTTTCCTGCGGTCTTCGGCAGAGCAGGAGCCATACCAAGCTGTGATACAACCAGAAAGAATGCTTTCTATGGTGCATCTGTAAAGGTTGGTGAGAGTCGTAGCTGACATGCCAAATTTCCTTAATCTTCTGAGAAACTAGAGGCGTTGGTGGGCTTTCGTAACTATAGTGTCGGCATGGGGGGAACCAGGACAGGTTGTTGGTGATCTGGACACCTAAACACCTGAAGCTTTCGACCGTTTCTACTTTGTCCCTGTTGATATAGACAGGGGCATGTTCTCCTCTACACTTCCTGAAGTCGATGACAATCTCCATCATTTTGTTGACATTGAGGAAGAGATTATTGTTGTCGCAATAGTTCACCAGATTCTCAATCTCATTCCTGTACTCTGTCTCGTCGTTGTTGGAGATCTGACCCACTACGGTGGTGTCGTCAGCAAACTTGAAAATTGAGTTGGATGGGAATTTGGCCACACAGTTATAGGTGTATAAGGAGAAAAGTAGAGGGCTGAGAACACAGCCTTGTGGGGCACCGGTGTTGAGAATGATTGTGGAGGAGGTGTTGTTGCCCATCATTACTGATTGTGGTCTGTGGGTTAGGAAGTTCAGGATCCAGTCGGAGAGGGAGGAGCCGAGGCCCAGGCCACGGAGTTTGGAGATGAGTTTTATAGGAATGATGATGGTGTCTGCCATCACGAGCCCTCACCCTACTTCCCCGCCCCTTTCCTCTTTGCACAGCCCTCTTTCTACATTGCTCCCCTTGTTTTTGTCAGGCTGCCATTGCATTTCTTGCATTGGCTGCATGAAAAGTAGCAGCATAGTGCTGTCTGGATAGACACTGGTCTGTGACACCTGAGGGGAGACCCTGTACTCCCCAATCCAAGACACTGTACTGAACTAAGACAGTGACACAGGAGGGCCCATGGGCCAAGCAGCGCAGTGCTGTCCATGAAGACCGGCTCAGCATGGAGACAGATGAAACTTTGAGAGATTCTCTGCTTTCAATTTATCTGGGTGTTTACTGAGAACTTTAGTTGCAGTTTAGTCTTGGTGTGGTTTGCTGCTCTCTGGGAGCTCACTTAAGTGAAAGATAGTTCACTGTGTCTGCTCTATTAGCAGAGGCATGGATCCCAGATGTTTTTTTTTCAAACAGCCTTGACAATTTGTCCTGTCACCCTGAACAACTTGTGTACATACAAAGTTAAAGTTATTCACAAGTAGGTTTACAGTAACATTGCAATGAAGTTACTGTGAAAATCCCCTAGTTGCCACACTCCGGCGCCTGTTTGGGTACACGGAGAGAGAATTTAGCGTGGCCAATGCACCTAACCTAACCGCTCAGTGTTCCTGCATCCCTTTCAAGATTGCACCCTATAGATTATATTGCTTTGCATCTTCCTACTAAAATGTATCATTTCACATTTCCCTGTGTTTGTTTAAATCTACCATGAATTTGCCCATTTCACAATTAGATGTAAACTTTCTGATTAGGTTAATATTGTTGCACAAATGCTCAACAGTATTGAACACAAGATTTTTAGCTTGCATTCTGAAAATTTGTTATGCTCCTAAATAGTAGGTTGTTTTCTTGTTCGGAACTTTAACAGAGCATTTAGATAATCACGAGGGCCATAACTTCCTTATGCCTCATTACTTACATGAATTTTATTCTGATCCTATCTCACGCAACCTTCCAACTGAGGCTGGGCGAGATCCAGTCAGTGCAGCTTGTCCTCAAGGCCAAGCGTGAAATCCAATTTGTTGAAGTGAAGGAGAATGTGCCCTTCATTATGGCTCTAGCTGCCATAATTCAGGTAAGTTAAAAGTCCTATTGAAATTTAAAGGTCCCAGACAGGCCTGGGAAAAGGTGGGTTGGGCTGGGTCAGAAAGTGGTCGGATCAAGGGAGTGGGAGGGTCAGGTTGAGCCTGCGGGGTGGGGTAACATTGAGGGGGTCAAAGGTGTGAGTATGTCTTTTGAGTAGTTTGGTCTGGGTCGGTAAAATAGTTAGCCATAAGTTAGAAGGGCTTTTAATTCTTCTAACATTTTCTGGTTAACTATTGATGAAACCCTGTCAGAACCATCCAACATTTTTGATTTAAATCACATTTTCAGATGTTTCCCAGCACAGAGCAATTGCCCAGGGGAAGTTTGCACTTCTGGGCAACAGCCATGCAAACCTTACCTATGAAGTTCTGAGAGGGGTTCCCCAGCACATTTTTGGGTTCCCCACCAATTCAATGTTGGGGAACTTAGAAGTTATTGACCATTATGATTAAACAGAGTAATCATGGACTTGTGAAAGGGAAATTGTACTTGACAAACTTTTTTGTTGATTTAACCTGCAAGATGGTGAAGGAACTACCATGGATGTTATGTATTTGAATAACATTCAATAAGGTGCACATAAAAAGGCTATTACATAACATTAGGAAGTGTGGGTTAATGATTAAGTAATGGATAAAAAATAGAGAGGAAAAATAAACCAGATATTTTGAAGGAGGTAGCTGTTACTAGTGGGGTATTATAGGGATCAGTACCTGAGCCTCAAATATTCAGAATTGATATTAAAGATGGGACTAATTGTAATGTATCCAAGTTTGCCGATGACACAAATTTATGAGAGGATGCAAAAATGCTGCAGAGATTATAGATAGATTGGGGGAACTGGCAAGAGCATATGCATAGGATATTGCTCAAAGTGTTGTTACTCACTTTATCGCAGAGGCATAGAATCATTATGGCACACAAGGGAGGCAATTTGTCGCATCACATCCATGCCGGCTCTCTGTACAGCAATCCAATCAGTCCCATTACCCTGCTCTATCTCCCTAGCCTACAAATTTATTTTCCTCATGTTCCCATCCAAATTCCTTTTGAAATCATTGCTCATTTACACCTCCACTACCCTCAGACAGCAAGTTCCAGGTCATTACCACACATTGTGAGAAAAAACCCTGCCTCACATTCCCCTGAATCTCTTATTCAAAGCTTTTACATCAGTGGCCACTAGTCCTTATACCAACAACTAATGGAAACAGCTTTCCTTTGCCTACCTTATCTAAACTTGTCATGATCTTGTACACCCCAATCAAATCTCCCCTTGATCTCCTTTGTTCCACGGAGAGCAACAGCAGCTTCTTCAGCTTAACTTTGTAACTGAAGTCCCTCATCCCGGGAACATTTGTAATAAATCTCCTCTGTACTATCTCAAGGACCCGCACATCTTTCATTAAAATATGCTGACCAGAACTGAACCCAACACTGGCTTAACCAGAAATGTATTAAGGTTCAGCATAACTCACCTGCTTTTGTACTCAATGTCTCTGTTTATGAAACCCAAAATCCAATATGCTGTGCTAATTGTTCTCTCAATATGTCCTGCTACTTTCAAAGATCTATGCGCATGAACCCCCATGTCCCTCTGTCCTCCATCCAAGTCTATATTGTCTCACCCTATATCTTCTGACAAAAGACATCTGTTCAAGCGTCTCTATATTAAATTGCACCTGCCACTTGTTTGCCTATTCTGCTAAGCAATATATATTCTGATGAAGTCAATTGGTATAATTTACATTTCTCTTCCAACTTTGATATCATTGGCAAATATTGAAATTTTACTCTGTATTCCAATATCCAAGTTATTTATTTCTATATACAGTTTGTTCATTAGTGTCACAAGTAGGCTTACATTAACACTACAATGAAGTTACTGTGAAAATCCCCTGGTCGCCACCCTCTATCACTTGTTCAGGTACACTGGAGGAGAATTTAGCATAGCCAATGCACCTAACCAGCATGTCTTTTGAAGTGTGGAAGGAAACCGGAGCAGCCGGAGGAAACCCACGCAGACATGGGGAGAACGTGCAGACTCCACAAAGACAGTGACCCAAGCTGTGAATCGAACCCGGGTCCCTGGTGCTGTGAGGCAGCAGTGCTAACCACTGTGCTACCGTACCGCCCCAACTCTGACACCAACCCTCCTTTCCATCAGCCTCAATTTTGTTAACCAGCCTTCTTTGTGACATTTTGCCAAATGCCATTGTTTTCCCTTCATCGAACTTCTCTATTACTTCATCAGAAAAACATTTAGGAAAAATAATAAAGCAAAATATATTTTGAATGGTGAGAGACTGGGAAACATTTACATGGAGCAAGTCCTTGTACACGCATAACAGAAAGTTATCACGCCGGTACAGCAAACAATTCAGAAGGCAAATTGTATCTTTTTGTTAGAGTTTGGAGAATAAGAGAAAAAAACATTTGAATTCCCTACCTCAGAGAGCAGCGGATGCTCAGTTGTTGAGTATTTTCAAATCAGAGAGTGATAGATTTCTGGATACTACAAGAATTAATGGATATGGGGCAAGTGTGCGAATCTGGTTGAGACAGAAGATCAGCCATGATCTTGTTCTATCTCTTATGTTATGTACATTGGCAAATTCAATCGCAGTTTATCAACTCCTCATTCATGTGCATTAGCAATGTAACACAATTCTTGTTTCTTACTGTCTCTATGGGGCGGGGGGGGAGGGGGGAGCAACAAGTTGCATTATGCTTAGATGCCACCCTCATTTATAGATATTATAACGTCACAGAAGTCCCTGAAACATTGTAGTAAGAATGTGTGGAGAGAGATTTTGTATAATGCATAGTAGTTCATAGTTTTAAATCGGTCTATGTCGAACTTACTTTCATGTTACTACGGATTGGAATCGCTGTATCAAGGCTTCCACAACTTAGAGTAAACGAGAAGGAATATTCCCATCAGGTTTGACAGAGAATTTGATGCAAGTACAGTATTTTTAACATCTTCCAATTATTCACATCTTTAAAATGACTTATTTTTTAAGGTTCAATTGAGTAGTAATGCTAGTTTGAAATAATTACAGCAGTTCTGTTGTTGCACGAGTAATCCAGAGACCTGCACTAAAATTCTGGAGAGTGGGACTTCAATAAACTTAAATTCTGAAACCTCACATTGAGCCCAAGTGTAAAACAAATCTGGAAATGAACAGCTGGACATTAGTAAAAATGCCTTGGGACAGATTATTGGCAAAATCCAGGTTATTTCACCGATGTTTTTAGGGAAGGAATCTGCTGGCTTCCTGTGTGATACTCGTTCCACACAAATGCAGTTGATTTTGCCCTTTGAAATGGACCTACAAAGCAAATTGCGCCACTGACCAGAATTTTCTGGCAGTTCACACCCTGCCCCTGCTGCCAGCAAAAATGGAGAATTTGGCACTCAGCCAAATCTCTGTTCACTCCAGCAGGATCTGAGAACTGCCAGAAAATTCCAGCCACCATCTTTTCAGGGCAACTAAGAATTTGCATTGATTTATTTTGATGCCCATCTTCCGAGGTCTTCAGTTAAGGCATGAAACATGTAAAATTGAATTGGCAGCTTGTTTTCCACCAAATATTCCACTTAAGTCGTAAAATGTAATTTAAAAATAACTTGTTGATTTGCAGCCACCTATTCGTCAGCTTCAACATTCTACCCTCAGAATCAAATGACAAGGATGAATCAACTCAACGCGGAATCATTCCTGGTTTCTTGATTGTACCTTTCCTGGTAATAATGGAACACTTGCACAGTTGGTTCAGTTGCTCCCTCAAGCCACTGCTCCCTCCAAATATTGCAAACAAGGCATACAAAAGTACTGTTGAAGACTGACTGAAACTGACATAACACAAGGATCTTAAATCCTTATCCTTTTGTCACTCATCCAACTCATCACTAAGTCAGTCCAATTGTAGCTGAACAATATCACCCAACTCCACCTCTGCTTCACTTTAGTTGTAGCTGAAACTCTCACTCATGCCTTTGTCACCTCCAGATTTGACTATTCCTGGCTGGCCACTCACATTCTACTCATTTAAACTTGGGATCATCTAAAACTTTGCTGTCCGTGTTCTTACTAGCAATACATCCCAGTAACCTATTACCTCAACGTTTGCTGAGCTACATTGACTCCTGGTTAAGGAACAGCTTGATATTAAAATTCCCAAATCTTGTTTTGAAATCCCTCCCTAGTTTAATCCTTACATATCTCTGCAGTCTCCTCAGTCCCACAACTCTCTGTAAGATATATGCATTCATCTAATTCTGGTCTGAGTATCCCCAGTCAAGCAAGTTGCTTTGTCCTTGATGATGTTGAGTTTCTTCTGTGTTGTTGGAGCTGCACTCATCCAGGTAGGTGGAGAGTATTCCATCACATTTGCTGACATTGTGAATGTGCCTTGTAGATGGTGGACAGCCTTTAGGAGTCAGGAGGTGAGTTACTTGCTGCAGGATTCCTAGCCTTTGACCTGCTCTGGTAGCCACAGTATTTAGATGACTAGTCCAATTCAGTTTCTAGTCAAGGATATTGATGGAGGGGATTCAGCGATGGTAATCCGTTGAATAACATGGGAGGATTGTTATATTCTCTTTTGTTGGAGGTGGTCATTGCCTGTCAGTTGTGTGGCACAAACTGACCACTTTTGAGCCCGAGGCTGAATATTGCCCGGGTCTTGATGTACATGGACACGGACTGCTTCAGTAGCTGAGGAATTGCAAATGGTGCTGAACATTGTCCAATCATCAGCGAACCTCCCACTTCTGACATGATGATGGAGGGAAGGTTATTGATGAAATAGCTGGAGGTGAGGAGATGACGGGATGAAGGAATGAAGGTGGTAGTCCAGTGACCTCCAAGATTATCTTTCTAGGAGCTGACTTTAGGGACAGAATCCACTGCCCTGATGCATGAGCTGTTTTATTCCAACTGAATGGAGTAAAATATTAGATCCAAACCCAGAAAAATTCTAATTGATTGTTGGCCTTAATATTTGAAAGTGATGATAGTTACAGGATTCCTCTGACCATTGTTAAGCCATCGATTACTGAGGCTTATAAAACAAAATCGAAACTGTTCCAAAAGTTTGAATGGTCACCTCCCAGAAAATTTCCAGCATTTCTTCAAACTTATCTTAAAGTTCGTTTTGTTTGAATTAATAATATAACATGGATCCATCCTTGGCCTCATCCTATTTCTAATCTATAGGTTGCCATGTAATGACATTATTCTAAAGCAATTTCAGATTCCACATGCTGTATGACACCGAGCTCTAACCTTACTACAAGTTGTTCCATCCCTTCCACAGCCTGTAATTTGTTAGAATTACAATATCCAGTCCTGGGTGAGCAATAATTTCCTTTCCCACCACAAACTTTGGTTTCCTTGCCACAACCCCATCACTATCCCTGACAACTCAGGTTGAAATAAACCATTCACAACCTGGCGTCGTACCTGATCCCCATTTAACCTTCTGATCATTTATCTGCGCCATCACCAAGCTACTTCCACTGTTTTAACATCGCCCAACTCGGTATCCAGCTGATGCTGAAGCTCTCTTTCTTAACCTCTAGACTGGATTGTTCCAAAGCTCTCCCGACCAGCTTCCCATCGTCTGATCTCCTTAAACTTTAATTCATCCAAATCTCTGTTACCCATATCCTAACTTGTGCCAAGTCCTGTTCAACTATCACCACTGTGCTTTCTGATCTACAATTGCATTGATCCAGCAATGCATCAATTTTAAAATTCTTAATCTTGTCACTCTATTGTCTTGACCCTTCCTGTCTAGGCCCTAATCTCTGGAACTAACTTCCTAAGCCTCTCTGCCTTCCTCTGTAACTCTCTCTTCCTTGAAGACACTCTTTAAAACCTACCTCTTTGATCAAGCAGTCCCAATCTCATTATGTGACCCGGTATCAAATTTTGCTTGGCGGCATCATCTGAATGAAGCACCTTGGGATGTTTTACCGCATTAAAGGTGCTATATAAATGCAAGTTATTGGTGTTGTTGAACAGAACTTGGTTGATTTCATCTTTTTCTAAACCCAGGATAAAGAAGTCAATCATAGCAGCAGCACTGTGCAATCCTGGGGCATTTCTATGTATGGCCTATTATGTGATGTGTTTCTTCCATTCTGAAAATGTTATCAACCCAAATTCTAAGCTATAGCCTTCGTGTACTGCTGAAAATTCATACATCCTTTGAGAATCAATTTTAAGTTTGTGATGTTGCACTGAATATTGATTCAGTTGAAACCTGTTTTGCATGTCCTGTTTTGCACAGTGTAAACAGTGTAAGGGGCAGGCAGTGTAGGAATCCTCAGGGACTGTGACACTCTCAAACAAGTTTTCAGTGAGGGTGACAACTCTTCTGGACACTGCAGTCTACAGAAAATCCACGTATTCACAGGATCAGGGGCGGGGGAAGGGAGGCACATGCTAGTGTAGAAATGCGGAAAGCCTTAGATGGTCTGTGACCTCCCTGGAGCCAAGATATAGGACAACCCTACTGAAGTTCAGAACATTTGCAGGAGATGAGAAGGAGGCACTAACAACCAGAAGTCACAGTCCATGTAGCATGCAGTTATATGAGTGGAAAAATGAGAGATCTTGCATCCAAGGTTTCAGGAGGAATTAAACAGCAGGACCTCAAAAGTTGTAATCTTCGTGTTTCTCCCAAGGTCACCTCCTGGGTACAAGATAAAGCAGACTAACAGTAGTCAGAGAAATCAGGTAAGAGCGAAAGCTTTAAATAACTGGGGCATTGAGATAGGTTTCAGGGCAAGAGTTACTTGGAGAAGATGAATTGGTTCTACTTGAACATGAATGCAACCAATGTAATCTCAGGAAGGTTAACTATTGCTTAGGGACAAATTTAAACTAATTTGGCAACAGGAGGGGTACCAGGATGAAAAAAATAAATAGAGAAGTAATGAAATGGTTCCAGCATTTGAAGTAGAAAAGTTATTCAATCTGGATGGGATGCATCCTAGGTTACTGAGAATAGTATGTCTGTACAGGTGGGGAAGTGATGGTGCTGTGGTAATGTCACAGGGTTTGTAATCCAGAGGATAAGCAAATGTGTTCAAATCCCACCATGGCTGTTGGAAAATGGGATGAGAATAGTTAGGTAGTTTGTCTTTGACCGGTACAGATTCAATGGACCGAAGGGACTTTTTCTGTTCAGTAGACCTCTATGACCATGACTCTGCAACTTGCGGAAACTCTGACCACAATCTTTCAATCCTTTTTGCATATGGGAATGGTGTCAGAGGCCTGGAGGAATGTAAATATTACACTCTCTTCTAAAATGGGATGAGAGATAAACCAGACAAGTACAGGCCAGTCAGTCTAACATACTTGGTGGAGAAACATTTAGAGACAATATATAAGACAAACTGGCACTTGGAATAGTATGAGTTAATAAATGAAAGCCAAGTTTATCAAAAGCAATTTATGTTTAACTAACTTGATTGAGTTGAAGCAACAGAGAAGGCTGATTGGGCAGGGTGGATGATTGATGTTTTGTATATAGACTTTCAAAATAAATTTGATCAAACAATATATGATACACTTGTTAGTCAAATTGAAGCCCATGGAATTAAAGGGGTAGTGGCTATGTACTTATGTAATTGGCATAAGGCAAAGAATTGAGGTTGTGTCTTTATATGCTCTGTTTGTGAACAGAATTCCCACTCACCTGAAGAAGGGGCTTGCAGCTCCGAAAGCTTGTGTGGCTTTTGCTACCAAATAAACCTGTTGGACTTTAACCTGGTGTTGTTAAACTTCTTACTGTGTTTACCCCAGTCCAACGCCGGCATCTCCACATAAGGCAAAGTACCCAGACACAACATGAGATAATGGTGGCATCATGGTTAGCACTGCTGCTTTACAGTGCCAGGGACCATAGAAACCCTACAGTACAGAAAGAGGCCATTCGGCCCATCGAGTCTGCACCGACCACAATCCCATCCAGGCCCTACCCCCATATCCCTCCAGATTTACCCACTAACCCCTCTAACCTACGCATCTCAGGACACTAAGGGCAATTTTTAGCATGGCCAATCAACCTAACCCGCACATCTTTGGACTGTGGGAGGAAACCCACGCAGACACAAGGAGAATGTGCAAACTCCACACAGACAGTGACCCAAGCCGGGATTCGAACCCGGGTCCCTGGAGCTGTGAAGCAGCAGTGCTATCCACTGTGCTACCGTGCCGCCCCAGATTAGATTCCAGCCTTGGGTGACAGTCTGTGTGGAATGTGCACAATCTCACAGTGTCCACATGGGTTTCCTTTGGGCGCTCCAGTTTCCTCCCACAATCCAAAGGTGTGTAGGTTAGGTGGATTGGCATTGGCAAATGTGCGGGGTTATGGGGAAAGGGCAAGGGATGAGCCTGGATAAGATGCTCTTTCGGAGAGTCAGTGCAGACTTGATGGGCTGACTGGCCTCCTTCTGCACTGTAGGGATTTTATGAAGAGAGAGAAGAAAATTACACAGTATGTTTTGATGATCAAAGTTTTTTTGGAGTCCTGGATTTTAATAAATAATTGAAGAGCAAGATTTTCTAGGGCTGTGGGGGAAAACAGCAGGGGAATGGGAGTAATTGGATAGCACTGTCAAAGAGCAAGCACAAGCACAATAGACCAAGTAACCTGGACGATTCTATGATTCCATTAGTGAAGGCGATAACAAAATTAACTATGTGCTATAAATAACTACTGAATAATGAGACCTGCTCCTATATTTGGTAACATATTCAGGTTATTTACTTTCAATATCCACAAAAACAACTGTCATGATATTTTTTTAATGTGTTATTCTTATTAATATGCCAAGGAAAGAAACAATGGGAGCATCAATTAAGCAAACTCCAAACACAAATGCTACTACTTTGGATCAATGTCCTCTTCTTCATGCAATCAGTCAGTCATTCTTCTAGAACTGACAGTACTTTGCAGGGACATGAATATCCAGCCTACACTTAATAGCATTGCTAAAATTGGGAATTCACCATATATGAATCGTGGGAGAAAGCTTGCATACCACCATTGTGTTATGGAATTACACCATCACGGAAATGTGTCAACTGCATATTTTATGTCAATAGCTGGAGTTCATGATGTCGAGCAGTAGTATCACAAAAGCAATTAATTTCATTGTTCTCTTAACTTCACAGATCTGTACAGTCGAATCAAATATAAACTCATATTTTTAGTGGGTAACATATTGAATTCAAGTGTCCAACAAAGTTAAAAATATTGTTCCTTTTTTATAAAATCAAATTTTCTTTCACTCTTATGCTTTTCAATGTCATACACAATTATCCAGCTGCAATATGTAAGCAATAAAAATGTCACCAGAATGTATAAGCCTAAAGTAATTTTCCTTTTAGGAGATAAGTTGGTCTTATCTCAGTGTTACGGATTGACCATGTTTCTTAGGAGAAGTGAGAAGAGAAAGACGACTGTGGTTTTTTGAGGTGGAAATGGTTCCAAGATGCCACACCTTAGCAACAGGAAGTCAGAACCAATTCAACATCCAAGGCAGACTTGGTTATCGGATAATTGAGTTTGCATTCGAGGTTACCGTTAATGTTGACAAATCAGCTCTGTTCACTACTTGATGTTGGAGACCTGTCTCTAAGAGTGGGATGTATTCTATGCAGTGTCAAGTGGCTCTGCGGCCTAGATGATAAGCAGCTGATAAGAGTTGTGGATTTAGGTGGTTAAACTCGAGTGATAATATTAAGCATTTGGATTCTAAGCCTTGGCTCTGTTTACCTGAGCCTCATTTGTCTGTAGGGAGAGTATGTGCATTCCATATTGAGCAAAAACAAACCCCATCCAAGATTCATGAGTAAATTGAATTGTAGACTGTTGAACATGGTGATGGGTTTGTGCAGAGATTAATTTATGGTTCAGTGGTTGTCAGGGTTGTACATTCAAACCAATTTATGCAAACTTGGTGTAGACAAATTGGCTTCTACACGTGAACAAAATAACAGTGATTACTACTAAAGACCAACTGTATTTGTGATCTGGCCACCTGTATTCCTCATAGCAAAGCTATCCCACCTGCTACTTAAAAACACCATGAACAACGTTTGCAGTTATTTTGCTGTGTGAAACTTGACTGCCAGATTTGCCTACATCCATCTACTAGGAGGATTTTCATTGTAGCGGGTCGTGCTCGTCTGTCTTGCACATCCCCACACATCCACTGCAGCTCTTGAGCGAACATTCTGTGACACTCATCCAACTATGCCTAGGTTGACCCCTGTTTTTGCCGTCTCCATTTTGGTCTCTAGGAGTGATCTCAGTAGTCTTTCAACTCTGATCAAATAACCGGAATACTGACATTTTCTGAACATCACTTTTTAGAGTTATTATTGTTCTTACAATTTAAAGCACATCTTCATTGGCCATATGGTCTGAATGTGCAACTTTTAGCCCATATCTTAACACTCACATTTCAAGGCCCTCTATTTTCTCCCACATATCTCTGGTTTGTTTCCATGTTTCTGAGGCATACATGAAAGTGGTTAGAATGTAGCATTTTATGAAATTTTTCCTTGTTACAAGCTTGAGTTTCCCTGTTGTTTACATATCCTTCATCTTCACAAACCCATTTTGGTTATAGTTGTCCTTCTTCTAATTTTAACATTGCTTCGACTATCTTCTGTTTCATTTGTCCTAAAGAGACAAACTTCCGAAGAGCCTGTTCCTGTGCTGTAATTTTCTTTGTTCTTTTGTTTTCTACTTGTTCCAAAATGATATCATCCATTTCCATCTTCACTCTAGTTTCTTCCAAACAAACATTTCTTCTAACAAGCATTGCTTTTGTCTTGTTGGTCTCCATACTCAATCCAAATTCTAAATTAATAGATTTTACATGATGTACAATGCATTGTAGGACCTCTTCTGATTACAAGTAGTGCTGAGAAGTCAGCACTCGGCAGATTTATTTAATTCATTACCTCCAATGTGAAACACAAAGTATATCTAATTCTCTGAATATTTGCTCTGTTTATAGGTTGAATAATTTGGGCAACAACAATGACTAAGCTTGAAAAGGAATTAGTTGGCCTTGAGCACTTTCAAAAGTCCACAGCATAAGAAAGGTGCTTCATGAATGGACATGTCCACCCAAGGATTTTGACCGCATTTGACAAAATTTTCACTTAACAGCATTAATTTCCACTCACTTAACATTAATTGCACTCAAGAACAATTATCCAGCCATATTTTGCAATCAATTATACTCAAAAGCAATCATTTAGCCATCATTTGACACCAATTTTGCTCAAAGGTCATCATTTACATATCATTTAACATTGCAAGTTGCACAACTGACATCATTCTCATCAATTGCTCCAAACCATCGTGTTCAAACATTTGCAATTAGCAACATACTTACCTTATGCCTTCGATGCTAAAAATAGTCAGACTTCATTTTCCATATTTCTGAAATTCCACAGCTTTAAACATCCTAACACAGAGCTAACTTCAGAAAAAGCAGACTCTTGTTTTAACATGTGGTTTGATAAGCCATTTTTATGTTTTTCTTCATAATCTATAACTACTGCAGCATACCTCTGCTTCCTCTAACCTTTTAACAGCAGTTTTGTCCCCCACCAAACCCCCAGAGCAATTTTCATCCAACCTTCGGCCCGAACCCACCATAACTTCCGTCCCTTTTTTCCTCCCCCCTCTATTCCCATGCTCACTGAAGAGCTCAGGCTGTAGGGCCAGCTGGAACCTTCAGTAAGGCTGGCTCTACTGCAGTTTTCTAGCCAGTGTGGCAAATGGTGCAGTTTGGTGACGATGCCTAAAGCTTGGCAGCGAGGCTCAGGGCCTGAGAGCAAGGTGGTGAGGCCCGGGAGTTTGGAGACAATTCCCAGACGCGAGAAGGCTGAAGTATAAACCCCAAGACTGGAGGTGGTGTTTGTGTGGAGTATAAATAAAGCTAATTAACCAATGGGGATCTGGTGGTGCTCTGATGTATAGTGGAAAGGTTTTTGGACCAAATAAAAAAGCTGAATAAATTCAGATATAACTTAAGTAATTGGTCGAGTTGTATTTTTCAATGCAGGTTGATGAGCGCATTTTTATCGTTCAGGTCAGGAACTCCAAAGTTTTAATGGAGCCCGCCTGATCATAAGCTTTGCATCTTGAATTTCGCTAGGATAAACATGATATGTTTCACTTCAAGTATGATTCAAATGACCCACTAGGGAGCTTTTATCAAACAAAGTTTATTTAAGAATATAGTTGACATGTATAATAAGAAACTTAGCAAGAACTTTTATCAATTACAAACAAGAAACAGAACAACCACTCCAATGTATGACCCTTAACAAATATATCGAATGTGTTCCAATCAAACCAATCCCTCAGACAAAAGACCCTTTTCACAGGTTCAACACAGCAAAGACTAATGCTCACATGATACTGGACTTGAGTCCTTTGGATGAAGTCTGCAATTCTCTGGGTAGACTCAAAACTGTTTGAAGTCAGAACAGCTTCCCAAAACATCAGGGACTCTAGGCAAGCCACCATCAGCCAATTCCCCCCTTCAGAAAGGCAAGACTTGCTTTCAGCTAACCAGCAGAATTTCCAAAACCAGGGAGAGAGAGAGAGACTTCTTAACTCCACTCTAACTGCAGCCAAACAGAAAACAAAACCTTAAACTCACTGGAAAGGAAAAGACAAACTGTCCAAAAACACATAACCATCCTCCTAACAATGCAGGATCATAAAACAACCCAGAGTTAAAATAAACAGACCCTGTTTAAGCTACTGAAGTAGCAATAAAAGGACATCTCCAGATAAGTTGGTGCTAATGAAATCAGCTGAGGCTGTGAACTGCAGAGAGCATGTTTTAAAAAGAATACCTTTCTTAAAGGTACACTAACATCACAGTATCTGTCACCTTTGATAGCATTGTGTGTATTTGATAGCTTCAAGTGCATTCAATGCCTTTGAGCACCTTTTGCCATTTGGTCGCATTCAACATTAAAGATAGAAAAAAACTACTGATTGCATGAAAAACTAATTCAAAATTAGAAAATGAGATGTCAAATGATTGCCAATCCTTTTTAAGCAGATTTGAACATACAAATGAGGTCAAAATTTTCAGATAGGGATTTTCTTGTGTCCAACCAATGAAACCAAAGATAAGAACAGACAGACCATGGCTGGGATTCTCCTAAAAAGATTCCCTAATTCACATCTAAATGGGAGTAACTCCCACCTGTTTTTTTTAGGCGTGATTTCCAGAAAGAACTTCTGACACACTGTGCATCAGAATGCCCCAGCGGGATTCCTCTGAAAATCAGGGGGCGGGACCTATTCCCACCTGACAGGCTAGCAGCATAGCGCTGAGCAGGCCACTACGATCTGTCAGAGTGGAGATCGTCGCATGTGCAGTTGCCCCACATTGCCAGCCTCCCAATCGCTGGACAGCCCTGCCGGCCCCCAATCACTGGCCTTGCAGAGACCCCACCCTCCCCGATCACTGGCCTCTCGGACCTCCCCGGGCAAGTCCCGATGTTCTCTCCCCCACCACCACACCCCCCCCATCCACTATCTGCCCAACTCTCCCATATAGCCAGCCACAATCTCCCGATCTCCCCCTCCCACAACGTCTTGGGGAGGGCCTCAATAGCCTCTGTCCCCTCCAGCAGGGTCGGCTGCCTATTCCCCATTAGCAGGGAGTACGCGCCAATTTCCGGCATGGAGCTGACGATGCTGGAAATCTTCAGCGGGGAGACACATGGAGGCCCGGGCACCCAGCAGGAAGCCTGCAAAAGAGCCGCTGCTGATGTCTCCCGGCCCGTTGCACTGCTCGAGCAGTGCAGCTGGCAGGGAGAATCCCCCCCGCAGATATAGATAATCACAGGCCCATTCCATCTCCTAGCACCAAGTAATATATTGGATCGGAGCAGTGTTACACCATAAAATTTTTGAAACTTGACATGTTAATAAAATCAGAATACATTAACTGAATTATTACTTTCTAATTGCATTTTCTTAATATATGCTCTTATAAAAGCTTTTGTTATGGTGTTTATGAATTCAACATTTGTAAAAATAAAGTCTTGAGAATCACAACATTTATTTTGGCATGAAAGGAGTTAACTTAAAACTACTGCAGCATGAGCCTGCCAGCCAAAGGAGAAAAATCAATATGGTAAAACATTTATAGCAATGAGGTATCTCTTGATTATTTCTGACTTACATGGTTACAAAACAGATATAAAGTTTTAACTGAATGAAAGCTAATTGGTCGTTCACATTTTGTAATTAATATTCGAATTAAAATTGATTTAAGACTGTTCAATGAAAAGAAAAACTAATTTAAAGCAAAATGCCTGAGGCAAAAAACCATGCTGACACGAGAGGGGAGTGAGTAGGAGAGAGTTGGAGCAGAAGAAGAAAATAACTTTTTTTTTTCTTTGTGCTCATGGGATATGGTCATCACTGACAAGGTCAGTATTTATTGCCCGTCCCAAATTGTCCTCAAGAAGATGTGGATGAGCCAACATCTTGAACAGCTGCAGTACATGTGGAGAAATCCACCCACAGTGCTGTTAGAGAGAGAGTTCCAGGATTTTGACCCAGTGACAATAAAGGAACAATGATATCTTTCCAAGTCAGAATGGTGTTGATTTTAAGTGGAATTTGCAGGTGATGCTATTCCCACATGCCTGCTGTATATGTCCTCCAAGGTGGCAGAGGTTGGAGGTGGGATTTGGGAGGTGCTGTTGAAGAAGTCTTGGCGAGTTGTTGCAGTGTGCTGTATTGGTGGTATACACTAGCCACAGTGCACGGGTGATGGAGGAAATGAATGTTGAATGTTTAAGGTGATGGATAGGATGCCAATCAAGTGGTCTGCTTTGTCTTGGTGGTGTTGAGCTTTGAGTGTTGTTGGAACTACACTCAGTGGCAAGTGGAAAACATTTCATTACACTCCTGGTTTGATTAGTAAGTTTGCGGACGACACAAAAGTTGGGTGGATTTGCGGATAGCGATGAGGACCATCAGAGGAAAGAGCAGGATATAGATCGGTTGGAGACTTGGACGGAGAGATGGCAGATGGAGTTTAATCCGGACAAATGTGAGGTAATGCATTTTGGAAGGTCGAATACAAATAGGAAATATACAGTAAATGGCAGAACCCTTAAGAGTATTGATATGCAAAGGGATCTGGGTGTATACAAACACAGGTCATTGAAAGTGGCAATGCAGGTGGAGAAGGTAGTCAAGAAGGCATAGCATGCTTGCCTTCATCGGCCAGGGCATTGAGTTTAAAAATTGGCAAGTCATGTTGCAGCTTTATAGAACCTTGGAATATAGTGTTCAATTCTGGTCGCCACATTACCAGAAGGATGGGGAGGCTTTGGAGAGGGTACAGAAAAGATTTATCAGGATGTTGCCTGGTATGGAGAGCATTAGCTACGAGGAGAGATTGGAGAAACTTGGTTTGTTCTCACTGGAACAACGGAGGTTGAGGGGCGACCTGATAGAAGTCTACAAGATTATGATAGTCAGAAGCTTTTTTAAGAATAAGAACATAAGAAATAGGAGCAGGAGTAGGCCAGCTAGCCCCTCGAGCCTGCCCCGCCCTTCAATAAGATCATGGCTGATCTGAAGTGGATCAGTTCCACTTACCCGCCTGATCCCTATAACCCCTAATTCCCTTACCGATCAGGAATCCATCTATCCGTGATTTAAACATATTCAGCGAGGTAGCCTCCACCACTTCAGTGGGCAGAGAATTCCAGAGATTCACCACCCTCTGAGAGAAGAAGTTCCTCCTCAACTCTGTCCTAAACTGACCCCCCTTTATTTTGAGGCTGTGCCCTCTAGTTCTAGTTTCCTTTCTAAGTGGAAAGAATCTCTCCATCTCTACCCTATCCAGCCCCTTCATTATCTTATAGGTCTCTATACGAACCCCCCTCAGCCTTCTAAATTCCAACGAATACAAACCCAATCTGCTCAGTCTCTCCTCATAGACAACACCCCTCATCTCTGGTATCAACCTGGTGAACCTTTTTCCCAGGGTGGAAGAGTCTTTTTCAGAGTGGAGGTCGGTCACCAGTGGGGTACCCCAGGGATCTGTTCTGGGACCCTTGCTCTTTGTGATTTTTATAAATGACCTGGATGAGGAAGTGGAAGGATGGGTGGGCAAGTTTGCTGATGACACAAAGGTTAGAGGTGTTGTGGATAGTGTAGAGGGATGTCAGCAGTTGCAACGAGACATAGATAAGATGCAAGACTGGGCAGAGAAGTGGCAGATGGACTTCAACCCAGATAAGTGTGTGGTGGTTCATTTTGGCAGGTCAAATAGGATGGAAGAATATAATATTAAGGGTAAGACGCTTGGCAGTGTGGAAGAACAGAGGGATCTTGGGGTCCGGGTGCATAGGACGCTCAAAGCGGCGTTGCAGGTAGGGGCTGTGGTTAAGAAGGCGTATGGAATACTGGCCTTCATCAATAGAGGAATTGAGTTTAGAAATCGGGAGATAATGCTGCAGCTGTATAGGACCCTGGTCAGACCCCACCTGGAGTACTGTGCCCAGTTCTGGTCGCCTCATTACAGAAAGAATGTGGAAGCCATAGAACCGGTGCAGAGGAGATTTACGAGGATGTTGCCGGGATTAAGTGGTATGCCTTATGAGGATAGGTTGAGAGAGCTAGGTCTATTCTCCTTGGAGAGGCAAAGGATGAGAGGTGACCTGATCGAGGTGTATAAGATGTTGAGAGGTATTGATAGAGTGGATTCTCAGAGGCTTTTACCCAGTGCTGAAATGGTTGTCACGAGAGGCCACAGGTTTAGGGTGCTGGGGAGTAGGTATAGAGGAGATGTTAGGGGTAAGTTTTTCACTCAGAGGGTGGTGGGTGCGTGGAATCGGCTGCCAGTAGTGGTGGTGGAAGCGGATTCGATTGAGTCTTTTAAGAGACTTTTGGATAGGTTCATGGAGGTTAGTAAGATAGAGGGTTATAGATGAGCCAAGAAGGTAAGGAAATTGTTCGGCGCAACTTGTGGGCTGAAGGGCCTGTTTGTGCTGTAGCTTTTCTATGTTCTATATTCTATTACTAGGGGGCACAGATTTAAGGTGTGAGGGGCAAGATTTAAAGGAGATGTACGAGGCAGATTTTTTACACAGAGGGTGGTGGGTGCTTGGAACCCAGGGGGAGGTAGTGGAAGCAGATACGGTAGTGACTTTTAAGGAGCACATTGACAAATACATGAATAGGATGGGAATAGAGGGATATGGTCCCTGGAAGAGTAGGGGGTTTTAGTCAAGTCGGGCAGCATGGTCAGTGCAGGCTTGGAGGGCCGAAGGGCCTGTTCCTGTGGTGTAATTTACTTTGTTCCTTGTTCCTGACTTGCACCTTGTAGACAGTGGAAGGACTTGGGAAGTCGGGTGGTGAGTTATTTACCACAGCCACTGACCTGCTTTTGTAGTGACAATATTTATGTGTTGGTGGTTGGTGAGCCTCACCCCTCTGCAACCAAGGATGCTGGTGGTGAGATAACTTGACAATGACTATCAAAGGGAGGTAGTTCGACTCCCTTTGGTTAGAGATGGTCATTGCCTGGCACGTGCGGTATTTACCACGTCTCAGTCATAGCCTGGGCAGTATGGTGGTCCAGTGGTTAGCACTGCTTCCTCACAGCACAAGGGATCTGGGTTCAATTCCTGGCTTGGGTCACTGTCTGTGCGGAGTCTGCACATTATCCCTGTGTTTGCGTGGGTTTCCTCCAGTTGCTCCAGTTTCCTCCCACAGTCCAAAAGATGTGCTGGTTAGGTGCATTGGCCATGCTAAATTCTTCCTCAGGTGTACCCGAACAGATGCCAGAGTGTGGCAACAAGGAGATGTTCACAGTAACTTCATTGCAGTGTTAATAGAAACCTACTTGTGACACTAATAAATAAATTTTAAACTTTAAATTTTAGCCTGTATGTTGTCCAGGTGCTGCTGCATGCAAGCATAGGCAGATTCATTCTCTGACCAGTTGTTAGCAGAACTGAATATCAGGAACTCTTCAGCAAACATTTTGACCTTATGATGGATGTAGGGTCATCAATAAAGCAGCTGAAGATGGTTGGGCATAAGACATTGCATGCAGCAAAGTCCTGGGAAGTTGATTGACCTCCAGCAACTACCATCATCTTCCTTTTTGCTGAGGTTTATTTGCCTTTGAAGGTGAAGATGACCATGTTCATCATTTGGGGTGTTTTGTAGGGTTCCAGTGGGTAGTCTGATCATAACCCTAAACCTAATGCAGGTGACTTTTCAGAGGAGTGTCAACCTCTGTCATGTTCATTTTTATAGTAAGGTCGATTTGCTCAGTGTGACTCCACCAATTTACATCAACCTCAGTTTTCAAGGTCCCTTTGGTACTCCACACCATTAAATACTGCCTTGCTGTCAATTTGTCAATATCTCACAACTGGAATTCTGCTGCTTTTGCCTATGTTTGAACCAATTTTGTAATGAGATCTGGAGTCAAGTGGCACTTGTGGATTTCAAACAGGACACTGATGAGCAAGTTACAGGCTGTTTGATATTAATACTGATGTCCCTTTCCTTTGCTGCCAATTAAGAGTAGACTGATGGTACTGTAATTGGCAGGATTGGATTTGTCCTACTTCACATGAATACGACAGAACCTCGGCAGTTTGCCACATAGTTTGGTAGATGCCTGTGTTGTAATTATACTGGAAAAGCTTAGCTGGAGGTATGGCCAGTTCCACAACACACACCTTAAGCATTTTGCAAGGATACTGTTGAGGACCTTAGTCGTTGTATCCGATACACTTCACCATTTCTTGACATCATGTGAAGCAAGTGAAATTGACTGAGGATCAGCTTCTGTGATGGTAAGGACTGCAGGAGCAGGCAGAGATGAATCAGCATTTCTGGTTCAAAATGGTTGCACGCACCTCGGTCTCGTCTCTTCAGGTCAGGTGCTCACTGAGAATAAGCATATTAATGAAGTCTCCTCCTACTGAGGGTTGCTAAATTGTCCACAACTATCCATGACTGGATGTGGAAGATTGCAGAGTTTTGATCTGATCTGCTGATTCTGGAATAATTTTGTTCTGTCCCTCATACGTTATGGAAAAGCTTAGCTGGAGGTATGGCTAGTTCCACAACCATTCAGCATGCATGGTGTTTTGTGTGATAACTTCAGCAGATTGGCATCTAATTTTCAAGTATATCTGGTGCTGCTCTTGGCATGGTTCTTCTGTGCATTTCAATAAACAAGGATTGGTTCTGTGCTGGTAATGGTGAAGTGAGAGATATGTCAAGCCATGATGTTACAGATTGAATACAATTCTGCTGCTGCTGCAGATGGCTGACAGTGCTTCATCAATGTCAGGGTTTGAGCTGCTAAATCTGTTCTGAATTGATCCCATTTAGCAAGATAGCATAAAACAGTATCCTCAGTATGAAGGCAGGATTTCACTAACACAAGGATTATGGCATGATCACTTGAACCAATGCTGTCATGAATTGATGGCTTTTTAAAAGTTTTATTTATTAGCGTCACAAGTAGGTGGACATGAACATGACAATGAAGTTACTGTGAAAATCCCCTAGTCGCCACACTCTGGCGCCTGTTCAGGTAGACGGAGGGAGAATTTAGCATGGCCAATGCACCTAACCAGCATGTCTTTCAGACTCTGGGAGGAAACCGGAGCACCTGGAGGAAACCCATGCGGACACGGGGAGAACGTGCAAATTCCAGATAGACAGTGACCCAAGCCGGGAATCGAACCCAGGTCTTTGACATTGTGAGACAACAGTGCTAACCACTGTGCTGCCCCTGTATTTGTGACAGGGAGAATGGTGAGGATGAGGTGAAGTAGATTCTTCCCTCTTGTTGGTTCTCTCAGCAACTGCTGCCGGCCCAGTTTGGCAGCCATGCCCTTCAGGATTCAACCAGCTTGGTCAACAGCTGAGCCAACAGCTGAGCCACTCTTGGTGATGATCAAAGAGCCTGATCCAATGTACATTCTTTGGCCTTGCTACCCTCAGTTTATTACTATATGGAGAAGTACTAACTAATCAACTGAGGACAGAAGGTGATAATCAGTAGGAGGTTTCCTTTCCAATGTTTGACCTAATGCCATGAGATTTTGTAGGGTGAAACCAATGCTGAGGACCCCGTGAGCCACTCCTGCTCAACTGTATACCACTGCGCTGCCAGCTCTGATGGGTCAGTGCTGCTGGTTGGATAGGACATATCCAGAAACGATGATAGACGTCTTTGGGATGTCAAATGAAAGGCATGATTCTGAGTATGACCAATATAGAAATGTTTTATCTGCCCCAATTTAGCACAAATCTCCATGTGTTATTGAGGACCTTGCAAGGTCGACTGGACAGGGTAAACTTCACCTAGTCTGATCTTAGATTAATGCCTTAATGGTTCAATTGAATAATATGCTCGGCCATTTCCAGACGGCAGTTAGGAGTCCAGGAGACTGCTGTGGATCTGGAGTCAACACAGTAAGAAGTTTAACAACACCAGGTTAAAGTCCAACAGGTTTATTTGGTAGCAAAAGCCACACAAGCTTTCGGAGCTCCAAGCCCCTTCTTCAGGTGAGTGGGAATTCTGTTCACAAACAGAGCATATAAAGACACAAACTCAATTTACATGAATAATGGTTGGAATGCGAATACTTACAACTAATCAAGTCTTTAAGAAACAAAACAACGTGAGTGGAGAGAGCATTAAGACAGGCTAAAAAGATGTGTATTGTCTCCAGACAAGACAGCCAGTGAAACTCTGCAGGTCCACGCAACTGTGGGGGTTACAAATAGTGTGACATGAACCCAATATCCCGGTTGAGGCCTTCCTCGTGTGTGCAGAACTTGGCTATCAGTTTCTGCTCAGCGACTCTGCGCCGCCGTGTGTTGCGAAGGCCGCCTTGGAGAACGCTTACCCGAATATCAGAGGCCGAATGCCCGTGACCGCTGAAGTGCTCCCCAACAGGAAGAGAACAGTCTTGCATGGTGATTGTCGAGCGGTGTTCATTCATCCGTTGTCGCAGCGTCTGCATAGTTTCCCCAATGTACCATGCCTCGGGACATCCTTTCTTGCAGCGTATCAGGTAGACAACGTTGGCCGAGTTGCAAGAGTATGTACCGTGTACCTGGTGGATGGTGTTCTCACGTGAGATGATGGCATCTGTGTCGATGATCCGGCACGTCTTGCAGAGGTTGCTGTGGCAGGATTGTGTGGTGTCATGGTCACTGTTCTCCTGAAGGCTGGGTAGTTTGCTGCGGACAATGGTCTGTTTGAGGTTGTGCGGTTGTTTGAAGGCAAGAAGTGGGGGTGTGGGGATGGCCTTGGCGAGATGTTCGTCTTCATCAATGACATGTTGAAGGCTCCGGAGGAGATGCCGTAGCTTCTCCGCTCCGGGGAAGTACTGGACAACGAAGGGTACTCTGTCCACTGTGTCCCGTGTTTGTCTTCTGAGGAGGTCGGTGCGGTTTTTCACTGTGGCGCGTTGGAACTGTTGATCAATGAGTCGAGCGCCATATCCTGTTCTTATGAGGGCACCTTTCAGCGTTTGGAGGTGTCTGTTGTGATCCTCCTCATCCGAGCAGGTCCTGTGTATACGGAGGGCTTGTCCGTAGGGGATGGCTTCTTTAACGTGTTTAGGGTGGAAGCTGGAGAAGTGGAGCATCGTGAGGTTATCCGTTATGAGGTTATCTGGAGTCACACATGGCCAAAGAGTAAGAATGGCAGATTTCCTTCCTCAAAATATATTAGTGAACTAGATGGGTTTTTGCAACAATCTGGCAGTTCATGGTTGTCATCACTGACATTAGCTTTATAATTCCAGATTTTATTTTGATTAACTGAATTTAAGTTTCCCAGCTGCCATGTTGGGACTTGAACTCATGTCTCCAAGTCATTTGCCAAGCTTCTGAATTATTAGTCCAATAATATGAACATTCAAACATATGAATTGGGAGTAGGAGTCGGCCACTCAGCCCTTCAAATCTGCTCTGCCATTTAATAAGATCATGGCTGATCTTATTTTAATCTCATTTCCATATTCCTGCCTATGCCCGATAACCTTTCAACCCCTTATTAAGAATCTATCGAGATCTGCCTTGAAATATTCCAAGACTCTGCTTCCACCATCTTTTGTGGAGTTTCACAGATCATGACTCTCTTGAGATACAAAAGACAAGGTTCAATTCAGAAGTGACAGAGACATAGGCACGGCCCATCATCCCCTGATTCGCACACGTGCCATTGATTTCCTTTTACCAAAACACATTGCTTCACACTTACTGGATTGCTGGATCAGAATGTGTAAATGGGCAAGCAAGTAAAAGAAATTTGATATGGATAATGCTGCAAGGTAGGAGATAACATTGATCAAGCAAATGCAATATTAATAGTGTGAAAATATTTGCAAATGAATTAAAAGATCTACATCCTAACAGGCGTTATCCATAAAATGTTCAGTCACTGCAGAATCGTAATCTAAAAAACAAATAGAATCTAAAAATATACAGCCAAATCAATTTAATACTAGCTAAACATTGTCATACTAACATTATACAGAGGTCTAAACTGAGAGGAAAAAGGAATTGTGCAAGATAAATTTCAGGGAAAAATTGTAAAAGATAGGTCTGGAACACAATTTGAAGTTAAGGCATCATACAAGAGGGCAGTGTTTCAAATTGGGAAAAGCTGAATTTAGGAAGCTGCATTTAGAACAAAGAACAATACAGCACAGGAACAGGCCCTTCGGCCCTCCAAGCCCGCGCCGCTCCCTGGTCCAAACTAGATCATTCTTTTGTATCCCTCCATTCCCACTCCGTTCATATGGCTGTCTAGATAAGTCTTAAATGTTCCCAGTGTGTCCGCCTCCACCACCTTGCCTGGCAGCGCATTCCAGGCCCCCACCACCCTCTGTGTAAAATATGTCCGTCTGATATCTGTGTTAAACCTCCCCCCCTTCACCTTGAACCTATGACCCCTCGTGAACGTCACCACCGACCTGGTTTGCCAAACCAAATTTGATTTGATTTATTATTGTCACATGTATTAGTATACAGTGAAAGGTACTGTTTCTTGCACACAATACAAAGCATACCGCACATAGAGAAGGAAAGGAGAGGTGCATACAAAGTGATCAACATGTGAAATAGCCTTCTCAGGAAAGTAATAGAAATATTCATTAAACAACTGGATGGATGTTGTGAGGAATGACAACCATAAGTTTGTTCTAGATAGATGTATATATCTTGTAAAAATAGATCGGGTTATCACAAATAATGAAATAAACTTGATTATCACAGCAGTTTAAAACAGCTGGAACAGCAATACTTTAGTTCATGTTACTTTACCACTGTAGCCCACTGACTGTCATGTCACAGTGCCAACAAAATAAAAACCTCAACATATGAAATAAAAGTGATACTACAACATTTCTAGGTATTTGTTATGCAGATTAACACAGGTTGGAGTGTGTTAAACAGCATACTATTCTGCAAGTTGAGGAAATATCAATAAGCTGCTTGAGCATTGCTCTTGCATCATTTCCTTCAATAAGATGTCAAACTGAGGTTTTGTCTGTTCCACTGGGTTATGACAGCATTTGTCAGTAAAGAGCAGTCAGTTCTTCTACTCCTTTGTGTAGCAATCTATCAATTAATAGCACCAAAAATAGACTGGATAGTTCTTCATCTCAGCTGCCAAGGCAGTTGCTGGCACAGAAACATTGCCTTGTTTGCCCTCATGGCAATCAAACATTGCCATGTTTGCCCACATGGCAATCACCATATTACAAACATTATTCTCTCTGCAAACCTGTTTGCAATTTTGAAGTCAAAGAACAATAGCCTAAATTTTGCAGTCAACACGAATAAACAGCACCAGCTGTTCATTAGACTGAGTCTTGCCCACAGGCTATGGGCTTTTGCACTAGAACTTAGAAATTCAAACAGCATGAAGTCCTCTAAAGGGGATCTGGGACCCAGAAACATGGTAAACAACTGTATATTTCCACCAACCAGATGAAAGAATCACACAAGAGTCTGAACAAAGAAATGAAAGTTAAGAGTAGTTAATTCAATGCCAAGTCATACAGAAAATGAAATAAAGAAAAAAATGGAATGGTGGAATTAAGGTAGAATGATAACAGAGATGGAAAAGCAGACAATTTTTTTAAAATCTCCAACAATAATTAAAATCTTCCTCCTTGTAAAAGTTAATTTTCAGTAGTAATAAGTGTTCAACTAGCATAAAGTCTCTGAGAACTTCTATCCTTGTCATCAAAACTAATCGCTACCTACCAACATCTAGAGACCTGCCAATTCTTAACTAAATATTGACCTATGATTTCTTCCAACTCCTTCTAGGTCTCTATGAGTGAAGTTGGTGTGTCTGTGGAACAATACCAGGCAGTGGCTGCGCCATCATTGAAATGGTCTTAAATCTATTGTGAGGAATTTGGTAACAGAAAATCACATAATCAGACCGAGTCGATAAGATTTATGAAGGGAAATTATGTTTGACTAATCTGAGAGATTTTTGGGGGGGCTGTAACCAGCAATTTAGATTGGGGAGAACATCTATATAGATGCAGTGACTCTCTCTTTGTCCTATCATCTCAGTCATGAATAAACATGGTGAATAGTTTAAGTTCCAACACAGATCCTGTAGTTACATCCTGCTAATTAGAATAGCTGAAAATTATCCTAACTCTGTTAGCTGTGGTCAATGAATCTCTGGATCACATCAATAATTTGTTGTCAATTCCACGAACTTCAATGTCAACAGTCTCTTTTGAGTGACTTCATCAAATGTCTTCTGGAAATCTCAAGTCAATTCCCTGTCCACCACTCCAGTCACTTCTTCAAAAAAAATCAATCAGGCATGATCTTTTTGGCAAAAATATCCATGATGACTTTCTCTATTCAGCTGAAAAGGTGTTCAGCCACTCTATCCTTATACACTGCAGTTATTTGCCAACAGTAGATGTTAAGACTAACTGATGGATAATTCCTTGGTGTGGCCTCACTCACATTTCTTAAATAATGGAACAATATACCCAATTTTGCAATTAACGGAATGGTTCCCAAATCAAGAGAACTTGGAAGATTTTAGTTAGAGCTCCAGCCAGGTTCTCTCTTGCTTCCTTTAAAAATCTTGCATGGAAACCAACAGGTTCTAAAGATGTGTCACCTTTCACTGCCATTATTTTCTTCATTCCTGTTGCTTTGCTCACACTCATTTTGGGGAATCCCTTTCCTTGGGATGTCCTATATGCTGACCTCTTACTCAGCTGTAAATACTGATGGAAAATAAATTATTCAACACGTCCATTATTTTCACCGATGATATCACTTTCAGCAGCTTTCAAGATACACATATTTCTCCTCTTTTAGCTAACATAATGCAAAATAAAGATTTTGCCTGGTACAAGAATCACAAGGAGCTGCTGAAGGCAAATGGAATGATGTTGTTTATTGCAAAGGAAATGGAATCTAAAAGTAGGGAAGTTTTGCAAACAACTGTATAGGCCATTGATGTACAGTTTTGGTCTCCTTACTTAAGAAACAATATAATACCATCAGAAGCAGTTCAGAGAAAGTTCATTCAATTCCTGGGATGAAGGGTTTCTCTTATGAGGAAAATTTGTTGGGTTGGGTCTGTATCCAGTCGAGTTCAGAAGAATGAGAGGTGGTCCTTTTGAAACTTAGAAGACCCTGAGGGTAATTGATGGGTTGGATGTTGAAATAATGTTTCTCCTGTTTCCTTTGGGGGAGAGACTATAGCTTAAAAATAAGGGGTCTCCAATTTAAGACAGAGTTGAGATTTTTATTCTCTCAAAGGATTATTGGTCTGTGGGGAAGACAGGAAAGTAGAGGCCATAATCCAATTAGTTTGATCTTATCAAATAATGTAGCAGGCTTGAGTGGCCAAATGGCATATCCCTGCTCCTAATGCATATGTTCATATGTACGTATAACTATAAAAAAAAGTTTTGATTTAGCTATTCTTGCATTTTTTTTTAAACTTACTCCCTTTTACTAGCTCCTACTTTTTTGTCACTCTTTGGTGTTCTTTACATTTTCTATTCACAAGGATCTGTGCTTGCTTTGTATTTTTCTTTGCTTTTTCTTTTAATATTATGCTGTGTCTCAATGCCAATCATCCATGGCTGATCTTTTTGGCAAGTAGATGTCTTACCCCGCAGGAATAAAAACAGATTGTCCATCACATTGCATTCTTTTTTGAACACTCCTCTCCAGTGATAATCTGTTGTTTAACCTATTAACAAATCTATAGCTTCTGTGTTATCACATTGAAGCCAGTCTTACATGTACACAGAAGCTCAGTATTTGTTTTGTTTCCCCCGTTCCAATCGATCATATTATTACCGCTATGAGATGAATTATTGCAAATCATTAAGATATTAATTGAAATAGCCTGATTTATCAAATCTCACATGACCCTTTGATGGACCGAATGCACATTATTACAGAAAACTATCCCATATACATCAAAGAAATGTATTTTGTAAGTTTCTGAAACATGCTGGTCTGCCTGTCTCAATCTAAATGAAAGCAAAAATCCGCTGTTATCTTATTGTTACATACTTGTCTAATCTCCACATTTATACAATCTACCATTTCACAGCAGCCAGCAGGGGACCAATACACAACTTCCACTACAGTCTGAAATCGTTCCGAGTTCTTAATTCTTCCCATATTCTGCTTCCACACAGTAGAAAATCTGGGTGAGTGAAGAAAAAGGAGCTGTTCTGATATTTTAAAAAGTGGTCTGAGAGAGGGAGCAGGTAACAGTGATCCATAAGTGTTAAGGTCTAGAGGCATTAAGTAAAATCAATAGTTAAAAGAAAGTACTTACTCTATTCTAAGAGAAGGAATAGAGATTTTATTAGATCATGAGTGGATGGCTGAGATCTGCTGTTTATAATTCCTGTATCATGAGAGAACTTTGGACACTTCTCGTGCCTTGGTGAAGGAAGTGCCTCCAACTGCTTCACCCCAAGCACAGGATTTCCAAACTTAATGTTCAGCTGCAATGACTGCAAAACGTCAGGGAGACTGGATAGTACAATCCAGGAGATGGCCATTCCACAAGCAGTTAGCTGGTAATTAATTTCTCCTGGCTCTATCTGAGTTTGTAGAACTGCTATGTGTTTTCTACTACTACTTAAAGTTGGTGAAGTTTGGCGGAGTGTTGCACATGGAAAAGATCTTGGTTCTGACTTCAAGGGTCCTGCTCACAACACTTGCACCTAGTCATGGTTGCTGTAATTACACCACCCTTGACCTGCAGATGACTGGGAGATTAAACAGAGATAACACTGAGGAGAACAGGTTACTCACAGTGAGAGGGGTGGAGGGTACAGAGAAGGCAAGAGATCCTTCCCACTCTGTATTCAGGAGTTATTTTTCTTCCCTCTACCCACCAAGTATGTGTATATGCAATGTCTTTATTTTATGAAGTGGTGGCTTACTGAAGTCCAACACCTTTGCAGACAGATCTGCAGCCTCAGAACAAAGACAGTGCTGCTGCCAGTGGTTATAAAGGTGACCATAGCAAGGAACATCTACACATCTGGATCCTTCTGAATTGAAGAAGGAGGCATATCTAACACCACCCAGTTTTCCATCCACCGCTGTACTAGAGAAGTGACTCAGGCCCTAATGTCAGGAGAGCTGAGTACAGAGCATTCTTTCTTGCCAGAGAAAAGCAGAACGAACACATATGTGCCGTCACCTGCACAGCAAGAACCCCATCAGTGCAGAAAGTCATCAACTGCACATGTTTTTGTGTGTCTCATATAAATTCAGAGATGTGTTGCAAATGAAAAGGGTTCCACTTCCTGCATGTACAGTTGGTATGTAATCAGCTCTTAGCTCGACACAATGTCCAGTTACAAATTGGTGTCAGACTCCTCTTTGCCCTTTGACAATAATCACAGGCTTTCTGGGAAGCCCATCAATGTAGCAAGCATTTTACTGTGCATGTCAAAAACCTTGCTTTTTACGCCACAAATGAAAAACCTCATGAATCGTCCACAACAGAACTTGTGTACCACCTGTCCTCCAGAAAGATAGCACCTGCACCACCTGTCCCCCACCCCCCGCATTCATGCCCTCCACGTGCAAATCTCACCTCGGTGCTACTCCGTAAAGCACATATAAAACCAGTATTTGAGTTATTGGTTATGGGTGCGAGGTCAAATGATGGCATTCCATCATTATCAATCTCTTGTTCTTCTTGTAGTTCACACTTCCTCTGGAATTGATCTTAACCATTTTTGCAAAAACATTATAAATGCACATGAGAAAGAAAGATTCAGAAGGACAAGTTCAGTGCAGATATTTCAAACATAGTCAGTGGTGTCAACTAAACTAATTTATACATATTTTCCAATAAATATTAATTATCATTTTTGCAGTGTGACCTTTGGCATACTAAAATTCATATCTTTCACATATTGCTGACCTAGTTTTGGCACTGTAATAGATCTTTAGCAAGTTTATAGATCTATATTATGATTTGTTTCAATGCAATAGGTGCTCAATTAGCCATATCCCATTTGTTTTTTGGCATAATATAAGCTGCTCTTATTTACTGCTGTAAATAAATACTCCAGTACGGTTGTGTCGTGGATTTCAGAACAAGACAAACTGTCAAAATTGATAACTCTTTTCTGCATTAAAGGCACCTTGTAAAATGGGTCCAATAATTGGAAAGGGACTGGCTGCTAATTTGCCTGCACTGCTGTTTCCCTCACCTTCATTCACAGGTGTTCCATTTCCTGGCCATACATACATTACTGTTTGTGTCTTCACTCAGTTCCCCAGCTACCAATGAGATTTATTAATGTTCAAAATTCAGTATTTCACCCAGGTTATAAAATCTGTATCTGCTGTTGTGTATATCTAGTTCATAATTCATGTGTTTTAAAATATAACCACTTCCCACCGTTGCTGACCTGTGCCTCAATCGGAGGCCTCAGGTCAGTGTAGCACCAGCAACACCCACTGCATCCCCAGTGGTGCTACTGAGTACTGAAGAGCTGCCAACCCTTCATTAGCTCTCAGTGAACAGGACCTCCACACCCGGGATTTTTAATTGTGGGGAAAAACTTGCCATTAGGATAAATGCCACCGTGGCACAATATGCAGTGGGCCTTCCTGAAAAGAGGTGACCCCTCACTGCTGTTCTCGTATCAAACTATCAGATCCCCAATTCTCTTACCTCCAGGCTCCCCGAAACAAAGGTCCGAATAGACTGAGATACAAACATTATTCTCAGACCCCCTCAGGCTCATACTTTTCATTCTCACTGACTCTCATACTGTTCCCCTCAAACTCACTTTTTCTCACTGACTGCCACCGCTTTTGCCTTTTGGCCTCTCCATTGTTTCGGTTCACTCGCTCCACTGTTCTTGACTGCCAGCACAATTACCTAATGGCCTTTCTTATTTATAAGGTTCAGCACCATAGGTTATTCACTTGAGTATGAGACACCGTAACCGGTTAGGAGACAGAGTACAGCTAAATGTTTTGTTTTCTCTGATTGGCAGATTCACTCCAAAATCTATACTGGAACTTTTCATCTTGTATATCACTGACTTAGATGAAGGAATAGAGAGATGCATGTACAAACTTTGTAAATGATACCAAGTTAGGAGGTGAACACAATATATTTATTTATTAGTGTCACAAGTAGGCATGGCCAATGCACCTGACCAGCACATCTTTCAGACTATGGGAGGAAACCAGAGCACCCGGAGGAAACCCATGCATACACAGGGAGAACGTGCAGACTCCACTCACTGACCCTGGCACTGTGAAGCAGCAGTAGTACCACTGTGCCAACGGATATTTGTGAATGGGAACAGGAAATTATAAAAATGACATAGACAAACCAAATGTTTGAGCAAAACAACATCACATGGAGTTTAATGTGGGGACAGGTGATATCATCCATTTTGATCCAGTTTGAACTGAGGAGTTGTGGAGGAGCAAAGGAATTCACGTACCCATATACACAAAATATTCAGTGCTCAGGTCCAAAAGATAACTGAGAAGGGGGTTGAAATTCAAAAGTGAGGAAGTGATGCTTCAACAGCGTGGAAGCTTGCCCAGATCCCATATGGAGTGTGGTATTCAGTTTCAGACTCCAAAAACCAAGAAAAGCACACTAACCTTGGAAAGGGAACAATGTAGATTTAGGACAAGTTGCATAAACTTGGCTTGCATTCCCAAGTTTAGAAGATTATGGCTTTATTTATTGAAGGTGTTTAATGTAATAACATTTGATAATTTCTCTCTTTATCTGCCCTGGAAAGAAATTCAGAGAAAGAGAGCACAATCTTAAACTGAAAGCTCAGCTATTTAGCAGTGAAATCAGGAAATAATGGAAATCTGGAATTTGTTCCCCCAAAAGTTATAGGATATAGGATTAAATTATATTTTCAATTTATAATATTGGATACCTAAACATCAAATTCTGATTAGATTTGTAAAACTTGGTTTTGTAAAACAGTGAAAAATCTTAGGAAATTGCATACTAACTAATGATTGTAAGTTTAAAGGTGCAGCATTTGCAACTTTTTGATGCCCAGAATGGCAGGGAACTTGGGAACAGGAGGAGTTGAAGCCTAAATTTATCCTATGAATAATGTTTTGAATCTTAGTTGGGAACCTAATTTCAATTGTCATTGCAGGAACAGTTAAAATTCAAGTTTCCTTTCTTCCAAAAATTACAAATTGACATTTAATTCCTCCAGCTAATCAAGAATCAAAGCCATCATAATTCACAACCATTATAAACCCTGTAGCCTGGCCACTGACCTAGCCCCATCCCTGGTGATTATCACAAGTTAAACTAGGATATTCATATGTTAAGTGCCCTGCTTGAACCTCAGCTGAACTTCTGACATAATATAACCTCCATCATAGACAGTGCCTACTTCAATGTCCTTTACAACATAAACTTCTGCAGTTCTGTCAATCTATTTTTTCCTGAAATCATCATACATGTCATCTCTTCACTCAGTTAATTAACTGTGATGGGCTGACCTGCTATCTTCCATTCTCTATAAAATTCTGCTCATACAAAACTCTACTACCTGCACACAACACCTAGTCCCAAATGCTCAAAATTCAGTCCTCATTAACCTACATTGGTTCATAGTTTCTCCTATATCGCAAAATTAAAATTGGCATCTGTTATTAAATTCCTCCATGTCTCCATCGTTCATGATCTCTGTAACCTTTTCTTGCCTTACAATGTTCCCTTGATCTCTCTCGTTCCTCTGATTCCAGTCTCCTGCATATCATCTCCCTTTCTCCCAGTTTTGCAGCTATGGATTCAGTTGACTAGATTCCAATCTAAGGAACTTTCCCTCTTTATACCAGCTTGCAACTCCTGCGCTCTCTCTTTATTTAAGGTCCTTATTAAAATTTGCTTTTTTGACCAACATTTGGACAAAACTTCAAATCTCTCTTTTGGTTTGGTGTCGATTTTTTCTTCATTCCTCTATGAAATGCCTCTTTTCTACATTAAATGCAAAATGTTGTTAAAAATATTTAATCTTTGTTCATTCTGCTGTAAACCTAATAATTGAAGAGAACAATAAATCCTGCTGAAAAATTGCTGGCTGGAGTTTGAAATACACACCAAGATCAATGCAAAATATTTAAATCCACGGCAGCTCTAGAAGGGAAAATTAAATGAGCAAAAGTGATTGGGAAACCCTATAATGAATAACAACAATTTGTATTTATATTGCGCATGAACATCTCAAGGTTCTACACAGGACCGTTACCAGGCAACATTTGAGCCACATAAGACGACATGAACTTGGTCACAAAAGTACATGTTAAACAGCATTTTAATCATACAACAGTTACAGCACAGGAGGAGACCTTTCATCTTTCACCTTTCATCTCAGCAAGAGCAATTTAGCTGGTGCAACTCCCAAGCCCTTCTTCTGTAGCACTGCAAATATTTCCCTTTTTGAATCATAAAATTCATACAGTGCAGAAAGAGGCCATTCGGTCCATCGATTCTGCACAGATTCTCTGATAGAGTATGTTACACAGGCCCACTCCCCCATTCTATCACTGTAACTCCTCACATTTACCATGGCTAATCCATTTAACATACACATCTTGGGACAGACACTAAGGGGCAAGGTAAATCCCAACGTTAGGCCTTCCGAGTTGAGTTGATCATTTAATTGGACTGAGGGTCTTTTAGAAATAAAGGGTTTTTGTAAAACTGCCACGTTCGGCCTGGATCACATTCTTCCACCCCCTCACATTTTATACCTGCACCACTTTCTCCCTCTGTTCGTCCCCATCAACAGCAGTGAACACTCGTAAGAAATATCAAATGTATGCTAAAAATCTACAGCTCTACTTGCTGATGTCACCTGCAATGATGTCACCAGAGCAGCACAGTGGTTAGCATTGCTGCCTCACAGCGCCAGGGACCCCAGGTTTGATTCTAGCTTTGGGTGACTGGCTGTGTGGAGTTTGCATGTTCTCTCCGTGTCTGAGTGGGTTTCCTCTGGGTGGTTTGGTTTCCTCCCACAATCCAAAGGTGTGTAGGTTTGGTGGATTGACCATGCTAAAGTGCCCCTTAGTGTCCAAAATGTGTAGGTTTGGGGGATTATGGGGGGTAAATGCATGGAGATAAGTGAATTGGGTGGGCGGTGGCCCTGTGTAGGATGCTTTGTTGGAGAGTCTATACAGGCTCTCCAACAAAGCTCAATGGCCTCCTTCTGCACTGTAGGGATTCTATGATTCATCTGCTTTTATTGAAAGAAGTGTGGCTCACGAAACCAATCTTCCAACTCCAATTGTGCCAAATGGTCAATTTTATGGATTTGTCAAACAGTCTCAGAGAAAAAGCTTCAACACCCCATAGGGGCTTACATCGCCCATTCATAGGGTCCATGACTTGAAACAACAACTGTGTTTCTCTCCTGACAGATGCTGGCAGACCTGCTGAATTCTCTAGCTTCTTCTGTTCTTGAGTCTAATCTAAATGTTGGAGTAAAATTTGGAGGCAGTAATCCAGGACAAAATTAATCAAAAGTATGAACAAATGAAAGGCAAATCATGTTTCATTAATTTGATCAAGTTCTTTAATGATGTAATGGAGACGGTAGATCAGGATAGCTTGGTTCCTCCTGTATATTTACAGACTTTCAAAAGGTGTTTAATAAAATATCACAAAGTTGACTTGTTAGCAAAATTGAAGCCTATGGGATTAAAGGATGGGATGGCTGCTATCGAACCATTCTTAAACTAGACTTTTCTTCTGTTTCTGTACTTCACCCATCACCATTCCCTTTGGTTTTATAGCATGAAACTTTTTTGAGCATTAATCTCTCCCACCCTCCTCCCTATAACACATTCTTTTATATTTCTTCTCCCCACCTCCTGGCATCGACACCCATGTCAGACTCCTATTTATTGACTACAGCTCAGCCTTCAACATCATTATTCCGATGAAGCTCATCTCCAAACTCCATGACCTGTGGCTCGGTTCCTCCCTCTGCAACTGAATACTAGACTTCCTAACCCACAGACCGCAATCAGTAAGGATAGGCAACAATACCTCCACCGCGATTATTCTCGACACCGGTGCCCCACAAGGCTGTGTTCTCAGCCCCCTACTATACTCGCTATACACCTGTGACTGTGTGGCCAAATTCCCCTCCAACTCGATTTTCAAGTTAGTTGATGACACCACCATAATAGGTCTTATCTCAAACAATGATGAGGCACAGTACAGGAATGAGATAGAGAATCTGGTGAACTGGTGCGACGACAATAATCTCTCCCTCAATATCAACAAAACAAAGGAGATAGTCATCGGCTTCAGGACGCATAGTGGAGAACATGCCCCTGTCTACATCAATGGGGACAAAGTAGAAATGGTCGAGAGCCTCATGTTTTTAGGTGTCCAGATCACCAACAACCTGTCCTAGTCGCCCCACGCCGACATTTTAGTTAAGAAAGCCCACCAACATCTCTACTTTCTCAGAAGACCAAGGAAATTTGACATGTCGACAACGACTCTCACCAACTTTTACAGATGTACCATAGAAAGCATTCTTTCTGGTTGTATCATCGCGTGGTATGGCTCCTGCTCTGACCAAGACCACAACAAACTACAAAGAGTCGTGAACGAAGCCTAGACCATCACGTAAACCAGCCTCCCATCCATTGATTCTGTCTACACTTCCCACTGCTTTGGCAAAGCAGCCAGCATAATTAAAGACCCCACGCACCCCAGACATACTCTCTTCCACCTTCTTCCGTCAGGAAAAAGATACAAAAGTCTGAGGTGACATACCAACCGACTGAAGAACAGCTTCTTTTCTGCTGCCATCAGACTTTTGAATAGACCGATCTCACACTAAGTTGATCTTTCTCTACTCCCTAGTTATGGCTGTAACACTACACTTTGCACTCTCTCCATTCCTTCTCTATGAACGGTATGCTTTTTCTGCATAGCATGCAAGAAACAATACTTTTCACTGTATCCGAATACATGTGACAATAAATCAAATCATTTCTACAATTCCAGCTTTAACTTAATCTGTATCTAATATTTCTGCATGCAATAGTATGTGTGAGGTATATGATTGAAAGATTGTGTCTTAAACATCCAGGGCATGTGTGTGATAATAAATAACCTTCTTTACTTTTAAAATCACCAAAAAGCCTGCTTTTGGAATTTACTTTAAATTAGAAAATAATCTCTCGAGGGCAAGGAAATACTTAAACCGTACATATAAATATCCTGATTAGGAACCACACAAAATTTGTCCAAAACAGAATTCACCATTATTTTCATCGGATCAGATAGATTTTGGAAGGTTTCTGAAAGCCCACCTTTTCTTTCCATCGTGTCTGAAGCTTTTCTTTTCAACTGAATGATTGTGTGTTTGGGTGTTAGAAGTGTACTTTTGCACGTCCATTTTCAAAGGCTTCCCATTGCTATTACACTGAGGACTGTACATAGTGGATACTAGGTAAGTGGTTATGGAAGATACTTGGGGGAAATGGGGGACCCGATGGGGAGGGGGGGAGGGGGGAGGATGGGTTCGATGAGGGACACGAGGGGGTGAGGATTAGGCAGCTTGAGAACAATATTGGACAGCTGTGTCTTCTCATCAGCATGCCTCAGCACCTGCATTCCTCTAATACATCCTCAGGAGTTGGAAAATCTGAACTTTGCCAACCCATGTCTCCAGGAAACAAAAATATGGCAAGCATGGGCAGAGATAACAAGTGCAGACAAGGATAGCCAACCCCAGTGGGATAACAAAAGAAGATTTTGTGACCGTGAGTTCTGAGGCAACAATGACTGCCGTGGAGCTTGGAATAATTGCTGCCAGCTCCAAGGCCCCTTTAAATATGTGCTTTTTTTTGGTGGTGGGTAGGCCTAATGAACTGCTTTATGAAGCCCTATTGCTGCTGCAAAAAAACCCAGTAAAAAGGTAATTAGTTATTTTCTGTAGAAACCCTCTTACTTCAAAAATCAGAATAATCTGGTATGAATAATCAGGATCATATTACATAATCATGATTTCTATTACATTAACAAACTCTTGCATCAATGGTGAAGTTTCTAATACTCCAATGCTCAGAGTCCCATTACATTAATAATCTTGTTCCTATTACATCCATAATCAGAGTCTTATTACTTTGAGAATCGTAATACTACATAATAATCAGCACCTTATTACATTAATAATCAGGACTTGATTACATTAATCAGGATCTAATTACATGGTTCCCATGAAGTAACAATCAGCCGTCTATCACTTCAATAATCAGGAATTTTGTTGCATAAATAATCTGGATGCTAATACAGGAATAATCTGAATTATTTCAATTAATAATCAGAGTCCTACTGTATCAATAATCAGGATTATATTACATTGAAGTAATTTGCCAATTGTGTCAACAATCATGATCTCTTCAGATTAATAAGAGTCCAAATACATTAATAATCCATATACTTTGTAATTAATCAATGACCTATTGCATCAATAATGTGGATCCCATTACATTAGTCAGAGTCCTATGACATTAACAACCAGAATCCTAGTACATTAATAATGAGGCTCCTATTACATTCATACTAAAAGCCGATTGCTCTATAATTCAGGATACTATTACATGTCTTTTCATCAACTCCCCTCACACTCAAATCCTATTCACCACCCACCCCCCCCAACTGCTCTCCACACCACCAGTCAAGAACTAAAGCTCCACCTCCCTCCTGCTCAACAACTCGTGTATCCACCAAATCTTCACTGGGGTCATATGAAGTCTGAGGCATTAAAAGGGGGTCATACAGAGAAAAGCTTTGGGAAGCATTGGGCTCAGATTTCCAAAGTCAGTAAATGGCTCAACTCGTATTTTGAGCCCAACGTGAACATCCAATCCAATGTAACTTGAATTTTGAAGGGGTAAGATATGGGGTGTACATACATAACTTTCTGACTGTGACAGGACAAATTCAGAAGGCTGTTAGGATCATTGGTTATATAAATAAACACATGGGCCGGACTTTACCGTCCCACCCACCACGGGAATCAGAGTGGGCTAGGGGCGGACAATGAGAAGGTCCTTTGACCTCGGGCGGGATTTTACATTTTCGGGACGAGCAAGGCCATAAAGTCCCGCCCATGGTGTACACTGAGCATTTATACTGGGCTATAAAAGGCACACAAAAGGCAAAATAATTAATATTGTATGCAATGAAATACCCATATACTTCTCTTGTGAAGTTGTACAAACTAAGTAATGGCATGATGGGAAAATTGGTCAACTATTTGGTACAATATAAGAATGGCTGACCAAGCTATTTCAAAATGCCTGACCCCTGTAAGACCTGATAAGGCTGACTCCGCATAACTTAAGACATGACTAAGACCAGAGAAGGCCAAGCTATTTCAAAATGCCTGACCTCTGTAAGGTCTGATAAGATTGACTCCTCATAACCTAGGGCTGTATGAGTAAGACAAGATAAGGTCAGGGATGAAGGAGTCACTGACCCTTTTCTGTTACATCAAAGGACAAGATAAGGGTATGAATGATGAGACAAAGAGTTCTAGGAGGTCAGCAGGTTGTGCCATGATTAATGATATTGCTTATGATTCTATTACTGATCGAATTCCTGAATAAGCTCTGGTCACGCAAACTGATAATGATTATGTATAAATACTGAATTGATTCTTTGTGTGAGGAGGAATTAGCAAGTTGTACCAACTGCTCTCTGAACTCAAGTTTTAGCCAATTCTGCATGCAGTCTTTCGTAAATAAAGGCTAGTTATTTTGTCGGAACGAATTTTGTTGAGTTTTTCTATCACAGTCAAGAAGCAGGAAAATTTCCACTTCAACACTCTCACTTCAGCTTTAATAAGAAATAAAAATTATTTTACAGGAAATTATTTGCAAATGGATTTAATTGAATTGTATGGTTTAAAATTGGATAATATTTGATATTAACTAATATTTAACCAAATTTGCCATTACTCTCACTCTCCTAATTGATTCATTTTGGTATTATGCACACCATTTCACATCTCATAGGAGTTTGCTCTTATGCATGCTAATCAAATCCTACAACTTCTTTCTATCAGTAGAAAGCCATGGGCCGCTGGAAATAAGGGAAAAAAATACATACTTACTGCCATTTAAAAAACCCGATGGAACTAGAGGAATTTTACAGTAACTACATTGCAGTGTTAATGTAAGTCTTACTTGTGACTAATAAATAAACTTTAAACTCCCAATCAGGGTAGCAGCCTTCGGCCTGTGCCAGGGCAGTCTCCGCAGGCCACAGTGTGGTGCGGGAGTCTAGGCACGCCCCCTTATAACGGGGCCAGATCAGGAACGCCCATTAAGGTCAGCGCTTGAAACAGCAGTTTTGCATTGACGACAGAGAGCATAAGGATTCCATGCTGTCATAAAGGTATGTTGAAGCCTTTTTTTCGCAAATTTCTTTTGAACAGTTAATGTTATTGCCTCATTCATTTGAAGTGAAATTTTTAATTTTATTTATGTTTGAAGATGATGATTCAAAATATGGGCTTTACTTGTTTTAAATCTGTGAAACTGCTCTATAAATCTGCACTATCATTATATAACTTTACATGCCGCATGCTCACAAGTGCTTGTATGTTTCAATTTAGAATATGGCAACTGAAAATTCAGTCATGAAGAGAAGTCAGAATCTCATAGACAATGAGTTGGATACCTTATTGCATGAGGTTGAACAGAGCAGAGTTCATATTCTAGGTGTGGAAAATCTGAACCTCCAGGGAAACTTCAATCAATGGCTTGGGCGCAGGTATCGGACACTGACACAGTCACAAATTTACAGCTGTCTCTGTGTTTCAAGACATGATAGCAAGATTTTTAAGACACACTTTTTTTTTTGCAGTTGTTTATCAATATATTTATGCCTTCATTTAAACATTTTCCTATTCAAATATGTTGTCTACTTCAATTATGTTATTCAGTTATAATTATCTTGTACTTAAATGTTCTGATGTTGCAATGAGACAGGACAAGTGCTGGAGTGTGGCGACTAAGGGATTTTCACAGTAACTTCATTGCAGTGTGAATGTAAGCCTATTTGTGACCAATAAATAAGTAAACTTCACTTTGTTTTTACTTTAATTAAGACATTTGTCACAGTCTGTCAAGTTTAATGAAAAACATTTACCAATTTTGAACCTCACTAAATGCACGGACTGCCAGCACATGTTATGTCTCCTGTGCTGAAGCTCCTGAAGCTGGATCCTGTAAGGAGTTGCTGGAATAATGCAGGGGGTGAAACGTAATAAAGCAAAATTAGTCAAGAGCTGTTGATGGGTCCCTCAGTGTTAGAAGCAAAATCTGCTGAGAGCAAATGTGATTAAAGGCACCAGGCATTGGATGGGCAGTGTGGATGGGGTCATTTGGAAAGAATATGGAATCGAGATGCACTGTAATTTCAAAAAAACACATTCCATTCAAATATTGCAGAATTGGTGAAATTATACAATATCTACCCAGAAAACCTATAATTTCTGAAGTTTTCATGATGTGACCTTGTGATGAAAGGATTCTTACTTTTCACGCAGAAGTGAAGTGGCACGCCCATACCTTGTTTTTTCTTTGATAAGGATATAGTCTGTGTCCACATATCCGCTTCATTCTTTCACTGGTCATAAGGTTCAGCTCCACAGTAGAAAATCACACCCTAATACTTTACACTTGGTCTCAGCCATTCTTCTGCAAATTAAATCAAATTACATCCTTCTGTCTGATAATAAGTCTTAGTTTCCAATCTTCACCTTTAGACCAACTATTCACTGCGACCAATTTTAATAGAATCTAAGTCAAAACCAAGACACAGAGCTTTTCTTTACTGAGAGAGTTTATTGACTTTGTTCAGCTCTTCTCACACACAGTGTTCCAGCTGTTCCCTATATATCCACCAAAATATTTCACTAAATAATACCCTTAACCTTTAACAATATATTTAACATACTAGCAACAGTCACCCTGATATATGAGCATCAACATATTCTCAGCTCCATGCTTGCTTTCCCAGCAACTAACACAATGGGGGGGTGGTGTTCTCCGGGGCCACTAGCATCTGGCAGGAATCATGATGGCCCTCCGAATCAGGCATTAGGGCAAACACGGGATTGTTGCCAGGTGTTAAAGCCGTTGTGAGTCCCTCTGCCTGCTGCACATGCCCATGTGCTCATGTGCCACTCTGCCATTGCCAGGCTGCAGAAGGAGGGTCACCAAAGGGACCCAGGGTGTGGGTGGGTTTGGGCTGGAGGGGAAGCGGTTGAACTCAGAACACTCCACTGGGATGGGGATCTCATGGCTGGACTGCCCCTTCTTGCCCTTGGAAAAATGGAGATCACACTCAGCCTGGTGAAGTCAGGCAGCTTTCTGGTAAAAACCTTCATTCTTGTCTGTGTACTATGAAACTTTTGAAGTGGTGCCCCCTGGCCACATGAAAGCCACTAAAATCACAACTGCACTCAATTTTACTGAACAGATTGCCCTTGCTCTCTCACAAAAGCCCCAGATGTGAGCAAACTCCTTTGAACTCCTCTGACTGACAGGAAATGTCAGTTTCGCGAGGGGGTTCCTTTTTGTAGCCTGAATGAGCCGCAGGCCACTTTGAACTGCTCTGATTTTGACAGCTCCAGGGCAGGTCAAACAGTTCATTGTTGATACAATCCAGTAAGCTTCAAGTACTTCCTCTTTTTATCCCATCTGGGAGGTGTTGCTAAAGCCAGTAGGAAGCACTTAGGTTTTCCTGCTGGCCGCAGCACTTGGCGTGCGATCAGAATTGTATCAAATATTTTTACACTGCATCTATCAACTATCCCACCACTATTTATCTCCACACAGTAAGATAAAGATAGACTTCCCAGAGTCAAGAACCATCTCTTGAATAAATTAGCATATCAGTATTCGGAATCCTTGCAGCGTCAGAGCTCCATTCACTGATTGATCTGTGGTTAAATAAGGCCCTTAGATTAAGCAGACCACAGAGGGTGTTAAATAATGATTCAAATACCTGGGCAGGTTTCCTCAAATATAGCTCAAAATGAGTGTCGGTATAATCACATTTGCTACATGCCGCATGCTGAATGGCTTTATATTGCAACAAACAGCAATCAGTGGAGCTATTACTGGAAGAGGACCTTCGGAACAAATACACCAATAATCTGAAAGTGGAATCAAAGGGTTTTGACAAACAAAAATATTCAAAAATACTCATTTGCACCTTAGTTTAACAGATACCTCCAACACCTGCTCAGCCCTTCCACCTATTGGAAGTTGAGCTACCATGATCAATTAACATTTTATCCACCTTTCCCAAACTCTGAAATGATTCCAAGTGACAATGCTTATTGGTGAAAGTTTTTATCTTTTATTCAATACAAGGAAGACTTGACCCATGCAAATGTCAAAGCACAGCAACACTACCATTATGCTCTGGGTAGAAGTATGATTGCCATGTATTTACTTCCTGGTCACGCCAGTCAATGTAACATATACATATGTGAGCCCACTGCTTGCCCCATTTTGCCATGCGGGTCAGTATAAGGATGGTCCCAAATTTCCTCGAGCCAAATATCTCTCCCTTTCCTTGCCCAGAGGATTCATTTTTATGCTTACTTTTCACAGCAAAGTTATGGATACTAATTTAACCCAATCTTTATCTCACTGTGAATTAAATGGCCCAGTTACAAAATATGTCATTCAACTATCTTCCTGTCCAAGTTTGGACAAACTCTCAAGGCTTCCCATGCTCAGGTTCCTACCCGCTCAAAACATTCAAATGCTAAGCTTAACTAAAGCAAAACAAAAGTCAACTATTTTGTCTCGGCTTTACACATATATGGGCTTTTGAAGTTCTACTCAGATGTTTATCTATTAGCTCTTATATAGTAGGCTGAATTTGCACATTCTGCTAGATTATTACTCAAGTTTATCTTCATACAATTTGGTCTCTTTCAAAACCTCCGGGTCAAAAGCACTTGATTATTGAGGTGCCAAACAACAATTCCTCACAAATCACCTCTAAACCTCATTTAAATAGGATTAAAAATGCAGTTCAGTATAATAATGAAATTAGAGATACAAGTTAGCTTTTCTTAATTAGCAAGATAACCAAATGGGGAATTCCCAGGATACATAGACAGACATCTGACAAAATACCAATGTTGTCAACTTGCATCACAAGATGACCAGCCACAACATGAACACTCTCTACATGCAAAGACTTGAAAGATCATCATGGATTTATCGCTTACAATTTCTAAACTAGTGTTTCTTCAAGATCCTCTTCCAATGGATATAACATGAGAAGAGATAGGTTCCTGTGTCTCAAGCAAGGGCGAGATGCTTTTGTCAATGGCCTGTAAGACTCCAAGAAATCTGCCCTAGTGTCTCCCCAGCTGTCGCTGGTAACCACCGGACATTGCTGAAATTTTTCTTGTCAACAGGACATCTTCCGACAGCTCAATGGTCTTACCTTCATGCTTTGGCCACAAAAATAGTTCAATTTGAGCTGACGCAGATCATTAAGAAGCAGCATTAGTGCCAGACATCCTGTCCCTCATCAGCCAGCTGCCTATGGAAAGCTCTTATCACTGCACGCATATACTTGACAACTTGGACAGCAGAACGGGATCCCACTGACTTGTCCAGCAACAATTGTTTATGAATAACTATTACAGGTTTTACACCAACAGACCAAAACTAAACACATGATATTTCAGAAACGGTTGTGTGCAAGAAATAAATGCTCCTGCTTCTGGTGTTAAATCCTTATGTTTTGGTAAGAAATAAATACACAGGCCAGAAATAGTTTTAGGATGTACTGGTAAATAAATAGGATTTATTTCCATTTACTTTGTCATTCCAAAAAGCTTAAGACTTGTTTAGTTATTTGATACTTGAGTGAAAACATGCACAAAGACTACTCATTTATGCACTGGATTATGAATTTTTCTCATACTTTGATTGACAGTGACCTATTAAATGTGACAGACTTGAAGCAGAACGAAAAGTCGCATGCATGCAAACAGCCAATCTACACTATAAGAAATTTAATAAATGTCTCTGGTGGCATTAATGTCCAAAATTTCTTCTGGAATTTGCAAACTATTTGAATACAATCTACAACAAAATCATACATTTCTGATCTTCTCAAAAATCTGAAGTGGTTCCATAAATTCAGACAGAATCAAAAAATCGTCATAACACAAAAGGAGGCCATTCAACCCATCAAACCTCTCTACAAAAACTCAGCCCATCTCACTCCCCACGTCCTCTCCCAAAACCCCTGCAATTTTTCCATTTAAGATGCTTTTCCAATTCCCAGCTGAAAGCCACAAAAAAAAATGTTCTTCCACCAGCCTCTAGGGCAATGAATTCCAGATCCTAACCACTCGCTACACAATAAAACTTTTCCTTCTGCCACTTTTCATTATTTTGTTAATCAATTTAAATCTGTGTCCTATAGTTCTCAATCTTTCCACCAATGGGAACAGTTTCTCTCTATCTGTATTGAGCACTCATGATTTTGAGCAACTCTATCCAATCTCCTCTTAACCTTCTCTTCTAGAAGCACAACAATTCCAGCTTCTCCAATATATCCATGTAACTGAATCTCTTCCTCCTTACAAATCTTTTCAAAAAGCATTTCAACTATCTCTAAATCCGTTTCGACCTTCTCTGAGTCCGTTACATCTTGCCTGAAGTACGATGCACAGAATCAGACATAACTCCAGTGGAAGCTAAACTAAATTAAGGATTATTATAACTTTCTCACTTTTCTACTCAATGCCTCTATTTATAAAGCTAAGTATCCCATATGCTTCAATTACGTTTTCAACCTGCCCTATTACCTTCAACAATTTGTGCACATATATACCCATATCTCTCTGTCCCTGCGCCTCCTTTAGAGTTGTATCCATTGGTTTATAGGCTGCATTTATTTCTGCCCCAACCCTAGGGCACTTCCTGCACATATGCAGAAGCAGTCTCAGTATCAGCTGTGCTTCTTTAAATTGAGAAATATTCTTAAGTGCAGCTCTGATCTCTATCAGAGCATTGTGCATTTCTTGCAAGTTGGTGCCTTGACAACTTACTTTGGAGGTTATATTTCAGTTAATTGCACGCAAATAATTAAATTAAGCAATACTGTTTGATCAAACAGTTACTCCAGTCACGGACACAGTATAAGATGCCTGTGATCGACAGGCAGATAAATTTTTGCAGGTTGCTGAGGAAAAAGAAAGAAAAATACAAAAGCATGTTCAAATATTTCAGATAAATTCATCACTGATCATGGGCTCAAAACAATGACCGTGTGATTAACATTCCTATTATCTACCAACTGAGCTGCCAGCTGTTAAAAGAAACCTTGTCAAACGTATTCACTAGTTCTAAAGACAGCTCCGCTAGTGATCCCTCTTAAATGTTTCTGTGGGAGTGGGACTGATGCCAAGATTATTATGGATGCCAGTTCTTAACATCAACCAAAAGTGATATGGTTTCAAAAATCAACATTTTACCTCGTTTTTGTGCGCCAAAAATAAAACTAATTCGAGCAAACAGGTCAGGGTTTTCATATTTGTCATCATTTGCTTTGATCCAGAAGCAGTTCTCAGGCATCTCAAGTGGTCTGATCTGCAAGAACAAAACACAAATCCAAATGTTAGCAGTGAAATATCTGGCAATAGATTTGATTTTTGATTAAACAATTTGGTTGCTTGAAACTAAGTGCATAAACTTTTAAGTAGCTACCAGGAAGAAAGTTTCAAATTTGAAACAGCACAATTCTACTCAATTTTAAGCATCTTGAAGCACCAAATTCCTTAGCTCTAATCATGACCACAAACGAAATCAACTTATCAATTGAGAGAAAAGCACGCAATGCTACATTATTATATTTTGTACAGCAACATTAATGTTTATATTTTAAGAATACTTAAGATTGCCTTATAGATTGGAGGTTCATTTTCATTTCAGATATTCCTGATTAACTATTAACATTTCTGGTAATACTCCAGAATATACCAGTATGTAATTAACTTCTGGCCTCTCTCTTGATATAAAGATAAACATACTCTCGTCAAGAACCATCTAAACTGGTATGGCTGGATAAATGTTTACAAGTGATTATATCTGTTTTAAGAAAGTGAGACATAATGTGTAATTTGGGAGGTCTGTCTCTATTATGCTTTCACATAAATAAAGTACCATTTTACTTATTATAGGTTAGATGAAGAAAATATCAATGCAATAGCATGCATAATACATTGTGTCAATTATTGTAACTGTAGCTTCCAAGTGGAACAGTCATTTAAATGAACACTTATTGGCGATAATTGGAAACATGCGGCAACTACCAGTCGATTTCAACTCAGATGGATTACTGGTGTTCCGCTAATGGTGCGAAATTATGATCCTAGTAGAGACTTCTAAAGAGAATTGAACTTTCAATGACTAGCTGAAAGAATCACACATCAAGATTTCAAGTCGAACATCCTTTATCTGCAAATCCAAAAATGTAACACATCGAACCGACTGTACGCAACTGAGCCCACACAACCTTGACGACCACACCTGACCTTTAGCGCAAAGTCTCTGACCCAAGCCAGCATGAAGCTCGCCGCCCTCACCCAATCTTTGGGGTGGAAGTCTAGTTGTTTGGCTGCACTGTTTATTTTGCAATTTTTATCTGCACTGTTTGCCTTGTGAACCCTCTCCAAGTAGAATCGCAGATGGCACCATGGGTGGATACTTATCAGAGGCATCCAGTTTTTATTATTCAGTGGTTTATCTTATTTTTCTGGCCACTTTACTTACTTGTCATGTACGTAGGCCTGGTCCCATATGCTGTATCTAAAACCCAAATTTATCTGAAATCCAAAATACAATCAGCCCCAAGGATTTTAAATAAAGGATACTTAACCTTCATAAGAAACTGAAAGCAATGCTGACGAAATATTATTTCAGCAGGAAGGTTATGCTCTACACTATAGAAAAGACCACCCATTTAACATTTCAAACAACTGAAAATCTTTCTCCACAGGTATTTTTTACTCTGCCCCTTAAGTGCCCCTTCATTCTCAAGGAAACAGTTCAAAGTGCTTCTTAACTCTTTTTGCCTTTTCCAGCCACATAACTTCTAATCTCTGAACTGGCATTCAGGGTGAGGGCTACCCTGGAAATTCCTCACTCTAACCAAAACTATGTGAATCTTCCAGTTTTGTTCAAACCTGATCGCTTAAATTTGATGGCAAGCTCCCACCCACTTTCATGAATGATGAAGCATAGAGACTTGCGAGTTTTCGCTCTCTCCCTGTCTATCTCTCGGTTCCTTGCAGTCTGCACCTGACTATGAAGTTCAGTGATATGCTGTGGAAAAACTGTAACGCAGTCCTCCAATGACTTCCTATGCACTTTTCCCTTCTCAAAGCCCATCTCCATGGCAATGTGAATCACACTGACCTTGTATCAAGGAAGAAATATTAACTAGCTGTCCATTAGACTCCCAACTTCATTCCATTTTGAAAATAAATAGACAGTTTGTAAAGCAATATAAGGTTTTGTAATATCATTGTGATATACTGTGTTGGCGAATTTAATCAAACTGACGACAGTGAAATTGTCAGGTCAAAAACATTAAAAAGGTGTAGTTGTAAAATTAAGCATGTTGAAGTAGAGATCAGCAAAGCTAAGGTGGGATATCAGTGAGCAGCATGAATATAATTTCACTTTAGAGGATAAGGACGTGAATTGAAACTTAGCTATTGTATTTTGAAAGGAAAATTTACAACTAACAATGATCATAAATTAATAAAACAACATATTAAGTTTATTCTTACTCAAAAGTTGTAGCTATGAAAACAACATGAAAGATTTTTTTATATTCTGGGAAGGGGACTGCCAAAGAAATTTAAGAATAATGAGCGTAATTTTCCCAAAAGGTTTCCATGTGTCATAACAGCATGAAAACGGGAGTCCTCCACGCTGGTCTTTTCGGCAAGCTCGGCAGCGCAATCTTCCAGCACTCTGTCAATTTCTTTGACAGCTGGGAGCTTTGCGCCGATACAGTGGGGGTGGAGCCTAAGTATGCTGGTGAAGGCAGTTTCATAGCCTTCATTCTTAATCCTATTTTAGAACCAATAAAAGGGAATAGTTATAAATTATCCAGATAATATTGTCATATGCTTTTAACACATTTGTTTAAAATTCAAAATTCAAAAAAATATAACAAAGCCCAGAAGAACAACCATTTTTGGGGATGGTATTACAAAAAGTACTTAGAATCATAGAAACCCTACAGTACATAAAGAGGCCATTCGGCCCATCGAGTCTGCACCGACCACAATCCCACCCAGGCCCTACCCCCATATCCCTACATATTTACCCACTAATCCCTCGAACCTACGCATCTCAGGACACTAAGGGCAATTTTTAGCATGGCCAATCAACCTAACCCACACATCTGTGGACTGTGGGAGGAAACCGAAGCACCCGGAGGAAACCCACGCAAACACGAAGAGAATGTGCAAACTCCACACAGACAGTGACCCAAGCCGGGAATCGAACCCAGGTCCCTGGAGCTGTGAAGCAGCAGTGCTAACCACTGTGCTACCGTGCCGCCCATTTTTACTTAAATGCAAATATGCAGACCTCCCAATGTGGTAACTCAAAGGAAAAGTAATAGTTGAAGAACATGGGAGTGAAGGTGAGAGGTGATGCAGTCAGAAGACCTGCAGCAAAGAGGGAGCCCCTATTGGTGCAATAAAACAAAGATGTGCATTTTCAGCAGATTGCGCCTTTCACAATCTCAGGCTATTCTATCCAATGAAATACTGTGGAAGTGTAGTCACTGTTGTAATGTAGGAAATGAGGCAGCCAAACATCTATAGAAAGTAATTAATCCCTCCTGTATTTTAGGGCCTTAGTGAAACCCATTACATAAACCAGCTTCCAGTACCTATAGGTTCCTTGCCGAATGACCAGTTTGACAGCATCATGAAGTATTACCCAAGCAGTCATTATTTATGTATCAGTCTCGACGATGCGTGTCAGCAGGCTATTTGTACTCACTGTGACGCTATATTAATCTAATGTCCACACATCACAACTACAGGCACATCATTGGTTAACAATCAGGAGCACTGGTTGACTTTTTTCCTCCCTGGTACAAAATCATATATGGTGTTCCTGTTGCTGCCCCATCAGAGATTGGTTAACTCAGGACAGACTAGCAAGTAAACCTAGGATGCTCACAGTGTCTTTAACTTATTTATTCCTTGATTAGACATGTTTAAACATCACTTGGTGGCAACCTTCCATCACGTAAAACATCAGCTCTACGTTCAGCACCGACTGGTATGGCTCAGAAACCCCACTCTGGCATGGCAATCTCAGAGAATTTGTCCATTTACCTCCAGAGTTCTTCGTTGGAATGCTATTGCAGCATTGTCAGTGTAGAGCAAATCTCTGATCAGGACTTGAGCACCTTGTTGCTAGATCTCACATGTGCACACCTAAGTACATACCTTCTCAAAATGACCTAAAAGCATATGATGACAGCAAAGAGAGGATTAAACCAAAGAGTGCCAGAAAATAACCCTGTTTGACTTCACTGCAAATCTCAAAGGTTTCCGAGGTTACCCCGTCATAGTTGACATTACCCATCATGTCATAGAAAGAGACGATTACATTGAGCAGCTTTGGTGGGCAGCCTATTTTCTCAAGCAGATCAAAGAGACTGCCTCTGCTCGCACAGTTGAATACCTCGCTGAGACCAATGAAGGTAATAAATTGTGCAACTGCTGGACTGAGAACATCATGTCAACTGTAGATCTTTCAGCTCTGAAACCATGCTGGGGTTCACATGCGTTCAGCCAGATCTGCTATCTGACAAGGGCAACTGTAATCTGATAACACAGGAAAATAGTTTTCCTGTGATGATTAGCAGGGCAATGCTGCTAGTTGTTGCAATCACTGGGGCTACCTTGTGCTGGTACAGGGTCACAATGTTTGCATTCAAATTCATGTGGCTCTAACTGGTAGTTCACAATCACCAACAACTTTGACAAGGTACCGTATGGTAGGTTGTTGCATAAGGTTAAATCTCACAGGATCCAGGGTGAGGTATCTAAATGGATACAAAATTGGCTTTTTGACAGAAGCCAGAGGGTGGTTGTAGAGAATTGTTTTTCAAACTGGAGGCCTGTGACCAACGGTGTGCCTCAGGGATCAGTGCTGGGTCCACTGTTATTTGTCATTTATATTAATGATTTGGATGAGAATATAAGAGGCATGGTTAGTAAGTTTGCAGATGACACTAAGATTGGTGGCATAGTGGACAGTGAAGAAAGTGATCTCCAATTGTAACGGGATCTTGATCAATTGGGCCAGTGGGCTGACGAATGGCAAATGGAGTTTAATTTAGACAAATGCGAGGTGATGCATTTTGGTAGGTTGAACCAGGGGCGGGGAGAGTTACAGAACAAAGAGATCTAGGATTACATGTTCATAGCTCCTTGAAAGTGGAGTCACAGGTGGACAGAATGGTGAAGAAGGCATTCGGCATGCTTGGTTTCAAAGGTCAGAACATTGAATACAGGAGTTGGAATGTCTTGTTGAAGTTGTATAAGACATTGGTAAGGCCACACTTGGAATACTGTGTGCAATTCTGGTCACCCTATTATAGAAAGGATATTATTAAACTAGAAAGAGTGCAGAAAAGATTTACTAGGATGCTACCAGGACTTGATGGATTGAGTTACAAGGAGAGGCTGAATAGACTGGGACTATTTTCTCTGGAGCGTAGGAGGCTGAGGGGTGATCTTATCGAGGTCTATAAAATAATGAGGGTCACAGATCAGCTAGATAGTCAATATCTTTTCCCAAAGGTAGGGGTGTCTAAAACTAGAGGACATAGGTTTAAGGTGAGAGGGGAGAGATATAAAAGTGTCCAGAGGGGCAATTTTTTCACACAGAGGGTTGGTGGGTGTCTGGAACAAGCTGCCAGAGATAGTAGTAGAGGCAGGTACAGTTTTGTCTTTTAAAAAGCATTTAGTACAATGGGTATAGAGGGATATGGGCCAAATGTGGGCAATTGGGATTAGTTTAGGGGTTTCAAAAAAAAAGGGTGGCATGGACAAGTTGGGCCGAAGGGCCTGTTTCCATGCTGTAAACCTCTATGACTCTATGACTATGAACTGGTTTAGGTCTGAAAAGCTTTATATATAACCCTTACAGCCACCAAAAAGAGGAGATTAAAGTAAGTAAAGTAAAGTTTATTTATTCGTCACAAGTAAGGCTTACATTAAAACTGCAGTGAAGTTACTGTGAAATTCCCGTAGTCGCCACAGTCCGGCGCCTGTTTGGGTCAATGCACCTAACCAGCCCGCCTTTCAGAATGTGGGAGGAAACTGGAGGAAACCCACGCAGACACGGGGAGAATGTGCAAACTCCACATCGACAGTGACCCAAGCCAGGAATCGAACCCGGGCTCCTGGCACTGTGAAGGAGCAGTGCTAACCACTGTGCTACCGTGCCGCCCATAAACACATCATAAACTCATCAGCCTGATCTGACTCTAAATCCAGGCTGCGGAATTACTCGAGTCTCTCATATAATCAGCCTCAAATTCTTGTTACCACATAACAAGAATAAGGAAATAAAATGAGAAACTGCGGGAAATAATCAGCAGGTCAGTATTATCTATGGAGATAAATAGTTTGCATTTTCTGTTGATGGCCTTTCATCAGTAAAAAAATAATGAATGTTCACTTGAAGTAGGGTGTTTCAGTGAGACTTGCTACTGTTTTCCTGTTTCAAGGACTAGTTACTAAACACTGATGCTTCTAATCAAGAAATGCATGACTGTTAAGGAATTATTTAATACTAATTACAATTAGAAAAATGCTCTGAAATTAGTGCAAATTGAATTTTACTTGAAGTCTAAATTTACTTCTTCAGCAACCAAATAAAACAACCATCCTGGCTGTCTAACTTTATCAAAGCGTAAGTGGCTATCATGTTTATGCAGATTAATAAAATCAAGTATCACAGTTAATCACCTTTCCTCAAGTAAAGCCTTTTTTATCAACTTGACCTTTATCATAATTCTAAAAAAAAACTACAATGATTCGTTGGCTTGTTCTTAAGTGGATTTAACTAAATATCATGGATTACATTTGAAGAGTTTTGAGGCTTTGCTTTAATTTGAAAATTCAATGAAACAGTTCGGCAGCAAAGATGCCCACAAAAACAAAAATAAGATGGGCAAATAGCACAAAATTGCTTAAAATATATATATCTGCTACTGAAGTACAGGGGGCGATTCTCCATTGCCACTGCGCTAATTCTTGCACAGCAGGCCAAGCGAATCGCTCATTGGCCGATTCGCGGGATTTCTGTGAACGTTCACACTGCGCTCGAGTCTCCCAGGCCCAGATTTCCGGCGGCGTCTGCACAGCGCAGGACATCAGCTGGGAGGTGGGACTAGCATTTAGAAAGTATGTAACAAACTAGTTAAATGCTATGAGTGGGCCCAGGACTGAATTCTCCAGGCCCACGAGCATCTCCCACTCCACTAGGAGAATTTCACTTCAGTGGGGTTCAGACCGGCTCCTCACTTTAGAGGAACCAGCAGTCTGACCCCGCTGGAGTGAAGGGTGGACAATCAGTGGACCCCCCAGAGAGAGGTGGGGGGGGGGGGGGGGGTTGTCAGGTGACAAGGGGGGGTGGTGATGCCTCATGGGTATGGGCACCCTGGCAGTGCCAGCCTGTGCCCCAGCACTGCCCAAGAGGCAAAGTGCACCTGCCCAGGGAGCACCTTGGCACTGTCCATTAGGCATGGGGCAGTGCTAAGGGGGCAGGGCCTATAGGGGCAATCAGTGGGGGTGGGGGGTCCCACTGCCACACTGCATTGGGATACAGTTGGTGCTGGAGGGAGGCCGATGGGAGGTTTCGGAGCTGGCCCGTGATTGGACGGCAGCACTGCGGGGTTCTCAGACAGGCCAGCAATTGAGCTGACTAGCAAACTGCAGGCTGACAGTTCGGGGTCACTGTGCACGTGCAGAGGCCCACTGATTTCAGCCTTTCCAGCGTGAATAGGTTCCCCCCCCCTGAAATTTAATGATAATCATACTGATGGCCACGGCATTGCAAAGAGTGTGGGAGATTCTAGCGTGAATGCCCACTGAAAAAACCAGCATGATTTACTCCAGTTTTCTCGCAAATTCAGAACTTAGAACTTTTTTGGGAGAATTCCACCCACAAATTCCAATTTCTGACTGTAATAAGTCCACAGAGGCAAAAGTCCCATCACCAAAGTTCCTTTATTTACAAGATCCCACCATACAGAGTGCTATCTGCATCAGGAGTGCAGAGGGACTGACACTCCTGTTTAAATACAAACACTGAAGCTCCCTGATTGGGTCATCAATTAGCTCTCAATCAGGGACATCTTTTAGTGAGCTCTCAATCAGGGAACTCTTTTCTTCCTAACCAAATAAACGAAATAAAATTAACATAGGGACAACTCAAAAAGGGCACCTCCCTAAAAGGAGGGGAACCGCCTGAAACAAAAGACAAAGCAGAAAGGAAACTTAAAACATCAAATTAAAATGTGATTGGAGGAGTCAATAATACACCAGTCCCTGCAGTACCCAGTGGGCATGGAAGGCATCAACTGTGCCCTCAGACACCGCATGTTCCCTTTCCAGGGACACCCAGCCGCAAATATAGCCGCGGTAGAGGGGCAGACAGTCAGGTTGGACAACCCCCTCGACTGCCCGCTGCCTGGACCTGTAGATGGCACGCCTTGTCAGGCCCAGGAGCAGGTTCACAAGAAGATCCTCCTCCTTCCCCACCCCCCTCCGCATTGGGTGCCCATAGACAGGAGCATAGGACTGAAATGCAAATGAAATATCAATAAAAGGTTTTTGAGGAAACTAAAAAGGTTGTGCAGCTTATGACGTGAAACATAGACATGGTCCACGGACTCTACAAGCTTGCAAAAAGGGCATGCTTGAACCGGTACAACCTACAATTGTACGGTACTGCTGCGTGCAACACTCTTCACCCCAGGTCCCCAAGATAGTGGGGGGAGATCCCTCCGTAGAGGGACCTCCACTGGAGACCTCCGCCGCCCGGTGGCAACAGGGCCTGCCAAGGTGTATCTGGGTGACGGGCGAAGACATGGTAGTGAAAGGTGTGCAGCAGCAGCCCATACAGGAAACACTTCCATGTGGTAGCAAAGGGCACAGAGGGCATTTCCACGAGGCGGCTCAAGCTGGGGGCACCTGACCTGGGAGGTGGGGTCTAGGTTTTAGGCCAATGTGAAATTCCATCCAAGCAGGGGTATTCTTGGACGGGATCCCACCACACAGTTGCATCTCCTCGAGATCACATGTGCACTCGGGTCCGAGCACAACCGTCCTAAGGTCTTGGATAGCTTTGGCTGCATGCCAGCTCTCAATCGGGGAGTTCATACTCAAGTAGGCCAACCTCAATTGCCTGATTAAAGTTATCACGCTGACTAAATGCAAATGTTGTGCAGAGATGACAGATGAAATTTTACCGTCCTACCAGCTAGTGGGATCATGGTCAATGGACTATTGAAAATCTTGCCACATTTTCCAGACCTACCTCTGTTACGACAGGGCTATAAATTTCCACATGATGTTTCTGCAGCTTTCAGAAGCAAATGAATGTGACTCATGACTTTTGCAAGTAAAAACTGAGGGCATAATTTTCCACTCCCTCTATTAGCAGGAATTGTGGTCGGCGGGGGCACTTTTGCTGGAGGCGAAAAATCTGTTTCCCGACAGTGGGATAAACTGTTAGAATTCTGGTCTCCCAACTTTCAAAGTGGGTAAAAGATGACAAATGTTGGGAACTACATTTACATGAATTAGCATCTCATGCATGCTCATCAAAACATCACCTCGCCAGAATTAAATTTGCCCGGCCAGCAGGAAATTCGAATGTTCAGTTTTACATCTGCATATAAGTGGTGTGCAATTTGAAAGCTTGACCTCTTCCATGACTTTGAAATCTATAGATGGTGCATTCTCTTTCTTGGAGAGCACTTATAACTTGACTTGAGTGCCATTAACAAACGTTGCACCAAGGCTGGACAAGGGTGGCAGGTGAAAGCTAGAAGTGGTCAGGAAGGGTGGAAGGTTTGACAGTAGAAGTAGGCTTGTGGTGCAATGTTGGTGAAAGATTGTTAATGTCTGGAGAAAAGGGTCAGGAGAGAATGTATGTACAAGGGGGAAGGAGAGTGTGTGTCCAAACAAGAGGGGAGGACATAAGATTGTCCGGGGAAGAGAGAGTGTCCAGGCAGTAGGGATAGGGACAGTGTCATTGGAGTGCAGGATCAATAATTTTGACAGTGGGGTCCTGGGGAGAACTCAGGGTACTGGTGATAGGAGGGAATACTTACAGTTGGGTGAGGGGGTAGGAGTTTGATGTGGTCAGGTAGCAGGTCCAGAATGAGAATTTGTTAGATGATGGTCTCATTGGGGGTCGAGAGGGAGGTGCATGCCTCAAAGGGGAACGGCTGGTGGAGGGCAGCCAATTTGCCATTCTAAATCTCCATGCTCCCTGGTGAATGATCATGGCTGATAAGAGATCATGCAGTTAGATTTTCTATGCTATCAAGGCAATGGTCTCTCTAAAGGGGTTTGAAGGTAGTGGAAACAAGTGCAAAAAAGTGCCCACTTGAGGCTTCTCGCACATTGCTTTTTGACCAGGCTGATGGGAACCCTGTCTCCATATGCATTTATGCATGAACAGGAAGAACATCCATCTCTGATCTTCTCGGATGTCCTTTACCTGGAAGTGCTGGGGTGGGGATGCTATTTCCAGGTGAAGGGCTTCGTGCTTGCTTGCTAGCTTCAAGATGGAGGGAAATGTTTTTAAAGTTTACAGTTTATTAGTATCACAAGTATGCTTACATTAACACTGCAACGAAGTTGCTGTGAAAATCCCCTAGTCGCCAAACGCAGGCGCCTGTTCGAGTACACAGAGGGAGAATTTAGCATGGCCAATGCACCTAACAAGCACGTCTTTCGAATTGTGGGAGGAAACCGGAGCAACCGGAGGAACATGCTCACTTAATGCATCACTTCGTTAGAGTGAAAGAAATGGCAGCAGCACCTGTAATACACTTTGTGTTACAAATGTATATATACACAACTGTTTTGTTACAACAAGCTAACCAAAATGGAGGGTTGCTAAGTGTTATCTGAGGCATCATAGCGTCTGACTGTTTGACCACATTAAAAAGTAGCTTGTTCAGCGTGGCCTCTCGTATCAGCCCACAGATAACTGCTTTGTGATCTAACTAGAAGCACAAACAAGTAGAGATAAGAATGTGCTGATTGAAGAAACCCATTGTCCAGACAGAAGTACAGTGATAAGGGGTCTGGAAGTCATCATCAAACTGTTGGGGCATAACCATGATCTGATTACACACCCCCATCATGGTTACCTGCCAATTCCATTGGATCAATGTGTAATGTATTTAATCAATAACCGTTAGGGTTAGGATCATGTCCAGCCGCTTTGGGCTGAATAACTGTATAAGAATTGGTCATTTCTTTGTCTCGGTGGAGTTGCACTTAGTTCACCCTGTGATTTCTCCCAGCCAAGAAGCTCAATAAACTGTTTGATGACTGGAACAAATCCAAGTATTGTGATTGCTCCAAATTGATTCACGCTAACAACTTGAATTCATTAACTCATCAACATATCCACTGAGAAGTAGAAGATGATGCAGGTCGCAGGCAACCTTGCCTTCGTAATGGCTCCCATGCGGATGAGAAGGAGGGCCCATCGCAGGTTGGCACAAGGCCAGGAGAAGCAAGGGCCTGAGTAGTAAGAGGCAGGAGGATCTCAAGAAGGTCAAAATGCTGGCAACAAGGTACAGTGCAACAGCAAGTATTGACACAATCATAGGTGCATTGCAGGTGTGGATCTTATCCAGATATGAGCAAAAAGTAATGACTGAGGCATTTTTGTATGTCCCGGGATGTGGTTGTAAACATGTGCCAACTTTTCCCACAAGGAGTCTGGAGGAATAACGTGGAATTCATGGCCTGCAGAGTGAAAGAGAATCCGGGTGTCATTTAATTATGGTGCCAAGACCTTTGACTCCATGAAATAACAGTGGGGTAGGCAACTTGCTGCTCGGCCCACCCTGACATTCACCAAGTTCCTCGCTTTGCATAACTAATGAGCTGAACAGCTAAATATCATGGACGTTCAGTCATCCTGCCACCCATCAGGAATCACGCCAAATTTCCCGCCCATCACTGGATTTAGACTCCACAATGAATATTCTGCCATAAGGTTCTGATTACGTTATGGACAGCAGCTTGCCTTAAGCATGATACAGGTCTCAATTAGCACTACAACTGTGGATTCCAGCTCTCTTTTGGTCACCATCAATTCTCAAAATCTCACCTCAATTCTTTTGCCAGTTTCATGTCTAACCCTACTCGGACTTCAAAAGAATTAAAAATTCCTTCTTTGCAGTGACTCCATCACTCTTCAACTGCTCCAACAGCCCAAGTTTGTCACTCAGTTCTGCTGCCTTGCACCTGACCAATCTTCTGCTATTTGTTTTTTTAATAACAGGACATGGGTTTGTTTGGCTTTTAGTGAACATGCAGGTAGTTCTCATATTGTGGCAGTTCGTTTTTTTCTAGCAGTGTGATACAACTAAGCAGTTTGCTAGGTCACTCGCGAGGTAAGTTAACAGTCAAGCATGTTCATATTGGTGGAGAGAGAAACAGAATTAATGTTTTGAGTCCAATATGGCTCTGCTCCGGAGCTGAAGAGAGTTAGGAATGTGATGGGTTTTATGCTGTTGAGAAAAGGCGGGAGAGGCAGGTGGGACAAAAGAGAAGACCAGGGATAGGTTAGACAACAGAGGAAGATTAATGACAAAGATTATACGGAACCAAAGGCAGAGGGATTAGTAATTTAGTTTTTTTTATTCATTCGTGAGACATGGGCATCGCTGGCTGGCCAGCATTTATTGCCCATCCCCAGTTGCCCGAGGGCAGTTGAGAGTCAAGCACATTGCTGTGGCTCTGGAGTCACATGTAGGCCAGACCAGCTAAGGACAGACAGAAGATTTCCTTCCCTAAAGGACATTAGTGAACCATTAAAGAAACAAAGGACTATTCCAGATTAACAAAAACAAAAAATGCTGGAAAATCTCAGCAGGTCTGACAGCATCTGTGGAGAGAGAATAGAGTAAGAAGTTTAACAACACCAGGTTAAAGTCCAACAGGTTTATTTGGTAGCAAAAGCCACACAAGCTTTCGGAGCTCTTAGCCCCTTCTTCAGGTGAGTGGGAATTCCCACTCACCTGAAGAAGGGGCTAAGAGCTCCGAAAGCTTGTGTGGCTTTTGCTACCAAATAAACCTGTTGGACTTTAACCTGGTGTTGTTAAACTTCTTACTATGTTTACCCCAGTCCAACGCCGGCATCTCCACATCGAGAGAGAATAGAGCCAACGTTTCAAGTCTGGATGACCCTTCATCAGAGCTCAAAGTCCAGAGCAAATGTGGATAGCAGAATAAACGTCAATGCTGTTTGAAAGCAACAGAATGTGTTAACATATCCACATGAGAGCTGCTTTGCCATTTCATGCTGAAGTTAAACGTTACATCTCACTAACATGTTGCATGCTTTAACTTCACCTCTTTTCTTAAGAGTCATGGAAGCTTGTATTTGACAGCTAAAATTAAAAAATGACAGAAGTATCCAGATAAAAGTACCTCTATTGTGAAATCTCTATTCTAATAAAATGCATCAAGAACTAATCATTGTTCTTCATTTATTTGGGCAAAAGGTATATAACTGTTAACCATCAATTGAAGTTGTCGATAAAAACGGGTATAAACCTCATAAATAAACTAAAGATTGCATTACCATGATTTGAAATCCTACTCAATCAGTATAAACTTTGATTGAACTTTGCAATTCAATTTTCTGATAGTAACCTGTCATATTTAACAGTAAATGGCCTACACATGTTTGATGTAACCAACAAGGAAGAATAATGGATCTATGATTTCACGATTCAAATATCTCAATAGCATCCAATGTCAGATATGGATAATTTGCAAAAAAGGTAAATCTATGTTGTAATATATAATGTTCAGTATATTACTAATTAGAAAACAGAAACAAAGCAATTAGTTTATTTTTTTGGACAAAGATGCTGTCATATTAAGACTATATCAAAAAGATTGCTTCATCACAGTTCATAGAACAATTTTGATCCAAGTATTTATTTTTAAAAATACATACCTTACACCAGTTGACTCTCTTCATGTTGATATCTAGTTTGAATTCTTTTTTAGGTTTCAATCCATGTGGTAGTGTATGAGGTGTTGGAGACCAGTGTCCTTCCTTAAACCCTGTCCCTGGTGGTGGTGGAGGAGGGGGTGGCGGTGGCGGAGGCGGAGGAGCCCCAGATATCAATGGAGGTGGTGGTGGCGGCACTCCATTAAGAGTTGAAGGAGAATTGTTACGCGTGACTCCATTTTGTGCGCCAGCCACAGTGGCCCTTATATTAGGTGGTAATCCTGAAACCTGAGAGAGAAATTAAACATAAATAAAACATAAGGGCAAAAATAGAATTATAATCTAGCATTGCACCAAAACACGTTTTGCCAGTCTTCCCCCTTGGCTTCCTGAAGGTTTCAACTCCTGATTGGTTATGGTTCCATTAAGGCTGCTTTCCCTCAAATAATTTTTCCAAATGACTGAGAGAGAGAGTTGGCAAGCTGCTGGTCAATAGGAGGCATTTCTAAGTGATACCACTGGCTGGCCATCAAGAATGCGTCCTGCCAACTTCCCACTCCATAACCCAAGCACAGTAAGGCTAGTTGCAGTCCCAACAAGTGCAGAAAAGACATCCAAAAGACAGACTGGTGAGGTGCGTTGGCCATGCCAAATTCTCAGTATACCCTAACAGGCACCGGAGTGTGGCAACTAGGGGATTTTTACAGTAGCTTCATCACAATGCCTACTTGTGACACTAATAAATAAACTTTAAATTGTAGAAAAGACTTTGGACCAAACCCAAATGGGGCAATTTGCCCAAAAAAATTCTAAGTGCCAAATTCGCATAAAAACTGGAGTAAATCCTGCTGGTGAACCACTGGCAGGTCCGTTCGAGTGTCCCAGCCCGCTGAGTTACAAAAGCTGCGCAGCGGGATGGGAGAATCACCCCCAAGACCTTTCCAGTTTATACAGCTCTACCGGTCATTATGAAAATCCATTGAACTAATCAGGGAGCTCAATGACTGTTCTAAATTTGCTTGCCAAACCAGCAAGGACGATTCTTTCATGACGATGAAGAATTTTTATTCTCTCCAGTTTAAAATTTGGAAGTTAAGGATATAGGCTGAAAAAAATTAAACACGCTGAAGCTCAAACTACAAAAGTGAGAAATTTTCACAATATAGCAGTACGTAGTGTGACAGGATATCTGACTGGCTTCGTAGCAGTCAAGTAGCAATGAACAAACAGAACCTTTTTTGTGAAGTTAACGGTGCAACAGGGTCATCTGTCACCCTGAAGATGGAACATGAGATCATCAGTTTCAGGAGGCAAGTTTTCATCGCTGTTATAATAGCATACAGCAAAATTGCTTTCATTTTCCAGTACTTTTGTTTATGATTGCCAAGTACAAGATCATGCAAAGCATTAATCAACTAAAGTTGTCCAGTTATCCTGCAGTGCTTTTATACAGCAGAACAATTTTTAAAAACAACAGTGAGGCCTCACCTTTGTACGTTTGCTAACTATTTAACATTTGGTGCATACTCAGTTTCTTTTCTTCTTGGGTTGGATGTGAGTTTCGCTGTCAGAGCCAGCATTTGATGCCCATCCCTAATTACCCTTGAACAGTGTGACTTGCTAGGCCATTTCACAGGGTAGTTTAAGAGTCAACATCATTGCTATGGGTCTGGAGTCACATGTAGGCCAGACCAGGTAAGGACGACAAATTTCCTTCCCTAAAGGACATTTGTGAACCAGATGGACATTTCCAATTGTTTCATGGTCACTATCACTGAGACTAGATTTTTTTTACATTCCATATTTATTCACTGAATTTAAATTCCACCACCTGCTGTTTCAAAGCATTAGCCTGGGCCTCTAGATTATTAAATTTGAAACAAAATACTGCAGATGATGTAAATCTAAAATATAACGAGAAAATGATGGAAAAGCTCAGCAGGTCTTGCAGCAGCTGCGGAGAGAGAAACAGTTAATGTTTTGAGACTGTATGAATCTGTTGACTGGGGGGTCGGGGGCGGGTGTCAGGCAGATGGAGCAAAATAGAAGGTCATGGATCGATTGGAGGTCAGGAGAGATGAAATAACAAAGATGTAGTTGACACAAGACAAAGGGAGTGGTAATGATGTCAATCGAAGCCTAAAGTTCAGATCGCAGAACAAGGGTCAGCACTTTCTGAAAGTAAAATGCAAGAACAAAACACAGACTGGAACTTGGTGGAAAAGAAAAAATAATTTAAAAAAGGAAAAAAAGTTCATCTGAAGCCCAATGCAAACTGGAGCAAAAGCACCTCAACATCTGATTAGGCATTTTACAGTCTACTGGACTTAACATCGAATTCAACAACTTCCAGATCATGGTCTCTGTCCTCCATTTTGATTTCTTTCTTCTGTTTTTGCTGCCCCTAATACTAGTCTAGTGACATTACCAAAGGCCATTATTTACACTATTTTATGTTTGAATGAACCCAGCTATTTGGTCCCTAATATACTAAGTAAAAAAGGTTCCTTTCGATCAACACGTACCAAGGACTTTGTTCCTTACTGTACACTAACAAGTCTTGTTTCAAGTTACTCGATTCAGTATCAATTGCACATAATGGGTATCTACACTTAATTCTATTCCATATTTAACTAACTATATTTTTAATGGTTGAGAATTGTAGTTGACAGTCTGTTCTGCCTTTATTGCACTGCTAAACAAACTAATAAGAACAAAGAGCAAAGAAAATTACAGCACAGGAACAGGCCCTTCGGCCCTCCAAGCCTGCATCGACCATGCTGCCCGACTGAACTAAAACCCCCTACCCTTCCGGGGACCATATCCCTCTATTCCCATCCTATTCATGTATTTGTCAAGACGCCCCTTAAAAGTCACTATCGCATCTGCTTCCACTACCTCCCCCTAATGTAATAATGTAATGTCTTTGCTAATTAACTTGCCATAGCAAGTACGTTGGTCAGACCCTATTTATACTGCAGAGAAACATGGTAAAATCATACAAGTTCTTTCCTGGTGTGATCAGCAAGTTTTATTCATTAATAGGCAGATTTTAAAAGACCTGCACTTGCATATGGTGCCTTTCATGACCTCAGGATCTCCTAAAGTACTTTACAGCTAATAAAGTGCTTTTGAAATGTAGTCACTCTCATATTTTCTGTTATTTATTCATTCATGGGGTATAGTATTCGCTGTTAAGACCAGCATTTATTGTCCATTTCTAATTTCCCTTGAGGTGGTGGTGGTGATGGTGAGCCACCTTCATGAATACAACTGAGTGGCTTCCAAGGCCAGTTAATAGTCAACGACATTGCTGTTAGTTCAGAGTCACATATAGACCATACCAGGTAAGGATAGCAGATTTCCTTTCCAAAACAATATTAGCAAACCAGATGGGATTTTGCAATATCTATCTTCCAGGCCTATTCATCTAACTGAACTGAAATTCCACAGCTGCCATGGTATGATTAGATTTCATCACCAGGCCTTTGGTTCCTTGTCCACAAGCAATAGACAAGCAGATCCATTAGATAGAAAACACAACAGCCAATTTGCAGACAATAATGTAGCCAATTTGCACACAATAATGTGAAATTGATTTTTTTTGTTGCAATGTTGATTGCGAGATAAATATTGGAAGGACACCAATCTCTTGCTTGTCCTGAAGGTAGCACTGTGCAATCTTTCAAGTCCACTGAGAGAGCAGAAAGGCCTTGGTTTTCAGTCTCATTCAAAAGATGACACCTTCTCCAACGAAGAACTGTCTCTGCATTGAGGAGTCAGTCTGGATTTCTTTGTCTGAACCTTCTTGGACATTAAAAGTTCAAATTTGACCTTGAACAATTTGTCAAATGGCACCTTTGCATTCTCTCTCTAGATTTGAAAGCTTCAAAGCAATTTTAAATGCAATTATAAATTAATTTGTGTGTTTCATTTGCTCAATATTTTGAACATTGAATGTGTATTATAGCTCCTGCACTGGGAGGCACAACAAATCTGTGATTATTATTACGTTTTTAAAAAAATATCTCTGTGAATTAAATAAAACGATGCATATTCTTGTTTAGTTTATTTTCAGTAAAATGAATGAATCAGAATTAAAAAGACTGCAAGTAGAATAATAAGGTTAATTAATATAGAGTTTCCTCATGAAGAATCAAACCTCAACATTGAACATAAGGCATGTCATTATGTCCAATCCTTATCAGCTTTTCCTGACATCAATATAGTCAAAGAAGTTCAACAACAAACAAGAGAATTGTACTCAAAGATAACACAAGAAGAATTTGACAGCGAATAGAGGTATATTAAAAACACTGGAGCAAAATAGGTACCGACGCAATTACGAGAGCAGACTTTCAGTTATCCAGCATTTTCTCTTACTTCAGATTTCCAGCATTCACAATATTTTGCTTTTACAAAATTGGCAATAATTTTGCCAGTTAGAAATCAGACAGCATCCCAATAATTTTCTAATTTGTATTATTGTGTGTTAAGACTTTCTACCTTGCCTTACGTAACAATAGCAAATAGATCTACTGGAAAAATATTCAGCGTTATACGGTACAACAAGCTGCTCATTGAACGACTTTATCCAGAAAATTAACTGGGAATTTTTCAATAAGATAGGAATTGCCTAATGCTCAAAGTGGAAATAACTACAATGATTCTATTTTATAGTGATGGCATAAACTTCAGAGTGATGATAAATGTCACTGAAAATAATAACATTTGGAGCTCCAATACTTAAACTTTACATAAAATTGTATTTTAGTAATGCATGACTTGATTTGCCTCATTTAGTTTAAATGCTGCTTCCATACTAATCATCTGAATACAAAATTATATTTAAAGCTTTATTTGTATGAATACGGCTTTCAGTCAAAAAAAGTCTTATTCTGTAAAATTGTGCCAAATTAAATCATATAAAAGGTAATCATAAAAGGATATTAACTTGCCTTAAAACCTAAATATTTTTATTCTTGAATTATTAGCTAGAAATATCAAACTGTTCTAACAGTTCAGACGATTATGGCCTTAAGGCTCTTAGAAACCAGCAATGTTATGTCAGTGTGATGACTCTACATGCCAAAATATTCAAAAATGCCATGGGGTTTACTTTTTTAAAGTTCTTTTTACAGAAGGTGGGTGTGGCTGACTTGCCAGCATTTATTGCCCATCCCTAATTGCCCTTGAGAAGATGGCAGTGAATTGCAGTCCCGAAGGTGTAGGTACAGCCACTGTGCTGTTAGGGAGGGTGTTCCAGGATTTTGATCCAATGACAGCGAAAGAATGGCGATATATTTCTAAGTCAGGATGGTGAGTGACTCGGCAGGGGTCCTCCAAGTGATGGTGTTCTAAAGTACTTGTTGTCCTTTTAAATAATAGTGGTCATGGGCATGAAAGGTGCTGCCAAAAGAGCTTTGGAAAGTTCCTACAGTGCATCTTACAGATGGTATACATTTTGCCACTGTTCAATTGGGCTGGATAGTGATGAGCCTCTTAAGGCTTTGTTAGAACTATAGTCATCACAAGGGGAGAGTATTCATCACACTCCTGACACTGTCTTGTAGATAGTAGACAGGCTTTGGGGAGTCAAGTAGTGATTACCCACTGAGGATTCTTAATCTGTTCTTGTAGCCACGGTATTTGTATGGCTAGTCCAGTTCAGTTTCTGATCAATGGTAATCCCCAGAACATCGTTAGTGAGGATTCAGCTATGGTAATGCAATTGTCTATCAAGGGGCAATGGTTAGATCCTCTCTTGCTGGAGATGGTCATTGCCTGGCATTGTGTTGTGTGAATGTAACTTGCCACTTATCAGCCCAAGCCTGAATATTGTTCAGATGATGCTGCATTTGGAGATGGACTTCTTCAGTACCTGAGGAATCGCAAATGGTACTTGAACATTGTGCAGTCATCAATGAACATCCCCATGTCTGACCTTACGATACAAAGATGGTCATTGATGAAGCAGCTGAAGATGGTTGGGCCATAAGACCATAAGATATAGGAGCAGAATTAGGCCATTTGACCAATTGAGTCCGCTCCACCAATCAATCATGGCTGATGTGTTTCTCAACCTCATTCTCCCACCTTTTCCCCGTAATCTTTGATCCTCTTACCAATCAAGAACCTATCTATCTGACTTAAATACACTCTATGACTTGGCCTCCACAGCCTTCGTGGTAACGAATTCCACAGATTGACCCCCCCCTCTGGCTGAAGAAATTCCTCCTCAGCTCGGTTCTAAAGGGTTGTCCCTTCACTGTCCCTTGGATCCTAGTTTCTCCTACTAATGGAAACACCTTTGCCACATTCGCTTGATCCATGCCTTTTGGTACTCTGTAAGTTTCAGTGAGATTTCCCCTTCATCCTTCTAAACTCCATCGAGTACAGATCCAGGCCCAGACTACTCAAATGCTCCTTATATATCAAGCCTTTCATTCCCAGAATCATTCTCCTGACCCTCACCAAGACCAGCACATCCTTCCTTAGATATGGGACCCAAAATTGCTCACAATATTCCAAATGTGGTCTAAGACAAAGCCTCAGCAATACACCCCTGCTTTTGTATTCTAGTCCTCTTGAAATGAATGCTAACATTGCATTTGCTTTCCTAATTACCAACCCAACCTGCAAGTGAACCTTAAGACAATCCTGAATTAGGACTCCCACATCCCTTTGCACTTCAGATTTCTGAATTCCCACCCCATTTAGAAAATAGTCTATGTCTCTATTCTTCCCACCAAAGTGCATAACCTCACACTTTTCCACATCTAATTCCAGCTTCTCCCTCTCAAACTGCAGGGTGAATTCTATCATATTATAGTCAATGCCTCCTCAGGGTTCCTTCACCTTCAGCTCCCTTAACAAGTCTGTCTCTGCCGGGGGGGACCTGCCTCCCAGAGGGGTCCGATCCCGGGAGGGGGGGCCTGCCTCCCAGAGGGGTCCGATCCGGGGGGGGGGGGGGATCTGCCGGGGTGGTTAGAGGGGGTGTCCGCGAAGGGTGGGCCTCGGCGATTCCCCTGCCGAATAAAAGTACAAGTTGGACTTTTATTTATCAGGTCGGTAAAGGCGCGGACGCGAATTGGGCCGAACGCTGGTAAAGGGGGAATTGATGGTAAAGTTGGGCGCGCGCTTCATTAAGTCGATTTAAATGCATGCAAATGCCGAACTTTACCGCCATTCGGGTGCAAAGTTTTGGTAAAATCGGGCCCAAAGGATGGTTGGAGAGGGTTGTTTTTTAAACTGGAGGCCTGTGACCAGTGGTGTGCCTTGGATTGGTGCTGGGTCCACTGTTATTTGTCATTTATATCAATGATTTAGACAAGAATTTAGGAGGCACGGTCAGTAAGTTTGCAGATGACACCAAGATTGGTGGCACAGTAGACAGTGAAAAAGGTTATCTCGGACTGCAACGGGATCTTGATCAATTGGGCCAGTGGGCTGATGAATGGCAGATTGAGTTTAATTTAGATAAATGCGAGATGATGCATTTTGGTAGATTGAACCAGGGCAGGACTCACTCAGTTAATGGTAGGGCGTTGGGGAGAGTTATAGGACTAAGAGATCTGGGGTACAGGTTCATAGCTTCTTGAAAATGCAGTCAGGACAGGGTGGCGAAGAAGGCATTCGGCATGCTTGGTTTCATTGGTCAGAACATTGAATGCAGAAGTTGGGGTGTCTTGTTGAAGTTGTACAAGACATTGGTAAGGCCACACTTGGAATACTGTTCTGCACACCCTATTATAGAAATGATATTATTAAACTAGAAAGAGTGCAGAAAGGATTTACTAGGATGTAACCGGGATTTAATGGTTTGAGTTATATGGGGAGGATGGATAGACTAGGACTTTTTCCCTGGAGTGTGGGAGGCTTAGGGGTGATCTTATAGAGGTCGATAAAATAATGAGGGGAAGAGATAATATAGAGTCAACATCTTTTTTCGAAGGTAGGGGAGTCTAAAACCAGAAGGCATAGCTTTAAGGTGACAGGGGAGAGATACAAAAGGGTCCAGAGGGGCAAGTTTTTCATGATGTGGAGATGCCGGCGTTGGACTGGGGTAAACACAGTAAGAAGTTTAACAACACCAGGTTAAAGTCCAACAGGTTTATTTGGTAGCAAAAGCCACACAAGCTTTTGGAGCTCCAAGCCCCTTCTTCAGGTGAGTGGGAATTCTGTTCACAAACAGGGCATATAAAGACACAGACTCAATTTACATGAATAATGGTTGGAATGCGAATACTTACAGCTAATCAAGTCTTTAAGATACAAAGAACGTGAGTGGAGAGAGCATCAAGACAGGCTAAAAAGATGTGTATTGTCTCCAGACAAGACAGCCAGTGAAACTTTGCAGGTCCAGGCAAGCTGTGGGGGTTACAAATAGTGTGACATGAACCCAATATCCTGGTTGAGGCCGTCCTCGTGTGTGTGGAACTTGGCTATCAGTTTCTGCTCAGTGACTCTGCGCTGTCGTGTGTCGTGAAGGCCGCCTTGGATTGTCCGCAGCAAACTACCCAGCCTTCAGGAGAACAGTGACCACGACACCACACAACCCTGCCACAGCAACCTCTGCAAGACGTGCCGGATCATCGACACAGGTGCCATCATCTCACGTGAGAACACCATCCACCAGGTACACGATACATACTCTTGCAACTCGGCCAACGTTGTCTCCCTGATACGCTGCAGGAAAGGATGTCCCGAGGCATGGTACATTGGGGAAACTATGCAGACGCTGCGACAACGGATGAATGAACACCGCTCGACAATCACCAGGCAAGACTGTTCTCTTCCTGTTGGGGAGCACTTCAGCGGTCATGGGCATTCGGCCTCTGATATTCGGGTAAGCATTCTCCAAGGCGGCCTTCACGATACACGACAGCGCAGAGTCGCTGAGCAGAAACTGATAGCCAAGTTCCATACACACGGCCTCAACCGGGATATTGGGTTCATGTCACACTATTTGTAACCCCCACAGCTTGCCTGGACCTGCAAAGTTTCACTGGCTGCCTTGTCTGGAGACAATACACATCTTTTTAGCCTGTCTTGATGCTCTCTCCACTCACGTTCTTTGTACCTTAAAGACTTTATTAGTTGTAAGTATTCGCATTCCAACCATTATTCATGTAAATTGAGTCTGTGTCTTTATATGCCCTGTTTGTGAACAGAATTCCCACTCACCTGAAGAAGGGGCTTGGAGCTCCGGAAGCTTGTGTGACTTTTGCTACCAAATAAACCTGTTGGACTTTAACCTGGTGTTGTTAAACTTCTTACCAAGCTTTTCACACAGAGGGTGATGAACGTCTGGAGCGAGCTGCCAGAGGCAATAGTAGAGGCAAATGTAAAAGCATTTAGACTGTTACATGGGTAAGACGGGTACAGAGGGATACGGGCCAAACACGGACAATTGGGAATAACTTAGTGGTTAAAAACTGGGTGGCATGGACAAGTTGGGCTGAAGGGCCTGTTTCCATGCTGTAAACGTCGATGACTATGACAAAACAAAGTGTAGGCGAATCATCAACCATAGCTGTTGGGACATTAAATGTGTTTGACAAATATTTTAAACTTCAACTTGTGGACAGCTCAGAAATTTGAAAAAGTCTAGAATAACCCCAATAAAGGACTAAAGAGGCGAGGGAGACACGGGGCCCCAGGGCGAGGCCAAGGGGTAGAAGAAAAAGACTGAAGAGCTGAACACCAGCTGAATGAAAAGGAGAAGACATTCAAAGGAAAATCCATTCAGCTTTACAAGTTGTGAGCAGACAATAATACAATGAGTAACATGATTAAAGAACTGAAATAATGGGAGAATTCACCGGAGGAAGACCTGACCAACAGTGAAATTAAAATGAAGAGCAAGGACAAAACCCTGCTGCAGCAAAGAAGGAAATCAGAAATAACATTGGAAGATTTAAATCTGAAGCTCACGGAGTTAAAAGAAAAAGCACTGGGTACATCAAACATACTGAGAACAATTAGGTTATTGAAAAGTCGAAATGGCTGAAATGGGGGCCAAGGCTGGCACTGCCAAGGTGCCAATGCCCAGGGGGCACAAACCCCCAGCAGCCGACCCTCTCGGGAGCATCAATTGCCCCCCCTTCACTCCAACAGGATTGGGCCACCAGCTCCCTGCAAGTGGGAAGCTACTGTAAACCCTGCTGGAATGAAACACCCCTGGCGGGGACGGGGATGCTCGTGGGCCTGGAGATTTCAGTCCCAGGTCTGCTAATGGGATTTGAAGTAGATTTAAATTAGACACTACATACACTATGCAGCTCCATGCCGATTTCCAGCACAGTGCTGACGGCGCCGGAAATCCGGTGCTGGGAGACATGCTCAGGCCTGGGTGAGGAGCCTGTGAAACGGCCCCAGCTAGAGTCTCCTGGCCCACTGCATTGAAAAAGCAGCGCAGCAGGATAAGAGAATCGGCTCCTGCATTCTATTAACATTTATGAATGAAACAGCAATGTGATAATGACCAATAATCCTTTTTGGAAGTGTTGTTTTTAGAGGGATAGATATAGGACACCAGGGATAATTTCCCTTCTCTTGTTCGAAATAGTGCCATGGGGTCTTTTGCACCCATATGATGAAGACAAATGGGACCTCACCTTAACGTCTCATCCAACAGTTTAGTGTTCCCTCAACACTGGACTGGAGAATCAGCCTGGATTTTTATACTCAGGGTCTGGATTGGGACTCGAACCCAGTACCTTGTGAATGAGGTAATTATGCTACAAACTGAGCCTCAACTGGCACTCATGGTTCTGACTGCACTTCCCAGTGGAATTAGTTCCCTTACCAGTTCAGAACTAAATACCAGTTGGACATTGAGATGCTCTCAGGGGATTCCACCTCATCTGCTCTTTCTGTTTGGCAGTCATCTATTCCCCTCTGTCACCTTCTTAAGCTGCAGATGGTTACATCCTGAAAGATAATATGCACATAGTTCTCAACAGTTGCATGCAGCTGAGCCCCAGCTAACAACACTTTCTACACACATCATTCTTCAGGATGCAAGATGAAACCTAAAGTTCCCACATGCCACAAGGTATGTATTTGACAGGACTGAGGTGTCCTGCTGAGCCTCCATTTATTAACCTGCTATGTAAACCAAGCAGGAATAAACAAGAGTTGCGCCCGATCTGAATCAAGAATCAACATTTAGCAACTACTCCCTGATCATCTCATGGTCCCTTAGCTCTGGTTTTCTGATTGAGAATGGTAAACTGGCCTACATTTGTTAAAGTTAATTATATAACTAGGGTAGATAACACAAAACCTGCTCAGATGAGGAAGTTACAAAATTGAGTTTTCAATTGCCTTCTAGTTTACTGTAATTGTTATTGTTCACGAATGCTTAAAAGGCAAGCACATAAATGCTCAGTGTCTTTGGAAAAGACAAAGGGCCTGATTTTACCAAAACTTCGCGCCCGAAATCGCGGTAAAGTTGGGCATCGGGCCTATACCGCGATCTGCACCCAATTCCGAGCAGATCACGGCTTTACCGACACCCGATTCGGGCGCGGGTCCGGCCCACGCCCGAATCGGGCGGCCCGATTAGCATGCATTTAAATCGACTTAATGAACCGCGCGCCCAACCCTACCGCCAAATCCTACTTTACCGTCTTCTGGCCCGATCCGGATCCGCACTTTTAACAACCTGGTAAATAAAAATCTGAAGTCGTCGCTGCAGTTTCCGAAGAGCGGGCTCAGAGCCTGCAACAGCTCTCTGACCCAGGTCATCCTCTGGTTTGGAGGGGGGGGGTCATCTCTCCCACTCTCTTGCCCCTGCAGGGAAGTGTAATCTGTGGCTGGTAGTGTACCAGTGATGGTGTATCCCTTTATAGGCCCAGCTTGGTCCTTCTCCAGTGTCTCCTCTTGGACCTGTACTGATCTTGTAGCCGGTTTTCATGCAGATCCACTGTGGAATCGGCCGGTTCTGCTTCATCTTCTTAGCGAGGAATCGCTGCATCCTGAAGTTTTTGTGGGATGGCATGGCCGTACGTCCACTCTGGCAGGAGGGATTCGTTTCTCCGGTGGGGAGGAGGGATCGCCCGCAGAGTGGCGGCGGGGCAGCAAACCCCCCCCTCAACCAGAGGATGACTGTCAGAGAGCCGCTCTCTCCGCTTTCTGCTTTTTTTTTCCCTTTTGCACCCGGGCGCGCTCTGCCAGATTTTTTTCGAACTGCACATGCGCAGTTCAGAGCTCCGATCGGTCCACCAGCGCTAAGCCCCGCCCACTGCACGAATTGGACTGGAGCGTACGGGCGCGCTGCAAAGAGGATTCAGGCACGGATCTATTTGACGCCCGGATTCGGCACTTAGACTCAAAATGGTAAAATCAGGCCCAAAGTCATTGCCTCCAGTGACAGTTCAGCCAAGTTGGAAGGTGTGGTGAGACATTCACCTATTATGATAGATTCACTACTCCTGAAAGCCTTAAAGCAGCCACTCGAAAAACTAGACTTGATCAGAGAGGTCTGTCATTGCCAGAAACAAATTTAATTAGCTGTGCAGGATATGCGCCCATCTTATATAATATCAACCTGGATACCAAAGGAAAAAGGTAAATAATAACTTTGTGTCCAACAATATTAAGCCTTTTCCAATTCTGCTATGCTGCAGTTTTTGTTGGAAACAAATTAAGGACTTGGTGGTGTTCATCACTCACATGAAGCTTTTAATTATGAATGCACACTATATCATTGAAGAAAACGCCACAAAATCAAATTCCAGAGACGACTGTACGAGTCATAAATGTGCTGTGTGAGACAACTACTTCAGTTACACAGTTCAAAAGTTTTAATGCAGAGTCCAGGTAAAAATATGGAAAAGTCTAAAATAAAGCCAAACTGAAGGTCAAGGCCTCAGAATAGAGCAGGCCCTTGTGTGGCAAAGATATTACAGATATTCACTGGGCAATTTAGCTTTTGCATTTTATGATGTTTACATTTATCTGTAAATAGTGTGCAGGCAGAGAAACCAATGAGGCCACATAAAGCAGTTTGAGAAAAGTGAAATATTTGCTTGGTTTACATTGATTGCTGGTTCCTTCTTGCTTTTGGAAGCTACGGTTAATAGCAAGCACCACTGACCACTTTAGCAAGCTGTCGTGGCTGGAGCCAAGAACTTGCATTTTTATAGGACCTTTAACATTATCAGGTGATGGCAGAACATCACACCTATTGTAACGCTTCTGAAACATAGTCACTAGTGTCTAATGTTGGCATACGTGACACGCACACTGCAGGAGGCAAAGAACATTGCACAAACAATAATATGAAAAATTACAAGATAATTTATTCTGTCGTTATTGGTCCAGAGATAATTATTGACCAAGACTCATCAAAAATAATTTTAAGTTCTCTCCTAGCTTGTTCTATATCCATTTTTTTCTGTTCAGTATTTAAAAACATGTATTTAGAATTGCCCATTACGATCTTGTCAGTTTCCTTACCTTGTACTGAATATTTGCCCCTTTCTTTTTCCCTTTCATAAATTAGTTTCTGTTCCAAAAACTTTTCTTGTGTTTAAGCAACTGTACATTATTTAAACTGACAATATTTCTATCTACTTTCAATTGTCAGAGACACATGATAGATCATTACCTTCCCATTGGGCTGAACATTCGGCAGTCATGACTAAATGAGCTGGTTGAGCTCATCGAGAAGGTCACTAACATACCTGATAAAGGAGTGTCTATGGATGCTGTTTATGGATTTCCTAAAGACATTTGATAAGGTTCCTCACAAGAGATGATCAAGAACGTAAGCACAAGGAACTGGAAGTAACCTTGTTATTCATTCGTGTGCGCTCTGCCCGAACACAGGTCCTCGGCTCATTGTCTGCTGATGCTTCAACCGGAGATATTTTCTGGACAGTTTTCAATCAGTAATGGTTTAGATTCAGAGACATTTACAGCATAGAAAGAGGCTATTCAACCCATCATGCCAGTCAACAAAGATCTGACAACATTAATCCCATTTTCCAACACCTGGCCCATAGCTCTGGAGGTTATGGCAGTGCAAGTAAATATCTAAATCCTTCTTAAATGTTATGAGAGTTTATGACTCAACCACCCTGTCAGGCATTAAGCTCCAGACTCCCATAATCCCCTGGATCAAAAGTTTCTCCTCAAATCCCCTTTTAGCCTTCTACCTCTTACCTTAAATTTACACCCCCTGGTTGTCTACTAATGGAAAAAGCGTTTTCTCATCCACCCTATCTATGCCGTTTAAAATCTTATAAACCTCTGTCACGTCCCCTTTCAACCTTCACTGCTCCAAAGAAAACAACCCCAACCTATCCAATCTTTCCTCATAGCTCAGAACCTCCAGCCCAAGCAGGATCCTAGTGAATCTCCTCTGCATCCACTCCAGTGCAATCACATCTTTCCCTCATTAGGGTGACTAGAACTGCATGCAGTCCTCCTGTTGTGGCCTAAGTAGCATTTTATACAGTTCCAGCATGACGTGCCTGCTCTTGTACTCTATGCCTTGGCTAATAAAGGCAAGTATCCCACCTTATCTATCTGCTCTGCCACCTTCCGAGATCTGTGGATACGCACTCCAAGGTCCCTCTGATCGTCACTACTTTCCAGGGTCCTAATCATTCAGTGTAATCCTTTGCCTTGTTAGCCCTCCCCAAGTGCATTACCTCACACTTTTGCAGATTGAATTCCATTTACTACTGTTCTGCCCACTTGACCAGTCCACTCATGCAGTCAACGGCAATCCTCTTAATTATTTACCAGGCTACCACCCCTACATTTAAATCAAAATCATTAATGTATACCACAAATAGCAAGGGTACCAGCATCAAGACCTGCTGAGCCCCACTGGAAACAGACTTTCAGTCACAGGAACACCCCTCTCCCATCACCCTCTGCTTCCTGCCTTTCTGCCATTTTGGATCCCATCCGCCTTTATTTTCTTGCCTAGTCTGCTATGAGAGACCTTATCAAAAGCCTTGCTAAAAGCTATAAGACCACATCAAATGCATTACCCTCATCAATATTGCTGGTTGCCTCTTCAAACAATTTGATTAAACATGTCAAATATGACCTTCCCTTAACAAATCCATGTTGACTATCTCGGATTAATCTGTCTTTTTCCAAGCGTAGATATGTTCTGTCGCTCAGAGTTCTTTCTGGTAACTACCCCACCACCAAGGTTAGATTGACTGGCTAAAATTTCCTGGGTCTATTCCCTACCTAGTGTAGTCCTCTGGCATCTCACATGTGGCAGGGAGGATTTGGAAATTATTACCAGTGCCCCTGATATCTCCTCTCTCAACAGCCTGGGGTACATTTCATCTGGGTCTGTGGATTTATTTACTTCTGAGGCTGCTAAACCCGGTCATACCTCCTGCTCTATCTAGGTTCATTTCCTCTAATATTTCAGTCCTTCACCTTGGTATCAACTCCTGAGGACTGTATCCACATCATATGTGTCAGCACACAGATTACCAATATCGTCCCGAATTGGTCCTACTCTTTCCCTAGATATTCTCTTGCTCTTTATATATATATATATATTTTTAAATACCCTTTGGGTTTTCCTTTTTTCTACCCGCCAAAGCTTTTTCATGCCATTCCCTTCCACTCCCAGAGGCGGGGTGAAGAGGCAGGTCCCAAGTTTAGTTCAGCTGGAACAACAAGCTAAATCCACATTGTTTGTGTTGGTATTATTCTGAACCACACTTTAGCCAGCTACCCAACTGAGCTAATTGGACCCCAACCTTGTGATATGGACTGGCAACTGACTGGGAAGTAAGAGACAGATTAGGGTTAAAGAAAACAGTGCATGATTGACAAATTGCGACAAATGATGCTCTCCAGAGAGCTGTAATAAAGCCTCAATGTTTTACCATTATACATGAATGATTTGGATGAAAGAGCAAAAAGGCATAATAAATTGCATAGTTGCAAAGAGACACAGACAAATTAAGTAAGCAGACAAAACTACAGCAAATTAAAATTCATGAGAGGGAAGTATGAAGTCATTTGCTTTGGAGCCCAACAATAAATCAAAATATTTTCTTGATACTGAGAGGATAGCAGTTGTGCAGTAGTAAAGGAATTTAGAAGCTATTGTACACAAATCACTAAAAGCTATTGCACAGGTACAGAAAAGAGCCAGTGGAGACCTGACTGGCTGATTGAATAGTACAGCACAGGAGGTCAATGATTCAATGGAATATAACTTTTATTTCAAAAGTGAGAAAGCAAAGCTTCAGTTATATTGGATTCAGTTTGGGGTACCAAACCTCAGAAAAGATATATTAGTCTTGAAAGCGGTATAGTGCAGATTCAACAAAAATACTTGGATTTAAAGATTAAGGACAGATTGCCAAACTTTGTATTCTCTGGAATTCAGAAGATTGATGGCGATCTCATTAATGTCTTTAAAAGATAAAGCATTCAAAATAGGGCAGATGATGATAAAGAGATTCAATAAATTAGATGGAAACTATTTCCTCTGGTGGTGAAAATAAGGAAAAAGGAGATATAATTTTATTTCACCGAGGCTAGTTAGGAGTAAAATCAGGAAGGATTTCATTCTTCAGTCGCCCTTTGCAAACTTTGTAGCCCCGCAACACATCTCCGTAATGGCTGCTGTGTCAAATTTAGCTCCATTTGTGCCATTACTTCAGGTATCTTGCTATTAATGTTTTGTGCATTAAGATTAAGCACCTTTAATTTTAACTTATCATTTTCTTTGATTTAATTGTATTACTAATGCACGGTTAGACATTGTGGCCGAGATATAACGTCCCACTTTGGGACAGCAAGTAGTCAGGATTTAGAAAAAAAATGGCCATTGAGCAGTGAAAGCAGACGTCCTGCCTCTGGCTTTCTATCGCAGATAAAAGGGTTGGTGGGACCCTACATGCTGCAATTTAAAAGTTGCACGATTCTGGAAATGGGAATTTCAGAACTTCTGGATTTTTCATTGAGATAGCTGCATTTTGGAATTACAGATAGGAGCAAGAGGAGGCCATTTGGCCCTTCGAGCCTGCTCCACCATTCATTAAGATCATGGCTGATCATACAACCCAGTAGCCTAATTCGTGCTTTTTCCCCACAACCTTTGATCCCATTTGCCTCAAGTGCTATATCCAGCTGCCTCTTGAATGCATTCAATGTTTTGGCATATACTATTTCCTGTGGTAATGAATTCCACAGGCTCACTGCTCTTTGGGTGAAGAAATGACTCCTCACCTCCATCCTAAATGGTCTACCCTGAATCCTCAGACTGTGACCCCTGGTTCTGGGCTCCAGCGAAAACAATCCTAACCTAGTCAATCTCTCGTCATACATCAGTCCCGCCATCCCTGGAATCAGCCTGATAAACCTTCGCTGCACTCCCTCGAGAACAAGAATATCCTTCCTCAGAAAAGGAGCCCAAAACTGCACACAATACTCTAGGTGTGGCCTCACCAAGGCCTTGTATAGTTGCCAAAACATATCCCTGCAATGAAGGCCAACATGCCATTTGCCTTCTTTACCGCCTGCTGCACCTGCCTGCTTACCTGCAGTGACTGGTGCACAAGGACACCCAGGTCCCGCTGCACACTCCCCTCTCCCAATTTACAGCCATTCAGGTAGTAATCTGCCTTCTTGTTTTTGCTTCCAAGGTGAATAACCTCATACTTGTCCAAATTATACTGCATCTGCCATTGATTAGCCCACTCACTCAACCTGTCCAGATAGATCTTTGCATTCTTGTCACAGTTCACTCTCCCACCCAACTTGGTACCGTCTGCAAACTTTGAGAAGTTACATTTTGTTCCCTCATCCAAATCATTAATATATATTGCGAATAACTGGGGTCCCAGCACCGATCCCTGTGGCACCCCGCTAGTTACTGCCTGCCAATTTGAAAAGCACCCATTAATTCCTATTCTTTGTTTCCTCTTTGTCAACCAGTTTTCTATCCAACTCAATATACTTCCTCCAATCCCATGCGCTTTAATCTTGCACGATAATCTCTTGTGCGGGACTTTGTCAAACGCTTTCTGAAAGTCCAAATATACCACATCCACTGGTTCCCCCTTGTCAACTCTACTAGTTACATCTTCAAAGAATTCCAACAGATTTGTCAAGCATGATTTCCCCTTCATAAATCCATCCTAACTCTGTCTGATCCTGCCACTGCTTTCTAAATGCTCTGCTATAAAGTCCTTGATAATGAATTCAAGAATTTTCTCCACTACCGGTGTTAAGCTTACTGTCTATAATTCCCTGTTTTCTCTCACCTCAATCGGAGGAGAATCCTGGGTTAAGGAAAAATGATGACAAACCAGAACTGCTAGCAGGGAAGATTGTACTGTCCAAAAAGATGCAATGGAGACGAATAAAATGGGAGAATGGAATAGAGCAATTTAGAAAGTATGGTGCAAGAAAATGTAATTAAGAGAGTTTTAAGAGTCAGTGGGCTTATGGTGAGTACTGATTGAAAGCCTATCCCCATTAACGAAGACAGTGGAGTCAAGAAGACAAGGGAGGATTTATAGAGGGACGGTAGAGAGAAGGATGGAAATTGGAAGCAAAGTCGATGATATTTTCCAGGAAAAATGCACTGATACAGTCATTAATGCACTGGAAATGTATATGAGGGACAGGTCTGAGTAGGACTCAAGCAAAGAATGTCCTATGTATATCTCAGAAAAGGGTAGGCAAAGATAGAACCTATGCAGGTACCCATAGCAACACCTTTTATTTGGAGGAAGTGAGCTGAAGTTAAGGAGAAGCTGTTCGACATGTGAACACATTCAGCCAGACGGAAGAGGATGGCAATGCATGGTTGGGCCTTGTTCAAGAAGAATCATAGAATTCCTACAGTGCAGAGGAGGCCATTCGACCCATCGAGCCTGCACCAACAAGAATCCCACCCAGGCCCTGTATCTGTAACTCATGTCCATACCCTGCTCATCCCCCTGATGATGAAGGCCAGCATACCAAAAGCCTAAGTATTAATTTAGCATGGCTAATCAACCTAACCCGCACATCTTTGGAGTGTGGGAGGAAACAAGATCCTTCTTGTTCTTCTGTTGTATGTTTTTTCTCTTAACTGATTCTCAGATGATCTTCCAACCTCCCTTTCCTCTCTCCATTTTTGGTTTCTACTTTCTTTCTCATACCTACATCTGAAAACAGCAGGAATCCTAGCTGCCTTATGCCCTCAAATGCAATGCACAAGAAGTGACATTTTGAGGATGCACAAGAACGATATTTGACCAAATTCCGTAAGATGGCATTTTAAGAATCACAAGTTTGGTCATGAAGTAGTATAAAAACAGAACAAAAACATTGAATATTCATTCAAAATGAGCACAATTGGTAATTATGTAAAAGAAATTCTTCCAAAATATAGGCATGAAAAACTACTGTTCAACTATATTGGAATCTAGATGCATAAAAAAGTGTTTTGCGAAGGCTCAACCTGATACAGTTGCAAAATGCTACCGTGTTTCCAAACTTGCAACCTCAGCTCTGATTTTCAAGTTGTAATGTTGATTCACCGAAATGTTAGTAGGAAAATAACCACCAAAAAACATAAATGAGTCGCCCAGCCAATCTAATCCATGCAAGGTTAATTTGATCAGCCGTCAGGCATATCATAATCTTTTAATAACTGAGGTTGGGAATTCAGACACTCCTCACCATCCCATTAAATCAATATTGCAACTGAAGTTGCAGAGAGCCTTGTAGATATTTTCCCCAGAGCAGACAGACCAAAAATAATAAGACAATGTGTTTGCACAATTTAAGATTCATATTATATAGTTTTATTGAACTTATTCATGCCTACTTTATCTTCATAGCTATCAATCCTTCTCTCTGCACCTTTTGCATGCTCCCTCCTAAAATCAAATTTCTGCATCACATACAAAAGCTGCACATTGCAAACTTTACAATGGGAACCAAACATATGATCGGCAGAGGATGAATCATAGAAACCCTACAGTGCAGAAGGCGGCCATTCGTCCCATCGAGTCTAAATAATAAACTGGGATTATTTACCCAGCTAATCCCTCAAAGCTATGCATCCCGGGACACTAAGGGGCAATTTAGCATGGCCAATGCACCTAACACTTACAAAAAAAACTTTCACTCAAACAGCGTGTTCTTCTAAGACTTCAACATGGGTTTATATATGAGAAGTGGCTTTGCTGTTCTAACATATTCCAATGCCTGCACCTGAAAATGGCTTGGGCTAATACTCCAACTCACATTCCAGAGGGCTAATTTTGCTTCCCTCCCACCTCTGGAGAGCTGCCTGTGAAGCAGTGACAGACACCCACAGGTCATCAATAATATAAAATGTGGAAAGCAAATCACTGTGCCATAGTGTGTCACAAAGCACATGAGGTACATTCCAATTCCAGTCCAATTGATCAATTGCCAGGTTATGTGCAAGAAGCTTTTGGGAAGAACTCCTTCATTACTTCTCCCCACCCTTTACGTTAAGAGGAACCTGGCCTGTGCTCAATGCTACATCACAACACTGTTAGTACAGGAAATTAACACAAGTCAGAGAAATTTACACACATTAGTAAGAAATTCATAAAGTTATGTTCGTCCAAATTGTACTTAAATTATGTACAATTACAGAAGTACCTTTCTGTGTTTTAAAAATGATGGACAAAGTCCAAACTGCTGTCAGAGATAATGTGATATATTTGTCATTCTACTGTTATTTCAAGTATGGATTATCATGTACATACACTTGCTAAATTTCACCAGCTAGAAATTTATCTTTGTAGATTCACTGCAAGTCCTTTATAAATGATCCAAAGATCAGCCTCATTTCCAAAGCAAAAGACAATGGGGGGATTTTACAGTCTCGCACATCCGAGGACTGGAAATTCCCACCAGAGGTCAACAGATCTTCAAATGGTCTGCCAAATTTTCTGTCCCACCTGCTACAATTTCCATGGCAGGCGGGACAAGAAATTTACCCTAATATTTCCCATTGCACCAGGCAGCATTTCTATTCTCCACTTGTACAACTCAGGTCTTTCAAAATGTAATTCATCCAATCAGACAGCCTCCTCACTGGGGATTTAACAGAAACAAGAACTTCTGTACTTTTGACATTTTGTAGGCATCAGTGAGAAATGGCCTTGGTCGCTGCTTCAACAAAACTGAAATTTGTTTCTTTAAAATAGAAAACAATGTCTGGACTATTCCTCGAGTACATTAGTTTTTCTAGTCTGCCTGTTCAATAGTTCATGAAATACGAATACTTCTATATTACTGAACAGTACTGTTGCAGTATAGCCTTTTTTCCATTTGTATGTAATATTCAGTCGTTCAAAACAAAAATCAAATACACAGCTCGTCAAATAAAGCATATTCTTAAGCATGCTCTCTGATGCTTTCTCAATCATTCAATGAATTGTAGTTCAGCCTGCCTTAAATGTACCTGCACTTACTTTTGAAAATTGAAATATTATCAGAATATTCTCAATCAATGGTGGTATGTTATCTTTTTCTGCACAGAAACCTCAATCATGGGGCGAGCCAAGTAAATAACTGAAGAAATAATTTCCTGTATTCAGATAAAGATCTGTATGAAGCAGTGAATCTAAGTGCAGTGGATCCTCTACCCGCTGTGGCTAATTACTCAGGAAACGTGTGACATCAAGCGCTAACACCAACTGAAACTAAGCAAAGGTTTAATTAACAGGAGTCCAAAATAAAACCTGAAATCAATCTTGAACCAACAACGTTAATTATTATTGCACAAATGCTGCATTTTACAGCCTTAGGCATTTTGGACAGAAGCCTGCAGAACGACAACTGGCAACATTTTAAAAATCCAAAACTGCAGCAGAATATCAAAATAAATATTTTTATTTTGCCTATTCAAAGTATGAATTATAACCAGTTACTAGATAGCAACCAAGAACAGTTTGGAAATCAAAGAAATCATTCAGCAGGTTCCATTACCTGAGCTTTGAGATTCTGCAATTCCGCTTCAAGCTCATTGATTCTTTCTTCTTTCTTCTGCATTTGGGCCTGTGCCTCTTGTCGGGCTGTAAATTCTTCATCAAACTGCAAGATAAAATATCATCAACCTTAAAGGTGCCAGATTCTGTTGATTCGGAAAACATCTCAGCACTATTAAGTGTGCTTTTATTTTTGAGAATGCTGTGGTACCTGTATAATTCCATGTAAAATAGTTTTGATTATTTTCTGTTAATCCTTTATAATGAAATTTTAAAACAAATTTATTCACAAGAATGGCCTTGTGAGCGGAGAAGATTTCCACAATTTTATATTTGTAACACTGGTCTAGACTTGGCCCCTGCCTTCCAGTGAAACTATAAGCAAAGAATGCATTTTGATTTTGTGAATATTTGGAAAATACATTCTTCTCAGGCCTTCTTCTGTTCTAATCAAAACAGTTAAATGAATAAGAATGTATGTTTTCAACCCCTCATGCCTCACTCCAATAAAACAAAACAAAACATTTCTATGAGCAAGAAACAAGGGAAATTGAGGGAGAACGTAAATAGGGAACTACAGGGAGTTAGCCTGGCATCAGTCATTGGGAAAATTTTAGAACCTAATGTTAAGGAAGTCTTAACAATGTGCCAAGAAAATCAAAATATGATCAAACACAGGCAAGGGCGGGATTGTCCAGCCACGCTTGCCTCAAAACCAAAGAATCCCGCCCGAGGTCAATGGACCTTTGCATGGTCCGCCCCCCACCCCCGCCGGCTACAATTCCCATGGCGAGTGGGACGGGAGAATTCCAGCCAACAGGGGAGATAATGGGGAATCAGTAGATGCAGTATATTTGGATTTCTAAAAAACATTTAATAAGGTGCCACACAAAAGATTATCACACAGGATAAGGGCTCAGAGCTGGGGGGTATATATTAACATGGATGGAGGACTGGGTAATAGACAGGAATAGGATAAATGTGCATTTTAAAATTGTCAAGCTGTGATTAGTGGAGTACCACGAGGACTAGTGCTGAGACCTCAATTATTTTGAATCTGCATCAAGCTTAGATATAGAAATGTATCAAAATTTGATAATGATGAGCTAGTTAAAAATGTAAGCTATGTGAAGGACACAAAGATGCTGCAAGAGATATAGACACATTAACTGAGTGGGCAACAGAGTAGCAGATGGAGTTTAACCTGGGAAAGTGTGAGACTATTCACTTTGGTAATAACAATAAAGTAGAATTTGTGAAAAAAATGTTAAATTTGTAAATGCTCATGTGCATAGAGAGATTTGAATGTATTAGATAAGGTAGATAGTCAACATCTTTTCCCAAAGATCTAAAACTAGAGGGCATATGGGCCAAACGCAGGCAATTGGAGGTAGCTTAATGGTAAAGCCTGGGCGGCATGGACAAGTTGAGCTGAAGGGCCTGTTTCCATGCTCTAAGACTCTACTAGAGGGAATACATAAATTTAGCATGCAGGTACAGTAAGAATTAGAAAGGCAAATAACGGCCCAGATTCTCCCAAAAAAATTCTAAGTGTCGAATTTGCGTAAAATGTGGAGTAAACCCCGCTGGTTTTTTAAAGCAAGATTTTCACAGAGTGCCCTAGAGTGAATCACGATAAAAATCAGGGGGTAGGACCTATTCCCGCTGGAGAGGCCAGCAGCATAGCACATCCACCCCCCCACCTGGATATCCCACCCTGCCCATCCCTCGCTGTCCAACCTTTCTCTGTCAATGATCGCAAGTGCAGAGTGGCAGCAGGCCCCACCCACCCCCACCAATCTCCCCTGCACGGGCCCCACCCCCCAATAGGCCCCATCCCCTTGGCACCGCCCAATGCCTGGAGCTGACGACCCCAGAAATCTGGCGGCTGGAGATGCGCAGAGGCCACGGTGTCCAGTGGGAAGCCTGCTAAAAGGCTTCCGCTTTTGTCTCCTGACCTGCTGCGCTGCTGAATTGCCCCAACATGTTGGCTTTAATTGCAATGGGATTGGAATAAATTGTAGCTTTACTTCAAATGCAAAAGAGTTTTGGTGAGATCACATATGAAGCACAATATGCAATATTGATTTCCATCTCTGTACTTGCCTTGGAGGCAGCAAATAAAGGTTCATACAAATAGTTCTTAGAATGAGAGGGTTGTCCTTTAATAAATGCTAAGTAAACTGGGCCTATACTCATTCGACTTCAGAAGAATGGGAGATGTTCGCATTGAAAAATACACAGGATAAACACAGGGGTTGATCCCCCAGCAAGAGCATCTAGAACACGGTGGCACAGTCCCAGGGTAAAGGAAATATGAAATACTATGGCCTCGTGTAAGCCTGAGATGAGGAGAAGCATCTTCACTCAGAGGGTTGTGAATCTTTGGAATTCTCCAACACAGGGATGTTCCATCATTGAATATATTCAAGGTTGCGATAAATAAAGGGCAGGAAAGTAAGTTCAGGCAGAAAAAGAACAATGATTATTGTCAATGGCCCAGCTGGCTCAAAGAGCTATTATCTACTCCTATTTCTTACGTTTCATATTCATACCTGTTTGGAATGTTATTTCTTATTTGTGTACAGTAAAAAAATCCTAAAGGCTGCCCGCTATCACAGTATTTATCTCTGTTCAATGTATCTTTTGCCACACCATTGGGAAACATTTTACATTAGCAAGCAAATTAGGACAAAAATGTTCTTATGACAACAGCATTAAACATATAGTAGTATACCTTACCTTTCTAGTAAGCTCGGAAAGTCTTTGTTCACACTCATTGGCTATTGCTTTGTCAACGCAAACATCTGCAAATAGGATAAGCACGTGATTTAGTTTCATAGTCTTATTGGCATCAACAAAGAAAGTTCCTCATACTGCTGTATCAATTAAATCTAGTTCAATTCCTTCTACAGAAATATTGCTCACCAACAAGATGATCAAAGTTTACATCTAATCGTTTGCGGTATGTGAAGTCAGGATCCATACCACTGCGATGTAACACTATCTGGGAAACACATTCTTCTATTATCTTGAAATACTGTGGCCTACAAAAAAGAGAAGCAAATTAATTCGTTTATTTTACAGTGAACTCAAAATATACAAATTTCTGACAGTATTAATGCGCAGAATAGTACTCGATCTCATTATTGTTAGATTTATACAGATGAGAATAGTTGTCATCCCACACTGAAATTATTTGATAAATATCGCAAATGAGATTTGTGCATTTATCAGTTCAGTGATAACTCTTGACTCTGCTATCCAGATCTTGTTTTGCTATGTTCCCTTAGCTCTCTGCCCAAATGAGACAACATGGGGTCCAGTACAACAGCAATAGCATGGAGACGTCACACCAAATGAAAATCTTCAAATAATGCCTAGTCGGAAAAATGGTATAAACTACTAGAAAACCTCTTGCAAAGAATGAGGATGGACGTTTCACAAATTGCCTCTCTAATTTAACCTCCAGTTCATTGCCTGGAACTTGTGTGGTACAAATGTTACTTGCCACTTGTCAGCCCAAGCTTGGATATTGTCCAGGTCTTGTTGCATCTGAACACAGACTGTTTCAGTCTGAGGAATCACAAATGGTGCTGAACATTGTGCAGTCATAAGCAAACATTCCCACTCCTGACCTTATGATAGAGGGAGGCAGCAGAAGATGATTGAACCTGGGACACTACCCTGAAGAACAATATCCTGGAGCTCAGATGATTGACCAACAACCATAACAATCTTCCTATGTGCTCGGCATTATCTGCCTGGGTGACCCTGGTTTTCTTCCACTGACCAAAGATGTGCAGGTTAGGTGGATTAGCCATGGTAAATGCGAATGGTTAGGGCAGAGTGGAGGGCCTGGGTGGGATGTTCTTTCAGAGAGTCGGTGCAGACTCGATGGACGGAAAGACCTCTTTCAGCACTGTACAGATTCTATGGTTCTATGGACACCAACTAGCAGATTGTTTTCCAATTCCAATTTTGCCCGGGTCCTTTGATACCACACTCAGTCAAATGCAGCCTTGATATTAAGGGCAGTGACTCTCACCTCATGGAGTTCAGCTCTTTTGCCCACGTTTGATCCAAGGCTGTAATGAGGTCAGGAGCCATGTGGCCCTGGCAGGCCCAAAATGAGTGCCAGTGAGCAGGTTCTTGCTAAGCACGTGCCGCTTGATAGTGCTGTTGATGACTCATTCCATCACTTTACGATAATTAACAGCAGACTGATGGGGGAGTAATTAACCAAGTTGGATATGTCCTGCTTTTTGTGTATAGGACACAGCTGGGTAATTTTCCACATTGTGGGTAAATGCGCGTATTGCAGCTTTATTGGACAGCATGGCTAGGGGCATGGCAAATTCTGGAGCACAATATTGTCAGGGTTCATTGCCTTTGCAATATCCAGTGTCTTCAGTGTCTTGATATCATGTGGAATTGGAATCTGTGATGCCAGGTACCTCTGAATAGGCCAAGATGGATCATCCACTTGGCATTTCTGCCTGAAGATTGCAGCAAATGCTTCATCTTTTGCATTGATGTATGATCATTGAAGATGGTGAGAATTGAGGGTGAGTTGTTTCATTGTCCACCACCATTCATGACTGGATGTGGTAGGACTTAGATCTGATCCGTTGGTTGTGGGATCAATTAGCTCTGTTTATCATTTGCTGCTTATGCTGTCTGGCACACAAGTAGTCCTGTACTGTAGCTTCACGAGGTTGACAGCCCTTTTTTAGGTAAGCCTCCTGCACGATTCATTGAACTACAGTTTATCCTGAAGTACTGGCCTTGCTGCTGGTCAATTTCCTTGAACAATGGTTTCATTCGGCTTTTAACCCAAAATTTTATTGAATTCAAATTTTACCAGCTGCCGTGGTGGGATTCGAACCTGGGTCTCCAGAGCATTACCCTGGGTCTCTGGATTATTAGCCATGGGGCAATATCTCCCCCATGGTATATGTTATACCATATACTGCCATAAGGGCAGCACAGTGGCACGGTGGTTAGGGCAGCACAGTGACACAGTGGTTAGCACTGCTGCCTCACAGTGCCAGGGACCCAGATTCAATTCACAGCTTGGGTCACTGTCTATGCGGAGTCTGCACGTTCTCCCCGTATCTGCACGGGTTTCCTCAATGTAATTCATTGGCACTCTGCAACATCATGAGGACATGATAAAGGTGCTAGGCAAGAATGCAAATCTTGTGATGACAGTTATCTCATCAATTTCAACATCTACAAGTGAGATGGTGGGCAACTGGTCACTTGGAGGTATGCAAGGGCTGGTATTGGGGTAACTCTCCCTCCCTGTGTGGGGAGTGTTTGCCTTCCAAAAATTAAATGAGATTGGGAACTCTTGAGGCATTGTATCTGCTAATCTATATCTCTCCGTTTTATTGTATACATGGTCAAAACCCTCGTGCACCGTGCCACCCTGATGCTCCTGCCCTAGGTACGATTTCAGAACTACACCTCATTCTCTTATCTTGAGTGAATAAGTGTGAAAAAAGAACCACTGAGATGGGGAAACCTGCAGCTTTGGTTCAGTTATATCACATATTTTAAATGGACAATGTATGGAACATCTAATTAGTCTTGTGATGAACTAAATTTTTGGGGAGCGGTTCAGTTACAGGCTTAAATGATTTTTTGGTAGAAACCGTGAGAGGTAAATCCACAGTTAAAACTCAAAGATTGGTCTCATAAAACATCCAACATGAAATGTTTTCTGCGTTAGTGTGACTGGGTTATTCTTCCTTCAGTTCTTCTGAGAGAAGGAAGAACAGGACGTGTTCTTGAATGACAGGTAAACAGCTGATCGCCGATTTGAGACCCTCACACATCGGATGCGTTTCACCCAATGTGATTCACGTGGGGGCATTGTTTTCAGATTTTAAGATGTTGAATGCCACCTCAGTAGTGCTGCCAGTGCCAGAGAAGAAACACGCCGATTTTCCCACTGGTGACAGCACTTAAATATTTCATTCGGGAGAATCGCAGTCAGGTGTCAGACATGTTGCAGGTTTGATCCCAAGAATGTTTCAGAGATTGTTCACAAGAGTCTGACACATCAGTTGTAGTAGTACAGCATCTCTCAACAATGATGTAAGGAGGCACATGACCCAGACCCCGGGTTAGTGTGGCGTTAAATGGAGTTGTGTAAAGATTTAAGCACAGAGACAATTCCTAGCTTCTACCATTTTACTTTGTGTGTAATAGCTCGAGTAGTTAACCAAGATTTATAGTTAATCTACAAGAGGCTACTAAAACTTCTTGAAGACATACCGTTCTGAAACCAATGCCCTCTCAACCATGATGAACAACAATGATGAGCAAGAAAATAGTGCAGAACCAGCTAAATTCAGGGCAGGAACTAGTTAAATCATTTTGGCTATTTAATTAAGTTTGCCCAATTTGCAATGTGTGTGTGCTGGTAATGAGATTGTGCAATGACAAAGTAGCCTCATAAAATCAAGGTTTGACTTTGCTAATTTCTTAGTTACTTAGTTAAGATCAAAAGGTTCCTGCTTCCCACCACAAATGTGAAGGGTAAGTTTGCATATGTATATGACAAATGAATTGCTGGCATTCGTAGTACAAATCTATGCAGAATATCACAAATAAAAGCTTACCTCACAAAATAGTCATTCCTGATCAACAGCATGTGTTGAAGAATGGAAAGAAAATAACATTCAGCGTCTGTGTCCTTCACTGTGTTGGACAGCATATTATAAACATCATTAATTTCAGTAGAACGATGGTTAAGGAAAATATATTGCAGAGAGTAACAGATTAGCATGCATTGACAAGGTTTTAAAACATTAGATTAGTATTTCCAGAATAGGAGATAAAAGTTTGAAAAATAATACTTCCCTTTTTGTTAAATCAGTTATCAATCAGCACTATGAATAGCATCGGTATCTCAAAGATTCAGAAAACAGATTACATTGGGCCATAACTTCCAGGCTCCCCAGCATCAATTGAAGGTTATCCATAACGTACGTGGTGGAATCCCTCTCAGAACTTCCAAGGAAAGCACTTGCAAGGCAATGGTCCAGAAACAAACACCAACCTCCTCTTGGCAATTGCACTGAGTTGTGAACCATACAAAAACTGACTTCAATCACTAACTTCAGTTGTTTGTCAGGGTATTGCCAATAGTTCATAGAATCATAGATGCTCAATAGTAGTAACTCAGAAAATGTAAGACATAAAACCTCTTCTAAATTCTGCGCAACTATTTTAAAGACGAAGAAAGCTCCCCACACGAGACTTGCCCTACACCCAAAGGACTCCCCAACCTGGTGACTAACCACACCACTCCTAACAATATTCCCCACCTCCGTGAACTCTCACAGGATTTTGCATCCCCCACCCCGGCAAACACAACTAACATCCCCAACCGCCCTGGACCAGCTGGATATCCCAAACAACCCACTCCTGGGAAGTCTGGAAAAAAGGGACATTACGGGAAAAACCATGAGAATGCAGTGAGAAACTGAATGTTAGCTTGGGAGTTCGGAGGTCCAGAGGTGAAGTCAGGATTCAAAAGTGATGGAAGGCAAGTGGAAGCAGCTGATTAGGTGAGTATGGTCAGCTGAGTATTTACTATTTGGATTACTTATAGTTTGTAAGGGCTATATATATATATATATAATATATATACTGTGGTAACAAGGACTCAGGAAGAAGGGCCCGATAGTAATTGATATTATTTGATTTTACATATTTTCCAAAAGGATTAATTTAAAGCGGCAAGTCATGCCAGAGGAGCTCAAAGCCATGGTGAGCTCTATCTGCTCCATGTGGGAAGCCGGGAACATATCCAGTGCCTGAGGCCAGTTTGTGTGCAGGAAGTGTCTCCAGCTACAGCTCCTGGAAGCCCAGGTTTTGGAGCTGGAGCGGTGGACTGGGGACATTGTGCGAGCAGAGAATATCATGGATAGCATGTATAACGAGGTGATCACACTTCAGGCTAAGACTTCAAAGGCAGGAAGGGAATAGGTGACCACCAGGCACAGCAGTGCATGAATATCCTGTGGCCATTCCCTTGGAAAACAGATATAGCATTTTGAATACTTTTGAGGCAATGGCCTCTCAGGAGAAAGCCAAATTTGTTGCATCACAGCTGACTCTGCTGCATGGGAGAGGAGTAAAATGTGTGCAAGTGCAATTGTTATTGGGGATTCAATGGGAAGTGGAATAGATAGGTGTTTCTGTGGCCATGAACAACACACCAGGGTGTTCTGTTGCCATCCCGGTCCGGCCCAGGTCCAGGATGTCTCAGAGCGGCTGCAAGATGTTCTGCAAGGGAATGTGAACAGCCAGCAATCTGGTACATATTGGCACTAACGACACCGGTTAAAGAAAAAGGGAATGGCAGGTGCAGTAGAATGTGGATAAATCTGAGGTTATGTACTTTGGTAGCAAAAACAGGAAGGCAGATTATCTGATTGGCTCTAGACTGAGAGAGAGGAATGCACAATGAGACCTGGGTGTCCATGGACACCAGTCGCCGAAAGTAAACATGCAGTTGCAGCAGGTGGTGAAGGCGGCAAATAGCATGTTAGCCTTCATAGCAAGAGGATTAGAGTGCAGGAGCAGGGATGTCTTGCTGCAGTTATACAGGGCCTTGGAGAGGCCACACCCGGAATACTGCGTGCAGCTTTCACTTCCTGATCTGAAGAAGGATGTTCCTGCTACGGAGGGAGTGCAGCGAAGATTTACCAGATTGATTCCTGGGATGACGAGACTGCATTTAATGCATTTTCCAAATAAATAAATTTCTCAAACTTCTCATTCTTTGATAAATCACTGTGGAAGGGTTTTTTTTGCATTTATTGGTAATATGCCAGTTTACATAATGACTATGGAAATAGTGTGCTACAAAGAAAGGATATTCTAGTTCAGATCGAATATCTTCTAAGCGATGTGAAAATTCAATCATATCTTCTTCTTTGTGCTCATCAAATACTTTTAGTTGAATATCCAGTGCATCATTTTTATTTAATCTCAACTCCTATGGAAAATAAATTAGCAAAAGTAATGCATTGCAGCCTAATTTATACAGCACAAGAGAGATAAATTATCGATGTGGAAATTAACCAACTTTTTTAATAATGCAGTTCAAGAGTATGATTAAGAAATAGTCTTTTATCATTTCAAAAAAACTTTTAAAAGCACATTAACTTAATTTAAAATTGCAACTCAAATAACTAAGACTGCATAATTTGCTTTTTAAACCAACTGATTGTTATTATTTGGACCCTGAATCCATTTCTTTGCTTGTTGGCTAAATGTTACAAATCTCACGATCACATTAAAATTAGATAACAGAGAAGCCAGAAATGTGAGGAACGAAAGGCAAATGGTGAACACTAGAGTCTTGGAAACAGATGTCATGGAAGTTCACAGTTCCAGCCAAAACAACTTCTCAGCTCGATGATGTGCATGCTATTAATATTACTATTGGTTCTAAAATAAGAGAACTATGAATAGGAGGCTAACTAGCAATTTTGAGGCCCATATCAGTGAGTCTCATCTCATGCCCATGCTATCCATAGGTAATTAGTAAATCTATATAATCATACAGATTTATCGACAATAAACAGGTATTAACTCATATGGCTCTTACCGGCAGTAACTCTCTCAGTCCACAACGTACAAACTCATTTCGTATATGTATCCGCAAGTCTAAATCATCAGGAGTGGTCACAAGTGCATTAATAAATTGCATACATGCCACCTAGATATGGGATAAAATATAGAGTTGGAATCCTGAAGCATAAAATTAATCTACACCACATTATGACAAGCTGTTTGGAGGTTACGGAAAGACACAAATTAAACAGAACATTAATTTGCAGCTGAGTATGCTACATATGGCCTGAGAGTGCTTAACATGGACTGATCACAATGGAAAACATAGCATTTCATTTTTCAGCACTTGCATTTGTAAAAGGCTGTAATATTTTTGAATGACTTGACTTTAATCAAAAATTGTTGTTTTAGATTTATGGAAGCCATTCAACTCAGAAGGAGCATCAATAGATAGTTTAAATTAAATACAGGATACTATTGGCTTTAAAAGCCCTCTGCTGTTTTTTTAAATTATTTCATGGAATGTGGGTGTCACTGACAAGGTTAGCATTTGTTGCTCATCCTGAATTGCCCTTGAACTGACTCGCTTTGCTCGGCCATTTCAGAGGGCAGCTAAAATTCAACCACATTTTCTAGGGTCCAGAAGCACACGTAGGCCAGACCAGTTAAGGATTAGTGAACCAGATGGGTTTTTACAACAATTAATGATAGTTTCATGCTTGTCATTGCTGAGATGAGCTATCAAATCCAGGTTTATTTCTTAACTGATTTCTTAAAAACTTCTAATAGCTCCCATTGGTGGGTTTTGAACCAATGTCTCCAGTGTATTAGCATGGACTTGGGCTTACTAGTCTAGTGACATCATCATTGAACTGCCGTCTCCCCATCACCACATTTCGCGACAGATAAACAAAATCACCTGTAAAACTTCCAGGCATAAAAAGTTGCAAAATGGGTTGAACACAATAAATAAACAAACATGATTAAAAGCTGTGCATTGCTCTAAGGTCAGAACAATGTACTACAATAACAAGATTGTTTGTTCAGACTTGCAGTTCAGAACATGGCAACAAGCCTCCTTATCATATGGATCGTAAAAGAACATAAACCCCTCCTGATCCGTAGCACTAACCATCCCAACAGCTTGTGCAAAATTATGATTACAGCCATGGAAAGAGCAGCCATTAAAATAGCAGTGAGTGCAAAGATACATAAAACAAGTAAACCATCTCTGGCTCTTTGTTAGTAACTACAAATCTCTGCAGTACAGGACAAATGTTTGTTTCAACTTACCACACGTTATGAAATGTGGCACAACTATATATTGTGGCAAGTTCAACACCATTTTGTCCCAATAGACAAAATATAATTAGATCACAAAGCAATATTTTTCTTTCCTCGGTCGTACTTACAATAGTGTCTGTTCGTCAAATTGAGGGCATGGATTATATGAATTAAAAGATTGAGTTCATGCCTCACTCAAGACTTGTGATCGCAATCCAGGTGAGCAATAAATTCTCCCTCAGTGTACCCAAACAGGCGCCAGAGTGTGGCGACTAGGGAATTTTCACAGCATCTTCATTGCAGTGTTAATATAGGCCTACTTGTGACACTAATAAGTAAATAAATAAACGTTCTGCTGCATTTGTCTCATTGAAAACAGTTCCTCTGTTTGCAGTGAATACTTTGAGATGTTTGACAGAAAATGGTGCTGTTATAAACACAAGGTCTAATTAAGCCATTTAGATGACAGAAATCTTTCTTAAATGTAGTACCACGCGAACTAAGTTTATCTCCAAGACAAACCTGGTAGATATATGTTCTATACTGAACTCTCATTTTGTAGCTTTAATTTGCTCCATGTAACAATTGCATCACATACTGGACAGGAGCTAATTCTGAACAACTATAATTGTACTTTGGCATCAAGAGTCAAAGGTAAATTAAAGGAAAACATTGTTAGCAAGATGGATTTCAGCTGGTATACTCTCAATCCATAAAGTACTCCTGAGATTGCCTGCACAATAGCACACACAGCAGCGATTCTCTCTTCCATTTGGTATAAATTTAGAATGCAACTCAAAATGTTTTTAGAGTATATTTTATCACAGAATTCACTTCAAAACTTACAGCAACAAAAAGCAAAATCATTTGTCAAATTGATTTGATCAATTTTGTTACTTGAAATGTGTGAAAATATCAAATTTGTAACTTATACCATGTTTTCAGAAATGATACACAAAGATCAAATTTGGTTTTTTTGGTTTAGATATTATATGCTTCAAAGAACTAGTTAGAAATCATGTACAAATTTTAAAGCTATTTTAAAGCTTTCAAGGTATCACCTGACAACACCTGGCAATAGCATTTACAAAATTATCTATTCGGCTGCTAACTAGAAAACCTAAAAAGACAAGAAAATAAAACTTCTTTACCCAAGACTTGACAATAACAGAACAGTGGAATATCTGCACAATTCTAAAAATGTTTAGAACAGGATACTAACTCCCTTCTGCTCACCAAATCAAATACTGAATTTTTGGCATAAGCTGAATTATACCAAATTCCCACTGCCCCCACAGGACTAAAATGTTATTAGGGAGCCAGTCAAAGGGAACACCAATATCCGCCAGAGCCATTTAACAGCTGATTAACTGGGTTACCAACTGTCCACTGTATAGCAATCCAGAAAGGAGCACACATCACTGGTCTTCATGGCGTTCGTTATTGTCCTTCTCCTCCTCAATGTTCTCCTCAAAAGATCATTGATAAGTGCCCTGATATTCCTCCCTCCATTTGCAATCCTCTCTGCTGTGCAAAGATGCAGCATGCCATGATGATTCCTCACTCGTGAGTACTGAAAGGCAGCTCCAAACCTGTTTCAGCACTTGATGTGCACGTTCAACATGAACAAAGGTTTACTCAATAGTGTACATGGTGGTCAGCTGATTCCCTTTGGACTATCTTGTGCTTCATTTCTGGGATTCCTCACAGGTGTTACAAACCAAGTTTGAAGATGAATCATTCACCCGCTAGGAGTCAGTTCTGAATTCGATTTCTTGGTATAAAAGTGTTTGGAATGTTAGGTTGCCACAAAATCTCTTTGTGGTTGCACATCACCTATCAGCTCATGGAATCCTATCCATTGCAATGGGCACAGTGGCATTGTGGTAACACAATTGGACCAGAGGCCCAGACTAATGCTCAATTAATTAAGAAATTGTCTCAGGGATGGTGACTATAAACTATCAGATTACCACAAAAAAACCCATATGGTTCACTAATGCCTTTTAGGGTCAGGAATCTGCCATTACTTGGTCTGGTCGACATGTGACTCCACACTCACCAATTCATACCTTACATCTGATGTGCATGGTTCTTCCATCACCATTGGTACAATTCCCATGGAGCCCGACAACATTTAAAAAGTTATGTGAATCGCCAGTAACTGACTGGAAAGATCACTATGGTGATTGTCCCTTTAAGGGCAACACAGCAAAGTAAGGGTCACATTGCCTGTGAGACAAATTGGGGCTCAGAATGTGGAATCACCCCATGGTGAGAAAAACTCCCAAGAAGAGAGACATTTTAGGAGCTAGTTACAGCCATGAGGTTGTCATACAATTCTTATAAGTATCTTTTGTGTGCATTAATGAGGTTTGTGAAAGTACGTCTTTACAATCACACAATATGATTTCAAGTTTTAAGAGTTAACAAACTCAAAACAACATAGACTAAATATTAGCAATCCTAGTTCATTCTGTAGAAGGGACCCGAAACATTAACTCTGTTGCCAGACCTACTGAGTTTATCTAGCATTTTCTGCTTTTAGTTTATTTTAGATTGACTGAATAGTACTTTTGTCAGCAAACCACAGAGAAGAACTTAACTTTCAAAAAGACCAAACATCCCCACTACAGCTATACTTCACTCTGTCCCTTAAGAGGACTTCACATATTTCAAGAACCAGCTCAATAATTAATCACGGCATCCAATGGCTTGCTTGCTTTTCCTTTTCCAACTGATAACTTCTAATCACCAAATTCATGTGCACTGAAGTTCACTCCTCAAGCCAAAATTGGAGAAATCGTCTAATCTTAGTTAAATCTTCAGGAACTTGATCTCTTTAATTCAATCATGAGCGTCCATCCACTTTCCGTGTAGTGAAAAAGAGACTGGCTGCATCCATTTTTCTGCTCTCTCTCTCAAATTCATGCCAATTTACCTTGTCTGTAAGATAGAGGAATATCCCAAGAAAAAACCTGGAGCCCAATATTATAATGCCGGACAATCCTCTCCTAAAGTTTATCCCCATAGCAATAAGAATCACAGGGGCTTTGTATGCAGACAGCAATGTGGATTAGCTATCCTTTAGACTCCCAACTCCATTTTACTTTGAAATTATATATAGTTTTAAATATAACCATTCAGAAAGCCTGGCATTTTTAACACTTTGCTGTGAGATTGGAGACCAACAATCTACCCAAAACCAGCACAATGCCATTATCTGCACCTAGCATCGTCTTCCCAGTGAAACACCAGGACGTCACTGTCCCCATAGCAACCATACTACATTTGTGCAGGGAATGATGCAGGTGCTTGCCTAAGAGTGATGCAGGTGCTTGCTTTTATTGTACCAGCTACTTAAAGTGAAATTTACTTTTTTTAATTTTAAGTACTTAATTCATGTTCGGTTTACATTAGTTCTAATTCTTGTTAAAATAAATGTTGCAAAAAGTGAAACCTTATTGGCAATTTAAATACAAGTTATCTGGTAGCTTTGGTTACTTTGGTTTATGGTTCTACCACAGGGATTATAACAGTAGACATTGTAAACAGTTGTTAAAAAGGAAAAATGGGTATGATAAGGAACCAAAGAGGGCATTTATAAAAAAAGGCAGAGGATATGGCTGGGGTAATAAATGAGTACTTTGTATCTGTCTTTACCAAAAAAGAATATGCTGCCAAAGTCATAGTGAAAGAGAAGGTATACGAAATAATAAGATAAAAATTGATTCAGAGCAAATATTACAAAAGTTGGCTGCACTTAAAAGTTGTTAAGTCCCAAGGATCAGATGGGCTGCACCCAAGGACACAGAGGGAAGTAAGGGTGGAAATTTTGAAGGCACTGACAATAATCATCCAATCCTCCTTAAATATGAGGGCGATGCCAGAGGATTGGAGAATTGCAAATATTACACCCTGTTCAAAAGTCTGTTTAATCTCAGTGGTGGGAAATCTTATAGAAATTATAATCTGGGACAAATTAGTGTTCACCTGGTCAAATGTAGATTAATTAAGAAAAGCATAATGAATTTGTTACGGGCATATTCTGTTTAACTATTTTTGAGTTTTTTGGTACAATAACAGACAAGGTTGATGCGGGTAATACAAAGACTTCCAAAGGGCATTTGAGAAAGTGCCACATTAACATGCTTGTCAGCAAAGTTGAAGCCCATGGAATAAAAGGGCTTGTTGCACCATGGATATGAAGTTGGCTGAGTTCCAGAAAACAATGAGTAGTGCTGCATGGTTGCTTTTCAGACTGGAGGATATTGCCTACATTAATGACCTGCACAAGGCACAATTTCAAAATTTGCATATGACAAAACTTGGAAGTATTCTGAACTGTGAGAAGGATAGTGGTAGACTTCAAGAGGACACAGATCAGCAAGTAGAATGGGTGGACACATAGATAAAATTTAGTGCAGAAAAATACGAAGCAATATATTTTGGTAGAAAGAATGAAGAAAAGCAATATTAAATAAGTAAACAGGACACTCAGTAGCGCACTTATCTCCTCCATGTGTTAACTAAACATGTCCTTCTTTGGAGGATTTCCCGGTCTGTTTGATGTTCTATAACTACAAAGCTAAAAAAATAATTTTTCTTGTTAAAAAGTTCCACCTCACTGAGGAAGTTTCAGGCAGATCAACATCCAACAATCTGCTCTGAAAGCTCTGCTGACATTTTGACAGCTGTGATAAATTGCACCACAGCATCAAAGACAATCACAGCATTTGAAAACACACAATATTTTCAATAAAACAGCTCAGAACATTCTTTTAAAAAGTCAATTCAGCTAACTCCTGTTTTATAGAACATAGAACATAGAACATAGAACATTACAGCGCAGAACAGGCCCTTCGGCCCACGATGTTGCACCGACCAGTTAAAAAAAAACTGTGACCCTCCAACCTAAACCAATTTCTTTTCGTCCATGAACCTATCTACGGATCTCTTAAACGCCCCCAAACTAGGCGCATTTACTACTGATGCTGGCAGGGCATTCCAATCCCTCACCACCCTCTGGGTAAAGAACCTACCCCTGACATCGGTTCTATAACTACCCCCCCTCAATTTAAAGCCATGCCCCCTCGTGCTGGATTTCTCCATCAGAGGAAAAAGGCTATCACTATCCACCCTATCTAAACCTCTAATCATCTTATATGTTTCAATAAGATCCCCTCTTAGCCGCCGCCTTTCCAGCGAAAACAATCCCAAATCCCTCAGCCTCTCCTCATAGGATCTCCCCTCCATACCAGGCAACATCCTGGTAAACCTCCTCTGCACCCTCTCCAAAGCCTCCACATCCTTCCTGTAATGTGGGGACCAGAACTGCACACAGTACTCCAAGTGCGGCCGCACCAGAGTTGTGTACAGTTGCAACATAACGCTACGACTCCTAAATTCAATCCCCCTACCAATAAACGCCAAGACACCATATGCCTTCTTAACAACCTTATCTACTTGATTCCCAACTTTCAGGGATCTATGCACACATACACCTAGATCCCTCTGCTCCTCCACACTATTCAAAGTCCTCCCGTTAGCCCTATACTCAACACATCTGTTATTCCTACCAAAGTGAATTACCTCACACTTCTCCGCATTAAACTCCATCCGCCACCTCTCGGCCCAACTTTGCAACCTGTCTAAGTCTTCCTGCAAACTACGACACCCTTCCTCACTGTCTACCACACCACCGACTTTGGTGTCATCAGCAAATTTGCTAATCCACCCAACTATACCCTCATCCAGATCATTAATAAATATTACAAACAGCAGTGGCCCCAAAACAGATCCCTGAGGTACACCACTTGTAACCGCACTCCATGATGAATATTTACTATCAACCACCACCCTCTGTTTCCTATCCGCTAGCCAATTCCTGATCCAATTTCCTAGATCACCCCCAATCCCATACATCTGCATTTTCTGCAGAAGCCTACCATGGTGAACCTTATCAAACGCCTTACTAAAATCCATATATACCACGTCCACTGCCTTGCCCCCATCCACCTCCTTGGTCACTTTCTCAAAAAACTCAATAAGGTTAGTAAGGCACGACCTACCTGCCACAAAACCATGCTGACTATCACCTATCAATTCATTACTCTCCAAATAACTATAAATCCTATCCCTTATAATTTTTTCCAACATCTTGCCGACAACAGAAGTGAGACTCACCGGTCTATAATTCCCGGGGAAGTCTCTGTTCCCCTTCTTAAACAATGGGACAACATTCGCTAACCTCCAATCTTCTGGTACTATACCAGAGGCCAACGACGACCTGAAGATCAGAGCCAGAGGCTCTGCAATCACTTCTCTTGCCTCCCAGAGAATCCTTGGATAAATCCCATCCGGACCAGGGGATTTATCTATTTTCAGACCCTCCAGAATATCCTGCACATCCTCCTTATCAACTGTAATACTGTCTATTCTACTCCCCTGCAACCCAGTGTCCTCCTCAGCTATATTCATGTCCCCTTGCGTGAACACCGAAGAGAAATATTGGTTCAATGCTTCACCAATCTCCTCCGGTTCCACACATAACTTCCCTCTGCCATCTATAACTGGCCCTAAACTTGCCCTAACCAACCTTCTGTTCTTGACATACCTATAGAACGCCTTAGGATTCTCTTTAACCCTATCCGCCAAAGTCTTCTCATGTCCCCTTTTAGCCCTTCTAAGCTCGCTCTTCAACTCCCTCTTAGCCAATCTAAAGCTTTCTAGTGCACTACCCGAGTGCTCACGTCTCATCCGAACATAAGCCTCCTTTTTCTTTTTAACCAACAAAGAAACTTTTTTGGTGCACCACGGTTCCCTAGCCCTACCAATTCCTCCTTGCCTGACAGGGACATACCTATCACAGACTCGCAGTAGCTGCTCCTTGAAAAAACTCCACATGTCGGACGTTCCCAGTCCCTGTAATCTCCTAGTCCAACCTATGTTTCCTAATTCTCTCCTAATAGCCTCATAATTACCCTTCCCCCAGCTAAAACCACTGGCCCGAGGTTCATGCCTATCCCTTTCCATCACTAAGGTGAACGTAACCGAATTGTGGTCACTATCACCAAAATGCACACCAACTTCCAAGTCTAGCACCTGGTCTGGCTCATTTCCCAGCACCAGATCCAATATAGCCTCACCTCTAGTTGGCCTGTCTACATACTGAGTCAAAAAACCTTCCTGCACGCTTTGAACAAAAACTGACCCCTCTAACGAGCTAGAGCTATAACAATTCCAGTCAATATTAGTCAAGTTAAAATCCCCCATAACAATTGCCCTATTACTTTCACTCCTAAGCAGGATTGACTCCGCAATCCTTTCCTCAACCTCTCTAGAACTTTTATAGATCCATCCTCCTGATTTCCTGCCCACGGTGACCCACAAAATCCAACTCAGAGTACAAAAGCAAAGAAGTCAAGGTGAATCTTTATAAAACAGTGGGCCATCCTCAACTGGAGCATTGCATCCAGTTCTGGGTACTGTACTCACAGAAAGATGTGAAGGAATTGGCAAGGGTGCAGAAAAGATTTACAAGAATTGTTCTTAAGAGAGACTTCAGTAATGTGGATAGACTGAAGAAGTTTGAGTTGTTCTCCTTTAAGAAGAGATGGGTGAGAGGAGGTTTGATGGAACTGTTCAAAATCATGAGGATCCCTAACTGAGTAGATAGGAAGGAAACAGATTTAAAGTGGCAAAAGAACCAGAGATGAAATGCTGATAAATCTTCTACTCAGCGAGTTGTTAGGATCTGGAATGCGCTGTCTAAGTCAGTGGTGAAGTATTTTAATCATAGCTACAAGAAAGGAAATGGATAACCAACTGATCAGAGAAGATTTGCAGGGGAAAGAGGAAAAAGCAGCAGAGTGAGAAGAGCTGAGTCAGTCACAGAGAGCCAGCACAGACATGATGGGCCAAATGGCCTGCTTATGTGCTATAAACATTCTATGATTCTATACTAACTACTCCAGCATTTTGGTTGCTGGCCTCTCAACAACCATTAACCCATCTTCTACAAAGTTCCACGACATATCTCACCCTGCATTAATTTTTGATTTGTCACGCGTTAGTATAGTGAAAAGTATTATTTCTTGCGCGCTATACAGACAAAGCATACCGTTCATAGGGAAGGAAATGAGAGAGTGCGGATTGTAATGTTACAGACATAGCTAGGGTGTAGAGAAAGATCAACTTAATGAGAGGTAGTCCATTCAGAAGTCTCTTGGCAGCAGGGAAGAAGCTGTTCTTGAGTTGGTTGGTACGTGTCCTCAGAATTTTGTATCTTTCCCTTGATGGAAGGAGGTGGAAGAGGGTATGTCCGGGATGCATAGGGTCCGGAATTATGCTGGCTGCTTTTCCAAGGCAGCAGAAAGTGTAGACAGAGTGAATGGGTGGGAGGCAGGTTTGATTGATGGACTGGCCTTCGTTCACGACCCTTTGTAGTTTCTTGCAGTCTTGGACAGGGCAGGAGCCATACCAAGCTGTGATACAACCAGAAAGAATGCTTTCTATGGTGCATCTTTAAAAACTAGTGAGAGTCGTAGCAAATATGCCAAATTTCCTTTGTCTTCTGAGATAGTAGAGGCATTGGTGGGCTTTCTTAACTATAGCGTCGGCATGGAGGGACCAGGACAGGTTGTTGATGATCTTGAAGCTCTCGACCATTTCTACTTCGTCCCCATTGATGTAAACAGGGGCATGTTCTCCACTACGCTTCCTGAAGTCGATGACTATCTCTTTCATTTTGATGACAATGAGGGAGGGATTATCGTCGTCGCACCAGTTCACCAGATTCTCGTTCCTGTACTCTGTCTCGTCATTGTTTGAGATCCGATCCGCTATGGTGGTGTCGTCAGCAAACTTGAAAATCGAATTGGAGGGGAATTTGGCCACACAGTCATTGGTGTATGAGGAGTATAGTAAGGGTCTGAGAACACAGTCCTATGGGGCACCGGTGTTGAGGATGATCGTGGGGGAGGTGTTGTTGCCTATCCTTACTGATTACGGTCTGTGGGTTCAGAAGTTCAGGATCCAGTCGCAGAGGGAGGAGCAAGGCCAGAGTTTGGAGGTGAGTTTTGTGGGAATAATGAGGTTGAAGGCTGAGCTGTAGTCGACAAATAAGAGTCTTCGTTATTTAAGTGTTCCAAGGTTCAGTGCAGGGCCAGGGAGATGGCGTCTGCTGTGGACCTGTTGCGGCAATAAGTGAACCGTAGTGGATCCAAACAATCTGGGAGGCCGGAATTGATTCATGCCATGACTAACCTTTCGAAGCACTTCAAAATGATGGATGTCATTAAGGCATGCTGCCTGGCTTTTCTTCGGTACCAGGGGATGGTCGTCTTCTTGAAGCAGATAGGAACCTCGGATTGGTGTAAAGAGGGGTTGAAGATGTCTGCGAATATCTCTGCCAGCTGGTCTGTGCAGGACCTGAGTGCTCGTCCTAGGTACCTCATCTGGGCCAGTCGCTTTCTGCGGGTTGACTTTCGAGAAGGCTGCTCTGACGTCTTCAACAGTGACCTCAGGTACAGGTTCATCCGAGGCTTCCGGGGTGGAGGGGTGTTCTCACTGACTTCTTGCTTAAAACAGGCATAGAATGCATTGAACTCATCGGGGAGCGGTGCATTGGTGTCCGCAATTTTACATGCTTTCATCTTGTAGTCTGTTATGTCTGAAGTTTCTGCCACTCATTTGTCACTTAAGCCATTGCTGATTAGCATTACTTCCCTTCCCCTAACATAGAGAATTTAAAATCAATGTCTATCCTTCTCCCGTGCATAGCTGCTAATGCACTAATATGTATATTCAGCATCATTCTAAGAACTGAATGTCAAAAGACCAGCACATTTCAACAGATTAGTATCTTAAATATTATAATTAGAGGTTATATTTGAGAATATGAATAAATTGTTATGCAAACTCTTCAAATACAGAAACAGCATTCAGTAAGGCACCATTCGCACCTTAGGTCTACTACATTAACTGATCATACAATCAACCCCAATATGGACTATACTCCTGAGGAAAATGCCTGTTTAAATATTCCTTGAACTCTCGGTAATTGAGCAAAAATCCAGAATATTTATTAATTTACTGTTCAATCCACTTGACACACTCCCTTTCCTCTCTATCTAGACCTCCTCGGCAAGCAGCTCTAGAACTCTGGCACCCATTGAATATTTGAGCAACTAAGTCAATATTTATTTGTGTAAATTTCAAGTCCATTCGAGAGTTCTCAAGAGTACTTTCCTGGATTCTTTTGGAAGAAATAAATTGATCCAAAGTCTATTGTTTCTATTGGAACACCATTCTAAGTATTTTCTATCCTGTTAACAAGAGAATGCATGCTGGTCTCGTCAGTGATGCCCATACCTCATGATTTTTTTTAAATGATCCTTTGAGGCATGCTGAATCAATCCTGTATCTTCCACGTTTTCGTTCACTGTTCAATCCAAATCACCAGCAGCAATCTGGACAATCCATTTCTCTCAAAACGATGAACATTACCTCCTCCAAACAAAATATGTTCCTAATATAAACAAGTTCACATGTGCACTGGCATTCCTAAACAGAGATTTTCATTCTCATGGCATTAATCTGTGACCCAATTGGTAATATTCTTGTCTCTGAATCAGAATGTTGTGGACTCAAGTCACATCCAGGGGCTGGAAGCAGAAGTCAGGATTGTTTCTGGGTCCCAAAACTAACCCCAAAGGAAAACAATGACTCCTTGAAGTGCAAGGGGCACTCCTTTATTGGCATAGATACATGTTCTCTGTTCAATTAAGGACGGCAGCAGAGAAGACTGTGGAATAGCGGTATTGTCACTGGACGAGTAATCAAAGGCCAGGGCTCACTCTGGGGACATCGGTTCAAATCACACCATGGCAGCTGGTTCAATTAATAAATATGGAATATAAAGCTCGGCTCAGGAATGGTGACAATGAAACTATTGTCAATTATCATAAAAACTGTGCGGTGGAGATGCCAGCATTGGACTGGGATGGGCACAGTAAGAAGCCCCACAACACAAGATTAAAGCCCAACAGCTTATTTAGAATCACAAGTTTTCGGAGCATTGCTCCTTCATCAGGTGAGTGGAGGTAGGTTCACAAACACGACATCTATAGGCAAAGACACAACTGCAGGATAATTACAGATTGGAATGTGAAGAATGGTTGGAATGCAAGTCTTTACAGGTACAAACAGTGTGCGTCGAAAGAGAGATAATCACAGGTTAAAGAGGTGCGAATTGTCACAAGATGTGAATTGTCTCAAGCCAGAACTCATGCAACTCGGCCAACGTTGTCTACCTCATACACTGCAGGGAAGTATGTCCCAAGACGTGGTACATCGGCGAGACCATGCAGATGTTACAACAATGGATGAACAGACACTGCGCAACAATCACCAGGCAGAAGTGTTCCCTTCTGTCGGGTAGCACTTCAGCAGTCAAGGGCATTCAGTCTCCGATCTTCGGGTAAGCGTTCTCCAAGGCAGCCTTCAGGACAAATGGCAATACAGAATCGCCAAGGAGAAACTGATAGCCAAGTTCCGCATGCATGAGGACGGCCTCAACCGGGATCTTGGATTCATATCATCCACCATGCTGCCTGGGTTTGCAAAATCCTACTAACTGTCCTGATTTGAGACAATTCCCACCTCTTTAACTTGTGATTACCCCTCTCTCAACGCACACTGTTTGCACCTGGAGAGACTTGATTACCTGCAAAGACTCGCATTCCAACCATTCTTCACATTCCAATTTTTAATTGTCTTGCAATTGTGTCTTTGCCTATATATGCCATGTTTGTGAACCTACCTCCACTCACTTGATGAAAGAACAGCGCTCCGAAAGCTCGTGATTACAAATAAACTTGTTGGACTTTAACCTGTGAGCTATCATTAAAACTCATCTGGTTCACTAAGTTTCTCCAGAAAATTCCAATAACTGGTCCCAATAAAAATAGCCAAGGAACTGGCACATTGACTGGCAGTGGTAATTTTTAGCCCCACCCACCTCTGATGGGGGGAAAAATCCAGCCCAAGTCTAAAACATAAAAATCAAAACTAATGCGCCAGTGCAGTACTGATAGAGCATTGCACTATTGGAAGTGCCTTCTTTCAGATGAGATATTAAACTGAGGCCCTGCCAGGTAGACTTAAAAGAAGAGCAGGGGAATTATCGCTGTTTACTTGGTCAATATTTCCCCCTCAATCAACATCAATGGAACAGATTATCTGATGTCAATCACACTGCTGCTTGTAGGAACTTGTACAAACTATATTACAAACAGTAAATAAATTTCAAAAATACCTCTGGACTTTTGTGAACTTGAAAGTGTGAAATAAATACCAGTCATGCTTTTGTTCTTTTGAAAGAAGATACACATGCTCACAATGTTTCATTTTTCAAAGCACAACACAGCAGTTTTGTGTCTATGCTCTCTTGTATTTATTGTGGATATTTGGAATGCTGTTGCCTCTGTAATTTGTGCTAATAAAAATATAAATTCAGTCATTGCACCCCAACCAAGTTGCTAAGCACCTTGACACTATTTTCAAGGTGCATAAAAGTACACACTTCCAACAAGGGACATGGCACCTGCCAATTTAGACAATGTATTTACAAGATGATGACACTAATATTGCCATTATTTGCACTTATAATAAAGGAATTTTGATGATTTCAAATGTCATGGATTTGCTTGGTAACAAGACCCAGAATTTACAATGGGAATGATGGGATGTAATGTACCTAGCACCAAGGGCGACTCTGCTTGGCAACAGCAAGAGCTCACTCAAGGGGCTGATAAGATTCGTCCTTTTCCCCAGTATCGAGACTAGCAGACATCTAGATATGGTTAGGTATAAATAGTCACAGGAAGCAGTTTATCGAGATGGTGGAGAGATCAGGGGAGGTATACCATAGAATTCCTATAGTGGAGAAGGAGGCCATTCGACTCTCCAACTCTGCGAAAGAGCATGCCACCCAGGCCCACCCTTCCGCTCTATCTCCGTGGCTCTGCACATTTACCGTGGCTAATCTGCCAAACCTACACATCTTTGAATAGTATGGGGCAATTTAGCATGGCCAATGCACCTACCCTGCATACCTTTGGACTATGGGGGAAAACCCGGAGTACTGGGAAGAAACTCACACAGACATGGGGAAACATTCAAACTCCACACAGACAATCCCTCATGGTTGGAATTGAATCCAAGCCCTTGAGCTGTGAGGCAACAGTGCTAACCACTGCTAATTTTCAAGAGACAGGATGGAGGAGAGACAGAAGGCCCAATATCCGGTGATCATAATTGTCAACTCCTGCAGAAGCAGACAGGCCAGTTGAACATCTGACTGGAAGGCCAGTTTAACATCACATAGGAAAGCCAAGGTGTCCTTTTAAAGTCTTAAAACAAAACTAATGCAAAAACCTTTGTTAAGGCAATTTATCCATCTTCACTGAACCGGGCAAAGTTGCTTTCCAGACTGGATCATCCTTCTGGTATTGTGTGGTGTCTATAAATTGGATTTGACTCATAGATTTGTTTAAGGTGGATGTTGTTTGGGGAACAGGGAAGTCTTACTGAGTTCAGGTATCGGGGATATAGTTTGGAACAAGGGGTAATTCCTCGATAAAACTGTGTGCATGTGTATTACCCTGGTGTTTACATGCCTTATAGAATTATAGTCTTGCTCATGTGTATTTGTCTTTTCTTTCATTTAACAAATAGCTTTTAATAACTGGGCTTCTTATTCTCATGGATGGTTTCATGTGATTCCTCAGACCATTTGAAAAAAATAATATATACCACCACGAACCGGTGTCTCATGTTGAGATGCCCTCACAGATAACATCAACATGGTTTGTGACAACAGGATTCAGAACATACTCACATATAAACATCAAAACTATTCAGCTTACAGTTCAGTAAGTCTTGCATACCAATCTAATAACTAATTCTGTTTAATATGCGTCTCATTTTTATTTCACCCCTATATTTGTCTACCTTACAATTTATTCAGCTTTCTTTAATTAAATGTGTGAATTCTTTACGATGCAGAAAAATGCTGATCTCTATGGGCTTTGTCAAGGTCCCCCATAAGACATGGTATGAACAGTACTGACGACTCTTTCAGTCAAAAAGCGATTAACAAAAGTCAGACACCACGAGGACTTAAACTTCAGATTCAACATTGCAGAATTAACACAATAGCATAAGTTAATGCATTACTCTTTCACATGCAAATCTTTGAAATATTAACTTTTAAAAATAATTCCTGTGGCTAAGTTTTGTTTTCAATATTTCTCAAATACAATCTAATTGCAAACTTTATTGTAAAAAGATGGGAATCAGCACACTTTTCTTCATTATAGCTTAATTAACAAAACCCCTGACTGTTCATTCATTAACAGGCCAAATAATCCTACAAACATGCCATTAGCAAGTTTTTCATCAGCAGGTTCAGTTGCCTACTAAATTTTAGAGCTTTAAGACACGGGCACCCAGTTCTCATGTTAAATTTCTTTCTTGCATTATTGAAAAAAAAGTGCAGGTAATTGATAATGTAAATGATTAATTATTAACAGAGTTTAGCTCAGTTGTCTGGGCAGCTGATTAGTGATGGAGAGTGACGCCAACAGCATGGATTCAATTCCCGTACTGGCTGAGGTTCGGAAAGGCCCATCTTCTCTATTTTGCCCCTCACCTGAGGTGTGGTGATCCACAGGTTAAATCACCACCGGTCACCTCTCTCCCTCAAAGGATAGAACAGCCTATGGTCATCTGGGACAATCGCAGCTTTACCTTTAACATTTACAGAGTTTAATATGAATGGAGAAAAAGGAAGTAACAACAGAAAGCATTTTATCCGACAATTTCCCCAAAATACCTGAATAAAATAAATTACGAATATTGGAAATCTAAATAATAGTAGAAAATGTTGTTGACAGTTTGAAATTTTCTGATACATTACTTGACTGCAAGGAAAATGGAGAAAGTAGGTAGGTATAAGGTTAAAACTTGTATGACCCAGTTTTCACTGAGGTTGGGTCTTTAGTTGTTGCATTGGAGAAGACAGCCAAAATTGAATAGGATACGCCATATGCTTTCACAGTTGACAGTCAAAGACTTTCATGATGTAGAAAAAGACAACATACAGTGGTTGATGTGGTTCCTTGCATTCTTCTTGTATTTGTCATGCAGTAAAGATCATGGGCGGAAATCTCCCAAAAAAATTTCTACATGTTGAATTTGCGGGAAAACTGGACTAATTTGAGCTGGTTTTTTAAGTGGGCAATCACACTAGAATCTCTCCCACACTATGCAATGCAGAGGCCACCAACGTGAATATCATTAGATTTCAAGGGCCAGGGCCTATCAGCACAGCGGGATGGGAGAATCGCCCCCCATGTCTGCAATATCTCTCAAAGGAAAAACCATACTACCACTCTGGAAGAAGCTCCTTGGCTACTGGGAGGAAGCAGGTGAAGGGGGCCCTTGCAGCCGAGCTACAACTGACACACACCTCAGCTATAAAATGGTAAATGTACAACTGGTGCGCATCTTTGTGAGAATTTACTGCTTTCAAATGTGGAAACAGAGGAATCGGTTCACAATCAAAACAATGTATAAGTGAAACATCTAAATTAATGGCGGCAAATCAGGCCTTGTGGCTCAGAATTTTTCAATAATCCATCACCCAGCTCCAGAAGTGCTAAAGAGCCAACTGTGGTCAATAAAATTCTCCTTTAAAGTTCTGAATTGATAAATTAATTGTGGCATGATACTTCAAAGTAATGTGTTGGCCCGTTATTTAGCAAACAAATGATGTTCAAGATTAATGTACGCCACATTCCAATGGTACATTCTCAACTGTTAACATACCTTTAATTGAATGGGGGTGTCATGTAGACCTTCCACAATGGGGTAGAATCTTTCCCACTTCCTTAGTTCTCCTGCTGTAGTTATGGCTTCTAAAACATTTTCTAGGCTAAAAGAAAATTGAACACCAGTGTCAAATGCAAAAAAAATTAAACAAGTGCACCACTATGTATGCGGTATACGGTAATTAAATGAACTTTTCATCCTACCCATCAATTTGCTACCTCAGATAGCAACCAGCAATTTTTAATTGACATAGATAATTTTTAATGAATCAGCAAATGAAAGCTTTTGAAGGTGGGAGTACCATGTTTTAGGCCAGAGATGTAGTGGCTGGTTCACTCCATGTGTGAAGGAATCATTAAAGAAGAACAATACCTCAAAGGGACATACAGGGGGGAATTTTACCATTTTGAGTCTAAGTGCCGGATCTCGGCGTCAAATAGATCCGCGCCTGGAATCCTCTTTGCAGCGTGCCCATACGCGTTTTGCCAGCTCCGGCCCGATCCGCGCTGTGTGCGGGGCTTAGCGCTAGCAGACCGATCGGAGCTCTGAACTGCACATGCGCAGTTCGAAAAAAAATCTGACAGCGCGCCCGGGCGCGAAAAAAAAAAGCAGAAAGCGGAGAGAGCGGCTCTCTGATGTTCACCCTCTGGTCGGTAGGGGGAGGGGGTGTGACACATCATCCCTTGGGGGGTGGGGGGGGAGGAGAGGGGGTGTGACTGATCAACCCTTGGGGGAGTGGGGGTGTGTGTGTGTGTGTGACGCATCATCCCCTGGGGGGCGGGGGGAGTGTGACCGATCATTGGGGGGAGGGGGGGGGTTTGGTGGAGAGGGGTTGTGATATATCATCCCCTTGGGGGGGGGGGGGGGGGGAGGAGAAGGGATGTGACGAAGGGGGGGTGACCGATCATCCCCTGGGGGGGGTTCCGCTACCTGTCTGCGGCCGATCCTTCCTGGCACCATCACTGGTACACTACCAGCCACAGCCATCTCTCCTGCACCTGCAGAGAAGAGTAATCTGTGGCTGGTAGTGTACCAGTGATGGTGCCAGGAGGGATTCTCCTAATTATCTCTAATTGCAACGGGATCTTGATCAATTGGGCCAGTTGGCCGACAAATGGCAGATGGAGTTTAATTTAGACAAATGCGAGGTGATGCATTTTGGTAGATTCAACCAGGGCAGAACTTACTCAGTTAATGGTAGGGCGTTGGGGAGAGTTACAGAACAAAGAGATCTAGGGGTACATGTTCATAGCTCCTTGAAAGTGAAGTCACAGGTGGACAGAGTGGTGAAGAAGGCATTCGGCATGCTTGGTTTCATCGGTCAGAACATTGAATACAGGAGTTGGGACGTCTTGTTGAAGTTGTACAAGACATTGGTAAGGCCACACTTGGAATATTGTGTGCAATTCTGGTCACCCTATTATAGAAAGGATATTACTAAACTAAAAAGAGTGCAGAAAAGATTTACTAGGATGCTACCGGGACTTGATGGATTGAGTTATAAGGAGAGGCTGGATAGACTGGGACTTTTTTCTCTGGAGCATTGGAGGCTGAGGGGTGACCTTATAGAGGTCTATAAAATAATGAGGGGAATAGACAAGGTAGATAGTCAATATCGTTTCCCAAAGGTAGGAGAGTCTAAAACTAGAGGGCATAGGTTTAAGGTGAGAGGGGAGAGATACAAAAGTGTCCAGAGAGGCAGTTGTTTCACACAAAGGGTGGTGAGTGTCTGGAACAAGCTGCCAGAGATAGTAGTAGAGGCAGGTACAATTTTATCTTTTAAAAAGCATTTAGATAGTAACATGGGTACGATGGGTATAGAGGGATATGGGCCAAATGCGGGCAATTGGGATTAGCTTCGGGGTTTTAAAGAAAAAAGGGCGGCATGGACAAGTCGGGCCGAAGGGCCTGTTTCCATGCTGTAAACCTCGATGACTCTATGGGACATGTTTTAAACCTAAACAATGGGCAGCACGGTGGCACAGTGGTTAGCATTGCTGCCTCACAGCGCCAGGGACCCAGGTTCAATTCCGGCCTCGGGTGTCTGCCTGCGTGGAGTTTGCACATTCTCCCTGTGTGGATTTCCTCCGGGTGCTCTGGTTTCCTCCCACAGTCCAAAAATGTGCGGGTTAGGTTGATTGGCCAGGACAAATTGCCCCTTAACGTCAGGGGAATAGGAGAGTAAAATAAGTGGGGTTACGGGGATAGGACAGGACCTGGGTGGGATTGTTGTCAGTGCAGGCTCGATGGGACAAATGGCCTCCTTCTGCACTGTAGATTCTATCAGTCTATGATAACATTTGATTTTTACCTTGTAGATAATGTTCAATAACCTTTCCTATTTGTAGGTCAAAGAAACATACAAGAAAAGTTAGAAATGAGAAAGAGCTTTTTAGCACATTCCTCTGGTGTATTAATTCACTGATTACTTTATCCGATCTGATCCCAATGTTTTTGCTTCCATGAGTTTGCTTGATGGCTTTTACTTGATATCAATTCTAACTTTTTCCTCCAGATTTCACTTACTGCTTTTGGTCCTATATTAACACTTCTACACCTTCGAACTATTGTGTGTTACTTGTGCTGATATTTTGTTTAAAGGCTCTGAAAATGAGTTTGCATTTACAACAGTACTCGCTCTCTCCTCCTTTAATGATATAATTTATTTTTTCTTCCAATTTTCAGATTACAGCACATATCTTGCTTAAAATAATTAATACCCAATTAATAACACATAATAATTCATGCCCATTAGCAAAAAGGTTGACATCGCGTTCAATTGTATTTACTTTTGCCTTTCAAGTGCTGACTAACTGCACTTGCAAATCTTCTTGTCTTTATGTTCAATGTTTTTTTCATTCATGTGTTGAGAATCTGTATTTCTATTAACTAACATATTATTTTCACTGCAGACATGTTATATGTTATATTTAATGAATAAAATGCAATAAAATCTATACCTATGACTGTCAAATGAATCCCATCTATATAAAAATATCCAAAATTGCTCTTATAAATGTTCTAAGAACATCACTAACAAGATAGGTTAATTGGTGTGTCAACCTTCTCTCATGTCAGTGCTACAGCAGCTACCCAAAAGTCAAAACTAATTAACTTTTAATTAGGTAATACATCTGGGGAAAGCTAAGAAGACAAAGGCATCCACAATAAATGGTCGAACAATGAGAAATATAGAGGAACAGAGGGCCCTTGGATGCATGTCCACAGGTCCCTCAAGGTAGCTAGACAAGGTGATAAGGTGGTTAAGAAGGCACAGGGGATATTTCTTTCATTAACCAAGGGCTAATGGGGATATTTGTTGCTTTAGCCACAGAATAACGGGGATATTTGTTTCATTAGTCGAGGAGTAAAAGAGCTGGGACGTTATACTAGAACATAAAACCCTATTAAGGCCACAGCTGGAGCACTGTATACAGTTCTGGTCATCGCACAACAAGAAAGATATGATTCCACTGCAGATGATACAGGAGATACATGAGGATGCTGCCTGGACTGAAGAATTTTGGTGAGGAAAGGTTGGATATCCAGGGTTGTTTTTGTTGGAACAGAGGAGGCTAAGTGGAGACCTGATTGGAATATCAAAAATGATGAGGAACATACAAAGATTGGAAACGGATCCTTGGCTGAGGGGTTCATGATGTGGAGATGCCGGCGTTGGACTGGGGTTAACACAGTAAGAGTTTTAACAACACCAGGTTAAAGTCCAACAGGTTTATTTGGTAGCAAATGCCATTAGCTTTCAGAGCGCTGCTCCTTCGTCAGATGGAGTGGAAATCTGCTCTCAAACAGGGCACAGGGACACAAAATCAAGTTACAGAATACTGATTAGGATGCGAATCTCGACAGCCAACCAGGTCTTAAAGATACAGACAATGTGAGTGGAGGGGGCATTAAGCACAGGTTAAAGAGATGTGTATTGTCTCCAGACAGGACAGCCAGTGAGATTCTGCAAGTCCAGGAGGCAAGCTGTGGGGGTTACTGATAGTGTGACATAAACCCAACATCCCGGTTTAGGCCGTCCTCATGTGTGCGGAACGCTGCAGGAAAGGATGTCCAGAGGCATGGTACATTGGGGAAACCATGCAGACGCTACGACAACGGATGAATGAACACCGCTCGACAATCACCAGGCAAGACTGTTCTCTTCCTGTGGGGGAGCACTTCAGCGGTCACGGGCATTCAGCCTCTGATCTTCGGGTAAGCGTTCTCCAAGGCGGCCTTCACGACACACAACAGCGCAGAGTCGCTGAACAGAAACTGATAGCCAAGTTCCGCACACATGAGGACGGCCTAAACCGGGATGTTGGGTTTAAAACTCTTACCGAGGGGTCCATAAGCAGGGAACATTGATTTAAGATAACAGGTAGGAAGTTTAAAGGGGATTCAAGGAGAATTTTGTTCACTCAGAAGGTGGTGAGGATCTGGAAATCATTGCCTGAAATTGTGGTCGAGGCAGAAACCCTCATAACATTTTTTAAAAATTCTTGAATATGCACTTGAAGGGCCTACAAGGTTACAGATCACAAGCTGGACAGATACTTGTCGACTGCTGCTGCACAATGGACCGCATGGCCTCCTTCCATGTGTAAATTTCTACGATTCTATGTATACTGAAGAAGACGCTGTTAAATACTAATTGTGATTGATGGATTTAAATTGTGCAAACATGCTTAAACACAACTAATAATGCATTGTAGTAACAGTAAATAAAATTGTAATTTAAAACAGAGAGGATTAGCATCGACCTTAAACTCATCTAATGGAGGAAAGATCAATATAAAGAAGTGCATGGGAATTATATGTTATATTTTCTTTCCTTATCCTTACATCATAGCAAAGCATTACAAACAAATCCAATTAAGGAATTTTTTAAAAATGTTATGAGGGTTTCTACCTCAATTACAATTTCAGGCAATGATTTCCAGATCCTCACCACCTTCTGAGTGAACAAAATTCTCCTTGAATCCTCTTCAAACCTCCAGCCTGTTATCTTAAATCAATGTTCCCTGCTTATGGACCCCCTCAGCCAAGGATCCGTTTCCAATCTTTGTATGTTCCTCATCATTTTTGATATTCCAATCAGGTCTCCACTTAGCCTCCTCTGTTCCAACAAAAACAACCCTGGATATCCAACCTTTCCTCACCAAAATTCTTCAGTCCAGGCAGCATCCTCATGTATCTCCTGTATCATCTGCAGTGGAATCATATCTTTCTTGTTGTGCGATGACCAGAACTGTATACAGTTATATCAATATAAAGAAGTCCATGGGAATTATATGCTATATTTTCTTTCCTTCTCCTTACATCATAGCAAAGCATTACAAACAAATCCTAAGGGCAAGAAAAATTATGTCCTTCAACAAACAGAGCATGTTATGTTTATTTGAAAATACATCCTAATTAAAAATAAACACCATCATGTAAACTGTAATATATTTAGGTTCCTGATGGAATGGATACACGTTATCCCTTCAAATGTTATATATAATGTTAACTGCTGTGAACCTCACTCAAAAGGGGCAACAAAAAAGGTACACATTTCAACTTACATATTTTCTTCTCCAACAATACAAATTGCTGATAGAAGCTTGATTGCATCTGTCATCATGTTAGGCTGTCTTGGATCAATAGCTCTGGCCAGCAAGGATATACTTCGTTCTTCCCCCAAGATTCTTTCCAATCCATACTAAAATTAGTGAGGTGGCAGATTTATTGTATATTAGTCACAAAGTTACTTTTTCAGGTTTACTGCCTAATTTGCAATCAATACTAAATAAATAAATTTGCTTTTTTTGCAGTCCATTAGTTGCAGCTCAATTTATCTGCTTTCATTGCATATGCATTGATATAATTTTCACAATTGGGCAAAATAGTAAATAAATTTCAAAGGTTAGATTTACTATTTAAAATGAATTCAACTACTATATCATATTTTCATTAATTACTGATTTCCATGTAAACTTAAAGTTATTTTAGAAAAACATATACACAAAATTTCAAATCAAACTTGATTGTCTTTAAAGAAGTTATCCTTGCATTTCATCAAAAGCTGCACTCCATTTTGCAGGAAAAAATAATGTGTTATCTCCAGCAGGTCCATTTTCTGAACTTTAATGGACAATCAGCATTACAACATTACATCTCAAGCTTGTAAAGAAAGAGCATCATGAAATGATGAAAGGAAAAAAAAATTGCTGTGCATTTGTGAAAAGCATAAGACAAATCTCACACATCTAAAACAAGATCAAATGTCACAGCAACATATCATTAAATAATTAAGTTACCTTATTGTTCATGAATGCCCTCAAACACTGAATCACTTTATGTTGGCTCTTGCGATCATTTTTTTCTTGGCTATCATGAAAATAAAAACAGAACTTTTATTTTAACTTAAAAGCCAAACAACATTTCATAAGATGATCATCGGGCAACTTGAAATATAGAATTAGAAACTGCACTTACTGCTTCTTATTGAGTAATTTCTCCAGGACATCCAACAGCTGGTTCAAACCTTCATTTCCAAAGCTTCCTACCCAACTGGGGGAAAAAAAACAGAATAAATTCAATCATAAAACTAAAGCATTGGAAGGTGGAAAGGGTGAAAGCAATCAACCATGGTGCACTCATAAATATTTTTCAATAAAAAAATGATTCTATTCTAAATAAAGAATTTGTAGTAAATATAACTTCAAATTCGAAGACATCATTTATAATAAATGTAAACAATATACATTTAAAATAATTTGCATCAATTGTTTTTATTTTTCATTATAAAAGCTATGGACAGACTGTAGTTCCCTGGGAGCGGACTGGTGGAGAGGTTCACTTAATTGGCCAAGTAGATATAGGACTCTCTGTTCCCCCAACCACACTGATTAAGGCAGGAGCAATCAAGGTTAAGGTCGGCCTTCCCAACCCTAGGTTAATTGAGACCACTCCACCAACTCTGGTATTCAACAGCTTCTATCGTAACCCTATCCACCAGCCAAATAATCACTGGCAACCCCAAAGTTGCCATTTCCAAGGGCTCATGCCACATGGCAAGATCGCCAGGTATGCCTTGGCAACCTACCCAAGGACTCATAGGTGCTCTCATGATTGGACAGTCTGTGCCCCACAAAGGACCGACCCACTTCAATCAGCCAGCCTTTCAGTGACGAGCCAGCTCCATTTACCTCTATTCCTGGCCTCTCGTGAATGCTCCTGATACCAGGCCAATTGCTGTACCAGCAGTGGCCACCACTCCCAGTGGTGCCATTGAAGCTGAAGAGCTCCAGTCCTCCAATTCGCCAGCACCATCACCTCCAATAGCCCAAGAACACCAATGTCATGCAGTTAAGATTTATTCCGATCAGGGCTTCCAAAATGGCAGGGTTACCAGCAGCTCTCCGGCTGGATGATGGGGTGACCGCCACAGTATTAAATTCAGCCCTATGTGAGCTACAAAATGTCTTTGTCAACCACTGTCATAGCAAACGTTTAAGTCATTAAACTTCAACATTTCAATGCAAAGCTGAGAAGCACTTCACTACAGTACATCTTTTCAAACAGTATTGCTCGGAAGGCTGAACTCCTTAAAAAGAAAGCATTAAATGTAGTCTCCCTAAAAAGAATGAAGTTGCCTTAAACATCTTTGATAGTAAAATTTACGGAGAAGGAAAAGGTGATGGAGAGAGGAACCCAAATCTCTTAATTTGCCAGATCTCTCCGGATTTCATACTGATAGGAAAGCAGGCTGAATACTTTCCTTTACTGCACAGGGTATAGAATACAAACAGTAAGAAGTCTCACAAAAAGTCCAACAGGTTTATTTGGTAGCAAATACCATAAGCTTTCGGAGCACAGCTCCTTCGTCAGATGGAGTGGATATCTGTTCTCAAACAGGGCACAGACACAGAAATCAAATTACAGAATACTGATTAGAATGCAAATCTCTACAGCCAGCCAGGTCTTAAATGTACAGACAATGTGGGTGGAGGGAGCATACAAAAGCAGGGATGTAATGCCAGAACTGTATAAAACACTGGTAAGGTCACAGCTGGAGTTTTGCATACAATTCTGGACCACATTACAGGAAGGACATAATTACTCAAAAGGGTACAGAAGAGATTTACAAGAAAATTGCCAGGGCTGGGAAAATGTCAGCTTTGAGGAAAGATTAGATAGGCTAAGGTTGTGTTCCTTCGAACAGAGGAGGCTGAGGGGTGACTTTAATCAAGTACACAAAATTATGAGGGGCCTAGATAGAGGAGACAGGAAAAACTTGTTTCCCCAAATGGAGAGGTCAATTAGAAGGGAGCACAGATTTAAGGTGATTAGTAGAAGGATTAGCGGGGAAATTAGGAAAAATGTTTTCATCCAGAGAGGGATAAGTGCCTGAAATTCATTGCCTGGATTGGTTTTTGAGAGAGAAATCCTCAACTCATTTGAAAGGTACCTGGATTGATACCTGAAGTGCCGTAACCTGCAAGGCTATGGTCAGTGTGCTGGACACAATGGGCCAAATGATCTCCTTCTGTGCCTTAACTTTTCTGGAATTTTATGGTAGTGTCTAGCATTTCATGAAGTTATAAAGCATGAACATGCAATATATAACAACCAAAAATGAAAGCAGAATCATTTAATCCTGCAGGCGACAGTTGCTCAGTTAGGTCAAATTGCGGCTCATTAGCTTTACCGGACTATAATAATAGAAGATGAAAGTCAACAATAACCTACAAAAAGCTTACAGATTAAGTATCATGTAAGTCACCAAACTGTTGTGTAGTTCATTACTGGCACATTGCTTGCATATCAGCAACCATATAATCAACACATGTCATGCCTGCCAATGTACTCAATTAAGTTCAAGCCTGCAGTCAGTCAAGTTTAAGGTCCAACAAAAGACCATCTATCCTTAGATGAAAGTTTCTGAAAAAGTGCAGGAATGATCAAGTCAACTCTCTAAACATTTAGCATACCTAAAAATGCTTTTCAGCTCTTATGAATTTGTTTTGCAAGAAATTCAAAATGAATCCATCTTGTACTTGACATCACCATAAAAGGAGTTGTGTGTTTTAATATGGTCACAGAGTTCTTAAATTGAAGATATTTGATAATGTTTGTCTCTTCTACTGTCCAGCAGCATATGGTGCTTCAAAGGTTCGAAGTGAATCTCTCCCAACATAAAGAAATCACACAGCAATCACAACCATTGCCAAAGCAGAATCCAATACCAGCTACTGTCAGGAAATTTGAGGATCATTTCTGCAAACACTGATCACAGAGAATCGATCGTCTAATGTCATCTATTGGTTTTCAAGTACTTGAGGCATTCTGGTAATATGCTACTGTGCTGCAGAAATGCGTGGTCTCAGAAAGCAGAAACTGAGAACAATGGCTTTTCAGTGTTCGGGAGCCAATGATCCTGGGGCTAAGCATTCCATATATTAACATCTTCTCAATATTAATTCAACTGTTCCTGAAAAATAAATCATAAAATATGGTGCAGCAGAACCAATAGCCTTCTGGAATGCTGAAAAAGTGTGCATCAGTATGAACTCCAATATTACCCTTTGAAGGGAGGGCTCATATTGGGTCCATGGTGGCCCCAGCAAACTGATGCACTTTTCAACAGATTACAAATATGAATTCTTATAAAGACTGTTCTCTATCGCAGACTACATAGATTCTTCAATGGAATTAAAATCAGATTGCATATAAGAAATAGGAGCAGGAGTAGGCCATCTAGCCCCTCGAGCCTGCCCCGCCATTCAACAAGATCATGGCTGATCTGACGTGGATCAGTACCACTTACCCGCCTGATCCCCATAACCCTTAATTCCCTTACCGCTCAGGAATCCATCCATCCGCGCTTTAAACATATTCAGCGAGGTAGCCTCCACCACCTCAGTGGGCAGAGAATTCCAGAGATTCACCACCCTCTGGGAGAAGAAGTTCCTCCTCAACTCTGTCTTAAACCGACCCCCCTTTATTTTGAGGCTGTGTCCTCTAGTTTTAACTTCCTTACTAAGTGGAAAGAATCTCTCCGCCTCCACCCTATCCAGCCCCCGCATTATCTTATAAGTCTCCATAAGATCCCCCCTCATCCTTCTAAACTCCAACGAGTACAAACCCAATCTCCTCAGCCTCTCCTCATAATCCAAACCCCTCATCTCCGGTATCAACCTGGTGAACCTTCTCTGCACTCCCTCCAATGCCAATATATCCTTCCTCATATAAGGGGACCAATACTGCACACAGTATTCCAGCTGCGGCCTCACCAATGCCCTGTACAGGTGCATCAAGACATCCCTGCTTTTATATTCTATCCCCCTCGCAATATAGGCCAACATCCCATTTGCCTTCTTGATCACCTGTTGTACCTGCAGACTGGGCTTTTGCGTCTCATGCACAAGGACCCCCAGGTCCCTTTGCACGGTAGCATGTTTTAATTTGTTTCCATTGAGATAGTAATCCCATTTGTTATTATTTCCTCCAAAGTGTATAACCTCGCATTTCTCAACGTTATACTCCAGTTGCCATATCCTCGCCCATTCACTCAGCCTGTCCAAATCTCTCTGCAGATCTTCTCCGTCCTCCACACGATTCACTTTTCCACTTATCTTTGTGTCGTCTGCAAACTTCGTTACCCTACACTCCGTCCCCTCCTCCAGATCATCTATATAAATGGTAAACAGTTGCGGCCCGAGTACCGATCCCTGCGGCACGCCACTAGTTACCTTCCTCCAACCGGAAAAACACCCATTTATTCCGACTCTTTGCTTCCTGTCGGATAGCCAGTCCCCAATCCACTTTAACACACTACCCCCAACTCCGTGTGCCCTAATCTTCTTCAGCAGCCTTTTATGGGGCACCTTATCAAACGCCTTTTGGAAATCCAAAAACACCGCATCCACCGGTTCTCCTCCATCAACCGCCCTCGTCACATCTTCATAAAAATCCAACATGTTCGTCAAGCACGACTTTCCCCTCATGAATCCATGCTGCGTCTGATTGATCGAACCATTTCTATCCAGATGCCCTGCTATCTCCTCCTTAATAATGGATTCCAGCATTTTCCCTACTACAGACGTTAAGCTGACCGGCCTATAGTTACCCGCCTTTTGTCTCCTTCCTTTTTTAAACAGCGGCGTAACATTAGCCGTTTTCCAATCAACCGGCACTACCCCAGAATGCAACGAGTTTTGATAAATAATCACTAACGCATCCACTATTACATCTGACATTTCTTTCAATACCCTGGGATGCATTCCATCCGGACCCGGGGACTTGTCCACCTTCAGTCCCATTAGTCTACCCAGCACTGCCTCTCTGGTAACATTAATCGTATTAAGTATTTCTCCTGCTGCCAACCCTCTATCATTAATATTTGGCAAACTATTTGTGTCCTCCACCGTGAAGACCGACACAAAAAACTTATTTAAAGACTCAGCCATATCCTCATTTCCCACTATTAACTCCCCCCTCTCGTCCTCCAAGGGTCCAACATTCACTCTAGCCACTCTATTCCTTTTTATATATTTATAAAAACTTTTACTATATATCTAAAAGATACTTCTTGCTTCATATGAATTTGTTTTGCAAGAAATATAAAATGAATCGACCTTATACTTGACATCACCATAGAAGGAGCTATGCATTTTATATTGGTCAAGGAGTTCCAAAATTAAAGATATTTGATAATGTTTGTCCCTTGTCTGTGCAAACTAATATTAAAATAAAGACACACCAATTCAACCTCGATTGTTGGAGATAGTTTTGCGCTGTGAGAGACTGATTTCAGGCAGTACATTAATTCCCTTATATGACAAAATGGCATTTAGAAGGATTCTTCTCTAAGTCTCAGTTTAAATATCTAGAAAACAGTCCTAGAATTGGAGGTAATTGACAAAGCAGTTGAAGATGTTTGGGCCTCTGCCATGAGAAACTGTGTGCTGGGACAGTGATGATTGGCCGCCAATAAACACAATTTTCTTCCCTTTTGCAAGGTATGACTCTTGCCAGTAGACAGTCTCCTTGTATTCTACTGCCTTCAAAAATATTAGAGCTGTTTGACGTCACACTCAGTCAAATTATACCTTGATGTCATCTCACCTCTGTTGTGCAATTAGGTCAAGAGTCAATGGGCCCAGGTCAAAACAAACTGAGCAACAGATGAACAGGTTATTTGGCCAGTATGTTCTGCTGGATAGCCTTGTCGATGACACCTTCCATCGCTCTGCTGATGACTAAGATAGGCTGCTGGAACAGTAATTGATTGGATTCATTTCTCTTATTTATGGTGGACAGAGCATACCTGGACAATTTTCTTAACTTGATTGGATAGATATCGGTGCTTTTGCTCTACTGTAACAGTTTGGCTAAGAAAATGGCTAGTTCTGAAGCACAGATCTTAAGCACTGTAGCCAGGGTGTTTTTGGGTCCGATTGCCTTTGTTGTGTCTGGTGCATTTAACTATTTCTTAACGTTACTTAAATTGAATCAAATTTTCTGAAGACTGGCTTTTGTGATGGTAGGAACTTCAGGAGGAGGCTGAGTGGAAGCAATGACTTGGCACTTCAAGCATGAAAACAACTGCAAACAAATTGAGGATGGGATGTTTGTGGACACTCTCCCCTGTGGTGTGTAAATAATCGACTATCATTAGGATTAGAGATGTCAGAACTGCAGAGTTTTGGTCTGACCCATTGGTTGTGAGGCTGATTCACTGTTTACAGCATGCTACGTCTACTCTTGGTAGGCAGGACACACCCAGGGATGATAATGGAGGAGTCAAGTGACCTTGGTTCACATGTATGATTCTGAGCGTGTGACAATGTCAGGTTTTACTTGACGGGTCTGTGGGAGAATTCTCCCAATTTTGGAATGAGTCCCCAGATGTTATGAAGAAGATTTTGCAGCGTTGGCTGGGCTGGATATGCTTGTCCAATACAAAATGTAATTTTGGGTGAATTCCAGGTGGCCTGCCCTTTTTATTTTTATACTTTGTCACAGAGACTTGCTCGATCATTTCAAAGGGCAGATAAGGGGTAAGCAGATTGCCTTGGCCTGTCGTCAAACATAGACTAAATCAGCTAAGGATGGCAGATTTCATGACTAAAGCATGTTAGGGATCACTGAATTTGTTAGAGGTAATAGAGAGAGTAGACAAGGATTTTGCAGGTATAATATATCTAGATTCCAAAACATATTCAAATAAAGTAGCATATGATAGACTGATGAATTAAGGTCCGAGCTGACAGAGTCAGGGTACTAGTAACATAATGGATAGCTAGCTAGCTGCAGAAGACAAAGTGTAGGGTTGAGCACTCCTCGGAGATCAAACAAAGATCATAGAAATCATAGAATCATAGAAACCCTACAGTGCAGAAGGAGGCCATTCGGCCCATCGAGTCTGCACTGACCACAATCCCACCCAGGCCCTACCTCCACATATTTACCCACTAATCTACGCATCCCAGGATTCTAAAGGGCAATTTTTAACCTGGCCAATCAACCTAACCTGCACATCTTTGGATGTGGGAGGAAACCGGAGCACCCGGAGGAAACCCACACAGACACGAGGAGAATGTGCAAACTCCACACAGACAGTGACCCGAGCTGGGAATCGAACCCGGGACCCTGGAGCTGAGAAGCAGCAGTGCTAACCACTGTGCTACCGTGCCGCCCTGATCATTGTTGGGACCTCTGTTCTTCACAATTTATATTAATAATTTAGACTTTGTGTGGGGAATAGTCAACACTGAGGAAGATTGCAGGAAATTACAACAAAACATTAATACACGTGCCAAATGATGTTTTTTTCCATATGCTCAATTAAGAGGTCATGAATATAAATGGTGTAGAGAAGAAAATAGTAATATAAATGGGGTAGAGAAGTAGAGAGATCTAGTGACACTAGTTAATCAAACCGCTAGAATAGCAAATAAAGCACACGGGTTTATTTTGAGAGGGATAAAATTGAAAAGTAGAGAAGTTACGCTCAACTTGTATTGAATCTTCAATAAACCACAATTAGGAGTGCTGCATACGACTCTGATCACCATATTATATAAATGATATATTGATGCACTGGAGAGGATACAAAAAAGATTCACAAGGAATGTACCAGAATTGCGAGCTTACACCGATCAGTAAAGCTTCAACAGGCTTAAAAAGAGAAGGCTGACTGGTGATCTATTAGAGATCTTTAATCATGAAATGCTTTGTGAGAACACAGTGTACTCATTTGTAGAAAGCAGCAAAACTAGAGGTCATCAATATAAGATTGTCATCAAGAACTCAGAATTCAGAAGAAACTTCTTCACCCAGAAAATGGTGAGAATGAGCAATTCACTACCACAATATCATAAGTTTTTTTTAAACTGCTGGAGGCATTCTCCCAAGGTTTAGGACAATGTCCACTTTGCCATTATAGCCCTTCATTCAACTACCAACAATCCTTTTGTATCTAGAATAGAAGGAACCAACATTCTATCCAAGTTATCATTGTTTAAGATTATGCAATGTTTACATCCTAAGGGAATCCGAACAACCATCTACACTGACATATTGTGGGTTGGAAACATAGAAAATAGGAGTAGGCCATTCAGCCCACCAAGCCAACTCCATCATTCAATTTAATCGTGGCTGATCGCTATCTCAACGCCATATTCCCATTCTATCCCAATACCCCTTAACATCTTGAGTGCATAGAAATCTATTTATTTCTTAAATACATTCAGTGACTTTGCCTTCACAGCCTTATGTGGTAGAGATTTCCACAGGTTCCCCACCCTCAAGTGAAAAAATCTCTCCTCATCTCAATCTTACATGGCCTTCACTGTATCCTGAGACCATGGTGATTGAACAGTGTTCAGTGCCATTTATAATGCTTCAGATGCCGAAGCAGACTGTGCCTGCATACACCAAGACGTGGATAACATTAAGGCTTGGGATGCAAAGTATTATCTGCGCCATACAAGTGTCAGGCAATAAGCATCTCCAACAAGAGAGAATCCAACCATCTCCCCTTTACACTGAATGGCATTACCCTGGCTGAATCTTGTGGGTCACCATTTAAGGGAAACATGACTGGACTAGCCATATAAAGAGTGCAGCTACAAGACTAAGTCAGAGGCTGGAAGTTCAGTGACATGTAACCCAGCTCCTGACTCCCCAAATCCTCTCCACCACCACCAATTCACTGTTGCACAATGGTTAGAACTGCTGCCTCACAGCGCTATGGACCCAGGTTCAATTCCAGCCGTGGGTGACAGACTTTGTGGAGTTTGCACATTCTCCCAGTGTCTGCGTGGGTTTCATCTGGGTTCTCCGGCTTCCTCCCACAGTTGAAAGACGTGCAGGGCAAGTGGACTTGCCATGGTAAAATGCACAGGGTAATGAGGGTAGGGTGGGGTTGGACCTGCATGGAATGCTCTTTCAGAGAATGGGTGCAGACTTGATGAGCTGTATCGCCTCCTTTTACATTGTAGGTATTCTATGGTAAATTAGGAATGTGATGAAACATTCTGCACTTGCCTGGATGAGGTGCATCCAAAAATCTCAATGCCATCCAGGACAAAGCAGCTTGCTTGATCAACACCCAAACCATCATCTGAAACATTCATTTCTCACCATCTGCGCATAGAGGCAGCTGTGAATACCATCTGCAAGTTGCACCGCAGCAACCTGCCAAGACAGCACATACAAACCTTGAATTCCACCACCTGGAAGGACAGCAGATGTCCGTTAACACCACTGCCTGCAAGTTCCCCTCCAAGCCACATGCCATGCTGACTTGGAACCGTATCACTGCTCCTGGAATTCCCTCCCTAACAGCACTGTGGGTCTAACTGCACCACATGGACTGCAGTGATTAATCAATGCAGCTCACAACTACCTTCTTAAGGGCAATTAGGTGTGGGAAATATACCTTGGCCTTGTCAGTGGGGCTCACATCCCATTTGAATTAAAAAACTTAACTGCCAGCCTAGATTTTGTGCTAAAGTCTGCAATGAATATTGAATTCACAACCTTCTGACTCAGAGGCAAGAGTGCTACAATGAGCCACCAAATGATTTTTATTGCAAAAATTGATGCTGACTGTAATTTTTCTGCTAATTAAGTGACATAGGACTGAGCTGTTTCAACATTGTTGGCCCTCTGATTTCCTCAATGTGGCAATTAGAAAAAAGAGAAAAATAGTACGTTCAAAAAGTTAAGAAAGCAGAATATGGTAATTATAATCAGATCAATTAAGGAAAGAATAATGCAGTGAGGGTCAAAAAATAGATTACGCTGATTAAATAATTTAGTATCAAAATTTGTGCACTTGAAAATTGGCTTCACCTTATGAAGAAAACTACAAATTACATATCTGCAGAAATTGAATTAAGCACAATGTATTAATGAATTACTCATATCTACTCCACCTGCACACAATTTATTTCCTTTGACACCTGTATCTAAAGCAGATGAGCTAGTTAGGTAGCTATGGAGAACTTCCATCTTTTTTCCTTAATTTGTACTCTGGCAGACCTGTAAAGCACAATTGGACCAGCTCCATTAACATGAAAAAGACTCTGAAGTGTGATCTCACTTTAGGGAGATCATTAACACCATAAAATAATAGATGCATGGTCCCAAAACAAAATCTCAGAGACTCAGATTTTAACCGCCCTTAAAATATAAATGCATTTTAATTGTATATTATTTTGCTGTTGGCTAACTTAAAGTAAATAAATTGTATCAATTGAACAGAACTGAGTCCATACCATGAATCTTGAGATCTGAGTATCACACGTGATCATTGTCATTACCAGAGCAAATTTGGTTAAACAATTTAAATAATTACAAATGTCAGTGCCACACCAGCTCTGATGTGTGATTCTGAGTGCTTTGCTGTGCAGACATTTCATTAGGAAAGCACGTCAAGGGATTTGGGTTCAGGAGTAAAGATGTCTTGCTGCAATTAGATAGAGCCTTGGTGAGACCACACCTGGAGTATTGTGCACCATTTTGGTCTCCTTACCCAAGGATATATTTGCTACAAAGGGAGTGCAATGCAGATTCACCAGACTGAGACCTGGGATTGGCAAGATTGTCCTCTGAGGGGAGATTGAAGAGACTGGGTATTTATTCTCTAAGAGTTTGGAAGAATGAGGGGTAATCACATTGAAATGTACAAAGTTTTACAGAGCTCAACAGAGTAGATGCAGAAAGGATGCTTCCCTGGTTGCATTTCTAGAACCAAGGGGCACAGTCTCAGAATAAGAGGCAGGCCATTTAGAACTGAAATGAGGAGGAATTTCTTCACTCAGATGGTGGTGAATCTTTGGAATTCTTCACCCCAGAGGGCAGGGGAGTCTCACTCATCAAGTATGTTCAAGACAGAAATCACTAAATTTCTGGATATTAAAGGTATCAAGGGATGTGGGGATAGTGTTGGAAAATGGTATTGAGGTAGATCAACCATGATCTTGTTGATTGGTGAAGCAGGCTCAATGGGCTGAATGGCCTACTCCTGCTTCTAGATTGCTGTGATATGGATCAAAGGTGAGGATCAGGCATGACAAAAAAAAAGTTCAGAATGGGATCATTCTGTTCCCATTTTTCTATAAAGGGCTAAATTCAACTTGTGCAAATTCAGCTTTCATTCAGCAGCACCGATTTAGCTAGCTGGCAGAAAACAAAGAGTATGCACAAATAGGTCTTTTCCTGATTGTCAGGATGTGGTGGGTAGGGTACAACTGAAGCCTCAACTTTTTTACAATTTATATCAATGACTTAGATGAGGGGTATGAAGACACGGTAGCTAAATTTGAAGATGACACAAAAATAGGTAGGAAAGTAAACTGTGAAGAGGATATAAGGAGACTATAGATGGATATAAATGGGTTGAATGAGTGGGCAAAAATGTAGCAGATGGAGTATAATGTAGGAAAATGTTCATATTGGCAGAAAGAATAAAAAAGTATTACTTAAACAAGAACAGCTGCATAATTCTGAGGTGTAGAGTGACCTAGGTGTTTTAATGCATGAGTCAGATGTCAGTATGCAGGGACAGCAAGTAATTAAGAAGGCGGATGGAATATCATCCTTTATTACAAGAAATGGATATAAAAGTAAGGATGTTATGCTTCAGTTATACAGGGCATTGGTGAAACCACATCTCAAATATAATGCGTAATTTTGGTCTCCGTATTTAAGGATGTAAATGCACTGGAGGCAGTTCAGAGGAGGTTTACTAGATTGAGACCTCAAATGAGTCGACTGTCCTCTGAGGAAAGGTTAGACTGAGCTTGTTTCCACTGGAGTTTAGAATGGTGATGGGTGACTTGATCGAAGTATACAAAATTCTGAATGGTCTGAATAAGGTGGACATGGAAAGGATGTTTCCTCTTGTGCGGAAGAGCAGGCGCGGTTTTAAAATTAGGGGTCACCCTTTTAGGACAGAGATGAGGGGGGGGGGGGACAACGATTCTCCCAGTTCGCTGTACTGAGAATCAAGTGGAGGCGCCGTTTAGCAGACTCCCCACTGGGCATCACACCCTCCGCGAGTCTCCGGCAGCCGGATTTCTGGCACCATCAGCTCTGCGCTGGTTTCTGGCATGGAGCTGTATAAATTATGCAAAGCAGTATTTTCATATACTTACCATGTAATTAGTGGGCCCAGGACTGCAGTCTCCGGGCCTGCTAGAGTCTGTCCGTCCCCCACCCCCCAAAGAGTGTTTCACTCCAGCGAGGTTTACAATAGCTCCCCACTTGTGGGGAGCTGGCGGCCCGACCCTGCCTTGATGGCCCCCAGAGTGTCGGGGGTAAGGGGGTGCCCTCTGGGCATGGCCAGCTTGGCAGCGCCAGCCTGGTCCCTGGCACTGCCCAAGCGGCAAAGTGCCAATGCCCCAGGGGCACTTGGCACTTCCCACCAGGCATCGGGCATCACCAAGGAGGTGGAGCCCAATGGAGGGCAGGGCAGAAATCGAGGGCTGCGGTCGGACTAGGCCCGGACACGTCCAGGGGGCCAGCAATCGGGAAGCCAACAGTGCGGGGTTACTGCATATGTGCCGATCTCAGTGCTGAGATCAGCACATGCACAGTGGCCCGCTCTGGGCTATGCTGCCGACCTCTTCAGCTTTTTCACGTATATCACACTAGTGCACTCTGCAGTGCACAAACTGTGGGAGATTCATTTTGAATTTTTTCCCGCTGGAAAAAAAGCGTGATTTACTCGTTTTAAGCAAATTCGACACTTAGAATTCTTTTGGGAGAATCGCCCCAACAACCTTTTTCTGTGAGGGTTTTGCGACATGTGACTCTGCCTCAGAAGGTAGTGGAGGCAGGATCATTTAATATTTTTCAGGTGGAGGTGGATTGATTCCCTTGGTGATCAGGGGTCGATGGAAACGTGGAATTCCAAATACAAACGGATCATCCGTGATCTGAGTAAATGGCAGAGCAGACATGAAGGGCCAAATGGCCTAGTTTGCTCCTATTTAGTATGTTGAAGTTAGATAACGACTCACTCTAATCCCTTGACAAAGTCATAAATCTCTATTCCTTCATTGCTGCCAAGTCAAAATCCTGAAACTCTCTACCCAACCACATTGTAGGAGCATATTCATAACACAGATGGCAGTGGCTCAGAGGGCCATCCCAGCAATACCCACACTATACAAATAAAATAAAACTAAGCCAAATTTTTAAACAGCTTGCTTTGTAACTTTCACTGGAAAAGGTAAAACAAATCCAACAGATTATAGTTTCTAAGAAATTTCAACACTGGAATAACCAGCGTGAATCCGGCTTGGGTCACTGTCTGTGTGGAGTTTGCACATTCTCCTCGTGTCTGCGTGGGTTCCCTCCGGGTGCTCCGGTTTCCTCCCACAGTCCAAAGATGTGCGGGTTAGGCTGATTGGCCATGCTAAAATTTCCCTTAGTGTCCTGAGATGTGTAGGCTAGAGGGATTAGTGGGTAAATATGAAGGGATATGGGGGTAGGGCCTGGGTGGGATTGTGGTCGGTGCAGACTCGATGGGCCAGATGGCCTCTTTCTGTACTGTAGGGATTCTATGGTTTGTGAAAACTGACACTAGCTGGCTTGAATTTAGAAATGTTTTTAGACAACCAGATATCCTATGGCATTGCTCATAATGGATGAAAGATTATACGGTTGCTGCACACCATGCTGATTTCTGAAACTGGGTGAAGCATAGATATTTCTAGTGCAGGATATTTAAACAGGATTTGCAATTAAAAGACATTCCTCATGTATTTGTTTGGCGATTATTTCTGCAGCAGTGTATTTCTGAAGTGTTACAACCAGGATGGGAGGAGTGTGCAGTGTATCTAGCCCCCAGATCGCACCACAGGGATGGCACGGTGGCACAGTGGTTAGCACTGCTGCATCACAGCACCAGGGACCCGAGTTCAATTCCTGGTTTGGGTCACTGTCTGTGTGGAGTTTGCACATTCTCCCCATGTCTGTGTGGGTTTCCTCCGGGTGCTCCGGTTTCCTCCCACAGCCCAAACATGTGCAAGTTAAGTGGATTGGCGATGCTAAATTGTCCCTCAGTGTCAGGGGATTAGCAGAGTGGGTGCGATCGTTGTCTCAAATGGCCTCCTTCTGCACTGTAGGGGTTTTATGATTCTATGATTAGTTAAAAGTTTAATTCACTCAGCAAAGTGGCCAATTATTTACCTTCACCATTGTTAGACCCACACACAAACAAATGAACAAATAGCATGCCTGCAAGAAAAAAATTTGATTATCAAAATGGATAAAGTTCACAGGGTTTGACTCTTGTCAATTGGATGCTCCCTGGTGTGAAGGCAGGTCACTCATCCCAGTAGGTGTCTGGATGTTCTCACCAAAGTAGCTTCGCCATGAAGGAACATAGAGCTGGATCAATCCTTGGGATCTCATCTCAGCCTCTCGGGTTTCCAAAAACTGACAGACTCTATTAAGATGAGGATTCCTAGCTGGATACTGACAATCACACTGCATTTCAGGCAGAACACAAGCTGGGCAGCTTTTTCCCTTCTCATTTGATTACGAACGGAGTTCAAAAAACAAGTTTAAAACTTGATGCTCATCTTCGTCAGGTGATTTCCAGTAAATCACTAAAGCCTTTGCCTTGAACATAGATTTTCTTCCCATCAATTAAAGTGTTGCAGTTCAAGTGAATAAACAGCTCTCCCCCCTCAAGAACCAAGCTCGTCAGGTAGCTGAAGTCATGTGATTTCTTCGAAAAATGCATGCTCGTCCAAGGCGAACTTATGACTTTTAAACAAAAAATCCAGTTCAGCTTCCAAGTTTTCAAATAATGCAATGTCTTTCCAAATTTTAAAAGAAAATATAGTTCTTAAAGATTTGGTTGCAACATTAGCTACAGCAAGATAGATAAATACATTTGTTCATTAATGTTTAACACTGAGAAATACATAACACCTCAATGCACAAAAGCACTCACTTAGGCATAATCAAAAAAATCCACGCTGAACAAAAGGATAGGTTTTTGGAGGGATGACCACAGTTTTGGGCAAAGAAGCGGGTTTTAAAAAAGTATCTGAAGAAGATGAACGCTGAGAGGTTTATGGTGGGACTCCCACACTGTGGCCCGTGGAGATGAAGTCACAGTCGCCGATGGTTGGACAATAGTGGGGACAGATTAACGAGTTCACAATCAAAGGAATTGGATGGGGAGGATCACAGAGGACAATGTGGGTCTGGGGATCCAAGGGCTAATATAGCACAGCAAAGACAGGGATGTTAAGTGAGCAAAATGATAAAATTCCCTCTGTGTGGTGAAGAAAAGATTTGTTTAGTTCTTGAGTTTAATCTTCATTTTCAATAAGATCAATTATTGGAGAAGTTAGCACAATCTAAATACCCTCCACACATATTTGCAATGCATCTGTCTTCCTCTGGCTGCCATTTTGAGCCCTCACCCTTCCCCCACTCTGTTCAGCCCTCCTTTCACATTGCCCACCTTGTCTTCATCCGGTCGTGCCCCCCCTCCCCCTGCACCCCTGATCGAACTTCGAACCGTTGTTTCAGTGACTGCATGAGCCCTGCAGCATAGTGCATAGAAAGACACTGGTGTGTGGCACAAGAGGAGGGGAAGACCCATGTACTCCCCAGGCTCATGACTGCACCAAAACGTTATCACAGGAGGGTACGTGGATTCAGCAGAATGGTGCTGTCCATGAAGACTAGCTCAGCATGGAGATGGAGGGTAGGAACCAATCTGCCCCAGCAACATACAGTATGTATTACTGACTTGCATCTGGGTTCTCATTAAAACATATTGGGAGCAATGAGTCAGATCTCTTTCTAATCGCACTGCTGGAAATGGCAAACCTGGCACAGTTTTAATGTGAAATCTGCTTGGGTAAAATTCAGTTTTGAATTTGAAGCCAAATTATGATATTTTCTGTGTTGAAGGTACCGGTAAGAACAGAATTTGGACAGTTTTTTCAGAAAACTGGGTAAGATGCGCTTTCAGAGAGTTGGTACAGACTCGATGGGCCGAATTGTCTCTTGCTGCACTGTAGCAATTATACGGTTATGCTGCACGTTTGATGCTAAATGCCATCAGCCATAATATTTAAAGTTCAACTCATCATGTAGCAAGTTAAAAAGCAGACAAAGTTTGAATCAACCATGCTGGAGAAATGAAAACTTGCCAATAATTTCCCAATTATTTAACAGCACTCTCAGGGAAAGCAATAAGGTGGGATTCAACCAGCTTTTTAAAATCCTAGTTTTAATACTCTTTCAAAAAAATGAGGGCAATTCTGGATAGTTTTATAAACAAAAGCACTGTTGAGTCATTTTGATTCACAGTCTGTTTAAACAAATATTTTTCCTCATAACAGGACATAAAAATTGGCGTATTTTACACAAATCATCCCAACTGAATGCAATTCACAAGTTTGCAATACCTGTAAACTCAGAGCTAAATATTGTTTAAATATAATACATGAATTCTGTTGCAACAGTAATAGCAAATACTTAAACTTCATTGCAATTTCGTGAAAATGATCAAATTTTATCAATGATGCCAAGATTAAAGTCCTCCAATGCATTTATATCCAACAAGCAGTAGATATATTTGATTACTCGTGAACAAATGCAATTGCAATATTTCATTGTGCCATACAAGTTGATAGGTTAAGTAATCTAACTGAAATCTCCACACGATTTTCTTATCGTTTTGACTATTTTTCTGAATACGATACCATGGTGAGCAAAGCGCCTATTATTTATATACCACATTAGATACAATTATTTTAAACTCAAGAAAATGTATACCACAGTATATATGACAAAATAACAAATTTGGTACCTTCAACTTGAAGGTCAGCTTCAATACAATATCAAAAACCAATTTCCACTCTTCTGTCAGAGTCATTTATCACCCAAGTTTAACACAATTATAAAGTATTCCTAGCTTTCAGTTGCACCTTCTTTTCCTTGAACTTCTAGGTGGTACAACACTGCATATTCTTGAAGACTTTGTGGGAAATAACACTGATGCATAATAAATCAGAAGGCAAAAATAATCTCACTATAAAATAAGTGACGTCACTAAAATGAAGACAGTAAATGACAGACAGTCAAACACCAAAAAGACTACTTCAGGATCCTTAAGATGATATAAATACAATATGCAAAGATGAACAGGGCCAACCATAAAACTAAACATGTTAAAACCCTTAACCTTACTCCCCAACAAGAAAAACAACTTTTCAATTCCAAAAAGCCTGAAGGAGGGGACAGCCCTTGCCATGGCCAGGAGTTTTTGGATGGCAGGGTTTCCCGCTCCGCCATCCAAAGAATCAGCAAGGAATGCATCCCCACAGACACTGGCTGCCCTCCAGCCATTTAACGCTCATGCATTCGTCTAAAATAATTCCTTCATCTGGACAGAACACCTGTGGGTAGCAAATGAGGAAGTGCTGTGAAGAACACAATTTAAAGTGCTGGTCCATCCTCCCACTATCCCCAGCAGGTTGTCAAAATGAATTTCCTCCCCAAATTTCCATACCTTTTTCGGTGTATCGCAATTTTCACCCCTAAATTGTTTTTTCTGAAACACGACTGTCTCATCTCAGACTTCATTTGAATAGAAAGATCCCAAAACTTCGCAGAGCAATTTTGCAGAAACCAAAGTCTTTGGGAAGCATGAATTTACCCAATTTCCAATTTTATTACCAAGCTGCCAACTTTAGGGCTGTCTTTTCTTGGTTACAGACAGACACTCAACTGGTCACCTTGGCCTGGGTGTCATCACCTGTATCCCTTCTTCATTGGCAGCTCGAATTTACTGTCCCATTATTTCAGCCACCTCTGTTTGTACCAAGAATATTATGTCAACCCTTACAATTTGGATACAATTCAGATGCCAATTTGGCTCGAAAACATTTTCAATGCTCTCGGCAGTTTCAGTGAACCACTTTTCTTCCCTCTATCCTGGATGGAGCTTTTAATATTTGGTGCACTTGCAGCATCAAAACACTGAAAGATCTAGATGTTGATGATACATCTGCATTATTTCAACAGATTATGGACAAATTTTCTCTCCCCAAGACCTACTCGTTCAGATACTTGCAGATACGCAACTGTGTACACAATATGACCTCTCAGTGCCCCACACTTCTCTTTTGATGCATTTTTGACTCCAGCTGCAACTATGAGAGGAATTATATCTATCTTGTATGCTAAAATTGTCTCTCTTCATTGTCCTTCATTATCAACTGTAAAGGCCTTATGAAACCAAGACTTAGGTGAGGAATTCACAGATGAGATTTGGGATGCAGTATTATATCGCATTCATGCCTCTCCATCTGAGCTAAACAAGGGAAAATCTTGCATAGCACCCATCTAACTAAAGTCAGAGTGTCTAAGATTTATCACGGTATCAATCCCACCTGTGACTGCTGTCATCAGGCCCCTGCTACGTGATACATATGCTTTAATCTTGCCCATCCTTACACAGTTACTAACAGCCATCTTCAAAACTCTTTCTGAAATATTACAAACACCTTTGGGCACAATTTCCTGGAAGCACTTTTCAGTGTGCTACCAACAAACCCTTCAATTGGCCAAATATAAAACGGATTTCATAGCCTTTATGACTCTTCTGGCAAGACGTTTAATTTTACTTAATTGGAAATCATGTGCTCCTTCATCCTACTCCCACTGGATTAAAAATGTATTACGTCATTAAATTGGAAAAACATAAGGTGCACACGATGTGACTCTACAATAAAATTTCACAAGATTTGACAACCATTTTAAACATATATAGAGAATCTGCAACTCAGTCCCAGACCACAGTAGATTGCCTGTTGCTTTCTTTTTTCAGTAAAAATCCTATTTCATTAGCCTGGATCCCCATTTTGTTTTTCTGCTTCTTTCCTAAGAAGACCGACATGCATTTTTTTAATGGTTTGTTCAATTGTGTATTTGTTGGTAGGATGTTGTTTTCCCTTTTTTTCCTCTTCTCAAGTGTGTGCATGTATTTGGAGGGGACATTGTACACCAAGTTGATTCTTCAAAATGATCGTTGTCTTTATACTGTTCTCTCTCTCGTCTTTATCATAAGGCATTCATGCAGCCTGATGTTTATATTTTGTGTTTCTGTCTGGAAAACCTTAACAAACATAACATTTTGAAAAAAATGAACAAATGTCTAGAGATGGGTGAGTGCACTCAGCAAGAGAAAATCAATGATTTTCAACGTATAAAACACACAAGTTACTATCTGTGAGGATGGCTCTTTTCTGCCATCTCTTCCACTGGATGAGAGATCACTGAGATGGAGCAAGCAGCCTATTCCCAAGAAGCTACCAATTCCATTGATCCACCAGAAAGTACTTAAAGAACGATCGAAAGAGACTTTCCATCGCATTTGCATTCGCCCAACAATATGCCTTCACATTCTCTTCACATACCTCCAGCAATTTGACCAACAACTGAAACTCAAAGTGGGAAGAGATGAAAACTCCCGTTGCAGCAGTTCTTCTGAATTAATTCAGTATTAATTACTGCAGATGCAAAATTATAAAGCTCAGTAGTGTTAAACTTAATAAACGTTATTGAGACAAAAGCTTCCTGGTGGCTCGCTTTATCCAGTAACAAAGCTCCAGATTCAATGTTGGCACTGTGCTGAGCGAGGTGATCCTCACCTGCCCAGGGATGGCTGCATTGTCTTTAAAGGCAGCACCATCCAATTGTAGAGGGGAAAATTGAGGAGGAGTCCCACTTTGGATCGACATTCAATGAACCCCACTCTTAAGGCGCTTGAGAGGCAAGAGCAGAGTTGGGTTCAATTGCAAGAATCCATCATGTTCAAATACCTGCCAGCTTTCTCTGTAAAGATTCACACATCAATAATGACCACAGCATCACACCAATAGGTATCTTGTATTATTACGCATGATGAGTCAGAGATTACACACATCCCCCAGGCAAAGTGATGAATGATTCTGTGAAAGGGACAGGTGAAAACATCCATGTTTATTTGAAATGTAGCACACTTCTGTGGGTATTGAAAGAAAGTCGATTCTGAGCATGGAAGTGTTTACAGAACTTGGAATTGGAAAGTGGGAGAAAGTACTCACCTTCGTGAAAGAATTTGGAAAGCTTTTAATATCTCCCCAGAGACAGTGAAACAAAATACCCCGGAATATAAATACAATTTTTCTCATTCACTCACGTAGGCAAGTAAATGATATTAGTTAAACAATCCATATATTTATAAGACCAACCTAATTTATAGAATAGATTACAAAATCTAAACATGCCCCTTTTAAATTAGCATTATTGAAAATTGTGTTGGTCAAGTATGAAACATGCTTCAAATAATTGATGAAGGTAGCAATCGTGTTGGCCACTGCCAAAGATTACCTAAGAAAAACTGCAATTACAGAATGAGTTGATTTAAAATAATTGAATGAATTTCTTCTACTTGATTGTGCAAGTATGATCCATGCATTGCTTGAAAAAGGAGGCCAGTATTTTACCCAGCAGTCAATATTGTATCTTTTCTCTCTAAATTATCTACTCTCAACATGTAGGCAATCGACCCAATGCTGGGTGGATCTGCACTTCAGTTTGTTTCAACAGTTGAGAGATATTGGGCGGAATTTTACGAGATTTTTTCTAAGTGTTCAGCTAGCATGAAAACAGGAGAGTTCCTGATCCATTTTTCGGGTGAGTTTTCACACCCAATCATATGCACTCAGTCTTTGAAAATATGGGCTAGTCCATTTCGAGCCGCTAGAGGCAGTGGGTGGACCTAATTCGCCAGACAGCCAACAGCTCAGATTAGAGTCACAAACTGCGCATGTGCAGAAAAACTGGGGGAAAAACAGCTCTGGTGACCACCCTTCGCCCCCTCCCCTGCCCCCCCCCGACCCCTTTTCACAAGGCCCCCTCATCATCCCCCCTGGCCCCAATGGCTGACTGACATGCCCCTCTCTTTCCCCTGCCCCCGGTCATCACAGAGGCACAAAACCCCCCTCCCCCCCAAACCCACCAAGCAGCGCACCTGCAAGAGCTGACTTGGCTTCCCCTTCATGGTAACAAGGCAAACTGCATTAAACTCGCTGGAATGCTCTAACAGGCACGTGACTCACCCAAACGACCTGCAGCTGATCTGCCCTAACAAGGGAGAGCTCCATAAAAACCCCAAGGATGGACAGACAGACAGGCAGGCAGTGCAGGAAGAAATGGCCTCCAGGAAGACAGCTCCCTGTTTTCAGATGCTGGCCAGGTTGCTGGAGGCAGTGAAGACAAGGTGGGACACCCTCTTCCCCCCCCCCGCCCCCCACAGGACACCATCCCAGGGGAAGGGATGGAAATGCAGCCTGGGAGGGGGTGGCAGCATGCATTAGTGCCAGGGCATTGGCCAGGAGAATCAGGAAGCAGAGCCACAAAAAACTGAATGACCTCATCCAGGCAGCAAGGGTGAGTGTTTAGCCTCATTTAGCATCTTCACCCTGAATGACCCCCAGATACCTCCATCCCCAGCACCCTACATGCTTTCAGCCTCTGACCCCCAAACACCGCCCCCCCACCAAGAGTATCACAACCCTTGCTCTCTGAGGGTCACCCCCTGATACCCGCCAAGATTTATGCCATCAAATTTTACATGGCTCCTTCTGTCCCCACAGAAGAATACCCATAATCATCAGGAGAAGGTGAAGATAGGGGGTGGTGTGCCTGAGATCCAGATCCTCACCCCCTTTGAGGAGTGGGCACTGGAGTTTGCGGGAGATGAGGAGACGCAGACCATGATCAACAGCATGGTTGGGCTGGAACATAGAAGTGAGCAGCTGCCAATCCTCCACTTGTTGGAAAAATCTCAAGTAAGTTGCATGCAACCCAGATTCCTCTCCCTCCCTTGCATTTAAACTTGTGTCCTGTATTGCAGGAAGGGACTCCAACGCGCCTGGCATCGCGGCCCCCACCCATCATGCCTCTGACAGCTCAGAAGACTCCTCGGAGGAAGCAGATGAAGGGACCTCCGAGGCCGGCATCAGTTCTGCATCAGGTTCCATCTCACAACTCACCATCACAGAGACTCTCACATAGTGGATCAAGTTAGTGGCGAGACATCTGGGTCACTCTCTCGTGCGCACGACAAGTCTAGTGATGTACATCAGGTGGGGGAGGGAACATCCCAAAGCCTCTGGCAAATGGGAGCCTGCCGAAGGCGAGGACTCAGCTGGCCCCAGGCTATATGCTGGGCCTCTGCAAGCACTTCTCCCTCAGCTGCTGGAGATGCAGCAACAGAGCCCCGGAATGCAGCAGGGGCTGACAGCAACACTGGACCGACTGAGAGGCTGTTGGGTGGAGTCCCAAAGCTTTCAGGCAGACCTGCTATTGCCTGTCTTACATGGTTCCCAGGCCAAGACTGCAAGGGTGGCATCCACGGTGGAAAGCCTGGGGCAGGAAATCCTCAGCATCAGTGGCAGGGTCCAAGTGATGGCCAAGTCACAGTAGGCCACGGCTGAAGGCCTCAGGGGCGGGGGGCAAGAGGGGGCGAGAGGGGGCGGGGGGCGAGAGGGGGCGGGGGGCGAGAGGGGGCGGGGGGGCGAGAGGGGGCGGGGGGGCGAGAGGGGGCGGGGGGGCGAGCGGGGGCGGGGGGGCGATTGGGGGCGGGGGGGCGAGAGGGGGAGGGGGGCGAGAGGGGGTGGGGGGGGCGAGAGGGGGTGGGGGGGCGAGAGGGGGTGGGGGGGGCGAGAGGGGGTGGGGGGGGCGAGAGGGGGTGGGGGGGGGCGAGAGGGGGTGGGGGGGGCGAGAGGGGGTGGGGGGGGCGAGAGGGGGTGGGGGGGCGAGAGGGGGTGGGGGGGCGAGAGGGGGTGGGGGGGGCGAGAGGGGGTGGGGGGGCGAGAGGGGGTGGGGGGGGCGAGAGGGGGTGGGGGGGGCGAGAGGGGGTGGGGGGGGCGAGAGGGGGTGGGGGGGGCGAGAGGGGGTGGGGGGGGCGAGAGGGGGTGGGGGGGGCGAGAGGGGGTGGGGGGGCGAGAGGGGGCGGGGGGCGAGGGGGGCGGGGGGCGAGGGGGGCGAGAGGGGGCGGGGGGCGAGAGGGGGCGGGGGGCGAGAGGGGGCGGGGGGCGAGAGGGGGCGGGGGGCGAGAGGGGGCGGGGGGCGAGAGGGGGCGGGGGGCGAGAGGGGGCGGGGTGGTGAGAGGGGGCGGGGGGGTGATTGGGGGCGGGTGGGCGAGAGGGGGAGGGGGGGCGAGAGGGGGTGGGGGAGGGCGAGAGGGGGTGGGGGGGGCGAGAGGGGGTGGGGGGGGCGAGAGGGGGTGGGGGGGGCGAGAGGGGGTGGGGGGGGCGAGAGGGGGTGGGGGGGGCGAGAGGGGGTGGGGGGGGCGAGAGGGGGTGGGGGGCCGAGAGGGGGCGGGGGGGCGAGAGGGGGCGGGGGGGCGAGAGGGGGCGGGGGGGCGAGAGGGGGCGAGAGGGGGCGGGGGGCGAGAGGGGGCGGGGGGGGCGAGAGGGGGCGGGGGGCGAGAGGGGGCGGGGGGGCGAGAGGGGGCGGGGGGGCGAGAGGGGGCGGGGGGGCGAGAGGGGGCGGGGGGCGAGAGGGGGCGGGGGGCGAGAGGGGGCGGGGGGGCGAGAGGGGGCGGGGGGGCGAGAGGGGGCGGGGGGGCGAGAGGGGGCGGGGGGGCGAGAGGGGGCGGGGGGGCGAGAGGGGGCGGGGGGGCGAGAGGGGGCGGGGGGGCGAGGGGGCGGGGGGGCGAGAGGGGGCGGGGGGGCGAGAGGGGGCGGGGGGGCGAGAGGGGGCGGGGGGGCGAGAGGGGGCGGGGGGGCGAGAGGGGGCGGGGGGGCGAGAGGGGGCGGGGGGGCGAGAGGGGGCGGGGGGGCGAGAGGGGGCGGGGGGGCGAGAGGGGGCGGGGGGGCGAGAGGGGGCGGGGGGGCGAGAGGGGGCGGGGGGCGAGAGGGGGCGGGGGGCGAGAGGGGGCGGGGGGCGAGAGGGGGCGGGGGGCGAGAGGGGGCGGGGGGCGAGAGGGGGCGGGGGGCGAGAGGGGGCGGGGGGCGAGAGGGGGCGGGGGGCGAGAGGGGGCGGGGGGCGAGAGGGGGCGGGGAGCGAGAGGGGGCGGGGGGCGAGAGGGGGCGGGGGGCGAGAGGGGGCGGGGGGGCGAGAGGGGGCGGGGGGGCGAGAGGGGGCGGGGGGGCGAGAGGGGGCGGGGGGGCGAGAGGGGGCGGGGGGGCGAGAGGGGGCGAGAGGGGGCGGGGGGCGAGAGGGGGCGGGGGGCGAGAGGGGGCGGGGGGCGAGAGGGGGCGGGGGGGCGAGAGGGGGCGGGGGGCGAGAGGGGGTGGGGGGGGGCGAGAGGGGGTGGGGGGGGCGAGAGGGGCTGGGGGGGGCGAGAGGGGGTGGGGGGGGCGAGAGGGGGTGGGGGGGGCGAGAGGGGGAGGGGGGCGAGAGGGGGTGGGGGGGGCGAGAGGGGGTGGGGGGGGGCGAGAGGGGGTGGGGGGGGGCGAGAGGGGGTGGGGGGGGGCGAGAGGGGGTGGGGGGGGCGAGAGGGGGTGGGGGGGGCGAGAGGGGGTGGGGGGGGCGAGAGGGGGTGGGGGGGGGCGAGAGGGGGTGGGGGGGGCGAGAGGGGGTGGGGGGGCGAGAGGGGGTGGGGGGGGCGAGAGGGGGTGGGGGGGCGAGAGGGGGAGGGGGGGGCGAGAGGGGGAGGGGGGGGCGAGAGGGGGTGGGGGGGCGAGAGGGGGTGGGGGGGCGAGAGGGGGTGGGGGGGCGAGAGGGGGTGGGGGGGCGAGAGGGGGCGGGGGGCGAGGGGGGCGGGGGGCGAGGGGGGCGGGGGGCGAGAGGGGGCGGGGGGGGCGAGAGGGGGCGGGGGGCGAGAGGGGGCGGGGGGCGAGAGGGGGCGGGGGGCGAGAGGGGGCGGGGGGCGAGAGGGGGCGGGGGGCGAGAGGGGGCGGGGTGGTGAGAGGGGGCGGGGGGGTGATTGGGGGCGGGTGGGCGAGAGGGGGAGGGGGGGCGAGATGGGGTGGGGGAGGGCGAGAGGGGGTGGGGGGGGCGAGAGGGGGTGGGGGGGGCGAGAGGGGGTGGGGGGGGCGAGAGGGGGTGGGGGGGGCGAGAGGGGGTGGGGGGGGCGAGAGGGGGTGGGGGGGGCGAGAGGGGGTGGGGGGGGCGAGAGGGGGCGGGGGGGCGAGAGGGGGCGGGGGGGCGAGAGGGGGCGGGGGGGCGAGAGGGGGCGGGGGGCGAGAGGGGGCGGGGGGGGCGAGAGGGGGCGGGGGGGCGAGAGGGGGCGGGGGGGCGAGAGGGGGCGGGGGGGCGAGAGGGGGCGGGGGGGCGAGAGGGGGCGGGGGGGCGAGAGGGGGCGGGGGGGCGAGAGGGGGCGGGGGGGCGAGAGGGGGCGGGGGGGCGAGAGGGGGCGGGGGGGCGAGAGGGGGCGGGGGGGCGAGAGGGGGCGGGGGGGCGAGAGGGGGCGGGGGGGCGAGAGGGGGCGGGGGGGCGAGAGGGGGCGGGGGGGCGAGAGGGGGCGGGGGGGCGAGAGGGCGAGAGGGGGCGGGGGGGCGAGAGGGGGCGGGGGGGCGAGAGGGGGCGGGGGGGCGAGAGGGGGCGGGGGGGCGAGAGGGGGCGGGGGGGCGAGAGGGGGCGGGGGGGCGAGAGGGGGCGGGGGGGCGAGAGGGGGCGGGGGGGCGAGAGGGGGCGGGGGGCGAGAGGGGGCGGGGGGCGAGAGGGGGCGGGGGGCGAGAGGGGGCGGGGGGCGAGAGGGGGCGGGGGGCGAGAGGGGGCGGGGGGCGAGAGGGGGCGGGGGGCGAGAGGGGGCGGGGGGCGAGAGGGGGCGGGGGGCGAGAGGGGGCGGGGGGCGAGAGGGGGCGGGGGGGGCGAGAGGGGGCGGGGGGGCGAGAGGGGGCGGGGGGCGAGAGGGGGCGGGGGGGCGAGAGGGCGCGGGGGGGGAGAGGGGGCGGGGGGCGAGAGGGGGCGGGGGGGCGAGAGGGGCGAGAGGGGGTGGGGGCGAGAGGGGGCGGGGGAGCGAGAGGGGGCGGGGGAGCGAGAGGGGGCGGGGGAGCGAGAGGGGGCGGGGGAGCGAGAGGGGGCGGGGGGGCGAGAGGGGGCGAGAGCGAGAAGGGGCGGGGGGCGAGAGGGGGCGAAAGGGGTCGGAGGGGGCGAAAGGGGTCGGAGGGGGCGAAAGGGGTCGGAGGGGGCGAAAGGGGTCGGAGGGGGCGAAAGGGGTCGGAGGGGGCGAAAGGGGTCGGAGGGGGCGAAAGGGGTCGGAGGGGGCGAAAGGGGTCGGGGGGGTGAAAGGGGTCGGGGGGGCGAGGGAGGTCAGAGGGGTGGGGGGGGGGGGGCGAGGGGGGTCCGGGGGGGGAGCGAGGCGGGGGGGTGTCCAGGGGCGGGGGGGGGGGGTCCAGGGGCGGGGGGGGCGAGCGAGGGGGGTCCGGGGGGGGGGGGCGAGGGGGGTCAAGGGGGCGAGGGGGAGCGAGGGGGGGGTTCGGGGGGGGGCGAGGGGGGTCAGGCGAGGGTGCAAGTGGGCGAGGGGGGGGGCAAGGGGGTGAGAGGAGGCAGGGGGGCGAGAGAGAGCCAAGAGAGAGCAAGAGTGGGGGGGGGGGGAAAGAAAGAGCGAGAGGGAGGGGAAAGAGAGAGCGAGAGGGGGGGGAAGAGAGAGCGAGGGGGGGGGGGAAGAGAGAGCGAGGGGGGGGAAGAGAGAGCGAGAGGGGGGAAGAGAGAGCGAGGGGGGGAAAGAGAGAGCAAGGGGGAGGGAAGAGAGAGCGAGGGGGGAAAGAGAGAGCGAGGGGGGGAAGAGAGAGTGAGGGTGGGAAGAGAGAGCGAGGGGGGGAAAGAGAGAGCGAGGGGGGGAAAGAGAGAGCGAGGGGGGGAAAGAGAGGGCGAGAGGGGGGGAAGAGAGAGCGAGAGCTGGGGGGAAGAGAGAGCGAGAGGGGGGGAAAGAGAGAGCGAGAGTGGGGGGAGAGAGAGCGGGGGGGAGAGAGAGCGAGGGGGGAGAAAGAGAGAGCGAGGGAGGGAAGAGAGAGCGGGGGGGGAAGAGAGAGCGAGGGGGGGAAGAGAGAGCGAGGGGGGAAGAGAGAGTGAGGGGGGGCAAAGAGAGAGCGAGGGGGGGCAAAGAGAGAGCGAGGGGGGGCAAAGAGAGAGCGAGGGGGGGCAAAGAGAGAGCGAGGGAGGGCAAAGAGAGAGCGAGGGGGGGGGGAAGAGAGAGCGAGGGGGGGGGAAGAGAGAGCGAGGGGGGGAAAGAGAGAGCGAGAGGGGGGAAGAGAGAGCGAGAGGGGGGGAAAGAGAGCGAGAGGGGGGGAAAGAGAGCGAGGGGGGGAAGAGAGCGAGAGGGGACGGGGAAGAGAAAGAGAGAGGGGAAGGGGAAGAGAAAGAGAGAGTGAGAGGGGGAAGGGAGAGCGAGAGGAAGACAGACTTTCTAAAGCATACTGGAAAATTCGCCCCAACATGATCAAGGATGGGAGTGTGGTATAACATACGAACGTGGCATGGGGTTTTCAATTGTGTTAATAGGGAAAACGCCTTTTCTGTAGTTTAGTATACTTGTTGCCTCCTAAAGAGTGTTTAGTCAATGTTGATTTTAATCTGTTGCAGTAAAAAATCTTGACATGTAAAATCTTATTGTACAATGCTTTCTGTGAGTTGGGCTGGAATATTTATATCTCTTTAAATGTTATCAATCTTGACAAGGATCATAACAAATTAATACAAATATACATAAAGTGAACATATTGAGCTTCTAATTATTACGTAACGAACAACAGAATAAGACTTGTTACATTTGCATTGAATGATCGAGACGCATGCACAGAGCGAGGAGCACATTATTCGTATTAAAACTAAAAATGTCTATGGTATCCATCAGCTCTAAAAGTAAAAATAAAATAAGTTTGCAAGTAAGAACAGTTTTAAGAACCATCAATAACATTTTATTTGTAGAGATCCTCCTTGCACAAAACCTTGAATTTAATTTACAAAACAGAGATTGCCAGGGATCTCAACATAAATCACATTCTCAGTATCATTTGACAACAGGGAAAACATCAGACAAGGACATTAAAAAGGAAATTAAACATCGAAGCAAAGATAATTGGACTTAAGGATTTAGAAATGCTTCAATATAGAGAGAAAAACTAATTGTCCATTAAATAATATCTTGATTCAGTACTCCACCCCTTGATAAACAAAAAGCCTTAATCTTTATCTCATACCATCAAAAAAGACGCATTGCCTATTAAACAAACTACAGAGTCCATGTCCTGAAAAGGATTATTTCTATAATCCTAATCTTCTTTTCAGAGAATAAAAGATCAAGGTGCAAAATTAACATCTTACAAAAAAATGCTGCATCTTTCCTACTGGGGCTCTAATCATACAAACGAAAACACAAATACCTTGATCAAAATCTGGCCGTAGCCAATGCAAGGTCATCTAATTCAGCTTTAATACTAAACTAAATCCTTACAGATTCCAAGTTATTAGTACTTATCATGATCCATGACTTTATGCAAGCTCTTTAACTAATTCTTTGAATTCAGACACTTTAATCACATCTGCACTGTAGCATTTGGGATGTTATTCATTTCAGAAGAACTACAGCAAAGATTCTTGTCAGCAGATGTGGTGACGATTTTTTTTTAAACAAAATCATCAGAGACACGGACATTCTCTATCTTCTCTAAGCTTGATGGGTTTACAATCTTAAAGGATCTGCATGATTATCTATGTTCAAACTTCCTAAAGCTCATACAATTACACTTACTGGTACAAAACACACAGACCAAAAAGAAGAGTGAAGTCCAAATACCACCACCTTTAAATTCAGATCCCTCAACTTGAAGTTTGAATTCAGACTTAATTGCTCAATTCCTCATTTTATTAATATTCCGTTGGAATCCTTAACAAGCAAGGCAAGTATCTTGACTGATCTGAATGGCAATTCACTAGGTTCAGATTGTAAGATTTCTTCACAGCTCAGAAATTTATGGCAGTAACAAAGCAGAAGATAATTGCATGACAAAAAGAAACAAAAACATAGAAACTAGAAGCAGGCGTAGGGAATTCGGCCCTTTGAACCCGCTCCACCATTCACTTGGATTATGGCTGACCATCGAATTCAATATCCTGATCCCCCCTTCTTCCCGTCTCCCTTGATCCCTTTAGCTCCAAGAGCTATATCTAATTTCTTCTTGAAATCAGACAACATTTTGGCCTCAACTACATTCGGTGGTAGTGAATTCCACACATTCACCACACTCTGGGTGAAGAAATTTCTCCTCACCTCAGTTCTAAAAGGTTTATCCCTTATCCTCAAACTATGACGCCTCGTTCTGGACTCCCCGCCATTGGGAACATAACCCTGTTAGAATTTTATACGGTTCTGAGATCCCCTCTCACTCTTCTAAATTCCAGTGAATATAATCCTAACCGACTTGGTCTCTCTTCATATGACAAGACCTGCCATCCCAGGAATCAGCCTGGTAAACCTTCGCTGTACTCCCTCTATAGTAAGGACATCCTTCCTCATTCAAGGACACCAAAACTGCACACAATACCCCAGGTGTGGCCTCACCAAAACCCCATACAATTGCAGCAAAACATTCCTATCTCTACACTCAAATCCTCTCGCTTTGAAGGCCAACATCCTATTTGCTTTCTTTACTGCCTGCTGTACCTGCGCACTTACTTTCAGCAACTGATGCACAAGACTCCAAGGTCTCGTTGAGTATCCACCTCTTTCAATTTACACCCATTCAAGTAATAATCTGTCTTCCTATTATTGCTACTAAAGTGGATAACCTCACATTTATCCACATTATACTGCATCAGCCATGCAGATGCCCACACACTCAGCCAGTCCAAATCACACTGAAGCATCTCTGCATCCTCCTCACAGCTCACCCTCCCACCCAACATTGTAACATCTGCAAATTTGGAGATCATACATTCAGTTCCCTCTTCCAAATCACTAATACATTATGTGAACAGCTGGGGTGCGAGCACAGATCCCTATGGTACTCCACTAGTTACTGACTGCCAATCAGAAAAAGAGCCATATATGCCAACTCTTTGCTTCCTATCTGCTAATCAGCTTTTTATCCATCTTAAGACATTACCTGCAATCCCACATGCTTTAACTTGACATAATAATCTGTTATGTGAGATCTTGTCAAAAGCCTTCTGAAAGTTTAAATAAACCACATCCACTGGTTCTCCTTGGTCAACTCCACTGGTTCCATCCTCACAAAGTTCCAATAATTTCATCAAGCATGATTTCCCTTTTGCAAATCCACTGCTTTCCAAATACCGAGTTATGAAATCCTTGATCACGGACTCAAGCAACTTCCTCAGTACCGATGTTAGGCTCACTGGTCTGTAGTTCCCTGTTTTCTCTCTATCTCCCTTTTGAATAGCGGGCTTACATTAGCTACTCTCCAATCTGTAGGAACTATTCCACAGTCCAAAGAATTTTGGAAAATAACCACCAATGGATCTACTCCACACAATGGATCTATTTCCAGGGCCACTTCCTTAAGTACTCTGGGATGAAGATTATCACGACCTGGAGATTTATCCACCTTCAATTTCTCCAAAATCATTTCTCTATTAATGCTGATTTCCTTCGACTCCTCAAAGACAACATGTTTCTCGCAGCACTTCTGGTACATTGCTTCAGTCTTCACAAAGGAAGACATGAATAAAGTACAAATTTAATTCCTCAGCCATTTCTTGATTCCCCGTTATGACTTCTCCCATTTCTGATTGTAAGGGGCCTACATTCGTTTTTGTCAATCTTTTTCTCTTTAAATATCTATAAAAACTTTTACAGTCGGTTTTTATGTTCCCTGCTAGCTTATTTCCATACTCCATGTTTCCCTTCTCAATCAATCCCTTGGTCCTCCTTCTGATGAATTTTAATCTGCTCCCAATTCTCAGGCCTATTGCTTTTTCTTGCCAATTTATATGCTTCTTCCTTGAATCTGATACTATCTCCATTTTCCCTTGTAAGCCCTGGTTTAGCCACAATTCCCTGACCACTCTTGTGCCAAATTTCTGGAATTCACCTATTCTTTCTTTAAATGCCTGCCATTGCCTGTCCACCTTCTTTCCTTTCAGTAATGTTTCCCAGTCTGTCATGGCCAATTCATGCCTCATACCATCATAGTTACCTTTATTGAGATTCAGGACCCTGGTCTCAGAATCAACTACATCATTATCCACCTTAACAAAGAATTCTACCATATTATGGTCAACTCATCCCCACGCATTTTCTCACAACTAGATTGCCAATGAAACCTTTCTCATTGCACAACACCCAGTCCAATATGGCCTGATACCTTGTTGGTTCTTCAAGGTATTGCTCCAGAAAACCATCCCGAATGCACTCCAGAAATTCCTCCTCTATTGTACAGTTAGTAATCTGACTCTCCCAATCTATATGCAGATTAAAGTCGCCCATAATCGCAGATGTTCCTTTAACACATGCATCTCTCATCTCCTGTCTAATGCTTTTCCCAACATTACCACTATAGTTTGGTGATCTGTATACCACTCCCACCAATGTTTTCTGCCCCTTGTTGTTCCTTAACTCGACCCATACAGATTCCACATCACCTATGCTAATATCTTTCCTCAATAGCATATCAATATCATCTTCAATCAACAATGTAATTCCACCACCTTTTCCTTTCCATCTGTCTTTCCTAAACACTGAATCGCTCTCAATGTTTATTTTCCATCCTCACTCACCTTGGTGCCTCGTCTCCGTAATGCCAACTATATCATACCCCTTTACATCTTTCTGTGCACCAATCCTGCCCAGGTGTAATCCATCCAGTTTGTACAGGTCCCACCTCCCCCAGAACGGGTCCCAATGCCCTAGGAATCTGAAACCCTCCCCCTCACACCATCTTTTCAGTCACGCATGTATCCTACGTATCCTGCAGTTTTTAACTCTGAAATGTATTCATATTGTGCTTTTCGTAACCACGACATCCCAAAGCACTTTACAACCCAAGAAGTACTTTTGAGTGAGAGTCACATTTGTAATACAGAAAATGTCACAGCCATTGTTCACAGTGAAGACCCTTCAACATCAATGTGATACTGACCATTTGATCTACTTTTAGTCTTGTTAGTTGAAGAATAAAATAGGACTGAGGGACCAAGGGAGCTGTACTTGAGTTCCAGTCAACACTACATTAAAAAAAAGCAGTTTCAACAAAGGGGGGAGAGGTTATTGGGGGATAGACAGGAATGTGGGGTTGAAGTTACAATCAGATCAGCCATGATCCTATTGACTGGCAGAGCAGGCTGAGGGGCCAAGTGGCCGACTCCTGCTCCGAATTCATATGTTTACAAAAGAGAGATCATGAGGGAAAGAGAAGAAATGCAGAGAGAGAAGAGATGGTGAAGGGGAGTGGGTGAAGAAGTGATTCAGATGGATTGGAAATTAGAAAAAAGGATTATGGAAGAGAAATGACAGAGGGAGCATGGAGAAAGTGAAAAGGGTTGAGGAGGGAATGGGGAGGAGGAACAAGGCAGCAAACTCTAATTTTAAGAGGCCATTTTCTGAATGCCACCCACCAATTTAAGAAGTATGAAAAAGAATGTTGTGATCTGCATTTCATTATTATACAACAAATGTCTAATGCTTACAGCAAAAAACGTTCCAAAAGCTTTAACAGTTGATCTTCAATGTCAGTGCAATGCTGTTTATTGAAGCTTTGTAAATTTAAGATGCAGTGCCACAAAAATGAACTTATTTGTTATCAGATTGCTCAAACAATTCTTAAGTGAAGGGTTATCAACAAAAGAGTATTCTAAGGTCTGGTACTTGCTACCATGTTCTTTATCTTCTTACATCTTATGTTGATCCACTATACTAAATAGGAACATAACATGGGAGCAGGAATAGCCATTCGGCCCTTCAAAACTACCAAAACGATGTGGAAGCTTTAGAGAGTGCGAAGAAGGTTCACCAGGACATTGCCTGGTCTCAAGGGTGTGGACTATGAGGAGAGGTTGAATAAACTAGGATTGTTTTCACTGGAAAGACGGAAGCTGAGGGGAGACCTGACAAAGGTCTACAAAATTATGAGGGGCATAGACAGGGTAGCTAGTCAGACACTTTTTCCAAGGGTGGAAGTATCATTTACAAGGGGGCACAGGTTCAAGGTGAGATGGGGATAGTTTAAGGGAGACGTGTTGGCAAAGTTTTTCACGCAGCAAGTGGTGGTTGCCTGGAACGCACTGCCTGAGGTGGTAGAAGCAGGCAAATTAGCAACATTTCAGAGGCTTCTGGATGGGTACATGAATAGGGAGGGAATAGAGGGATGCGAACCAAGGGCAGAAGGTTCTTTTTTTAAGTTTAGTTAGGGCATCTTGATCGGCACAGGCTTGGAGGACCGAAAGGCCTGTTCCTGTGCTGTACTTCTCTTTGTTCTTTGTAAAACTGCTCCATCATTCAATAAGATCATAGCTTATCTGGCTGTGGTCTCAGCTCCATTTTCTTGTCTGCCCCCATAATGCAAGACTGCCTTGCCAAACAAACATCTGTAAAACTTTGAAACTTTGAATAAATTCAAAGACCCAGCATCCACTACTCTCCGAGGAAGAGAATTCCACACACCAACAACCCTTCGGGAGAAAACACTTCTCATCTCTGTCTTAAAAGCAAGACCTCTTGCTTTTAAAATATGTCCCCCCTCGTCTTACACTGTCCCATAGGAGCAAACATCCTCCAGGTATCCACCCTATCAGGTCCCCTCAGATTTTTATATTCTTCAATAAGAGAATCTCTCTTCTTCTAAACTCCAATGAGTATAGGCCCAACCTGTTCAACCTTTCTTCATAAGACAACACCCACATCTCAGGAATGAGTCCAATCAAGCTTCTCTGAACTGCTGCTAAACTGATTAAATCTTTTTTTAAAAAGGAGATCGAAACTGCACAGTACTCCAAATGTGATCTCATCAATGTTCTGCGAAGCTGTTGTACACTTTCTTCCTTTTACATTCAATTCCTCTTGCAATTAAAGGACGGGAGGCTGGTTTGCATGATGGACTGAGCTTTGTTCACGACCCTCAGTAGTCCAAGGCCATAAGAAACTAACAAGGGTCGTGAAGGAAGCCCAGTCCATCACCAAACCAGCCTCCCATTCATTGACTCGGTCCACATTTCCCGCTGCCTCGGTAAAGCAGCCAGCATAATCAATTCATAGCATAATCTACACACCCGGACATACTCTCTTCCACCTTCTTCTGTCAGGAAAAAGATACAAAAGTCTGAGGTCACGTACCAACCAGCTCAAGAACAGCTTCTTCCCTGCTGCCATCAGACTTTTGAATGGACCTACCTCGTATTAAGTTGATCTTTCTCTACACCCTAGCTATGACTGTAACACTACATTCTGCACTCTCTCATTTTCTTCTCCATGCATGGTATGCTTTGTCTGTATAACGTGCAAGAAACAATACTTTTCACTGTATACTAATACATCTGACAATAATAAATCAAATCAAACGCAACTTTCCATTTGCCTTCCTAATCACTTGCTGTACGTACATTCTAACTTTGTAATTCATGTACCAAGACACGTAAATCCCTCTGTGTAACCAAGTTCTACAATTTTTCTCAATTTAAATAACATGTTGCTTTTCCATTCTTCCTGCCAAAGTAAGCAAGTTCACATTTACCCAATTTATACTCCATCTGCCAAACCTTTGCCCCTCACTTAATTTGCCAATATGCCTTTGCAGACTCTGTACCTCCTCTTAACTTTCCTACCTATCTTGGTGTCATCTGCAAATTTAGCTACCATACATTTGCTCCCTTCATCCAAGTCATTGATATGGATTGTAAATCGTTGATGACCCAGCACTGATCCTTGTCAAACTCCACGAGTTACAGCTTGCCAAACTAAAAAAGACCCACCTATCCCTACTGTCACCTTCCTATTGGCCAACCAAATTTTATCCATGCTAATTTGTTATCCCTATACCATGTGCTCTTTTCTCGCATGGTTCCTTTGATGTGGTACCTCATCAAATGACTTTTGGAAATCCAAGACACCACATCTACCAGTTCCCCTCTAGCCATCTTCAATTTTACTTTATCAAAAAACTCTAATAGATTAGTTAAACACAAGTTCCCTTCACCAAGCCATGTAAGCTCTGCCTGATCAAATCGTGATTATTTAAACATCCTGCTATAATATTCTTAACAATGGATTCTAGTATTTTCACTATGACAGATGTTAAGCCAACCTGCCCATAGATTCCTGCTTTCTGTCTCTCTCCTTTCGAAAATAAAAGATGTTACATTAGCATCTGCAACTTTTCCAGGATGCAAGGAATTTTGGAAAATTATAACCAGTGTATCTGTTACTTGTACCGCCACTTCTTTTAGGACCCTAGGATGCAGGCCATCCAGTCCTAGGAACTTGTCAGCCATCTGTGGTTTTTCTAGCACCCTTACCTTAGTGATGGTGATTGTATCAAGTTCATCCCTCCCCATCATCCTTTGATTTTCAAGAATTTGTGGGAAGTTTTCTAAGTCCTCTACCATGAAAACAGATGCAAAATAGATAAATTTTTGAACAGTAAGGGAATTAAGGGTTATGGTGAGCAGGCGGGTAAGTGGAGCTGAGTCCACAAAAAGATTAGCCATGATCTTATTGAATGGCGGAGCGGGCTCGAGGGGCAAGATGGCCTACTCCTGCTCCTAGTTCTTATGTTCTTAAAATACCTGTTGAACGCCTCTAATATTGCTTTGTTTTCCATTATTAGTTCTCCAGTCTCACTTGCCAGATCACCAACCCCAGCTTTGGTTACCCTTTTCCTATTTCAGTGGAAACTTGTATTGTCTGTTTTACATTACCAGCTAGCTTTCTCTCTTACTCTTGCTTTCAGCCTCTCTTATTATCGTTTTAGTCACTCTTTGCTGGTTCATAAAAGCTGTCCAATCCACTAACCTATCATAAACCTTTGCAGATTTGTGTAATGTTTTTCCTAATTTAACATTTTCCTTAGCTTTCTTATTTAACTACCAATTATGCCCTCCTCAAAGAGCATTTCTCACCGGGATAAATCTTTTCTGAGCATCTTTAAGTCTGCCACTGCAATTCTACTGTACTACTTTTTATCCTTTTTTCCCAGTTCATCTCAGCTAACGCTGTCTTCATTCTCTCATAGTTACACTTCTCCATTTCAAACTGAATATGATGTTCTATCAAGTTGTAATTGTTGTCATCTAGAGATTCCTTTACCACAGGTTATTGATTAATTCTATCTCATTGCACATTACCAGATCTGGAATGGCCTGCTCCCTGGTTGGCTCCAAAACATACTGCTCCAAGAAATTGTCCAAAAAACATTTATGAACTTATTTTCCTGGCTACCTCTGGCAATCTGTATGTAAATTGAAGTAACCCATGATTATCAGGGTACCTTTCTTACAAACGCCATTTATTTCTTCCTGTCTGCCCTGTCCTACATTGCAACTACTGTTGGGGGCCTAAAAGCTACTCCATAAGTGACCTCACACCTTTATTGTCTCTCTACCCAAAGTGATTCTGCATCTTGCTCTTTCAAGCTAAAGTCTCTCAATACTGAACTAATGCCATCCTGAAATAACAGAGCTACCCCACAATCTTTTCCTAGCTTCCTGTCATTCCAATGTGTCTAAAACCCAACAACATTCAGGTCCCAACCTTGGTCACCTTTAAACCATATCTCTGTCATCTCATCAGGTCATACATATTTATCTCTATCTGTACCAACAATTCATCCCTTTTGTTACAAATGCTACATACATTCAGATAAAATAAATAAGACTAATTGCTAATATACAGATGATGTGAAGATGCCGTCGTTGGACTAGGGTGGGCACAGTAAGAAGTCTCACAACACCAGGTTAAAGTCCAACAGATTATTTGGTAGCACAAGCTTTCGGAGCACTGCGCCTAATATAGTGATGCAATAAATGGAGGGAAGACAGAGTGAAGGAACACAGTTTTCTTGGAGGGTTGAAGACTTAATGAGTGCTATAAAATGCTTAGAAATGATGATCACTGCAAAAGAAAACTGACTGAATAATAACCAAATCAGTCAAGTCTGAAAAGAGAACTTCTTCACAAAGCAACAATTCATAAGTTTGCTCCACACTTATTTGCTCGAAGCAGCTGTAGTCATTTCAGACTTTGAAAAAGCCAAACTTCAATGAACTTGTTAAACTATAGGCCAATGCTTACAATATGAACAAAGGCTTGAAAATTAATCAAATTTGAGTTTAGATTTTATTTCGACATGGCCCCAGAATACTGCAAGGGCCAGAGGGCTTTTTGATATAGTTTGCAAGTTATTTCAACATTTATTTTATTTTTTCCTCTTTTGTTTCCATATTTCTGGCAGTTTCATATGAGATGATACTTGCAGCCTAAGCTTGCTGAATTTGGTTTAATTTGTAGAATTATTGGCTTCCCTGGGTACCGGCGGTTGTTGTGACGTGTCCGATAAGTAATCCTACAAGTAAACCAAATTCAGCAAGCTTAGGCTTCAAGAATCCAGTATCACTACATTTAAAATTGCCAGAAATATGAATTCTTTAGATTGATCCAAAGTTCAAGAATTTCGTTGCTCATTTCACGAAGAAGTTCCAATGTCATGAGTTTTGATTGTTAATTCCACATTCAATCGACCATTCTGCTTCATCAGCCATTTATTCTCCTGTTCGAGCAGTTTTGATGATATTTAGTAGAGGCTTCTGATGCTTGAAGTTCATCAAGTTTTAATTGAAAGCCTATCTTTGTTGAATTTGTTTCCACAAGTTTATTATTTAGCCATTTCAAGTGTTCAATTTCCGGCGAGCAACACTCCAGTGCTTTCATCAGTTTTTGTTTTGTCACCAGCAAACTACTCTTTCACACATAAAAGTTGGTTTGCTACACTGAATAGTTTTTCCTCAGCATAGCCTCATACCTGTTCTATCTTTCAAGCTCATGTTTTGTAATTTTACTTCTGCTAATTGTTTCTGAGACCCTTCACACTCTTTTGTGAGAATGTGTACTGTCTTGAAATTCTAGGTTCTTGGTTTTAATTTCTTCACATAATATATATTTGTGTGTGTATATTGCATATATTTGAAAATGTAATGATTTTCCAAGTTTTATTCCAAATGACCAACAATTTTCTTCAGTTGTGCAGTTTTGTCCTTGTACCTCTTGGCATTCTTCTGGAATATCAAACATTGAGACCTCTCTGTATTGCAGGGCTCTGTATTGGGACCTCTGCTGTTTGTGATTTATATAAATGATCTGGAAGAAGGAGTAACTGGGGTGATCAGTAAGTTTGCGGACGACACAAAACTGGCAGGACTTGCAGATAGTGAGGAACATTGTCAGAGGCTACAGAAGGATATAGATAGGCTGGAAATTTGGGTAAGGAAATGGCAGATGGAGTTCAATCCTGATAAATGCGAAGTGATACATTTTGGTGGGAATAATGTAGGGAGGAGCTACACGATAAATGGAAGAACCATAAAGGGTGTAGAGACGCAGAGGGACCTGGGTGTGCAAGTCCACAGATCTTTGAAGGTGACGTCACAGGTGGAGGAGGTGGTGAAGAAGGCATATGGCATGCTTGCCTTTATAGGACGGGGCATAGAGTATAAAAGTTGGGGTCTGATGTTGCAGATGTATAGAACGTTGGTTCGGCCGCATTTGGAATACTGCGTCCAGTTCTGGTCGCCACACTAGAAGGACGTGGAGGCTTTGGAGAGAGTACAGAGGAGGTTTACCAGGATGTTGCCTGGTATGGAGGGGCTTGGTTATGAGGAGAGATTGGGGAAACTGGGGTTGTTCTCCTTGGAAAGACGGAGGATGAGGGGAGACTTAATAGAGGTGTATAAAATTATGAAAGGCATAGATAGGGTGAACGGTGGGAAGCTTTTCCCCGGGTCGGTGGTGACGTTCACGAGGGGTCATAGGTTCAAGGTGAAGGGTGGGAGGTTTAACACAGATATCAGAAGGACATATTTTACACAGAGAGTCGTGGGGGCCTGGAATGTGTTGCCGGGCAAGGTGGTGGAGGCGGACACACTGGGAACGTTTAAGACTTATCTAGACAGCTATATGAACGGAGTGGGAATGGAGGGATACAAAAGAGTGGTCTAGTTTGGACCAGGGAGCGGCGCGGGCTAATTGTTCTTTGTTTCTCGTTTCAAGGCTTCATTCTATGATCATCTTGCTGTTGGGAACCTGTCTCGGGGGCAGGGAAGTCATATGGTGTTCGTGGAAGTGGAAATGAATAGGGTTGGGAAGCATTTTCCGATCAGGGCCAGTGTGATCTCCTGGACTCATTTCGATCGCCTCAGGGGGTCGGAGAGGAATTTCCCAGATTTTCTTTCCCCATATTGGCCCTGGGGTTTTCACTCTGGGTTTTCGCCTCTCCCTGGAGATCACATGGTCTGGAATGGGGGGGGTGGGGGTGAGTTAATAGGTTGTGATGAACAAAGCATCGTAGCTGTGAGGGACAGCTCGGTGGATAGGATATTAGTATGTAGATAGGCTGGAAAATTGGGCGGGGATCCTGGATTCAGGATTCAATCCTGGACCGGGGAGCGGCGCGGGCTTGGAGGGCCGAAGGGCCTGTTCCTGTGCTGTATTGTTCTTTGTTCTTTGTTGTTCTTTGTTCTCTCTGGCTCTTCAGTTTGTTGAGTGACGTGAAATTCATTTTGCTTCCCTATGTAATTTTCCAGAGGGACAAATTTGGATCCAAGGGATCCTTGAAACACATAAATATCTTTCAGAAAACGTTCCTTTTCTTTAGATAACATAATTGCCTTCATTTAGAGTTTTCTTGCAATTCAACAGAATCTCCTTGGGTTTCTTCTGCTATTGCGCCATTGTGCGTGTGTAAAAACAATAACAATAGGGTTATTATATTAGGTGATTAAAACTTTCCCAACATTAATTGGGATATACATAGTGTTAAGGGCTTGGATGGAGTAGATTTCTTGAAATGTATACAGAAGAACTTTTTAAATCAATATGTGGAGGATCCAACAAGAGGGGGAGCTGTCCTTGACCTGATTCTGGGGAATGAAGCCGGACAGGTGGTGGTGGGGGAGCATTTTAGTGATAGCGTTCACAATATGGTACAATTTAAGATTGTTATGAACAAGGAAGTAGACAAGCTGAAAAAAACATTTTGGATTGAGGGGGAAGCGGATTTTAGTAAAATAAGATAGGATCTGGCCACGGTAGTCTGGGAACAGCTACTAATGGGAAAATCTACAGAGGAGTAGTGGGGGGCTTTCAAAAAGGAAATGAGGAGGGTGCAAGCCCAGCATGTTCCCTCGAAGGTGATAGGGAGGAATAACAAGCCCAGAGAACCATGGATGACCAAAGATATTCAAGATACAACGAGAAGGTAAAGAAAGGCTTTTAAAAAGTACAAGAGCAAATCAGTGGAGACATTGGTGAGGTATAGAAAGTGCAACATGGGGCTTAAGAATGCAATTAGGAATGCAGAGGAGATATGAGAAAGCTTCGGCTGGTAAAAGTAGGGAAAATCCCAAGATATTCTCTAAATATGTCAATGGGAAAAGGGACAGAGTAGGGCCCATTAGGGACAAAGGGAGCAATCTGTGGGTGGAGCCAGAGGACATGAGTAGAGTGTTGAATGAATACTTCACATCCATCTTCACCCAAGAGAATGAGGACGATGGTATGGAATTCAGAGAGAGGGACTGTGAGGTTCTTGAGCAAATTGACACAGGGAAGGACAAGGTATTGGAGGTGTTGGCAGCCTTAAAAGTGGATATATCTCCAGATCCAGATGAACTGTGCCCTCGGTTGCTGTGGGAAGCAAGGGAGGAGATTGCAGGGGCTCTGACTCAAATTTTCCACTCCTCTCTGGCCACGGGGGAGATGCCAGATGACTGTAGAACAGCTAATGCGGTTCAGCTATTAAAGAAGGGTTGGAAAGATAAACCAAGGAATTATAGACCAATGAGTCTCACGTCAGTGGTAGGGAAACTATTAGAGAAACTTATGAAGAAGAGCATCTATCACCATTTGGAGAGGCAAAACTTGTTGAGGAATAGTCAGCATGGCTTCATCAGAGGGAGACCACGTCTAACAAATCTGATCAAATTTTTTGAGGAGGTGACCAGGTGTGTAGACAAGGGTAGTGCAGTCGATGTAGTTTATATGGATTTCAACAAAGCCGTTAACAAGGTCCCACATGGGAGACTTGTAAAGAAGGTAAATTCACATGGGAAACGGGGGAATTTGATAAAATGGATTCAAAATTGGCTCAGTTGTAGGGGACAGAGGGTGATGACAGAAGGCTGCTTTTGTGACGAGAACCCAGTGTCTAGTGGCATACCACAGGGATCTGCGTTGGGCCCCCTATTATTCATCATTTATATAAATGACATTGATGACTATGCGGGGGCGGGGGGGGGGGTAGGATTAATAGGTTTGAGGATGGCACAAAGATTGGACGGGTGGTTAACAGTGAGCAAGTGTGTCTTGGGCTAGAAGATGATAAAGATGGAATGGTCAAATGGACAGATAAGTGGCAGATGGGATTTAATCCTGTGAAGTATGAAGTGATACACTTCAAGAGGAGTAATTTGACAATGAAGTATTCAATGAATGGTAGGTCATTAGGACGTTCTGTGGAACAAAGAGACCTTGGCATCTTTGTCCACAGATCTCTGAAAGCGGAAGGGCATGTTAGTGGGGAGGTGAAAAAGGCATATGGGACACTTGTCTTTATCAATCAAGGCATAGATTACAAAAGCAGGGAAGTTATGTTGGAGCTGTATAGAACTTTGGTGAGGTCACAGCTAGAGTACTGTGTGCAGTTCTGGTCACCACATTATCGGAAGGTTGTGATTGCACTGGAGGGGGTGCAGAGATTTACCAGGATGCTGTCCTGGTAAATCCAGGGTGGAACATTTAAATTATAAAGAGAGGTTGGATAGACTTCGGTTGTTTTCATTGGAGCAGAGAAGACTGAGGGGCGACCTGATCAAGGTGTACAAGATTATGAGGCATGGACAGTGGATAAGGAGCAGCTGTTCCCCTTAGTTAAAGAGTCAATCATGAAGGGAAATAGGTTCAAGGTAAGGGGCAGGAGGTTTAGGGGGGATGTGAAGAAAAACCTTTTTACCCAGAGGGTGGTGATGGTCTGGAATGCGCTGCCTGGCAGGGTGGTAGAGGCGGGTTGCCTCATATCCTTTAAAAAGTATCTGGAAGAGCACTTGGCTCATCATAACATCAGGGATGCGGGCCAAGTGCTGGCAGATGGGATTAGGTGGGAGTTCAGGTGTTTCTAATGTGTTAGTGCAGACTCGATGGAGCAAAGGGCCTCTTCTGAACTGTATGATTCTATGCTGTTTAAGAAAATCTTCATTTCTTCATGCTGCTGAAGGGTTACTTTTGCATTTAATCTTGAAGGACAATTATCTGCTTTCAACTGTTTATTTTCTTGTGCGAGTTGGCTTGACCTCTTGTCAACCCACACTTCAATCCAGTGCATTGCAACTATTGATAGCTCCAAAGCTACTTTTTCAACATCTTTTTTAGTTCATGTTTCTCCATTGCTATGTATTGATTCTTTCAGACCCACAACTTCTTTGCATGTCTTTACTGCCTGGCTGTACAGCTGGATAGGTTTTCCAGGCTCGCACTTTGATTTGCCAACCATGGAATTAAGAGTTGTTATTTACTCTTGGCACTTTTGTGTTGTCTCCGAAATATGGTCCATTGGAAACTGCAGCCCACTATGCATCTCCAAAGATACATACCCAAATTGAGTCTTGAGCTTCAAACTTCCAGTTCAGCTTTCATTTTCTGATTATATTTCTGCTTCATCTTGCCCTAGTTGCTATAGAGCCTTCTTTTTGATGTTCACTGCAGGCTGCTGGTACAGTTCTAGAAACATCTTTGTGTCTTCAAAGAGGCAGCCATTGGAACTTCCGTCTCAGCCATCTCAACAATATAGATTCCTGCGCCTTTCTGGTGCCCTCGCACAACTTTGCTCAGGGGCTGTCTTTTGCTTTCTCGTCACTTTGCTTTGGCTTTCTATGCCTTTTTATAAGCTCTGCATGGTCCTCAACTTAAAGATTAAACACTCACCAAAAGCATTTAATATTTAATCGAAGCTGGTTGAGGTTTGATCAATGTGCTGCATTACAAGTATAAAAAAGTATTAATCTGGACTTCTTTATAATTTGTGCTGCAAATTGATCACTCCAATAATTTTAAAAAAATTATTCTCCAAGCTTCCTAATCTTGGGTCTGGTTTAGCCCTTGCCTTAGCAAAAATTGTAGTTTTAATTTTCTATCAATGGCTGTTTTTTCTCATGGATAAATTTCTCTGATTTCTTCTCTTCAAAAAGGCTCTGCAACTGCCATTTTTGGTCCTCATCTGTATTCTTCCTTCAGTTTTGCTGATCACCATTGCTCTACAGGGCTGCTTTTTACAACTGCACAGCACAAAAAAGTATTTGCTGGCAATTTGCTCCTCTGACCTTACAATCACCTTGATATCAATTTTCATTCTATTTGCTACTCCGCCAGCTATTTTTCTTACAACTCTACTGGTGCTGGCTGGGGACCAGTTACTGCAGCTTTTTTACAGCAGCACCATGTGCTGATTCTGATTGCTGCCTATTTTAAAAGACAAGTTCAGTTTTTATTAAACTATATTTTTTGTTCGACATTCTCATGATTTGGCCAGGACTCGTGACTCTGCTTCCGTTCATTCCTTTTTCAGCGCTTTCTCCATTTTAGAAATTTGCTAAGCCTTTTTGCGATCTGGCTGGATTCCTTGACCCTGCCTCCTTCGATCACATCTGGCAATGGTGCACGATATGCCCCAAGGTGTCCTCCAGTCTCTTCATCTGTCATGGAGCTTTTTATTTACCACTTATTTACAAATAAACCACTTATTGTTAACTCATAACTATGTACATAAGCAACTTATTGCCATGCATGGCTGCTATCTCCTTGCTGGCTACTTACAGTAATGGCATGGCTACCATCCCTTAAAAGCATACCACAATGTGATTTCACCGAAACAATAAAATTCTTAAAGGACGTGACAGGTTAGATGCTAAGATTTTTTTTCCCTGGCTGGTAAACTGAAAATGGGGTGGGCAATACATTTTAGTCAGCAGGATAAGGAAATGTGGGGCCAGCCATGTACACTCAGGAAATGAATATTTGTAATAAAGATGCATTTTGGTACAAATAAGCATAAAATCTTTTGATAATTATGATATCATAATGATGTATTACATACAAAAATTACACAAGTTCACTTTTTTCACACCGTCTGTTTAATGTGAGCAATGTATTTAGTCACCCCTCTTTATATCTTAACACTGGCATCAATGTCCAACATGACACTTTCTCTCTCTCCACAACAGTTGCCTGACCTACAGTATATTCGCAGCATTTTCTGATTTTATTTCAGACTTCCTGTATTTTCCTTTCATCTTGCCAATATAGATGCTGCTTTACTGTGATCTATCAGATGGTGCAGCAAGAATCACCAAAGTAAAAACGGTCAAGAAATGAGAAAGAAAATGTGCAGAGACCGAAAGGCATCTGAGGCAGACAACTCCTGTGGGGAGTACAATGATCTGTATCCTCTTTCTACCTCTCATGCAGGGAGATAGCATTTAATAACCTCTCAGCACATTTTAAAAGAGGTAGCACCAATTGCATCGGTAATCTTTTCCAAACCCATTAGGTCATACATTCCTGAATTTCAATTTTCTCAAAACATAAGAGATCCAATTAAAACCACATAATCTTCACTTCCTATTACGTTCATCATCCTTCTAAAAAGGTAAAATTTAGGTGCACCTCTGGCAAAAAAAGATCCATTTTTAACTCTAATTTTGAGAAGTGCATAAAACTAGTCTCAGAAATCCACTTCAAAACGTTAAACTGAGATCATTTGCAGAGAAATTCAGTCATACATTTCTTGTGCCTTGTTGCAGGAGCAATGTTATATATTGGAGTTGTTATGTTGTTGCATGGCAATCACACTTTAAGAGAGTGTGATTGCATGATCACTCCATGACACCAACAGGTATTTTGCAGGCCTTGTCTTAGTCAACATCCAGCCATTGTGCGGTGAAAAGCTCTGAATAAACTTTTGTTGTTTTCTACAAAACCCACATGCATCAACTCCATATTCTTTTTATCAACGTCTAAAGCAGAATATACAACAAGCAACAGTTCTGTTTCACATTTCAATCTTTTGTGCACTAGCCAAGTTGCTAGTGGACTACAAATCTGCTATCCTCTGATTCTTCCTTAAGTCCATGTCTTTCAGCTTCCTGTCACCAGAAAAAATATCATTTACCTCATAGATACCCTTTATGATTCTGAACATCTTGATTGAATAAAACCTTACCTTTCTCTACTCCAGAGGAGAACACATCAGCTTTTCTCATCTGCCCCATTTAACTGAGATCCCATATCCCAGGTACCATTATAAATGTGGTTTTAGGAATTTATAATGTAAAAGATTGACAGGATGTGCACACTATGCAAGATATTTTTAAATAAAGATTATAGATTCTAGCAGGTAACTACAATCTTCAGTGTGTTACTATGCCATGCCAACCTGAAGGTTCCTGGTTTAAAATCTCGGTTTTCAGCATTCATAGCATCAGACATCAGTAGCAATCAATACCTTTCGCGAGAGAATGAGAACAATGGACAAGCCAAACTATTTAAGAGTTGACGTGATTTTCCATAAACAGTATCAAAACATAACTGTATAATAAGTTGAAGTTACATTGTGCATACTTATAAAATAAAAATCAAAAGAACAGTGATCTAAAATGCAATCATAAATGTGCACTTTGTGCTGTTTTCACTGCCCCATGTGTGCCCACCTCTTTTAACATGGCAGCTGCACCACCAAGAAAAGTTCATCTCCGGCCTCTGATCATGGCCAATTCCAACTTGGAAGTACTTTGGTTGGGCCTGAGGTACTTTCCTTGAAGCTCTCCATTTCAGAGGGCAGTTAACCTCATTGATGTGGGTCTGGAGTCACATGTAGGCCTGACAAGGTAAAAATAGCAGATATCCTTCCTGAAAGGCCAATGGTGAACCAGATGGAATTTTATGACAATGGTAGTTGTCATGGTCACCATTACTGAGGCCAACTTTATACTCCAGATTTATTAATTGAATTTAAGTTCCATCAGGTGTCATGATGGGATTTGAACCCATATCACCAAAGCTTTAGCCTCGGTCTCTAAATTACCAGTTCAATTACATCACTATTATGTTACCATCTCCCCTTGTGAAAAGACAAAAATCCCGTGCAAAGTCACATTTGGGTTAGATGTGCATTTCAGAAGATGCAGAAGTGCACAGGTCAGGTTTTCCTAAACCCACAGGAAAAAGCAGGAAAAAACTAGTTGAATCACTTTTTTTCCCCAAAAAAACAAAGCAAATGCCAGTATTTTAAGGTTTGGGTCAATTATTTTCATAGGCATTTGCTTTTTTGTACACCTATTTTAAGTTTCAATTAAACCAGGTAATGAAGATGCACTTCTATAGTTTTAATGCAAATGTTCAAGCTTGCTGTAGACCCATTACATTCCATTTAAAATGAGATTCTTACCTAATGGTGTAGCTGATCTTTAAACGTGGTTTGGTTCACTAAAAATTGATCCAATAGTAGCAGCTTGCACAATTTGCTTTAATTCATTGTTGGCTAATTCTTTCTCCAATGTTTATCCTCACCAGTGTTTATTCCCAGGTTTCAAGTAAATACATTGACAGTTCAAACAAGGTCTAGCTATCATTTGTTAAGCACTGGGGAGGAAATGTGACACATTTAAAGTGTCAAGAACAATTGTGTTTCAACAGCCAAGCAAGGATTACTTCGCACACTATCACAAACCATAAAATTCTTCTCTGAATAATTTTGGTACTATGATAACATAACAACTTCAAGTTATCACTGAAATGAAAATAAAATGCTGGAAAAACTCAGCAGGTCTGACAGCATCTGTGGAGGGAGACATCAAGTTTCGAGTCCATAATGACTCTTGTTTGGAACTAATTATATTTTATTTCACATTTCCAGCATGCTGTTTTTATTTCAAGTTATGGCTGTCTCTTTCCTTTTTTGTCACAGCATAAATACTATGAAAAGTTTCACTTAGAAATAATTTTCTATCAGCATTCGTATCTATTTCTCACCCAAGAGTATAAAGTTCACAGTGAGGATAATAGATCTTACTCATTGATAAAGTATATTTAATGATACAAGAAACAAAATACATGATGGATTGTTGGAAAGTATTAAAACTTAGATCAATTTTCAAATTGGCTTTACATGCAATCCATTCAATGCAAATCCATTTCACAATGCTGGTAAATTGTAACAAAATCTGGTCACTTTATAGACATATAAATGGATATTTTCTCAAAACAAACATTGTTCGGGATTAATGAGCAAAAACATATGCAAATTTTCTGTCATAATTTGAAATATTTTTGCACGTAGATCGTGTAACGTCTGGAATATTTGTAGCATTTCTTCTCAACGATGCAGAACAATTTATATCAAGCTGGCCTGTTAAAATCTATGTCCAATTGTGATGTCCTGCAATGCCTGCATACTGCATTCCCAAACACCCTACTTGAACACATGAATTCTGAAACTGGAGGTTGGTTTGATCATGTCACCAGTTCCAAATCTAATTATAATTTATTAATAATAATCTGAATGCTGATTTTGTCATTACCAGAAATAGAAATGAAAATCTGGTGGATTCTATAACGGCCAGGTTATGCACCAGAGGTTGAAATAATTCCCAATATTTCCAGAGAAATATCAGGTGGGGTGAGTAGAAAGCCTTGAGAAGCAAACATCAAACCAAGAGAGGCTGATGCCAACATTTTTGAAGGAGAGTTAGATATTTACTTGTGTTATGATCCCAACCTGATGCGACTGTAATGTATTATTTTTGGTGCATGCTATGGTGGGACAGAGTCCCTTTAAGAGTCGAGTTACAGGAGCACTGGTGATATCATCAGCCAGGTTCGCAGGCTTTAGGTTCAATCTTGTAAGTTTATTTATTAGTGTCACAATTAGGCTTACATTAACACTGCAATGAAGTTATTGTGAAAATTCCCAAGTCGACACGCTCCGGCGCCTGTTCGGATACACTGAGGGAGAATTTAGCATGGCCAAAGCACCGAACTAACACGTCTTTCGGATTGTGGGAGGAAACCAGAGCATCCGGAGGAAACCCATGCAGACATGGGGAGAACATGCAGACTCCACAGACAGTGACCCAAGCCGGGATCGAACCCAGGTCCCTGGCGCTGTGAGGCAGCAATGCTAACCACTGTGCCACAGTGCTACCCACGGTGTATTGAGCATTATGGAGTACACAGCTGTTCAATAAACGTCCCTGCTGAGTTACAGTAAACCACAGGTTTCTCTGTCCTTGGATTCCAACTGCGGCATGGTAAACTGCCCAGTGCAGAATAACTAATGACGAGGGGGATTTTCAGGGGCCTCACCAGCTTACTCCAATATCAGACCAACAGGAGAGGAACCACATCCGACTCGGGCAAATCCAGAGATGCCGGCGTTGGACTGGGGTAAACACAGTAAGAGGTTTAACAACACCAGGTTAAAGTCCAACAGGTTTATTTGGTAGCAAAAGCCACACAAGCTTTCGGAGCTCCAAGCCCCTTCTTCAGGTGAGTGGGAATTCTGTTCACAAACAGGGCATATAAAGTCACAGACTCAATTTACATGAATAATGATTGGAATGTGAATACTTACAGCTAATCAAGTCTTTAAGATACAAACAACGTGAGTGGAGAGAGCATCAAGACAGGCTAAAAAGATGTGTATTGTCTCCAGACAGGACAGCCAGTGAAACTCTGCAGGTCCAGGCAGGCTGTGGGGATTACAAATAGTGTGACATGAACCCAATATCCCGGTTGAGGATGTCCTCATGTGTGCGGACCAAATCCAGAGGGTCAGGTTTGTGGAGTTCACCACAAGCTACATTGAGAGAGAATCTCAGGCATGAAGGCAGAGAAAGGAAGTAAAGTTCCATATTCAGAGCTACAAATTAAAGAAAAGCTGCTGCAATTCGGCTCAGGGGGCGAACCCAAGGCAAAAATCCCAAACTTAAGGAGGTTTTGAAGGCAAAAAGGACCTGGTCACGCACCTCAAATTTAAAAGAAAACAAAAAGACAGTTCAATTTGGTGCCATCCGACCGTTTGAGAAAAATCGGAAGACTGGAAGGCCTACACTGAAAGATTCAGCTATTACATAACAATATAATATATAATATAATAAACAATAATATAGTATATAATATAATAAATAAATTTGCAGATGAATTGGTAGTATCAGTTTTCCTCAGAACCAAAAGCAGCAAAGCTTTAATTTGCTTCAAAGTCTGGTCCAGCCTGACAAACTGGGAAAATAAAAGTTCCAGGAATTAATTACACAACATCCTATGGGCGGCACAGTAGTTAGCACTGCTGCATCACAGCGACAGGGACCCAGTTTGATCCCGGCTTGCGTCACTGTCTGTGCGGAGTCCGCACGTTTTCCACTTGTCCACGTGGGTTTCTTCTGGGTGCTCCGGTTTCCTCCCACAGTCCGAAAGATGTGCTGGTTAGGTGCATTGGCCATGCTAAATTCTCCCTCAGTGTACCCGACTGGTGCTGGAGTGTGCCAACTAAGAGATTTTAACAGTAAGCCTACTTGTGACACTAATAAATAAAAGCTTTCAATAGATACCACAGTGTTTTCAAAAGCATCCAAATGAAAGGAGTCCAGGTTAAACTCAAATTGAAACCAGAAAGTCAACCCAAAAATCTGAGGGCATGCACTGTTCTTTTTCCCCATCTGTCCAAAAGTAGAAGCGAACTAATGAGGTTGGTGGATACCAGCGTACTTGAACCAGTGACAACAACTGATTGGGCAATTCTGATTGTACCGTTTTAAAACACAATGGATCAATCCAAATCTGCGGTGACTTCAAAGTCACTGTTAATCCAGCTCTATGTGCAGACACATACTCATTGCCCTTGATCGAAGATCTATTCAGTGGCCTGGAAGGTGGGCAAAAAATTCACAAAGATGGATTTGTCGCAGGCCTACCTGCAGATGAGAGTGGTTGCTAAGTCCACCTTCTGACCATTTTGATTTATTATTGTCCCGTATGAGTAGACAGTGGAAAAGTATTGTTTCCTGCGCGCTATGCAGGCAAAGCATACCTTACATAGAGAAGGAAAGGAGAGGGTCAGAATGTAGTGTTAGTGTAATAGTTCAGGTGTAGAGAAAGATCAACTTAATACGAGGTAGGTCCATTCAAAAGTCTAATGGCAACAGGTTTTGTAATAAAAGGCTCCCTTTTGGGATCACATTAGCCCAGCATTATTTCAGAGGTCGATGAACCAAATCCTCAGTGGACTCAAAGGGTTACAATGCTACCTTGATAATATCTTGATCACCAGCTCCAAAGAGGAAGAACACTTGGAGAATCTTGGAGACCCTAAAACATCTCCAAGCACACGGCTTATGAATTAAAAAAAGAAAAATGTGACTTCTTCCAGAACTTGATAGAATACTTAGGGCACATCATCGACAATAAGGGGCTTCTCAAGGTACAAAAAAAAATGGAGACAATCATGGATGCTCCTCGACATACTGTGTACAAATTAAGATCTTTCCTAGATTTCACAAATTGTTATGGCAAATTTATTCCAAACTTGGCAAGCTTTTTTAAGCGATTACACAATCTTCTATGTAGGGGTCAATCTTAGAAATGGAACCAGGACTGCGAGTAAGCATATCGAGCTGACAAACAGACACTTCAGAGATCGGATGTCATGGTTCACTTGTCGTGGACCCCAAGTTACCCTTGCAATTGGCGTGTGATGCCTCAAGCTATAGACTTGGCACAGTGCTGTCACACATCCTATCCCATGGAGAGGAGAGGCCAATGATCTTCACTTCGTGCTCCAGTGCAGAATGAGATATGCACAACTAGAGAAGGAGGCCCACAGCACCATTTTCGATGTGAGGAAATTATATCTCTACTTCTATGGCCACTATTTCATGTTGCTGATGGATCATTGTCCACCCCTGTCCAGCTTCAGCCCGTACTCCAGGATTCCCTCAATGATGGCCAGTCGGCTTCAGAGGTGGGCCCTTCTCCTCTCTAAACACTCGTATGATGTCAAATGTAGGCACCCGGAGCAACATGTAAACACAGATGCATTGTCCAGGCTGTCCCTGCCCTCGAGTGGCTGGCAATCTAATAGTGTTTGAAGGTTTTCGACTTCTTCCAATCTGAAAATGTGCCGGTAACGCTGGCACAAGTGAAGAATGATACCAGACATGACCCCGTTCTGAGCCAGGTGATACACCTGGTCCTGAAAGGAAGGGTTGGTAGGAACCATCTGGAATTGAAGCCATATATGTTCTGGTAGTGGGAGCTGTCGGTTCAGAATGGCTGCTTACTACGGAGGATGCAGGTGATCATTCTTCCAAACGCAAGATACATGGTGCTGGAGCAATTGCATCCGAGATGGTGAAGATGAAGAAACTCGCCAGGAGCTATTTCTTTGGTCAAGTTTAGATGCTCAGATTGAGAAAAAAGCCAGTCTGTGCCAAACTTGTGCAAACATCAGGAACGCAGTGCCATTGTCGCCAATACTCCGCTGGGAACGTCCCAACATACTGTGGCAATGTGTCCACACTGAATTTGCTGGACCCTTTGAGGGTCAAATGCTGCTGGTGGTGGTTTATACCCACTCCAAGCGACCAGAGGTGGCTGTAATGAAGTCAGTTTCAGCTGAGCTGACCATTGGGAAACTAGATGAAATGCTCACGAGGTTCAGTGACCCTGAGCAGATTGTCAGCAACAATGGTTCTCAGTTCCTCACACAGGAACTTAAAGAACATATGAAATGGCATTTGACTCATTAAGTTGGTGCCATATCATCCCTTGACCAATGGTCTTGCAGAAAGCTTGGTGCAATCTTTGAAGCACTCATTGAAAGTTTCAAAGGGGAAGGGGTTACTCGTTCAATGCTTCAGTAGCTTCCTGGCCATTTACCGAAACACACCTCATGCCATTACCCAGAACTCACCAGCATTCTGTTAAAAAGGAAGCAACAAACCCACGTTTGATCTCTTGCGACCTGAAGGAACTCAAGATTGTTGAGAAAAACCAATTAGCCCAGATGTCCAGAAGTGAAATCAACTCCAAGAGGCACTTTTTCCATCAAGGAGAGCAAGTACTGGCCCAGAGTTAGAATACAACTGATAAGTGGGTACCTGCCACATTACTGGCCCAGAGAGGGCCCATATCCTACACAGCCCAGACCAGGGATGAGATGGTTTGGAGAAGATATGCTGACCAGCTGTTAGTGGCACACCTCCAAGTGTTGGAAACATCCATCACCGCAGGGCCTCAAGAAGGGGCCTCGGCCTTACTACCTGAAGTCAGCACGCCTTCCCTGGAGCAAACCACCTGAAAACCGAGCAAACTTATCTATACGCCCCACAGGAACAAACCCCCTTCACTTGAGGTCCCCAGTATCCCTAAGGTGGGGAACAATCCTGTACCAGAAATAAGACGACAGCTGGTGTAAAACAGGCACCTGCCAAACAGATTTTCTTCCGAAATGTGCATCATGTTTGTGTATCTAATGGAAACTGTGCATGTCTATGTAAATAGTTTTGCTGCTTGTGCATATGTGTTGCTTTTGGAACTATGTAAATACTGGGGTTGTTTGCTTAGGGGAAGTCTCAAAGTAAAGGGGGAGGGAGTGGTATGTATTATAGTTGGTAGATGCTATGTTGGGACAGAGTCCCTTTAAGAGGCAAGTCATGTGAGCACTGGTGATGCGATCAGCCAGGTTCACAGGCTTTACGTTTAGTCTTGTGTTGAGCTTTACGGAGTGCACAGCTATTGAATAAGCCTCCCTGTTGAGTTACAGAAAACCACAATTTTCTATGTTTTTTGGTTCCAACTGCAGCCTAGTAAATTGCCCAGTACAGAATTGTTACGACCAGACAAGTCAGACCCCAGGATGGAGTCCGGCTTGATAAAGCCTAGCCTTTATCTTTTGTTTAGGTACGTGGAAGGCAGCTGCTGAACAGTCTCAGAACTGCCAATGAACTTTAAACAAAAGAAGAAAACATTTACCAAACAAAAGATGACCAATAATACAATATTCCTTCATCCCAGCATTTGTAAAGATAACACAAATTACAAGATCTGTTTATACTCTTACATTCCCACTAAGCGCACAGTGCATGTAAACCAACAAGCAAGCTGTGGTCAGACACTCAACACTGTGAAATCAAGTGACCGATGCCACCCAAAACAACATGCATCGATTTCTCACCAATTCCCCCCCAAATGCTCGACACACTGTGATTCAACTTGGTCACGGTGGAACACTGTCTTCCACACCAGGGTTTCCAATCTCCGCTCTCAACGAACGCGCCTTGGAATCTTTTCCCAAACACCGCTTTCTCACCTTCACCAAGGATCCACCTCTCCTTCCACTGTTCCACTGCCCTGGAACACCACGTACATTCCAGCTTGCTTTCAGCGCAATCTGAGGCACACAGCCATACCAACAGAACACCACTACTTCACAGGCCATATTAAGATATGACAGTAATCTTGGTTACCTTAGATTTCTGGCTTCCCGCAATGATCCCAAGTCTGTACCTTGCAGCCCTTGGAGCCTCTCTCTCTCTGTTCCTCATTCTTGACTTCACTGAACTGGACCTTTTTTCCAGATTCCTGTTCTTTATTACTTCAACCAGAAGCTATTCTTGGAACCTAGTTTTGTCCTTCTTTCTGGTTTCTGGGACTTGCTTTATGTCCCTCTATATTGCCCTCCTATACTGGCAGTGCCTGTGGGATGTTCCTTGCCACTGATTTATCTGATTCCAAAACTGACTCAACTGCTCTTGCTGTGCTAGAGTGGGCCCCTGGTTTCTTAGCAATATGATGTGGAGATGCCGGCGTTGGACTGGGGTAAACACAGTAAGAAGTCTCACAACACCAGGCTAAAGTCCAACAGGTTTATTTGGTAGCAAATGCCACTAGCGTTCGGAGCGCTGCCCCTTCGTCAGGTGGAGTGGGAGATGTGCTCACAAACAGGGCATACAGAGACACAAACTCAATTTACAGAATAATGATTGGAATGCTAATCAATGCTAATACAGCTAATCAAGTCTTAAAGGTACAGACAATGTGAGTGGAGAGAGCATTAAGCACAGGTTAAAGAGATGTGTATTGTCTCCTGACAGGACAGCTAGTGAGATTTTGCAAGTCCAGGCAAGTTGTGGGGGTTACAGATAGTGTGACATGAACCCGGCTGGCGGGGATCTTGGGTTCATGTCACACTATCTGTAACCCCCACAACTTGCCTGGACTTGCAAAATCTCACTAGCTGTCCTGTCTGGAGACAATACACATCTCTTTAACCTGTGCTTAATGCTCTCTCCACTCACATTGTCTGTATCTTTAAGACTTGATTAGCTGTATTAGCATTCCAATCATTATGCTGTAAATTGAGTTTGTCTCTGTATGCCCTGTTTGTGAGCACATCTCCCACTCCACCTGACGAAGGGGCAGTGCTCCGAAAGCTAGTGGCATTTGCTACCAAATAAACCTGTTGGACTTTAACCTGGTGTTGTTAGACTTCTTACTGTTCTTAGCAACAGCCTAGTTTTTTTTATACCTTGTATTGTTTAAGGGATTGTAAAAACCTCATTACAATGCAGGCAACCAAACAGACTCAGAGTTATAAACAAAGTTTTAAAAAATGAAACTAAAAAAACAAGTTCTTAACCCTTTCCTAACACACAAAAGCAGAAACAGAAATTAAGTTTAAGCTTAAAGCCATACCTTATTTCTAGCACACACACGCAAATAGAAATATAAATTACTTAAAACCATCTCTATTGCCTAACACCTGACAATGAGAAATTTACAGTATTACCAAAAAAAGTGGCTATTCTAAGCATGACTGCACTTATAAAGAGCCAGCATAGGCTCAATGGGCATAATGGCCTCTTCCTGTAGGTTTTTTTTGATTCTACGATTCAAGAGTCCTCCAACAACAAAATCTGTAACAACAGAAGTCTACCAAATATAGCAAGGAAGACTATATTTGAAGGTAAACCTACAGGGCTACAGACCAAGAGTTGCAAAGAGAGACTAAGCTGCATAACTTTTTTTTTTGACTAGAACAAGTGCAAGGGCTGAATGGTCTCTCTTTTCTCTGTCTCTAAATGATCACAAGACTAAATTAATTTATGAACAGACAGTCCACATTATTTTGCAATTCTATATTACAGTACAATAAACTAGTGTGAATGAACAGCTCAGTCAGAATTACAAGTTACATAAAATCAAATTTATCTTCCTCCAACTACATGAATAGTCATTCGGACATTGAACAATACATTAGTTTTCTAAATAACTTCAGTTTTCTAATATGATCAAGTTATAATGTCAAGGAAGATTGCACATAAATTATTTTGACTTGCTATAATGTAGCAGGTAAATATTTATAGAGCTGTGATTAGTGTTAATTTTACTCACTTTAACAAGAAACTTATTATAAAATTAACAAATTGTAAGGCTGCAAGTTCAGTACATGTATAAGGTTTACTCTGAGTGCCTGATTCATACATTTGTGATACTTTCATTACCTGATAGGATTGCTGCTCAAAGATACCCGGAGTGATTCCAGAGAACAGAGAAGTCTTTCATCTGCAACACCTGATTTTAGCTCTTGGATGAACTCGTGTGGTAAGGTAGCGGCGTATTGTCTGTTCTTCAAACTGCCCTGAAAAATAACAAAGATCATACTGAAACATTTTGTTTGATTAGGGTAGAGAGATGTAATAGTGGATGGTCCATCACATCCATCTACTGTACTCCAAGAAAGGACTCAAAGTGCATAAACTGTCAGATGGTGTCACATGGGGAGGAGGTTGCACAATGGTATTGTCACTTGACTAGTGATCCAGAGAGCCAGGGTAATGTTCTGGGGACTGGGGTTCAAATCCCACCATGGCAGACAGCGGAATTTGAATTCAAGAAAAAGAAATCTAGAATTAAAGGTCCAAAGATGACCATGAAACCATTGTCAATTGTCGTTAAAACGCATCCAGTTCACTAATGTTCTTTAGGGAAGGAACTCTACTATCCTTATCTAGTCTGGCCCACAATAATTTGGTTGGCTCTTAACTGCCCAATGAAATAGCTACTCAGTTCAAGGGCAATTAGGGATGGGAAACAAATGCTGGCCTTGCAAGAAACGTCAGCATCCTATTAAAGAATAAATAAAATGTTTATTTTGTGCATTAACTCTGCTGCATTTTGCTAAGAGTTCTGTATTTTTAAGTAATTAAACTCTATACCAGGCTTGTCCAACCAACAGCTCACCAAGCTTCTGTATGCAGCCTGTGATCCAGTGTTCAAACTACAACTACGTTCAATGAAAGACCTGTAAAAGCTGCTCCCCCATTCACAGGTCATTTCTCCCCCACAGTTGCCTCTGATAGACTCAACAATGAGCTTTTAGCAACAAATTCATGGGAGAAACAGTCTCTGACTGGAGGAGCAATAGGCAGTTTGACAGTGAATTGTTTCTCTTTTGTTTTCACCATGCGCACACTCTCTAGCTTTGGTCGTGGCTTCCCTCTCTCTCCTTTCAATGCAGATTCTAGCCCATTAAAGAAGCACAGCCGTCAAGATGATGGAGAGGGCTGGGTAAACCGTGAGGAAGAGCAGAATCACAGCAGCAATGCCAAACTGGACCCCCACCTGCCCAGGGCAGCTGGAGTCTCCAACAGGGTGGAGTGATGAACTGAGTTGCTTAGCATCCCAAATAGCTCTTCATGGGCATGTCCAAATTCCTAGTTCTTGGTCGGGTGACGGGGCAGTGCCTGGGAATGCAGCTGTCCACGACAGTATAAATAAGAGTCACGACAGAGCAGTTCTTGTGAAGGTGAAGTCCTGTCCTCACACCTAGCATAGTATACCCACCATTGGGTTGTGTGGCACTACCATGGTGGTAGCTGGATAAACTCAGAACAGATTTAGAGGCTCAAAACTGAGCTTCCATGTGGCACTGTAGGCCATTAGCTGAAACGGAACAGTATGCAACCAAAATCTGTAACCTCATGTCCTGACATTTCCCTGATTCTACCATCAGATCAAGCCAACAAGTCAACACTGCTTCAAGGAAGTGCACAGGAGCATGGGGTTTCACTCTTGTGAAGCTACAAGACAAGGTTAACATGGATGCCAAACAGCAGAAACACAGAGCTAAGCAATCCCAGAACCAACCCATCAGACCAAAGCTCTGCAATGCTGTTACACATAGTCAGCAATGGTGGTGCACAATTAAATAACTAAGTAGAGGAGGAAGGTCCACAAATATCTCCATCCTCAAAGATGGGGGTGCTGAGCGCATTAGTTCAAGAGACAAAGCTTAAGTATTTGCAGCCATTGCCATTACTGCCACATGGATGATCTATCTCTGCCTTTTCCTGAGCTCCCTAACATCACAGATGCTAGTCTTCAGCCAATTTGATGTATTCCACTTGACATCAAGAAACAACTAAGACACAGGATAATGCTAGGGCTATAGGTCCGAACAACATCCCAGCAATTGTAGTAAAGACGTGCTCTCGAATTAACAGTGCCCTAACCAAGCAGTTCCAGTACAGTTCCAACACTGGCATCTACCCAACTATGCAGAAAGATTAACAGGTATGTCCTGCCCACATTAATCTGGACAAATCCAATCCAGACAAATCAGTCCAGTCATTTACTGCCCCATCGGCCTCCATTCAATCATTAGCAAAGTGATGGAAGGTGTTGTCAGCAGTGTTAATTTACACAGCAATACCCAGTTCATTGACGTTTGGTTCAAGTTCTGCCAGGACCACTTTGCTCCTGACCTGATCACATTCTTGGTCCACAAACAGACAAAAGAGCTGAACTCAGGGAGTGAGGCAAGGTGAGAATGACTGCTCCTGACTACAAGGCAGCATTCGACCAAATGTGGCATTGAGGAGCCCGAGCAAAATTGAATTCGGTGGAAATCAGAACAAAAACTCACACCAAGCAGAATTCCAAAGGAAAGGTCATGGTCAAATGCTGTCTTGAAGTCAAGTCCAGTTACTCAATGAGGCATCAAGAAGTCCTCTTAAATGGAAAATCAATGGGAATCAGGGTGAAAATTCTCCACCAACTGAGGTCATGCCCAACACAAAAGCAGATAGTTGTAGTTGTTTAAGACCAATCATCTCAGCCCCAGGACATTGCAACAGGAGTATATGGGGGCTAGATCCAAACATCATCAGCTGCTTCCTCAACGACTTTCCTGCCATCAGAAAAAAGGGGATGTTCCCTGATGATTTTTCACTACCGTCTGCGATGCCTGATACGGACTGCTTCAGTATCTATAGTAAGAGATTTAACAACACCAGGTTAAAGTCCAACAGGTTTATTTGGTAGCAAATACCATTAGCTTTCGGAGCGCTGCTCCTTCGATTTCCACTCCATCTGACGAAGGAGCAGCGCTCCGAAAGCTAATGGTATTTGCTACCAAATAAACCTGTTGGACTTTAACCTGGTGTTGTTAAAACTCTTACTGTGCTCACCCCAGTCCAACGCCGGCATCTCCACATCATCAGTATCTATACGCAGCTTTACATTCAGGTTTGGACTGATAAATGGCAAGTAATATTTGTGCCACACAAGTGCTGCAACAAGAGACAATCTAACCATGTGCCTATGGCAGTATCATCAGTGAATCCTTCACCATCAACATCCTGTGGGTTACCTTTGACCAGAAAATGAACTGGACTAGCCATGTAAATATTGTGGCCATCAGAACATGTCAGGCTAGAAATGCAGCAAAGAATAACTCACCTCCTGACTCCCTACAATGCACAAGTCAGGAATATGATAGAATATCTGAACTTGCCTGGATGATTGCTGCTCCAACAGCAGCAATGCCCACATCCCTCAAAGAACAATAAAGGATTCAGGCTTGATAGCCTTAAAGTGTATCAAGCAAATTAAATGTCTAAGTAAGCCTACATTTGAATCTCAAAAAGCAAACAACTATGATTTAGAAAAGATTTTCAAGTTAAATTTGAGAAAAAAAATTATTGCAGCAAAGAAAAATGAATTACACAAAATAAACATCCTTTCTGCCCTTCTGTGCTGCTGACAATACTTTGGTGACACATTCCATTCAGCAACTATTGATGTTGACTGTTTTCCCAGCTACCTAGAAAAGAGGTATGTGAACAAATGGTCTTAGCGTTCTTCATCTACAGCACCAGGTCGATGACCGGATAGCACCCCTTGGTAACTAGCAACATCTCTGCCAGTGCTTTCAAAAAATTTAGATAGCTGTACTCTGGACTCTGAATAACACTGGGCTAACCCGCAAGCAGAAATGATAGCCAATACTACATGTTTGGTATTCTCGGTCTTATTTAAATACTCCCCAGCAATGCAGTCTGGTGGAACAACAGCATTCAATGCATCAAAGTGTCAGTCAGCCTCAACACCAGTTGATTACTAAGCATCAGTTCTTCGATACCAGTTGATTACTAAGCAATCAGTTCCATGTCATAAAGTGGTCAGGCTTGCAGCACAGTTTTGAAATCTTATATGTTTATCTGAAGCAAAGCAACACTGATATGAAATGCGTCATCACTAATAATATTTGACTCAGTCTTCAAACTGCAAGACACAAATTACAAAACAGAAATAGAAGGTAACTGAGGGGCTATAAGAATGAGGAACTCAAGGCAATTAATATCAGCAGACAAAAAGTATTCGGAGAAACTTAAGGTACCAAAAACCCACAAATCCCAGGAGCCGAAGGCCTACATTCAAGGGTTCTAAATGAGTTGGCTGCAGGGATAGTGAATGCACTGGTTAAGTTTTTCCAACGCTCCCTCGATTTCAGAATGGTTCCAGCAGATTGGTGTTAGCAAATGTAACACTGCTAGTAAAGAAAGGAGGGAACAAGAAAACAAGGAATTACAGGCCAGTTAGTCTGACATCAGTAATCGGGAAAATGCTGAAATCTATTATGAAGGAAGAGAACTACTGGCGCAGTGGGTAGCATTCCTGCCTCTGAGACAGGAGCTCGGGTGTCCACTCCAGAACCTGATGGCTATGGAAGATATGTATATAACATCGCCAAACAGGTTGATCATCAACCAATAAATCCTTCCAATGCATCTATGGCAGATGGTAAGAGTGCAGGAGTCTCCAGGACAGCCATGCTTGATGAAGTAGCACCCTCAAGCTACAGCCTCTGGTAACAGGCCAGCAACCTGTTCAAACAGAGTCAACATGGCTTGACAAAAGGAAAATTGCATTTAACAAATTTAGTGGAGTTTTTTGAGAATGTATCGAAATAAGACAAACTAGTGGATGTAATATATTTTGAATTCCAAAAGGCATTCCAGAAAGTGCCAATACTAAATTAATATTTCACTGAGATGGGGTAATATATCAACACGCTAGTGGATTGGTTAATGGACAAGAAAGCACAAAATGGAAATAAAAAGGATATTTAAGTTGGTAGGTTATAATTTGGAAGTGCCACAAGGACCAGTGTTTGGGCATCTACTATTTACAGTCTATATTGATGACTTAGGCGAGAGTACTACCTCACTTCACATGATTGGCACTGCAACATTGTTTCCCCTGGCTAGGGAGCGATGCTGAATTCAATATTACATGTATGTGTCATATTTTTGTTGGCTATCATTGCATAGCATTAAGTCATAAAAGATAATTGTTCCACAGTCAATTTGTGTAGTTAGATATGATTTTTCTATCATGTCAATGTTCTGCAAGATCTTACATTATTTCAGAATTAAAACCATCGATACTGACAACCTGTAATTTTTAATGTTGGTCACCACTTCATATTCTTCCAACTAGTGCTAGCTATTCAGAACTATCTCCTGCTGTGTTAAGTGTTAGGTTGTCATTCACGTTGTAACCCAAATGCAAAATTAGGAACTACTCAATGAAGATAAAATCTGCAATACTACATCACTTGTTTCTCTTTTATGCACATTTTTTTTTAAATGCTGAACCTTTAGTTGCAATTTGCATCAATCTAGGTGGCTGTTCCAGACGTGAACAACAAGAAGTGCTAATCATAATTGTGTAAAATTTTATACATGTAACATGTGAACAAGATTTACTGATGGAGAGTTAAGAGAGATCTGTTGTATATTTTAAGCTGTACCTAATGTTTAATGAATATTTCTGTTAGTGGGAACTCAATTGTTAGTGGAAAATGAACTTGGCACAGATTGCCAATGTTAATAATATAATAAGATGGAGAGATAGATGAGCAAGAGTCTCGAGATAGAATACACGGGTCAAAATGTGAAAAGAGTTGGGATTAATGGAACGTGGATGTTGAAAGGTCTCAAGAAGAGCGTTTATCTTCATTAAGTCAAGAAGTGACAGAAACATTTATTGGATAATTATTTGTGCACATATAAAGAGGCAGCTGCCCCATTAGGGGTTGTCATCCCCTTTCATTAGTTTAACAGAACAGACAGTTATATACACTGGCGATGGCTTGCAGAGTTACAAGTTGTACATTTGTAATGTTGCACTTTGGGGGAAGAAAAATCTAAAATTAAGTAAAGATTGACTCTTCTGATCTTCTTCTTCACCAGATGACAAGATTGGAATAGTAGGTGAATGAACCCCAGAAATGCCGAGGAAACAGTTAACAGGTGCTTCAGGTGTGACTGAAAATATCATTATGCGATGAACTATCTAAAGCAGAACAGCAGGGCTCGTGAAGTAAACACAGAAAATAGGAGGCAGCCATTCAGCCCTTCAAGCTGGTTCTGTAAGTGATGCATAACACAGAATTAGGAGGCTGAATATAATAATGAAGATCAGTCTGATGGAATTATATTCATCACAAGAAGCTTTAATCAGGTGATGTATATTAATCGCGTTTTCATTTAACTGTGCAGTGTCAGATCATGGTTGCAACTCAACAGTGTGTGCAACAGATTGGCAAAAATGTCACCTTGATTCTCTTCTGAATGCCAGTGAAGTAATAATGACACAGGTGAGAAGAATCACAGGGAAAAAAAACAAATTGTCTTAAAGCTGCACAAGACAATTTGCTCACTCTTCATGTGAAAAATCACCAAGGATATGTGTGTAGTTGATGAAGAATATACAAGGTTCATCAGTGAGATTCGTACATGTGAAATATGTAAGAAGTATTGGAAGACATTGCCAGGTCCTAGTGTCAGCCTTCCAGTGGCACATGACTTCAGTGAGGGTGCTGCGATGTATCTAAAAGTAGAGAACAAAGAAAAATATTTTCATTTCAACTTTACAGACCTGACAACCAGGTTTAGTCTTTCTACAGTAAAACATGGCAAGGACTAAAGGGTGATCGTAGATAAATCCACACAGGAATGGATAGGGACCGGACTTGGGGCACCCACTAATGTTCTGATGATAATCAAGGGGAATTTGTTAATGATGAGTTTAGAGATGTGTGAAAACATGAACATTGTGATTACGAATACCACAGCCAGAAAGTCTGTGCAAGGAATTAAGCGGTGATAGATGAAATGCTGCATAAAATCTTAGCAAATCAACCAAACTGTAAGTTAACAACTGCACTGGTATGGACAGTTCATGCAAAGCATTGCTTCAGATGGTTTGCGGTTCCAGTCTCTATCAATTAGTCTATGGGAAAGATTGCAAATTATCTGCTATGCTGGACAATAGTCCCACCAGCCCTAGAGAGGACCAAGGCTACATCAGTGATTTTTGCAGATATGAATGCTTTCCATGCAGGAAGAAGGGCTTTTATCAAGGCTGAGGTATCAGGTGGAAATTCGGGAGAGCTCGAAGGCATCGTAAGCAACTTCTGAACATAGACTTGAATTCTGGGGATATAGGGTATCCCAACAGAGGGCGCCATTCGGAATGGCGTGATTCTAAGACAGTGGTGATCCAACATAGTAATCAAACTATGAAACTTCATTCCTCCCAATTAATCAGTTTTGATTAAAAACTCTCAGAATCTGAGCAGCTGATAGAATGCGATGAGGAGCCTCATAAACTCACATATTTTACATTGTGGTTCTGCAGAACAGGCTGCAATGGATCAAGATCTGGATGGTGGTAAGCTGAGTGATCATGACACACAGTGGAGCACTGTCACATCCAAAGGCCAATTGCCTAACATGAGTATACAGGTGACATATGTTGCAAAAGGGACCCCCCCCCCCCCCACCCCACCCTTAACAAGAGGAATCACCCACACCCCAATGCAGGAATCACCCACCACTCCATGTGCCCCTTGGCACTGCCAGGATGCTGGGAGGCAATGCCCAGCCTTGTCCCTCAACCTTGGGGCTGACAGACACCTCCATTCTCCCACAATGGTCATCATAACTGGTCTTTGCTTTTGAAAACCAGTAGTGATTCACGCCGGCATGACATCATGCCACCTGAGGGCAGTATGCACATGGTTGGACACGATGGCATCAGGTCCTTTAGTAATATGCTCAAATATGATAACACGAAATCAGGTTCACGCCCTTTCTAGGAAACGCACCCCCAGCTAACAGGGCTGCTAGATTCTGCAATCCATATGAATAATCTATCTCCCAATGGATATAATTGCCTTTTCCAGACTCTCTGGTTCCACTAAGAGAGTAAGAAGTTTAACAACACTAGGTTAAAGTCCAACAGGTTTATTTGGTAGCAAAAGCCACACAAGCTTTCGGAGCTCCAAGCCCCTTCTTCAGGTGAGTGGGAATTCTGTTCACAAACAGAGCATATAAAGACACAGACTCAATTTACATGAATAATGGTTGGAATGCGAATACTTACAACTAATCAAGTCTTTAAGAAACAAAACAATGTGAGTGGAGAGAGCATCAAGACAGGCTAAAAAGATGTGTATTGTCTCCAGACAAGACAGCCAGTGAAACTCTGTGGGGGTTACAGATAGTGTGACATGAACCCAATATCCCGGTTGAGGCCGTCCTCGTGTGTGCGGAACTTGGCTATCAGTTTCTTGGCTAACAGAAACTGATAGCCAAGTTCCGCACACACGAGGACGGCCTCAACCGGGATATTGGGTTCATGTCACACTATCTGTAACCCCCACAGAGTTTCACTGGCTGTCTTGTCTGGAGACAATACACATCTTTTTAGCCTGTCTTGATGCTCTCTCCACTCACATTGTTTCGTTTCTTAAAGACTTGATTAGTTGTAAGTATTCGCATTCCAACCATTATTCATGTAAATTGAGTCTGTGTCTTTATATGCTCTGTTTGTGAACAGAATTCCCACTCACCTGAAGAAGGGGCTTGGAGCTCCGAAAGCTTGTATGGCTTTTGCTACCAAATAAACCTGTTGGACTTTAACCTGGTGTTGTTAAACTTCTTACTGTGTTTACCCCAGTCCAACGCCGGCATCTCCACATCATGTCCACTAAGAGATCCAGAGATGGATCACCCATGGTTTAATTTTTTCATGATTATCAATTCACAAGATTGGTTCAATGGATGAAGAACCTCAGTTATGATGAAGATTAGAAGAAGAGGGACAGTTTTCCTTGGAGAGGAAAATGTTGAGAGGAGATTTCACAGAAGGATTTAAAGTTATGGGGAAGTATGGACAAAATCATGGGGGTGGGGGGTGTCTGGCCAGAGTAGAAAGGGAGAAATTGCTCCCTTTCGTGGAAGGATTGAGCACCAGAGGGCACAGATTTAAGGTAATTGGCAAAAGAAATAATAGCGACACGAGCAAAAACATTTCCACACTGCAAGTGGCTAGGATCTGGAAGGCATTGCCTGAAAGTGTGGTGAAGGCATGGGTTCAATCAAGATATTATAACAGAATTGGATTATCAAAAAGTAACACATGTGCAGGACTACAGGGAGAAGGTGGGGGAGTAGCACGAGGTGAATTGCCCCTTCAGAGAGCCAGCATTAACATGATGGGCGAAATAGCCTCCTGTGTTGCAACTAATCTATGATTCCAACTCTGAGCTTGAAAGATAAATCTTGTTATTAAACACAGGGTTGTTTGATCTGCCTTTACATTGGATGCATATCAGTCTCTTAACCAAGTATTTTCACTTAACTTGTGCTTAACTTTTAATTCCTAAAACTAAAAGTTATATCCTAAAACATATGAATTATGAACTAATTATGAACTGGCTTGAGTGATAAACTGCAAATCCAGATGAACAGTCACATGCTACTGATTCTGACAGACAAACAAGGCAGTCTTTCCTTGTTCTTCTGGGTTCCTCAGCATGAAGTGGATGTATAAAGACTCTGCTATTTAGGTGAAACTAAGACATAGGTTTTATGTGACATCTGTTTGGATTGGTATCACTGAAAGTTAACAAAATGTCACACTGTTATTTTTATATTCAAGGAAGATTAAATAGACAATTCTAAGTGAAATCTGCTGCATTGACTTTATGCTACTGTTTAACCTTTAATTGCTATTCGTCTGAACAGAAGCTCGAGTAACAAGACTCGATGAATTATACTTCCACTATTGGAGGCAAAAAAAATGGCGAAAAGCGGAGTGGATAGGCAATGTTTGTGCCAATCTAGTGGGTTAGATGCAGTGTCAAGCATTCTGTTCAACACCTATGCAATCAGGATCCGATGTGGTGCATATAAATTGATATTACAGTTCAGTTCAAGGCAGGCAAGTGGCAGTTGAAATTTATTGCTGAGAAGTGTGAATTCATTTTGATGGGAAGAATATGAGCAGACAATCTAAAATAAAGGGTACTAGAACAACTGCAGGAGCAGGACTTGGGAGGTAACAGGCAGCACAGGTTGAGGGAGCAGTTAAGAAAGCTTACAGGATCCTGTATATATTGGGGCATATTGTACACAAGCAAGGCGGTTATGATAAACATGTATAAAACACTGGTTTGGGCTCAGATAAAACACTGCACACAGTTCTGGGCACCACATCTTCAGAAAGAGGTGAAGATATCAGAGAGGGTGCAGAAAAGATTCACAAGGATGGTTCCAGGGATGAGAAACTTCAGTTCAGTAGATAGGTTGGAGATGCTGAGGTTGTTCTTCTTGGAGAAGAGAAAGTTGATAGGAGAGTAGATAGAGAGAAATTGTTCCCAGGGTCAATAATTACAAGACATAGATTTAAGGTAAGTGGCAAACAAAGCAATGGTGACATCAGGGAGAACCTTCTCTACGCAACAAGTGATTAGGGTCAGAGTGCCTCACGTGTGGTGGAAACAGATTCGATCGTGAAATTCAGAAAAATGCAGGGTTGTGGGGAAAAGGCAGGGTAGTGGAACAGGATTAATTGCTCTTGCACAGAGCCAGCACTGACACAACAGGCTGAATGGCCTTCTTCTGTGCTGTAACACTTCTATGATTCTATAACCAAGTCTTATTATGTCCCACTTGAGGTTCTACTTGTACCTTTTTCATAGAAGGTTTACTTAGCAAAAGAATCTCACTGGAGGTGATATAAGTACTTATAAAATAGCTTATTCCAGTTATCTAACATGAAGTTACAAATCTCTTTGGTGATTTCAATGTGCTGTCATCACCAAATCTAATGCCAACAATACTTTTATATCCCTTAAGATTGTGTCTCTTCCCCTTAAAACTTCATGAATCAAAGCACCATTCAACCAATTTGTTCTACATACGAAGTGCAAGTGCGATCCAGCACTGCATAGTTAAATGAGTCCACAACTAATATATTTATCATAGGACTAAAATTTTGCAATCAGTATATAACTTAGCTCGGATTCATAATTATTTTTATCCTGTTCCGCAGATTCTCTGCATCACATGTCATTCAAGGTCTCTGCTTTGGCCAGTTCATTGCATCAGGATAATCACAACGAAAGAACTCATTTACTGTTTCTCGAGCATTCCTGGGATTCATTTCCAAATTATTACTCTTTAAACTAGCCCTCCAATTCAATAGCTAAACCTGCTATGGTAACCTTCACAGGAACATAGGAGTAGACTGTTCATACCCAAAAGCCCACCATTCAATTAGATAGTGGCTGATTAACTACCTCAATGCTATTTTCCCGTGCTATCCCCATATCCCTTAATGTCATTAGTATATAGAAATCTATCAATCTCAGTCTTGAACAGACTTAATGACTGAAATTTCACGGCCCTCCTAGGGAGAGAATTCCACAGATTCACTGTCTTCTGAATGAAGAAATTTGCCTTCAGCTCAGCCTTAAATGGCCTGCCCCTTATTCTGAGACTGCGGTCTCCTGGTTCTAGATGAACCTCCTTTTTGCACCCTTGAATTAGATCACCTCTCCTTCTTCAAAATGCTCGAAAATATATGCCCACTCTCCTCAATTTCTCATCATAAGACAGTCGTATCATCACAGGAATTGAGCTGGTGAACCTCCACTGCACTCACTCTTTGGTAAGGATAGCCTTCCTTAGGTAAGGATACCCTTCCTTAGGCAAGGGGAGCAAAACTATACATAATACCCCAGATGCAAACTAACCAAGGTTCTCTACAAATGAAGCAAGACATTTGAGTACTCCTGTACTCAAATCCTCTTGCATTCTGCCTGCCTTTAACCTTCCATTTTTGACACCGGTGTACTGTAACTGCACCATTCAAAAATCCGACATTATCACCGAGTTCTCCATTCTTTGTGCAAATGCAGAATTTCCCCATTCTTCCATGAAGGCTGAAGGAAATTACTGTTTAATTAGGAAGTTTTTCCAAGGTGGCAGACATCTGATCCAACAGTCTCCCCTCTCCGAAAACTGATCACTTAGGACCAGAAGCTTAGCAAACCAACGACTTGAGCTTTGGTAGCAATAAAAAGATCTCTAAATTGCATATCCTTTGTCCAATCTTTTGAATTAAATCAATCAAGTCTACCAATGCCTCGTAACATTTAACAAATCATTTTGTTTGTAAATATGCTAACATTAACCAGCTGAGGAGCATCCAGCTCACAAAACACTTTCCTTCTGATTTGACTTCTGTTAGGAAATAACAATGCCAAGAATGTAGCTGATTTGCTCTTTGGTGGGGACATAACCAGCGTCCACATATCTCTTCAGCTTTTTTCCTTATTCTTTCATGGTATGTGGTCACCATTATGGAAATGAGGTTTTATGTTAATATTCCAGATTTATTAATTGAATTTGAATGCCAGCAGCTTCTGTCGTGGGATTTGCCCCAGAAAATTGGACTGGACCTCTGAATTATTGGTATGCCACCATCTTGACTGTTGCACTGTTCATGCGGTTCAGACTCAGAGAATATAGAAGAATAATCATAGCCCAACAAGTTTACACTTGCTTTCTGCATTTTTCACAATGGCAGCTAGAATTTTGTTTTCTGTCCAAATTGTTTTTTTCTTCGCACCAATCCTGCCCTTCAGGCAACCATTCTCTGCTAATGTACTCTGACCAAGAAAGCCATTTGGTTAAGGATATAACTGGAACCAATCTATTCACATTTTCATATTTAGATACAAAATTATACATATTTTCATATTTACTTAGAGTTATACGTGCAAGCATATACCTCTGTTCCCAACAACATAGTTTTAGCCCAAGTCAATTTATAGGGGGCTCAAATGACCATCAAGTTAAGATCTACCACTTGCATACAATTAAATACAATTAATGCCTTAGTTTCAAAATTCTGATCCTTGTCTTCAGATCCTTCCATGACTTCACTCTTCCATATTGCTACAATCGCCCCACAACCCTCAAATACCTGCACTGCTCTAATACTGTCCTTGACGGTGTTACGGTTCTAACCACCAGAATGTCCTCCCTAAACCTCTTTGTCTCTTTGTCTTCCTTTAAAACACTCCTTAAAACCTGCCTCTTTGACCAAGTTCCTGATCAACGGCCGAAATATCTTTGTACATTGCGGTGTCAAATACTGTTTTCCATTTTGTTTTGTCTTTGAACCGTCTTGGGAAGTTTTATTATCTTAAAGGTGCTATGCTCAAGTAGTTACAGTTACTAATATGTTTTCCGATCTTTCATGAAAATAGGCACCATATTGATCTTTTCTAATTCAGTGGAACCTCCCTGTATTTGATTTCCTTATGATGGCTGTAAACATTTGGTTGATTTCAGCTTTCATTTCACTTAGAAACTTAGAGAATTATCAGATTTGGGCTCATGAAGCTTGTCTGGGATATGTGTAAAAAGTCAATGGAGTAGAAGCACTGGAAAATGGAGATCATTCACACCATGTCTCTTGCTGACTTCAGACCTCCCTTGCAAAGGCCAGATCTGATGTATCTGTGGAGGCCAGCATGTCACTGATAGGGCCAGGCAAGTCCACAAACTCAACCTGCAAAAACTGTATTTCTTCACCCAAAGATAGATGAGCATCTTCTGAGCAATACTACCCTAATCTCTCTCAGAACCACACAAACACGCACTTTCCTTTGAGAAAGATGCAAGGAATAAACAGAAATCCCACATCAATTATCATAAACGTTTGCTAAGCAAGTAGCTGAAACTCAGATCTGATAATGTAAAGCAAAGTAAAAGAGTATCTGAAAACTGGGTGAGTCGGCCAGGATTTCTTAACTAACCAGAATAAGAATCATGAGATAAACAATATAGGGACTGAAAGGAAGTGTAAACAAAAGAGGATAAATTTAGAGATGAATGAGGACAGAAAGAAAGATTGCACTGAGCAAAATAAAATAGTAAAAAGACAACATTTTTAACTTTTAGGAATCTGACTCCCCATTTTTAATAGTTAAATATTAATCCCAAAAAGATTGGCCTGCAGTATTTAACATTTAATTCATTAGAAGGGAGCTTGCACTTGAAATGACAAATACTTAATTTGCTGTGACAATTTTAGTTTGTATCTACCATGTAAATACAGCAACTTCACAGTGTTCAACACATATCAGTAGTGAGGCAAACAGCAAAATATTGTTTTCACAAATGGCAGAGGCGTAACTCAGGCAGCAATATTTGAATCTGCTGTTTGCCAGAAGTTACTATATTATTTTCACTTCAGCCATGGCCTCATCGTTATTTTGTCATTGATCTTGAGACACAGCCAATCCCAATCCTCTCCTCACCATGCATTTGCATTTCCCAGTCAATCAATTTATGTGAAATCAGTTGAATTCTCTGCCACTGTTGCAACTGAGATCAACTAATTCAGGATACCGCAGAAAATGAATCTGGGACCTTCTTGGTCAGTTTGGCTCAGTGCTATTTATCAAGACGTTTATCTAACAAATTCTGACAGATTCCAACAAAATACATTATGTAAACAAGAAATGTATATTTAGAATATAATAAAGGCAAGAAGTTAATAATAAAGACATAAAGACATGCAGGCCATTACTGAAACTTGTTAAAACAGATGCCAACAGCAACATGGATTTATATCACTCAGTAACTCCTCACATCAATTGACCAGGCACAATGACTGACTCTCAAAGGTTAATTGAAGGTTTCCTCATTGACCAGGTGCAACTCAATGAGTCCACAATACAGTTAGGTAGAGCATTCCAGTACGTCAGGTTAGCATCAATTAAACAACAGGAGTATACATCCAAATCAACATTAGGTGCAACGCAGAGTGGAACTTTCATGCTTCAGAATCATTGAATGGTTTCAAGAGGGAGATTGACATATTTCTAATTTTTAAAAAGGGAAAGAGGGATGTGGGGCACAGGTGGGGAGGTGGATTTGAGACCAGGGAAAGATCAGCCATGATCTGATTGAATGGCGGAACAGGCTCAAAGGGCTGAATTTGCCTACTACAACTCCTAATTCCGAAGTTCCTATGTTCCTATCATCTATTTTCAAAAACAAAATCAGACAAATTAATGACTTAGAAACATAGAAACTTGAAGGAGGAGCAGGCATTCGGCCCTTCGAGCCTGCTCCGCCATTCATCTTGATCATGGCTGATCGTCGAATTCAATATCCTGGTTCCCCCTTCTCCCATATCCCTTGATCCCTTTAGCTCCAAGAACTATATCTCATTTTTCTTGAAATCAGACATTTTGGCCTCAACTACATTCGGAGGTAGTGAATTCCACACATTCACCACCCTTGGTGAAGAAATTTCTCCTCACCTCAGTTCTAAAAGGTTTACCTCTTATCCTCAAACTATGACCCGTAGTTCTGGACTCCCTCCACCATTGGGAACATTCTTTCTGAATCGACCCTGTCAGAATTTTATAAGTTTCTGTGAGACCCCTCTCGTTCTTCTAAACTCCAGTGAATATAATCCTAACCGACTTAGTCTCTCTTCATATGACAGTCCTGCCATCCCATGAATCAGCCTGGTAAACCTTCGCTGTACTCCCTCTATGGCAAGGACTTCCTTCCTCAGACAAGGACACCAAAACTGCACAGAATACTCCAGGTGAGGCCTCACCAACGACCTATACAATTGGATTTGATTTATTATTGTCACATGTATTAGGATGCAGTGAAAAGTATTGTTTCTTGCACGCTATACAGACAACCATACCGTTCATAGAGAAGGAAAGCAGAGAGTGCAGAATGTAGTGTTACAACATAGCTAGAGTATAGAATAAGATCAACTTAATGCAAGGTAAGTCCATTCAAAAATCTGATGGCAGCAGGGAAGAAGTTATTCTTGAATCGGTTGGTACGTGACCTCAGACTTTTCTATCTTTTTCCCAACAGAAGAAGGTGGAAGGTGGAATTGCAGCAAAACACCCCTATCCCTATACTCAAATCCTCTCGCTATGAAGGCCAACATACCATTTGCCTTCTTTACTGCCGGCTGTACCTGCGCACTTACTTTCAGCAACTGAGACACAAGAACTCCAAGGTCTCATTGAGTATCCACCTCTCTCAATTTACACCCATTCAAGTAATAATCTGCTTTCCTATTATTGCTACCAAAGTGGATGACCTCACATTTATCCACATTATATTGCATCTGCATGCAGATGCCCACACACTCAGCCTGTCCAAATCATGCTGAAGCATCTCTGCATCCTCCTCACACTCACCTTCCCACCCAACTTTGTATCATCTGCAAATTTGGAGATGATACATTCAGTTCCCTCTTACAAATCATTAATATATAATGTAAACAGTTGGGGTCCTAGCACAGATCCGTGTGGAACCCAAGACTTGACCTCCAATCCTACGTGCTTTAACTTTACATAGTAGTTTGTTATGCGAGACCTTGTCGAAAGCCTTCTGAAAGTCTAAATAAATCACATCCACTGGTTCTCCTCGGTCAACTCTACTGGTTACATCCTCAAAAAATTCCAATAGATTTGTTAAGCAGGATTTCCCTTTTGGAAATCCATGCTGACTTTGTCTGATTATACCACTGCCTTCCAAATTCTGGGTTATGAAATCCTTGATAATGGACTCTAGCAACTTCCCGAGTACCGATGTTAGGCTCACTGGTCTATAGTTCCCTGTTTTCTCTCTACCTCCCGTTTTGAATAGTGGGCTTATATTAGCTATCCTCCGATCTGTAGGAACTATTCCACAGTCCAAAGAATTTTGGAAAATAACCACCAATGGATCTAATATTTCCAGGGCCACTTCCTTAAGTACTCTGGGATGAAGATTATCAGGACCTGGAGATTTAGCCACCTTCAATCCCATCAATTTCCCCAAAACCATTTCTCTATTTCCTTCAGCTCCTCGCTAAAACATGTTTCTCTAAATACTTCTGACAGATTGCTTCAGTCTTCATTCACAAAGGAAGATATGAATAAAGTACAAATTTACTTCCTAAACCATTTCTTTATTCCCCGTTATGAATTCTCCCGTTTCTGACTGTAAGGGCCTACATTCGTTTTTAATCAATCTTTTTCTCTTTACATATCCAGAGAAACTTTCATAGTCAGTTCTTATGTTCCCTGCTAGCTTACTTTCATGCTCCATTTTTCCCTTCTTAATCAATCCCTTGGTCTTCCTTTGTTGAATTTTAAACTCGTCCCAATCCTCAGGCCTATTGCTTTTTCTTGCCAATTTGTATGCTTCTTCCTTGAATCTGATACTATCTCTTCATTTCCCTTGTAAGCCATGGTTTGGCCACAATTCCCTTACCACTCTTGTGCCAAACAGGAACAAACAACTTCCGGAATTCACCTATTCATTCTTTAAATGCCTGCCATTGCCTGTCCACTGCCTTTCCTTTCAGTAATGTTTCCCAGTCCGTCATAGCCAATTCATGTCTCATACCATCATAGTTACCTTTATTGAGATTCAGGACCCTAGTCTCAAAATCAATACATTGTCCACCTTGACAAAGAATTCTACCATATTATGGTCACTCGTCCCCAAGCGTTCTCTCACAACTAGATTGCCAACAAATCCTTTCTCATTGCCCAACACCCAGTCCAATATAGCCTGATCCCTTGTTGGTTCCTCAACGTATTGCTCAAGTAAACCATCCTGTATGCACCCCAGAAATTCCTCCTCGATTGTACCGTCCCTTATTTGACTCTCCCAATCTATATGCAGATTAAAGGCGCCCGTTTTCACAAATGTCCCTTTAACACATGCATCTCTAATTTCCTGTCTAATGCTTTTCCCAACAGTACCACGACAGTTTGGTAGTGGTAATGGTGGTCTGTATACCACCCCAACCAAAGTTGTTTGTCCCTTGTTGTTGGCTCATTACTAAATCTAGAATGGTCCGTTCCCTTGTCAGTTCTCAGATATTTTGTTTCAGAAAACTATCCTGAATATTAGTCTGTGTGAAAATTAAAATCTGCCATTACAAAACAAAGAACACACAGTCTGAAATGCAGCCATGTTCTTTGATTGTGTTAAAAAATAGGTGTAGTTAGAAACAGCGTAAATTATCTAAAAGGTGCTCTCCATGTATTCATGGATTGTTATGATCTCAACCACAGATTCTGTAAGGGTAAATACAAGACGGGATGGGGAAGTAAAGTAATCTTCACTTCATTCCTTGATACAAAGCGAATTCCAAAAGTTCACAACACGAGTGGAAAAATTCCTCATCTCCATCCTAATGCTGAAACGATGGCCAATCATTCTGAATTAACCCACGAGGGGAAACAATCTCTCAGCATCGACTCAAAAAGGTCCTCAGCATCCTATATTTTTCAATAAGATCACCTCTCATTCTTCTAAATTCTAATGAAACAGCCCCTTCATCCCAAGAATAAACCCTCTCTGAAGATTTATTTAAATTCATTTATGGAATGTGGGCATCATTGGCTCAGCGAACATTCATTGCCCATCCATAGGAACCTTCGAGAAGGTGGTGATGAGCTGCCTTCCTGAACTGCTTCAGTCCCTGAGGTATCGGTACACCCACAGTTCTGTTAGATAGGGTTGTTGCAGGATTTTGATCCAGCGGCAATGAAGGAACCGTGATATATTTCCAAGTCAAGATGGTGAGTGATTTAGAAGGAAATCTCCAAGTGGTGATGTTCCCAGGTATCTCCTGGTCTAGTCTTTCCAGATGGCAGTGATCTTGTGTTTGGAAGGTGCTGCATCAGGAGCCTTGGTAAGTTCCTGCAAAACGTCCTGTGGATAGTACATACAGCTAACACTGTCGGTCGTGGAGGAATTGAATGTTTGTGGGAGGGTAGCATTCAAGTGGGCTACTTTATCTTGAATGGTGTCAAACATCGTCTGTTGTTGGAGCTGCGCTCATCCAGACCAGTGGAGAACATTCCATTACACTCCTTACTTGTACTTTGTAGTTGGTGGACAAGCTGTGGGGAGTCAGATGGTGAGTTACTCACCACAGGATTCCAAGCCTTTGACCTGCTCTGGTAGCCACAATATTGATATGACTAGTCCAGTTCAGTCGTCAAAGGTAACCCCAGGATGTTGATAATGGGGGATTCAGAAATGGTAATGCCATTGAATATCAAGGGGCAATAGTTTGATCCTCTCATGTTGGAGATGGTCATTGCTTGGCACGTGTGGCTTGAATGTTGTTTGTCAGCCCAAGCCTGGATATTGTACAGGTCTTGCTGCATTTGGACTGCTTCAGTATCTGAGAAGTTGCGATTGATAATGAACATTGTGCAGTCATCAGTGAACATCCTCACTTCTGATCAAATGACAGAAGGAAAGTCATTGATTAAGCAGCTGAAGATGGCTGGGCCTAAGACACTACCCTGAGGAGTTTCTGCAATGATGTCCTGGAGCTGTGATGATTGACCTCCAATCACCACAACCATTTTCCTTTGTGCCAGGAATGATTCCAACCAGCAGAAGGTTTTCCCCCGATTCCCACTGACTCTAGTTTTGCTGGGGCTCCTTGATACCATACTTAAATCAAATACTGCCTTGATGTCAAAGGCAGTCACACTCACCTCACCTCTGGCGTTCAGCTTTTTCATTCATGTTTGAACCAAGGGTGTAACAAAGTCAGAAACTCTGGCAGAAGTCACACTGAGGGTCCATGAGCAGGCTATTGCTGTGTAAGCGCCACTTAGTAACGCCGTTGGTGAACCCTTCCATCACTTTGCTGAAGATCAAGAGTAGACTAATGGGGCGGTAATTGGTCGGGTTTGATTTGTCCTGTTTCTTGTGTATAGGACATAACTGGGCAATTTTCCACATTGCCAGATAAATGTCAGTATTGTAGCTGCACTGGAATAGCTTGGTTAGAGGTGTAAAACATTCTGGAGCACAAGTCTTCATTACTGATGCTGAAAGATTATCAGAGCCCACAGTCTTTGAAGTATCTCGTGCCTTCAGCCGTTTATTGATGTGTGGAGTGAATCGAATTGGCTGAATACTGGCATTTGTAATCTGGAGACCTCCGGAGGAGGCAGAGATGGATTATCCATTTGACACTTCTGGCTGAAGATTGCTGCGAATGCTTCAGTTATATCTTCAGCCTTATTAAGCCATCAATGCAACTACTTCCCTCCTTGAATAAGGAGACCACAGCTATTCTGAGTACTGTTACTGTGATCTCACCTTTCTCAACTAACCTGGGTCTGTGTCAGAGCTTATAATATTCAGCAGGAAGTCAGTCTGCCAGAAAAACAGATCCTGAGTAGACTTGGATTTCACTTACTCAATCTGTTACATGTGCTCCCAAAGGCAGGGAAAAAGGAGGTAAATTGAATCTTACTGTTCTGTAGCCTTGAGTGCTTCGTACCAAGGGAAGCATAATAGCTAGTTGCTGATTTCATTTATATCATTGTGGTTTTGCCACCTATTAAAAATTTAACCAATTATAAAAAATCCATTATTTGTACAAGGCATATTCTTGAATTTTTCACTCATCTCTGCAATCAAGTGTTTTGATTCAATCTCAGACACTCCTGCAACAAAAGAAATGCTGGAAATTCTCAGCAGGTCTGACAGCATCTGTGGAGAGAGAATGGAGTCAACACTTCAATTCAGGATGACCCTTCATCAGAATGACTTGTAAATTCAGCTCTGACGAAGAGTCATCCTGACTCGAAACATTGGCTCTATTCTCTCTCCACAGATGCTGTCAGACCAGGTGAGATTTTCTGTTTTTGTTTCAGATTCCAGCATCCAAAGTATTTTGCTTTTATCTTAGTATTACTGTTACATTTGATGAAATTGCATTGTCTGGTCGAGAAGGACACTGGTATACAAAACCATAATGCTACCCAAAATCCCCAGAATTCATCTGACATCAAATGCATATCTGCATTTCCAAAATGCAGCTAAATTAAAATGGTGGTCACTATGACAAAACAGTCACGATTAACAGGTTTTATCTTGAGCATTAAGCTTTGCCAACAATTGATGACTATATGGAGATATATGTTTAATTGCCTGAGGGTACAGGGCTGTAAAGGTACAGAAATTGCCACTGACCTTAAAAAAATTAATTCTTCAAGTCCTGAACTGCTGTGTTGAAACTGGTAGTTGCTCATATTCGTAAAATTAAGCAGAATGGGTCATCATATTAATTAATGTGCCAAATTAAAAATGTACAGGCTGCTAGAAATGGGACACAAGGAACATGAACTGCATCGCTGCAACAAATAGCATCCATCTTTCTTCATCAATCATTTGTCATATCAGGTTTTTCATAGATGAATGTTCTGAGAAGTCAAGGCTAACACTGAATTGGTTTTCTTAATAACATAACCAAAAGCCACTCAAGATTTTAGATGTTGAGGCTTTCAGAAATGATGTGCAATAGTCTTCTGCTACACAATCAGTCGACCCAAAAAGGAGTTTTAATTACTAGCCTTTAAATGGAAACCACAATGTCAGATTTCAAAACTTAACTACATTTAAGAAATATTTATTTACTGATAGATTCAATATTTGCATGTCATGCAATTTTCAACAGTCAGCCACTTATATTAAAATAAAAACTCAGTTGGATAGAAATAATTTTATGGACACTGGACTGAATATACGACTCACTACTCTGCAGATTCCAATTTTTTGAATATTACAATAACTTGTAAATTGACAGCTGAGTGTACAAGGCAACCTCGAGTGAGCAAGACAACAGAGTCAACAAAGTCAAATTGAAGAAAGAGTATAAAATTTGTCCCGCTGCAGATGAGTCAAAACTAAATAGGATGTCAGATGACAGACTGAAAACTACAGAAAGGCCACAAAAATTAGGAAAACAATTGAAGAGAGAGTTTGGATTATTAACAAATTAGACTCCAATGTGCATGATTAGAATTCTATAAAGTTATGAATAATTGTACAATGTTGTGACCTGAAAACCAAAGTGATTAGCAAACTCTTTTTACACATGAAAAGTACATTCTGCTGGTTTGATAATGTTCTACCTCTCTCACTCTCTTTTTTCACTAGTTCGCTTGAGATAATCTCAGAACAGCACCTAGAAAGCACAGGCACATGATGCAGAACTGTTCTTAATTTGTAAATCTTGAGCTCTCATAGAAAGAATCATAGAAACCCTACAGTGCAGAAGGAGGCCATTCGGCCCATCGAGTCTGCACCGACCACAATCCCACCCAGGCCCTATCCCCACATATTTACCCGCTAATCCCTCTAACCTACACATCTCAGGACTCTAAGGGGCAATTTTTAACCTGGCCAATCAACCTAACCCGCACATCTTTGGACTGTGGGAGGAAACCGGAGCACCCAGAGGAAACCCACGCAGACACGAGGAGAATGTGCAAACTCCACACAGACAGTGACCCGAGACGGGAATTGAACCCGGGACCCTGGAGCTGTGAAGCAGCAGTGCTAACCACTGTGCTACCGTGCCGCCCTCTCAGGAATGACAAATGTATAAAATGGTGAAGTCATACGTGTGTGTGTGTATATGAGGTTGAGTAACAATGGTCTTGAGCAGTCATTCCAAAAGAATGGGATCAAGACAGATTATACATCAACTAGTAATTACAGGACATGAAAGGAGGACATATGGGAAACTAAAACTCTCAGGACTACATACTGTGATTGAGAATAGAAAACCGGAGAGGGAGATACAGAACTAAAAAGTTTCTAGAGACTCTGTACCTGCTAATTATGTAAACAATGGGTAGCATGCAGACAGGAAACAGAAAGAAACCAAGGACAGACCAGTCAAACCATTGGATCGGAGATCATTCATTTCTCCACCATTTAATAAGGTCATGATTGATGTGTATCCCAGCTCCATTAAGGCAGCTCAGCTCTATATCCATTAAAGTCCTTGGCAAGCAAAATTCTATCAAATTCCAATTCAAACTTTTTATTTGAGCAATCTCTGGTTTTTTGAAGGATTGCAGAGGTAAAGATGATAATATGGAAGAAAGACCATTGGTGGGCGTTTAAATGCAGTTATGATTGGAAACATGTAAAAGCGGTGGAAATGTGTAGAGAACCAGCTATGGAAAAAGATGGAGGTCAAGAGAATCAAGGAGAACATGACGTGATAATCATGGCATGAAGCTTGCAGTCACAGAGAACATAACTTATAGCTCAGTGATACTATAAGGACAAAAGTCAGATTAGAGAGATTCGAATAGGAAGTTTTATGACAGGTACAGAACTTGAAGCCAATGACATGTTCATCAACTCTTAAAAAAACTAGAATACAGATGGAGGATAGTTGAAAAAGATGGATAGGTCAATTTTATTTGAAGGGGAAACGGTGGTGACTTTGAAAAGGAAGGGACAAGTTTCTGAGGTGAAGAGCCATTAAGAAGGTAAGCAAATCACATGGATTCTACAATTGCTTCGATGGATGCAGGTTCAGCAAAGAGACTAACTATTCACCATCTCAGTTGATGTTGCCTCACACATGATATTAAGTCAAATTTTGATTTGCAGATATGTTGTCACTGTTAGATGTGTGGGTGAAGGCACTGGCTTCGCAGCATGCTCACTTGCCTTGTTGGGACCTGGCTCTCTGTTGAGATTGCTTGCTGACAGAAACTTATCCGATTGCATCTGCCTTTAGTTATTTTCTTTCCCAAGTATTAGGGTCCAATTTACAGGTTCTGAGAATTATTTTCAGAATATCTTCATATTTGACTTTTGGACATACTGTAGTGCAGATTCCTGTGCTCAACTGGCTGTAGAAAATCACTTTGGAATGCAGGAATCCTCCTTGCGAACGACATGGCCAACCCAATGTACTACCTTACTTGATATTGCAGATGGATCTCAAACGGCAAAGGTGGAAGGCATCTAGCTGCTTTGTGAGACACCAGTGGGTTGTTCATGCCTTGCACCCATACAGAAGTGATGTGAGAATCACTACCTGGTGGATTTTGATCTTTATTTTGAGACAAACTCCATGTTCTCTCCAAAATCTGTTGACGAGCCTGATCAAATGTTGAGCTTTCTTTAGCCAGGTGATGGGTGATAAAACCGTGGTGCTGTAGAGGCGTGCGAGGCATTTTGATACATCTTGTAGTTCTGTAATGCTGCAAGTACTTTTAATATCCCTTTCTATTTGTAAATAAAGTGTACTGCAGTTATGATGTAGATCAGCATGTGCAGCTCACTGGGTGGGAGGAACATGGAGTGAGGAGGACATCAGGACAAAGGGAGAAGAATTTTGACCAAAAACAGGTTAATACTGGACTTTTTCAAAATAAAGACAGTTTAACTGAACAGGGACACACACATGGCCATGCCATTAATGTCTAGTACTAATTGTACCTAGACACACTGTCGACAATAACTCTCATAGGCAATGGCATTTCTGGATATGTGTAATGGCTTTCTTCATGTCTTATCAAGATGCAGATTGCGGTACGCACCCAAAGACATCCCGCTGTTGAGAGCAGGAAATATCCACATGCAGGTGGTCTTGCAGCACCATGGTGGAATTGATAAGGCACTGAAACGCAAATGGATGATCCAATCCAAGGTATTATCTTACATGTCAAGAGACCAGGATTAGAAAGGGGTATAAAGGCACAGCCCAAAAGGACATCAATGCTGCAGCCTGGGAAACATGACTTGGTCAGTTCAACGGCCTGACAAACCCAGAAAGACCAGTATGCAGGTCTTATTAAGCAACTATTGTTTTAAGTATACTACTACTTTGTGTGTCAAAGAAAGGTTTTCCAATTAAAGTGGAAATTGGATCCAAAGTTGCTTCATATCATTGATATTATTATGGGGTCCAGAACTTACAAGGGAGATGAGATACTCAGTTTAAGAATCTTATAGGAGGGTACTTCCAAAATAGCAGAACTTCTGAACTGACTTGAGGGGTGTATTGATGATTGTGACAATGGGTTGATGGTTGACACAAAATTTCTGTCTTCTTCAGACTTATTGTAAAGCTGCAGCATTCTGAGGCTTGGGCAAAGAACCAGATACTCTCTGAAGTGTGTACCATGACAGCAAACAAGAACTCACTTAGTGGCTGTTTTATGATTTTTGTGTGAGTCCTGAGCCTGAGAAGAAGTTGCCATCAGTCTTCAAGTGAATGTCAACATCAAGATATTTGAGCGCATACAAAAGGATGGTCGAAAAGTAGATGGCAAACAGAACAGATTCCATGACCAACATTACTTGGTGCCATTGGTGGTAGGAAAGGCATCTGATGAGGCACAATTTTGCATCACACTGCCCATCATGCCGTCATGAAATGAGCAGATGACCCTGATTATCTTTAGACAGCCATATTTGTGTAATGTCTTCCACGAGCCTCCACGGTTTACGTTGCCAATGATCGTAGTGAAGGCAACAAACATCATTTAGAAGTCCTTGTTGGAACCAAGAGGCTTTCCTTGAATTTGACAAGATTGCCACCTGTTGCTTGTTGAGCACAAAAGCCACACTGTGATTCCAGGTACACCAAGTCTGTAAAATGAATAGCAGGCTGTTGAGAATAACCCTGCCAAGAATTTTTCCCACTGTACAGAGAAGTGAAATACCAAAATGATTGTCACAGATGCTTTTCTTCCAACTGCACAGATGAGTTATAGAAGGAGTCTTGTAATCTTGTGGCACAATGGCCTGGTTCCAGATTAAGTAGAAGAGGATAGTGAGTTTCCTAACCATATAAACACCTCAGCAGGAATGCCATCAACTCCTGGAGATTCACTTAGACAATTGCTTTATGGCCTTGGTGACTTAGGCTCAAGATAGATTTTGGATAAACTCATCCAGAACGTGATGTCATAATGCAATTGAGGTCAAAAACTGACCTCAGTGCAATAAAATAGATATTCCACAACATTCAACTAGATGGAATCTAGACTGTCAAAGACTGTCATATAACTGAGAATGTGGCTTCAGGACAAGTAGCAGAATGGCTAGCTAGTTGCCCTTATGACTAAAAGTGAAATGCACAGTCAGAGATGGAAAGTGGTGTTCCACAAGCATCAGTGCTGACACCACTGTTGTTCACAACTTACATTAATGATTTCTAAATTTGCAGATGATACCAAATTGGGGGTGCGATAGTCAATACAGATGACTGCAACAAATTGCAAGCACCTCTAAAACAAACTTGCGAATGGACATATAATTGGTAACGTAATTTCAACACATAATTGTGAAGTATTACATTTTGTCAAGAAAAAAAAGCAATGCATTATTACCTCGAAAATAAGTAGCTAAATAGGGTAGAGCAGTAAAGATGCCTGGCAGTATAGATACACAAATCAGCAGAAGCAGTGACACAGGTTTACAAGGAAAGCAAACATAGCACTTGGGTTTATTTACAAAAAAATAGAACTGGAAAGTAAAGAACGTTTGTTAAAAATGGTAGTGCGGTAGCTGATGTATAAATTTTGAAAATTGCTCTGAAACTGCTTGTCTAATCAGAAGCTGGCTTCTCCAACAAGAGGAAATATCTTCTCCACATCCACCTTGTCACTACCCCTCAGAATCTTAAAGGTTTTGATCAAGTTGCCTCTTAACTCTTTTGAGCTCTAATGGAAACAAACCTAGCCTCTCCAACCTTCCCTCGTAAAACAACGTGAGATAAACTGAGACTGTTTTCCTGCAATTTGATTGAGCTGTATAAAATTATGAAGCACCAAGATGGAGAGAACAGGAAGAACCTATTGACATCTCTGCTATGGGAAGTAAGCGTAGATTTAAAATAACTGGCCAAAGGATTAGAATGAAGCTACAGAGAAATGTTTTCACCTAGAACATGATAGGGACCTGAAACTCATTGCTTGAAAGGATGGAGAAGGCAGAAATCCTCATCACATATAAAAACACTTGGATATACACTTGCAACGTCATAATCTACAGGTCTTTGGAACAAGAGCTAGAAGGTGGGATTGGGCTGGATAATGGTTTCAAAAAATATGGGTATAATGGATTGAATAGCCTCCTTTTGTTTATGAAGTTTGCTATGTTCCTCGCTTCCTTGCAAGACTTGTGCACAGTTTATCAAAACACATTACTCAAATTACTTGATAGGTTTTCTGATTGGTTCACCTACGTTACAATTACAGCCATCAGGTACAGTAAAATCATGTAACTCAGCAGATTTTTGTTGCAATCAGGCATCCCGAGCCAGGATTATTCATGGGCTAGAGAACAGTTAAGACTGTAGGTAGGTTAATCCGGAAAGAAAAATAGGAGTGCATCATATCGGGAGAACAATGCATAGATAGTAGGAAGGCGTTTCCCAGAATTAAGATGGACCCAAATATTTTCCAAAAAAAAGCAACGAAACCTAACCAAGCTACATGGAAGTATTCCTTTCAGACCTTAGTTTTCCTCAAAGAGACCAAAACTAAGGGACTTGCAATTCTTTTAAGAATTAACCATTTCTAAGGAAGGTTATATTTGCTTTTAATGGTTTTTCAAAATTACATTACTTATATGAGCATCAAAAATTCAAAATGGCAACTCAAAGCAATTTCAGAGGATTATTCATAGAATCCTTGCATGATATATCACAAAACGAAGCCTTTAAATTTATCATGCCAGTACCGTCTCTTTAAAATTTGGTTCTTTACCTCTGCCATTTCCCTGCAGACCTGCAAATTCTCCCCCCTTCAAATATTTATCCAATTATCCCATCAGATTATTGTGTTACTTGCTAGTTTTGGATTGGTAGCTATCAACCTGAAAAAAATGAGTTAATTGATCACATTCCAGCCACATCCTCATGAACAGTTATCATAGAATCATAGAATCCCTACAGTGCAGGAGGTGCCATTCAGCTCATCAATTCTGCACTGACTCTTCAACAGAGCATCCTACTCAAGCTCTATCCCCATAACCCCACCTATTTACCCCCTCCCTCCCTCCCCCCGCCTTTGGGACACACAGGGGCAATTTAGCTGGGACAATCCACCTAACTTGCACATCTTTGGACTGTGAGAAGAAACCAGAGGAAACCCACGCAGACACAGGCAGAACATGCAAACTCCACACAATCATCCAAGGCCGGAATTGAACCCGGGTTCCTGGCACTGTGAGGTAGCAGTGCTAACCACTGTGCCACCGTGCTGTCAGTTATCAAGTTAACAACATTATTTTTGAGTTAGTATATCACTAACATTCATCTGACGAAAGACAGAAGTGAAGAAAGAAAATGAGAGGCCACACGTAATCAGAAGGACAAAGTTAAAAGTGAAAATCTGGAAGACATGTAAAAGAAATGCATAAAAATAAAATTTGAAACTGGGAAAGAAGCAAATGAACAGTACAGGAGCCAAATAGTTATTTTGCCATCAACACTGCCCAGGATGAAGGAGGCTAATATTAAATCTAAAGAGGAGGCATATAAAGTTGCTTTGAAAAGCAGCAAGTCTGAGGTTTGGTAACAGTTTGGAATTCAGCAAAGGTGGACCAAGAAATTGATCAAGAGGAAAAAAATAAGGGTTTGAGTGTAAGCTTAGAGCTTCTACAAGTATATATATTTTTAAAAATTTGTGAAGACAAATATCTGACAGGGCAATTAAACAACTACTTCAGGTTTGTCTTCTTAGAAAATGACACCAAGGTCTAGTGAGGAGGAAGAATTGAAGGAAATTAGGAATAGTAAAAAAGATTCAGGAGAAATTAATGGGACAAAAGGCTAAATGTCCCCAGGCCTGATAATCTACATTCCAGGGTACTAAAGGAAATGGCCATGGAGATAGTGGATGCATTGGTTGTCATCTTCCTAGAAACAAGTTCTGCAGATTGGAGGGTGACAAATCTAACCCCACAATTTCAAAATTGAGGTGAGAAAACATGGAATTACAGACCGGTTAGCCCAACATCATTAGTAGGGCAAATGCTAGAGTCTATTATAAAGGAAGTAATAACAGGAAACTTGCAAAATATCAACAGGATTAGACAAAGTCAACATGGATTCATGAAATGGAAATCATATTTGAGAAACCATTTACAGATTTTTGAGGATGCAACTATTGAATAGATAAGGGAGAACCAGTGGATGTCATGTATTTGGATTTTCAGAAAGCTTTTGGCAAAGTTCATTTAAGAGATTCATGTGCAAAACTAATGCATAGGAAGTTGATGGCATGGATTGAGAATTGCAGAGCAGACAGGAAACCAAGAGTAGGAATACATGGATCTTTTACCATGTGGCAGGCGGTGACCAGTGGGATACCACAGGTATCAGGGCTTGGGCCCCAGCTATTATTATACATAGGTATACATGGGGAGGTAGTAAATTGGATAAGACACAGGCTCAATGGAAGAAGCCAGAGAGTGGTTGTGGAGGATTGCTTCTCTGAGTGGAGGCCTGTGACTAGTGGTGTGCCGCAGGGATCGGTGTTGGGTCCATTGTTGTTTGTCATCTATATCAATGATCTGGATAATAATGTGGTCAATTGGATCAGCAAGTTTGCTGATGATACAAAGATTGGAGGTGTAGTGGACAGTGAGGAAGGTTTTCAAAGCTTGCAGAGGGATTTGGACCAACTAGAAAAATGGGCTGAAAAATGGCAAATGGAATTTAACGCAGACAAGTGTGAGATATTGCACTTTGGAAGGACAAACCAAAGAAGAATGTACAGGGTAAATGGTAGGACTCTGAAGACTGCAGTTGAACAGAGGGATCTGGGAATACAGGTACAGAATTCCCTAAAAGTGACGTCACAGGTGGATAGGGTCGTAAAGAGTGCCTTTGGTACATTGGCCTTTATAAATCGGAGTATCGAGTATAAAAGTTGGAGTGTTATGGTAAGGTTATATAAGGCATTGGTGAGGCCGAATTTGGAGTATTGTGTACAGTTTTGGTCACCTAGTTACAGGAAGGATGTAAATAAGATTGAAAGAGTGCAGAGAAGGTTCACAAGGATGTTGCCGGGACTTGAGAAGCTGAGTTACAGAGAGAGATTGAATAGGTTGGGACTTTATTCCCTGGAGCGTAGAAGATTGAGGGGAGATTTGATAGAGGTGTATAAGATTTTGATGGGTATAGATAGAGTGAATGCAAGCAGGCTTTTTCCGCTGAGGCTAGGGGAGAAAAAAACCAGAGGGCATGGGTTAAGGGTGAAAGGAGAAAAGTTTAAAGGGAATATTAGGGGGGGCTTCTTCACGCAGAGAGTGGTGGGAGTGTGGAATGAGCTGCCGGATAAAGTGGTAAATGCGGGGTCACTTTTAACATTTAAGAAAAACTTGGACGGGTTCATGGATGAGAGGGGTGTGGAGGGATATGGTCCAAGTGCAGGTCAGTGGGACTAGGCATAAAATGGTTCGGCACAGACAAGAAGGGCCAAAAGGCCTGTTTCTGAGCTGTAATTTTCTATGGTTCTATGGTTCTATATCAATGACTTGGATGAGGGAATTGAGTGTAATATTCCAAGTTTGCTGATGACATAAAACTAGGTGGAATTGTTAGTGAGGAGTAAGTAAAGAGACTTCAAGACAATTTAGACAAGTTGAATCAGTGGGCAAATACATAGCAGATGCAGTACAACATGGGTAAATGTGAAGTTATCCACTTCAGTTTCAAAAAAAGAGAATGACAGAGTCCTGTTGAAATGGTGGCAGATTGGGAAATGTTGATGTAAAAAAAAGAATCTGGGTAACCTTGTAAACCTGTCACTGAAAGCAAACATGCAGGTGCAGCAAGCAGTTAAGGCAGCAGATGGTAGTTGGCCTTCATTGCAGAGGATTTGAGTACGGATGTCTTCCTGCATCTGTACAGGGCCATGGTGAGACCACACCTGGAGTGCAGTTTTGGTCATCTTATCGAAGAAAGAACGCACTTTCCATCGAGAGTGTGCAGTGAAGGTTCACCAGACTGATAACTGAAACACTGGATTGTCACATAAGCAGAGATTGGGTCGTCTAGGCCCAGACGAATAAGGGGGGACCTATTTGAAAAATGTAAAATTTTGACAGGGCTGGACAGACTGAAATTTGGGATGATATTTCCTCTGGCTAGGGTCTCTAGAACAAAGGGTCACAGTCTTACGATATGGGGTAGACTGTTTAAGATCAGAGGGTGGTGAACCTGTGGAATCCTCTACCACAGAAGCCTGTGAAGACCAAGTCACTGAATATATTTAATGAGCAAATATATTAAATGAGCAAATGATTTCTAGTCTCTAAAGGTGCCACGGGTATCGGGGGAGTGCAGGAGTATGGCATTGAGATAGAGGATCAGCCATGATCACATTGAATGGTGGAGCAGTTTCAATGGGCCAAATGGCTTACCCATGTTCCTAATTTCTATGTTTCAACTGAAAAAATAATTATCCATATTTTATATATCTTCCAATGATTACAATATCGGCCCTCACTTTATGGATGCTTGCAGGAAACGGAGATTTCCAAAGGCAAATTGACGAACTGATAGTTCTTAAGTATGTTAAGGACAGAAGCAGCATACATCAGGACAAACAATAAATATACCTTTGCACCACTGAGTTATCCAACAGAAGTCAGACGAAATATCCAGAATACATTCCATGCCACTTTAATAGGGTGAAAAATAATCTGCTTTCAAAGAATATCATTTAGACTGGAAGTAGAAATCAGATTTATCACAGGGAAATTACATGTTATTGAAGTAAAAGTGAGTGGTCATTGGTTGCTCATATTCAAGAGATCAGAGACATTATTATAAAGCTACAACCATTTTTTCTGAGGCACATGAAATGTCTTTCAACATTTGTTCCTCAAGTAAAGCAAATGCATCTAAACTTGGGGAAAATGGTTAACATTTTCTTTCAAAATATTTATTATCTAGTCATAAGGGATATATAGTACAGGAATATGGCCAACAAAAAGCAAGACAGAGTACAAGAGATATAAACATGGTCTTACAATGTTTGCCCAAGAGCAGCATCAGGAGATCCCAGTTAGATTACTTTAAAAAGGCTAGTCAGAGAACTTGATTTCACTCAAAGAAAGCATAAGTTGCATTCAGTTAAAAACTTAAAGTTGTTCAGCTGGCTAATATCTGGAACGATGTACACAAAATATCTTTATGATTCAACTGGCTTGACTCTTTAAAAACAACTAAATAGAATTTAAAAACAGATTCATGTTTTACTTACAATATTGGAAGTTGCACCAATGTATTGCACAACCATTTCCCTTTTAATAGTCATGTCCTTCTCGCGCAGAGGAGCCTTTCGTTCTTCGTTTAAGTTCATATCTTCCTATAAAGATAACAATTAGCTAAATTAACTTGCTGAAATGCTGTAAATGGCCACGTTATTAGTCATGACAAGCAACAAATCCTATCATTAAACCTCTATTGACTGGTGCCACCTCATGTCTATGTGACCTTTAGAAGCAGTTTTAAAACACAGAGTTCAACTTATAAATTTCCAGATTTAGGCACCCAAAAGATTCTTTCCTAAATTTGGGTGCGGAGACTCTTGAAATTTCCCCACTACGTTCTTACCAAAAGTCAGGCCTGGAGGTATGAAGAACAGAACAGCTTGCACTTATATTGTGCTTTTCTCATTCTCAGGTTGTTCCCAGTGCTTCACAGCCAAAAAAGTACTTTTTTTTCATTTGATGTAAGTGCTCATACTATTGTTATATTGGCAAATCTAGCAACCAATCCATTTGCAACAAAGCTTCCCATACAGTAAAAACCAAATCATCTTATGAATGGCATCATCTGCAAATGGAGCAGTAATACCATTGCTTGCTCCCTACTGTTTAAGTTCAGAGCCCTATCCCTCTTACATTGAGGAATCCATCACAAAGATAGAAAATTTCAATTGAAAGGAACTCTACTTGCGTTTTTAAAAACTGGGGTCAACAGAGGCGTTCTGGAGGACATTTCAAAATCCCAAAGCAGTGTTTCCAATGGGGGAGAAAAAACAGGACCACTGTTTAAAAAAAACTCAGCCATTAACAACAGTGAAGAGTTCAAACAGTGAACTCTCTATTTTTTGCCTTCCATCATTGAATCTTAATTTGGCCAGAAGTTAACACCTACTGCATAACGATTGTGTGCACACATTTATGTGCATGCATACATGTGAAGGTCAGGACATGTATTGACCTCTTCAAATATCTAAAGTCTTCGCCACTAATACAGCTATCCTGCCTTGCATAATGTTTAGTGAAATTCATGTAAACTTGTTAGCCTAAAATTTAGCTGATTTCCAAGTCAGCCATCACAATTTGTTAATTCACAATCCTGCTAGAGTCCCAAGTCAATAATCTCGGTCGAGGCCAGTAACATGTTTATTTTTGTTTAAATCTGACAACCCAGGTATTAATGAGTAAGATGCTCTTTCAGATAGTCTGTGCAGACTCGATGGGCCAAATGGCCCCCTTCGGCACTGTAAGGATTCTAAAATGAATTCCCTGAATCCACTTTTCTCCTACACCCATTCGACTTGCACTCCAAAACTCAAGCCAGATGCCTCGCAAAAATTAAAAAATTATCCACTGGATCCGAATACTGCTTCAACGGTTCGTATAAGGATTGGGATTTCTTGGGCTTTCCACGACTTCCGGCAGACTTTTCTCTTCAAATCTCTTCAAACCAAATAACTGCAAACATCCCGTTCAACTTAGCATCTCTACATCTGAGGCGTAACCACCTCAGGTCAGAACTCTAAAATAAATACAAATGTAGAAATCAAGTTCTGAAGAAAAGTTACACTGAGCTTGAAACATGACTCTTATTTCTCTCTCCACAGAGGCTGCCAGGCCTGCTGAGTTTTTTCTCGCATTTTGTTTTCATTTTGGGTCACAGCTCTGCTGGTTCTAATATTTTTTAATTGCGAAATTTAGCATTCAAACTCCCTCTATCTCATCAGCTTCACTATACCAAAAGTTGAATTCACTGTTAGCAAAATCCTTCAGCTAACAAGAGGTTCAAATCATATAGCTAAACCCAGAATTTCAACCAAATTCTATTCAAAGAGATGTTTCCTTCACTGTAGTTGTTCTAAACTATGTGGAAAGAGAATCATCCCCTTTAACATTTATCTGCCAGGCAACTTAGTCATATGATGATTTATTTGAAGCCAGTGGCTGAGTACAAGAAATCAAACCAGAGAGGAACTTGGGTTATAAAGAGACCATTAACACAAGATAATTCCCCACTCCCAACACCTGAAAAACACATGGGCTAAAACATTCGGTGCTATCTTCTTCCTGGGTTTCTGTCTAGCTTTGTGTTTTTTAATGCTACTGGCCCAAAACTAACTAAAGTGTGTAAAGAAAGCAGAACTGCCAATTATATCCAGTGCTAATCAAATTTCTGCAATTTTATGCACAAATTTTTAAAAAGGTGCCCCTCCCACCAGACCAACCACATTTCCATTAATTGCACTCGCTTGCAAGTGTTTCAGGTGGTTCTTAAAAATTAAGCTTTTTCCTTTAGGCACTAGGAAACTAATAGGCATGTTTTAAATTATTTGTTTTTTTAATTACTAAGAAACCAATATAATTAGCATATCATTCAATATTTTTATTCAAAATCAATTTCATTCTGCAAAATCAGATTAGTCACAGGTTATGGAAGAGATACTCTAGTTAAAAATATGTATTTTTGTGAGAAGTCCACTTTCAGCTATATTAATGTAAGTGCATCAATTTACCACTCATTTATCAGCATTTTTGAAATAATCTTTACTTTTTAAATTAAATTAACACTGGCTTATGGATGATTTTACAGTTGGCAATATTGTGGGAAAAATAATACTTGAAAAAATGAAAGCCAATGCAGATTCTGAAAGACCAGCATTCAATGGAGACAGCAATCAAAAAGTTAATGCTGAAAATCAGAAATACAGGCAGAAAATGCTGGAAATACTCAGCAAGTTATGGCGCAACTCCCATAATGTTGCCATCATCTTCCAAATATTTCCAGCATGTTCTGTTCCTATTTCAACATGCATAGTGAGTAACAATATGCAAAACTTCAGCTAAGATTCAAACAAATGCCTACCTTCTTTCAGCCTAAACAATGTCAGCTCATTTTAAGACCATCGATCAAACAAGGTTTCTCACTCGCTTCTGACATTTATCTTAATCCCATTCTGTCTTCATCTTCCCTGCATCCTCTTCTTTCTCCCACTCATGTCATTGCCCTTCATCAACTACTTTCCTGCATCCCTTCTTCCCCACCGAGTTTATTCCCTTCCATCCATTTTGCTTTCCTTCCTTCCTTGCGCCTCTGCCGCCTCAACCTACCTCTTTTTGGTCTATTATTTTTTGTGTTCATTATTTGCCTTGCTGCATCCAAGTTTTCCTCTTCCTATACTTTTTGATCCTCCTCCCCTTTCCTTCTCTTTTCCTGTATTCTCTCCTCTCCCATTAATTTAACTTCTCACTTATGATCCTCTTCTTCTTTAACTATGCCCTCTCCCCCTCCACATCTCAATCATACTTCACTTTCTCTATCCTTTCATTCCTCTCTTCCTTTGTGAACACTCTCTCTCATTCACCCCTTTGATCTCTCTCAATTCCCTTCATCCCAACCATTTCTTTCTACCTTCAAACCTCCCATTCTCTTTCGACCACCTCTGTCACTTTTATTTTCTCTTGGCTTTTTTTTTCTTTTTGATTCCCTTTTCTACATCCAATCAAATTGTGGTTGCAATTGCCACCTTTGAAATTTCAATTTCTTTTCTTTTCAAGAAAAAAGCACCATGATAGCATAGCTTTCTGTTCCAGACAGGAGAGCAATGGTAAGATAACTTTTTCCCTTTTTCCTCACCCGTAGATTGTGTAAAACAAGATGTATATTTTATATGAAGTGTTCGAAACCTTTTGAGTGCCGTGACATTTAATAACAGACACAAGACCAGCTTTCCGATAAGTTTAAATCAGAAGATAGAAGTTTTATTCACACAACATGCACAAATGTAAATGCAACAAAAACACTCACTCCCTGAAACACACATACACAAGATGAATTATATAGCCAAAGCATGCATTTAGATTAACAGAATAACAAGCAGCAAATCACATTTACATTCAAGTCTTGCAGGTCTTGGTGGGTTTACTCTCGTGGTTCTTTGGAATTAAATGAAAGTGAGAAGTCTCTGGTTTCTAGCTGAAGCCATGGTCGAGTTTCTAAAGAGACACATTTTTGCAGCTGTAGATGAATTCCTCTCTCAATGACTGAGTTGACTGGTTGTATTTCTTTCTTCTGGCTGGAGAATGATCCCTTGTGGTCTGTTCATATCCAGACTGACTGGGCTCTGACTGGTTGTTGGAGTAATAAGATTTGGTAACTGAAGCCGGTTACAATCATGTCACTACATGATCAATACTTCTATTGCACACACAAAGCATTTGAAATTTCAAGCCTTTAGAAATCATAGACACCCTACAGTGCAGAAGGAGGCCATTCGGCCCATCGAGTCTGCACCGACCACAATCCCACCCAGGCCCTACCCCCCCATATTTTACCCGCTAATCCCTCTAACCTACGCATCCCAGGACTCTAAGGGGCAATTTTTTTTAACCTGGCCAATCAACCTAACCCGCACATCTTTGGACTGTGGGAGGAAACCGGAGCACCCGGAGGAAACCCACTCAGACACGAGGAGAATGTGTAAACTCCACACAGACAGTGACCCGAGCCGGGAATCGAACCCGGGACCCTGGAGCTGTGAAGCAGCAGTGCTAACCACTGTGCTACCGTGCCGCCACCACTGTGCTACCGTGTCTCACAATGTTCACACCTGCTTGTGATAAACTGTTTTCTCCACACTCACTAAGTTTCAAACTTGTAGATTCCAAGATCACTGAGGGGGAGCTATTGATACTGAATTTCCGTAAATACCCAGATTCACAAATGGTCTCACATATCGAATACGTTTTCAAGGGAGGATCTGGCACCCACAGTCATGTACATTTTAATAACTTTCCTGAAGCATGTTCAGACATAAGTTAACTTTTTTCAGTCTAAAAATCAATAAACATCTGATCTTCAGCAGCCATATTTGTAGCGCATTGACTTTACCTTTAAAAAACTGACAATTTCAAAGAGCCCACATTGAATAAACTGCATACCCTGAAAGTTAGCAGTATGATGTGTCTTCCCTGGGCATGACATTTCCAAGAATCTGGTACATAAGCCTTTGACTTGAATAGAGGACTTCCACACCTCTTGCATATTCTGAAATGCATTCATCTTCAAACGTGCCTCCACTTTCCCTCAATATTCAGTTGAAGAATGGCTAAGAATATTAAACCAAGTTTTACCAGATCACAACCCACAATCAAGAGATCGTTGCTTAAAATTGAGCACATACAAATACCTTTTTCTTATTCCAACATCAGAGACACTTCTTTGATAACTCTCCATCTCTGAGGAGCCATAACCTGACATGTTGTAATAAATTATCCAGATTGCTGGCCGCAGAGACAGCAACAATTTACCATTGAGAAACAATGGAAATAATGACCTTTACAAACCCTTGATTTCTCCAATTACTGGTCAAATAAGCCATATATTCACAGCTACTGCAAATCAATTTTTTAATACAAGCAGCAGAAGCACAAGTCAAACAGCAACAAATAGATAAATTATGGTTACAATTTAAAGCAAAGTATTTCTGTTCAGAATTAGCTTGCTATTGGCTTCTTTTATTCAGTCACCATAGATTAGGAAACCAGCTGCTTTACCAGAAATCATCTTCTAGCCAAAATCAATATGATATTTCAACTGTTAATCAAAGGTCTAGGCAGGTTTCTCAAGGAAAAGGCGAAGCCACACATTCGATGTGTGGTTCGTTGGCAGCTCTTGCGGAAATTCAGAGACAGTTATTAAAATTCAATCAAGGCTCGGTAGCTATTTAGGATATAATTCACCTGGAGCTCAATAATCATAGGCCTCTGCATTGCATAGAGTGTGGGAGATTCTAGTGTGGACTCCCACTGAAAAAGAAGTGTGAATTACTTCAATTTTCCCACGAATTCAACACTTAGAATTTATTTGGGAGAATTCCAACCTCAATGTACATTCACAAAAAACTCTTCCTATGAACAAACACGTTTGGGCTAGTTTTCGCTGGAGGGGCCAATCAATAAAAGATAAGTTGAAGAACCTCTCAAGTTTGGCAGTTTACTTGAGGGTCCACAAGAAAATAAAGTTATGGTTTAATTTTACAAGTAGACAAGGAAGTCTGCATAGATCTTCAGTACCAGTTAAATGACATGTCAGAGGTGCTGTTATTTTAATACGAGACTTTTAGATGAGGGCCAAATGCAAAAGAATTGTGCTTGCAATAATGGTTAGTTCAGAACTCAAATAGATTTTTATACTATGAAGCAAGGTCTTATGTGAATTTCTATTTACTTTTGTAAATGTAACAGAAATCTTAAACTATCTCAAGATAATCTACTGTCAACTAGCAAGTAGCAGATTAAGCTGAACCTGACTAGAATTCTAGTTAGCTTTAGACAATGTAATGGTCTCAGTGAAAATCAACAAACCACAGTCCATACACTACACATCAAATAATAACGGAGGAAATAGTAAAAAGCAGTATTTTATGATGTAGGAAACAGGGAGTCAATGTGCATATAGTAAGCTCCCAAAAATTGTGATGTGATCAAGGCCAGATAACTGTTTTTGAAACGTTGATTTGAGGATAAGAGGCAGGAAACCAGGGGTGATTCCTCTTTTCTTCTTCAAAATAGTGCCATAGTGAAGAAGGGAAAGGGTTAATGTTTTTTTTTGTACTCAATGTATTTTGTGCCTAAAAGGTTGAACTTTGTATCTGGAATGTATCATAAACATAATGCTTCCTTGTGGCTAGTCACCCCTTTGTTTATATTGCTCCTGGTAGAAGTATAAGCCATTTGTTCTTGGTTTCATCTTTTATTTTTAGTATAAGCCATTTGTTCATGGTTCCCTCGCTTGTTTATATCATTCTGATAAAACAGACAGTTGAGTATAGATGTTAGTCTTTCTTTCCCGGAGGCTTGTCTATGATTTAAACAGAGGAAGCAGCGACCAAATGGTAGAGTGCGAGAAAGGCCGTTTGAAGGAGGACTCCCACTGGGACAGTTGCACTCAGTCACTTCAAAGGAAACGCTGCGGGAAGAGCAGGGGACCAGAGGTGACACCTTGACTGCAACGACCTGAAGAATTGTGCTTTATGACCCAAGGATACCAGATGGTCTCTAACCATGATCCAAAGACGATCAGAAGCTGTTAAAGGAACTATAATTTACGATCAAGGACTGTTAACTGGACTTTGCTTCATGACTTGTATTGGGAACCCTGATGTATAAATATCCATGCTTCTTGTGTTCAGTGAGAACTTTGGCTTCCGCTTTCAAGGGGTCAGGTTCTCCCATAAGCTTGTGAGAATAAAGCCTGACTGTATTTTGACTCATACCAGCCTATAGAGGTATATTTTCCGACTTCACATGGGATCTTTTATATCCACCCTAAGAGCAAGTCAAGGCCTTGGCAACATCTCATCCAAAAGGCGGCACTTCTGAGTATGCAATATACCTTGAGTACTGCACTGGGAGTGGGAGGCTAAATTGTTTGCCCAAATTCTGGAGTCTGTTATTCATTATGTATATTAACTGTATTTACTTGTATGCAGGCTGGAGGACATTAAGTTGGCAGCATGGTAGCACTGCAGTTAGCACTATGTCTCACAGCACCAAGGACCCAAGTTCAATTCCAGCCTTGGATGATTGTCTGTGTGGAGTTTGCATGCTCTCTCCGTGTCTGCGTGGGTTTCCTCCGGGTGCTCGAGTTTCCTCCCCCAGTCCAAAAATGTGCAGGTTAGGTTGATTGGCTATGCTCAGAGAAATTAGTAAATTAAACACAGGGGTTTACAAGGATAGGGGTGGGGTGGGATTGTTGTCGGTGGAGGTTTGATAGTGCAGAAGGAGGCCATTCAGCCTGTCGGGATTCTATGACTCTCCATGAAATTGACAAAATTTGACATGTCGGTTGTTTCTATCAATGACAACCATGCGCTGCTTTGCACATTTCACAGGGACCACATTGATTAAGTTAAAGTGTTTTGGAAATTTAAACTTGCACACCCGCAGCTCATGATACCATTTCACCTCACTGTCCATTTTATGTCAATGCGACTAATAAATAAACTTTTCATTTTTTATTTACAACAAACTTTTCAATTGCAAAAGTAGTCTGAAGTGAAGGGAGAGGTAAAATAGCATAAAATAGCGTGACTCAACAAAACTGTAGGGAGCAGTGTCAGTTTTGTTGCAAGTGATTCAGATTCAGGGCTCCCACCATTACCACCCAGTTACAATTTCTCATATTGAGGGTTCTTTTCTTGTGCTGTGCAAACCGTGGTTCAAGTCCAGGGTCATCCAAACTTGAAACGTTAGATCTCTTCACTCTCCACAGATGCTGTCAGATCTGCTGAGATTTTCCAGCATTTTCTGTTTTTCAGATTCCAGCATCCACTGTAATTTTTTTTTAATTATTGTAGCTTGTTAGGTTGCAGAGAGAAAGGGCATTTGGAGAAGGTTGAGAAAATATGGCCCTTAATAGCTCAATTTCCTTTCCATCTTTTTCTCCAGTCAGCTACCCCCACTGAACCCTTAGCAACCTTTGTAACCGTGACCACCACCTTGAGTGCTCTGCCCAAAGGCAGGTTTCACCCACAATGCCACAACTTTCACCACAGGTAGGACAGGGAGGCAGGTCTTGAATCACCCCAGACAGAAGGAGGTTCATGCCCTAAGCTGTAAGCACCAATCTGATCCACACCAGCCATCTGAGCCAACTAGTTCCCTCAACAAGTCCAAGTTGCTATGCTAACATACACTTTGACATATATGATGCAGTCTGCAACTATGGGTAGCAATACTCTTTACATCACATAGTTAACCAGGAATTTTAAAACAAGAGAAGTGTTCTCAGTGTTTTCAGTTTGAAATTCTCTTCTCCAGGGAGCAGTGGAGGCTGACTCATTGAATATTTTTTGTACTCAATCAGATTGACTTCCTTGTCAATCAAGGATCTAAGTTACAAAGAGCAGTGGGTTGACAGGAAAGTAGAGGACACGATCAGATCGGCCATGATTTTATCAAATGTTAGAGCAGGTTTGAGGGGCTGAATAGCCTACTGCTCCTAATTCATATGTTTGCATGTACTTCTACTTCCCTCCCTGAGACGTTACTGGTCCAAGTGAATAAAAAGAACCCTACTAGGTAAATAGCCTTGTAATTGCATAAATTGGGTATGGGTGTGGAGGGACAAGTGTCAGTCATTTATTAGGAAAGTCAACACCACAATGTCACAGCAAGGATGATTACATTGGAGAAAGTGTGTAGGATGATGTTGGTGGCATCTTATGTATAATACCTAGCAATCCGCATAAATAACAAAGCCTGTTTTGTTGGCTCATCTGACTCCAATCCTTGGTGCCCCATCCTACTTAGCACACCACTATAATTTTTTTTATCCTGAGCCTTTGTATCATCCCCAGTTCCTGCTTTTATTCCATCCTGTAAGAAGTCTAACAACACCAGGTTAAAGTCCAACAGCTTTATTTGGTAGCAAAAGCCACTGGCTTTCGGAACAGGCTGTTCCTTCGTCAGGTGGGTGGGAGTTCTGATCACAAACAGGGCACAAAGACACAAACTCAATTTACATGAATAATGATTGGAATGTGAGTCTTTACAGCTAATCAAGTCTTAAAGGTACAGACAATGTGAGTGGAGAGAGCATTAAGCACAGGTTAAAGAGATGTGTATTGTCTCCAGACAGGACAGCCAGTGAGATTTTGCACATCCAGGCAAGTTGTGGGGGTTACAGATAGTGTGACATTAACCCAATATCCCGGTTGAGGCCGTCCTCATGTGTGCGGAACCTGGCTATCAGTCTCTGCTCAGCGGCTCTGCGCTGTCGTGTGTCGTGAAGAACACTTGCCCTTGGAGAACACTTTCCCGAAAATCAGAGGCCGAATGCCCGTGACCGCTGAAGTCACCCTCCCAATGCTGTGCATTTGTTTTCCCAATCCACAAATTTGACCATTTCTTCCCCTATCCTTCCTTCCCCTGGAAATTGCCCAACATATCTTCAATGGCACCCCATGAACACTTTTTGCATGTCGAATCCCAACATCCTATTCCTTGCAGTCCATCTCTTCAGATCTCCCACTCCATATTGCAATCACCTCTGCTGACATGTTGCATCTCCCATCACTGCCAAACTGCACTGCTTTCATGGACCTCATCATGCTCCTGGATTCTGACTTCACTCTTTATTGCACCTACTATTATCAGACCCTGGTAAATTCTCCATGCTCCCAAACATTAAGACTGTCTCTTCCAGCATTCCATCATACTGCAACTGAGCGCCTGGTTCTTCCTCTGGAGCCACAATTCCTGATGTTCATACTTAACGTTTCCAGATATCACCAGCCTTTATGTCTCCTTTCACTCTGCAGCACTGTGACATATTCTATTTGCAACCTGGAGCTCTGTTCCTTTGGCTATTTGAAACAGTTTGTGATAGAATAAATTACATAGTTAAGTCATTAAATTATTAAAAAGTGTGAATTTAAATTGCCAGATATGGGCATAATCACAAAAATTATCCTCAAAATATCAGCAGTGTTTTGAAAATAAGCTGCAGTTCATCTTATTCAATTGCTCCAAATCAATGACCCTGAAAATGTATTGTTTTTTGAATAGCATTTGGCAGCATATGGCGTGACTTCCTGTGAGCAATAATAATAATCTCAAACACAAAAAAAATGGCTTTTGAGTTGGGTGAGTAGCAGGATTTGATTGCGAGGGATTAGGGTAGTATTCTATCTGAAATGGGAAAAATGTGGCCCTCTTTTGCATCAATTGTTAAGTCAATTAGGTAATCTGAACAGATCAATATGAAGCTGAAAGTCAGTATCAGGCTATGTTGTTGCAAAAATGAAGGATTTTGGTTTGGTCTGTTAGGTTTTGTTTAGTTTATCACAAGGCATTGTTTTCAAACCAGCTACAGTGAAGAGTCAGTATTCCAACTTGGATTACTGTGAGGACCAAATAGTCTGTTTTCTTCCTGAAAAAAGAAAGATAGGGCCTTATTACAACAAAATGTGTGCAAATGGATTTAGTCAGAGTCATAGAGGTTTACAGCATGGAAACAGGCCCTTCGGCCCAACTTGTCCATGCCACCTTTTTTTTTTAAAAACCCCTAGGCTAATCCCAATTGCCCGCATTTGGCCCATATCCCTCTACACCCACCGTACCCATGTAACTATCTAAATGCTTTTTAAAAGATAAAATTGTACCCGCCTCTACTACTATCTCTGGCAGTTTGTTCCAGACACTCACCATCCTGTGTGAGAAAAAATTGCCCCTCTGGACATTTTTGTATCTCTCCCCTCTCACCTTAAACCTATGCCCTCTAGTTTTAGACTCCCCTACCTTTGGGAAAAGATATTGACTATCAAGCTGATCTATGCCCCTCATTATTTTATAGACCTCCAAGGTCATCCCTTAGCCTCCTACGCTCCAGAGAAAAAAGTCCCAGTCTATCCAGCCTCTCCCTATAACTCAATCCATCAAGTCCCAGTAGCATCCTAGTAAATCTTTTCTGCACTCTTTCTAGTTTAATAATATCCTTTCTGTAATAGGGTGACCAGAATTGCACACAGTATTCCAAGTGTGGCCTTACCAATGTCTTGTACAACTTCAACAAGACGTCCCAACTCCTGTATTCAATGTTCTGACCGATGAAACCAAGCATGCCGAATGCCTTCTTCACCACTCTGTCCACCTGTGACTCCACTTTTAAAGGAGCTATGAACATGTACCCCTAGATCGCTTTGTTCTGTAACTCTCCCCAACACCCGACCATTAACTGAGTAAGTCCTCGGTTTAAAATCCTCTTTGTTTAATGCCTCTCCCTCAGTCCACTGAGCTGTCCTCCCTCAGCCTCAACACTGATGGAGTCTTCATTTGACTTGAATCTCTATCTTGATTCACTTTGCTTGTTGTACTACTGACTTTACTGCTCTCCTCAAACCACTCCTTCTGTATGAACTTACCCATATTTAGTCATTGGCCTCATCATCCCAGGTTGCCTTTCTCCCATGATCTCACAGCGCAAGTCATCACCAACCACTTGTATTGCTCATCATACTCATCCTCTATCCATGCCCAACTTGAGAAAATCTCTACTCCCAAGTCATGCAAAACTGCACATTCATACTAAGAATCTGATCTTTGGCCTACCATTCACCTATGATTATTCTGCAACTATCAATCTGCTTACCTATTCCCTCTCTCTACATTTGAGATCTTTGTTCCCAGTAAAGCCATTGTACTCCCCCACCTTAGTCGTCCCCTGATCTGGTCTCCATCTTTACTCCCTGTGTCCAAGGGGTCCAAAGCTGAATTTATCTGGTACACAGTTATTTTAGTGATCCATCAAGATTTTGCTGGACCATGTCAAGTGCTATCAAGCCACATTTTTATCTGCCGAATTAGATTACTATTCCAGGATCACCCTGAGAGCAAATGACCAATGGCTTCCAGTATCAACTGTCTGCTCTTGCTTACACCACCACTGCCCCCACACCCCCCTCAGCTTTAATAACAAATCAAATAGCTTGTGGACTAGATGTCTTTTCTTCTTGCCCATCAAACCCAACCTCTCAAAGTTCCTCCCTAATCAAGGCCTGAACCCTTCTCTCCCCAACCACCCCCCCCCCCCATATGTTCTCAGCTTAAATAGCCCATGAAACTTGCCCCAGTCATCACAACACTTTTGAGGGGGATGAACTAACTTTTCTCCATAAAAGCAAAAATTGAAAGAACTTGCATTTATAACTAAGTTGTTTTAAAGTGCTTATATATTTCCCTACTCACTGGCTTACCCAAAGCAGCTGGCTAATTTTGAGATCTCGAGAAATGGCAACTTCCTTCATCTTGATATTTTGAACTTGTGCAATATTAAATAAGCACAAGTGGCTCATTAATGTCAAGTATCAATGCAGTTCAGTTTACTACAGATACTATGCACCTGGGAAAATTCTATTACGCAATCCTTGGCTGAACAATATTCTTGAGCACGTATGGCTAATTTGTTTTTTTTAATCTGGGGGTGTGATTCTTGTCTGTGCCCTTACCTCTGGTGTTATGGATAGGGAGGGGCACATTGAACTCTTATTTTCCTCTCCACTTGTCTGTAAGCAGATATTTTTTAATTTTTGAAATAGACTCTGGCATTTCCCCTCGAACCTTCTGTTCGAGGAGTCAGTTTGAAAGTGACTCAGCAAACTCTACGTTTAAATCAGAAGTATTGGTTATCCAGGCATTCTAGTCTGGAGGAATAGCGGACACATACGCACGCAAGAGGGACAGCAAAGAGGATTACAAGGAGTAACTTAAAATAAAAACCCTAAAGATAGTCAGAGTCCAGTGAGTGTTTCTGCACGAAATAGTTAAAATTCAGGTGGGTTCAGCTGAAAGCAGGACTTGCTGAATTCCTTCAAGGTTGGTGATGACACAGCAAAATGAAGTTGGTATTCAGAGACTTGGTCCACTCTACAGGGAATGACAGGAATCTGCCAGAGAACCAGGATTCGAGGAGGTCTTTGTTGTCAGCCTGAAATCCTGCTTGAGTGTTGACAGGCTAAATGTTCGCTCTACACTGCCTGGGAGTCCAGCAATACAACGTGAAAACTTTCCAAAAGCCAAAGGTACCTAGGTCATGTGTTGTCCATTGAGGAGTCAGTTTCAGCTTAACAATCAGTTTTATGTCTCTGTCACAATCCATTGTTCACCTCAGACAGTGGCTATTAGCACCTCTAAGTATAATGAGTTTTGAGGGCTCCTTGTCCAGACTGGGGATACAGCCACCTTCTGCTTCCTTGTTTAGTTAAATAATAGGTCCACACAATGTTAGGTGCAAGATTCCACAAAGATGAAAGGTGATCTTTGTCTTGTAATTACTGTTGGAAGTTTCTAGAACTGCAGCTAACTTGAAAATCACGTGACCCGCAGCAACCATGTTTTTGGTCCAGCAAAATCTATTTTTAAATGGAGAGGAAGTAAAGATTGATTTAAACAGTTTATGATCTCATTTATTATGGACATGACACTCGAGAATATTTTTCGTAAATCATTCTAATTTTGGTTTAATTGCAACATTGACTAATACCAGCTGCACAGTAATTTGAATACAATCTGGTGCAGCAAATTGGCATGTTCAGTAAATGAACATTGTGGCTGGGTTCCATAGAAGCAGGAAAGAAGTTGGAAATGCGTGATATTCTCCAAAGGCTAACACAAATATAGACAGGTGGCTTTCTGTTACCTGATAACTTAAGAGATCAGATTATGAACTGTGCAAGAGAAAAATCAAATGTTTGCTTTAAGTTATTAGTATCATCTGCTATAGTTGAATGTGAATATTATGAATTGCATCACACACCTGCTCATCGTTAGTTTTGCCAATTAGGTGGAAGATCCTTAATGTAGTAAGATATTGGATTTTGTCTGGACTGAGGGAGGAGACTTGGAGACATAATTGAAATTATTTTGATGTATTTGTTGGTGAGCACTTGTTACGTTAATAGTTCTTCTCATGTTGATGGATCAGAAAATAAAATATCTGGTCTTGCAGGTTCTGACGCTTCAAGTACACATCCAAGTGATATTTAAATGTGATGGAAGTTTCTGCCTGTATCAGCCATTTAGGCAGGGAATTCCACACCCCGAGGGTGAAAAAATACCCCTTTGTAATTACAATATATTTGTTACATAAAATAAGACCATTCCAGACCCCCTCAATTTTATACATTTCAAATAAATCTCCACTCAGCCTCTTCCATTCAAAGGGAAACCCCAGCCTATCCAATCTTGACCATTCCTGGTACCCTCTTATGGTCACATTGCTCCTCTACATTACTCCTCTTTCATGGTGCCTGATCAGTGTTTTATACAGCACTAGCATACACTCCCAATTCTTATACTCTATGCCTTTCTCAATAAAAGGAAAGTATCCCATATGCTTTCTAAATTATATTTACAACCTGTCGAACCTTCAGGGATCTGTGGCTGCACAGTCCAAGGTCCCTCTGCTCCTTTGTATATCTCAGTAATCAAACATTTATTGTATATCTCCTTGCTTTGTTTTCCATCTTAAAATGCATTGCCTCGCACTTTTCTGCATTGAATTCCATTTGTACTTTTATGTATGCCTGTTGAGCTGTTCATGTGATCTAAGCTTTCTTCCACACTATCACTAGGTGGCCAATTTTGATACTACCTGCAATCTTTTGAATCATGCAACTTGCATTTAAATCTATATTATTGATGCATACCACAAAACAATACAAGAATTCTAAGCCCTTTAACGTTTCCTTTCCCACTATGTCCATTCCATTCAATGTTCCACACTCTTCCTTAACTAAAATGTCTGCATTGTGAAAACAGATGCTAAGTATGCATCAAGAGCCATAGGCACGTCTTCTGCCTCTACATACAAGTTACATTTTGGTCTCCAATTGGCCATTGATGCAAAAGACATAGCTGAAGGATTATTTGCAATGTTCAGTACCATTTGCAACTCCTCAGATGCAATCCATGTCCATAAGCTGCAAGACCTGGATAACATTAGAGCCGGAGTTTCTAATTGGCAAGTAGCGTTCGCACCACACAGCTGCTTGGCAATGACCATCTCCAGCAAGAGAAAATCTAATACTTAACACTCAGTGACCTCACTCACTATCCATCATCAACATCCTGGGGGGGTTACCATTGATCAGAAACTGAACTGGATTAATCACATAAATACTATAGCAACAAAAACAGGTCAGAGACTAGGAATAACTCACCCCGACTCCTCGGACCCTGTCCATCATCTCCAAGGCACAGATTTTATTATTTATTAGGCACAAATAAGGCTTACATTAACACTGCAATGAAGTTACTGTGAAATTCCCCCTATTCGCCACACTCTGGCGCCTGTTCGGGTCAATGCACCAATCAACACGTCTTTCAGACTGTGGGAGGAAACTGGAGCACCCAGCGAAAACACATGCAGACACAGGGAGAATGCTTGACAGTGACCCAAGCCGGGAATCGAACCCGGGTCCCTGGCGCTGTGAGGCAGCAGTGCTAACCAGTGTGCCACCGTGTCACCCCATCCAGTTTCCTGGATGAGTGCAGTTTCAACAACATTAAAGCAGCTCAACTCCATTCAGAACAAAACTGCCACTTGATCAGCACCCTGTCCACCATATTAAAGTTGCGTTCTCTCCACCACAAACAAACAATGGCAGCTGTGTGTTACATCTACTAGATGCAATGCTGCAACTCAGAGTTGTTTTAACAACTCCCAAATCCATCACCTCTATCACTCAGAAGGGCAAGGGCAGCAGATCCAATAGTGGTATATCCTCCGGTGGGGTAATCTTACGCAGAAAAGTCCAACCTTAAGTGCCCAACCAGCAATCCTGCCAACATATTCTTACCACTTCCATGACAAACCTAACATGTGCCTGGCTTGGAAGTGGCTGGACCTTTAAATCCAGATTTACAGCAGCCAGTGTCATAACAAAGGGCCATGGCCCCCTGGCATCAGACTCTCGAACACTCAACAGAATGCCTTCGGAATGTGCTATTCTGCACAGTTCTCACCCAGCTGATTCAGATGGTCAGGCCATTGGGACATGGGCCAAAGAATGTTCGAGGCTGCAGTAAAATTTTTCTTTGGACTCATCTGTAGCTTCCAGTGTTGGGGCATATGTGGAAGACTATAACGCACTCGTTCTGGGCTATGATGACATCAAGGATCATGAGCCATTCATATATCTTGCAAGGGGAGTCTCTGAGATGGCCAACTAGATCATTTTTAATAGCAAAGCCAACCCTGTGTAGATGATGATCTTCTTCTTGTTTACTTTTCCAGAAGAAGGGGTAACCTGCCATAGCGTTCCTTGAGCTGGCCTTCCCCTGCCCACTGGGACTTATTTAAGGCGGCGATGTCAATGTCAAAACACCTGAGCTCCTTGGCAACAATAGCAGAACACTGTTCAGTCTGTCGCAGTTGGGGTTGTCCATCAGGGTCCTGAATTCCATTTTAGAAGGATGGAGGATGCCTGTGCACGAGTTCTTGTAACGTGGGCTACACACCAGCTACCTCAAAGGCTTGATCCAGCGGCAAGGGGGTCCAAGACGACTGAAGGCAAAGCTCCATTATATGGGCCTAGGATGTACCAGCACTGTGGTGAACCATAGTTGGTTACCACTATGAGTGCTGAGCCATGGATGGTCAGCACTATGGGGTTTGTAGATATGTTACTGTAATTACTGTTGGTGTTAGGGTTGGGCTGTTCGACCTGTTGATATTGTTCTGTGGTACACTCCAGTTGGCTCCGCCTACTAGGGGAAGTATAAAGGTCATTGCACTGCCTGAAGACCCTTTAGTCTGGGATTGTATTGTATATAGTGTGCTCCATTCTTGTCAGTAATAAAAGCCTTTATTTCCCGGGTACATTCTAGCCTCCCATTTGAATTAATCGCGCATCAATTTTATTACTGACAAAATTTTGAAAACCATGGAGCAAATGCTGAAACCCGATCGGCTTACACTAGATCCACGTGCGGCAGGAGCGTCAAACACTTTCGACCATTGGTTAAAGTGTTTTCAAGACTACATCGATGCCTCAACGGCCATTCAAAACGACGACGATAGACTGCGGGTCGTCCACGCGAGGGTAAGCGACACCGTATACTTAGCAATCCGCGATGCCCAAGACTACAAAGGGGCCATCGAACTACTTAAGAAGCGGTACAACAAACCGCCAAACGAGATCCATGCTCGACACCTTCTAGCCACTCGACGGCGGCAGCCCGGCGAAACGACAGAACAGTACCTGGGTGAACTCCAGCAGCTAGCCAGAGCCTGCAACTGCAAGTCAGTGTCGGCGGCCCAGTATACGAGCGACTTGATCCGCGATGCGTTCGTGGCGGGAATCGGCTCGTCGTACATTCGCCTCCGGCTGTTAGAGCAAGGTACCCGAGACCTCACTAAGACAGTAGAATTGGCTGACGCTATGGAGACGGCCTCCAGAAGCCTAGAAACGTACCCCACCGACCATGTGGGAACATCATGGCAAGTGCAGCCACCGACTCTGCTTTATTCAGCGACCCCGAAAAACTGCGCGATTGTGTTCCCAACCTCAGACCTGACGACGGCGGCACCTCCAGGAGGCCCGCGGTGTTACTTCTGTGGATTGGCGAAGCACCCTCGGCAACGATGTCCAGCCAGAACGGTATTGTGCTCTGCATGCGGAAAGAAAGGGCATTATGCCAAAGTCTGCAGGACCAAAGCACCCTCCAAACATAGCAGTGCGGAGTGTGATTCTCCTGAGCCTGTCTCCTTGTCTCCAGCGTCTTCGAGGTCCTCCACCACGTGCGATTCCAGAGCGCCGCCATTCCTGACGACGGAGATGCAAGACATGTGCGACCTGCAGGGGCCGCCACTTTTAGTGACACCGACCACGTGCGATCCATGGGCGCAGCCATTTTGGTCGGCACCGACCGCGGACGACCAGCAGGGGTCATCATCATCAACCATCTCAGCTGCCTGCAGCGGCTACCAAGATCCGACGGTGGCGTCAATCATCCTGGACCAGGCCAAGCCTCACAGGCTCGACAAGTCCATGATGGACATAGAGGTAAACGGACGCCAAATTCATTGTTTGTTTGACAGCGGGAGCACGGAGAGTTTCATTCACCCTGACACCGTGAAACGGTGCGGTCTCCGAGTACAGACTGTCAGACAGACAATTTCGATGGCGTCGAGGTCCCGGTCTGTTACCATGCTAGGGAGCTGCATGGTCAATTTGACGGTGCGGGGCACAGTTTACGAGAACTTCAGGCTCCTTGTGTTACCGCACCTTTGCGCTCCGATGCTCCTGGGACTAGACTTTATGGTCCACCTGAGGAGTGTAACCCTGCAGTACGATGGGCCACTCCCTCCACTTTCAGTGGGAGCACAGCAGCCTCCAAATTGCCCAGCGTGCTCCACGTGTAGCCTCTGGACACTCAGAATCACCCCACCATCCTTATTCGAGAATCTAGTGCCAGGCTGCAAGCCCATCGCAACCAAGAGCAGGCGTTACAGCGCTGAGGATCGGATCTTTATTCGATCTGAGGTTCAGCGGCTCCTCAAGGAAGGGATCATCCAACCCAGCTCTAGTCCCTGGAGAGCGCAAGTAGTGGTGGTTAAAACCGGACACAAACCCCGGATGGTCATAGACTATAGTCAGACCATTAATAGATACACGCAGCTGGATGCGTATCCTCTCCCGCGCATATCTGACATGGTCAACCAGATTGCGCAGTACCGGGTGTTCTCCACCATTGACTTGAAGTCAGCTTACCACCAGCTCCCCATTCGCCCAGAGGACCGAAAATACACGGCCTTTGAGGCGGATGGTCGCCTTTATCACTTTTTAAGGGTTCCCTTTGGCGTCACGAATGGGGTCTCGGTCTTCCAGCGTGCAATGGACCGAATGGTGGACCAGAACGGGCTGCGGGCTACCTTCCCGTACCTGGATAACGTCACTATCTGCGGCCATGACCAGCAGGACCACGATGCCAACCTCCTTAGATTTTTACGCACTGCGTCTCGCCTGAATCTGACCTACAACAGGGAGAAGTGCGTATTTCGCAAGCGCCGTTTAGCAATTCTCGGATACGTGGTGGAAAACGGGGTCCTTGGCCCTGATCCAGACCGTATGCGTCCCCTACTGGAACTTCCCCTGCCCACTAGCATCAAAGCACTGAGAAGATGCTTAGGCTTCTTCTCTTACTATGCACAGTGGGTTCCCAATTATGCGGACAAAGCCCGTCCGCTCATCAAGTCTACCTCCTTTCCCCTAGCAACAGAGGCTCACTTAGCCTTTGAAGGGATAAAAGCCGACATCGCGAAAGCCACGATGCACGCTGTTGATGAGTCCATCCCCTTTCAGGTGGAGAGTGATGCATCAGATTTCGCCTTGGCTGCCACACTTAACCAGGCGGGCAGGCCCGTCGCCTTTTTCTCTCGCACCCTCCAAGGCCCCAAAATTCGACACTCTGCGGTGGAAAAGGAGGTCCAGGCCATTGTGGAGGCCGTTCGGCATTGGCGCCATTACTTGGTGGGAAAACGATTCACCCTGCTCACAGACCAGCGGTCCGTGGCGTTCATTTTCAACAACACGTTACGGGGCAAAATCAAAAATGATAAAATCTTGAGGTGGAGAATCGAACTCTCCACCTACAATTATGATATCATGTACCGTCCAGGGAAGCTCAATGAGCCCTCAGACGCCCTGTCGCGTGGAACATGTGCAAGTGTGCAGGAGAATCGATTACAGGCCCTCCACAATGACCTCTGCCATCCAGGGGTCACTCAGCTCTTCCATTTCATAAAGGCCCAGAATCTACCCTACTCGGTGGAGGATGTCAGGTCCATAACCCGAAGCTGCCAGGTATGTGCTGAATGCAAACCGCACTTCTACCGACCTGACAGGGCACACCTCATTAAAGCCACTCGCCCTTTTGAAAGACTGAGTGTGGACTTTAAGGGCCCCCTTCCTTCGACAGATCAGAATGTGTACTTCTTCAATGTGATTGATGAGTACTCACGATTCCCTTTTGTCATTCCCTGTTCTGATACGACCACTGCCACGGTCATTAAAGCATTACGGGATCTTTTCACCCTGTTCGGTTACCCCAGCTATATCCACAGTGATAGGGGCTCGTCATTCATGAGTGACGACTTGAAGCAATACCTGCCCTCAAAAGGGATTGTCTCAAGTAGAACTACGAGTTACAACCCTCGGGGTAACGGACAGGTTGAACGAGAAAATGCTACAGTCTGGAAGGCTGTCTTACTGGCGTTGAGGTCTAAAGGTCTTCCAGTCTCCCGTTGGCAAGAGGTACTCTCTGATGCGCTCCATTCTATCCACTCACTCCTATGTACGGCAACCAACGCTACTCCACATGAGAGGATGTTTTCCTTCCCTAGGAAGTCTTCCTCTGGGACCTCATTACCGTCTTGGTTGACGCACTCAAGACCTGTCCTCCTGCAGCGGCATGTTAGGACCCGCAAGTCCGACCCTTTGGTTGAACAGGTCCATCTCCTCCACGCCAACCCTCAATATGCCTATGTGGCATATCCTGACGGGCGAGAGGACACGGTCTCTATTAGAGATCTGGCGCCAGCAGGGGACTTGGTAACCCGACGCTCCCACACCCCCAGTTAGGGACCCCCCGACCCTTATCTCCCCTCCTGACACGGTGCGGGCAGTATCGGGACCACCACTTACTCCCGTGTACAGCTTTCCTGAGTCCAGGAGATTGTCACCACCTCGAGGTGTGCTCGAGTCCAGCAGATTGTCGCCACCTCGTGGTCCACCTGTCCGTGAGGAACTAGAGGAGTCACTGGACACCGCCTTGGAGAGAAGGTCACCACGGTCACCAGAACCAGCGTTACCGCCAGTGTTGAGGAGGTCGCAGAGACGGTGCGGTCCTCCAATACGACTGATTATATGAACAGTTGTTCTGTTGGGTTTTTTTGCCCCACCGGCCTTTGTTTTTAAAGGAGGGGTGAATGTGGTGAACCATAGTTGGTTACCACTATGAGTGCTGAGCCATGGATGGTCAGCACTATGGGGTTTGTAGATATGTTACTGTAATTACTGTTGGTGTTAGGGTTGGGCTGTTCTACCTGTTGATATTGTTCTGTGGTACACTCCAGTTGGCTCCGCCTACCAGGGGAAGTATAAAGGTCACTGCACTGCCTGAAGACCCTTTAGTCTGGGATTGTATTGTATATAGTGTGTTCCATTCTTGTCAGTAATAAAAGCCTTTATTTCCCGGGTACATTCTAGCCTCCCGTGTGAATTAATCGCGCATCAAGCACACAAACTCCAACTATCCATCTCTCACCTTCTAAAAGGACCTCTCTCCCTGGGATTCATAAAATGCAATATGGCTGCCTTCGTCACTGAAATCACACTCTTTACATCCCGCTCTCTGCATGGATGTCTCGCTCTTTACAGCCCTGCTCTCCTTACTGAGGTCTCGCTCTTAACATCCTCTCCTGTCTAAGTTCTCACTCATTATACCCCACTTAGGTGAGGTTTCACTCTTTGTGCACAGCAGCTTGAAGAGTGGCAAATGTAGCCCCACAATTTCAAGAGGAGGGAGGGAGAAAATAAAGAGAGTTATTGACTGGTTAGCCTATCAAAAGTAGGGACACCAGTGTCCATTATAAAGGACGCGATAACAGGATACTTAGAAAATACCAATGGGATTAGACAAAGTCGACATGGATTTATGAATGGGAAGTAATGTTTGACAAATCCACTGGAGCTTTTTGAGGATGTAACTAGTAGTTGGAGAAGCATCTGTGCTTATCAAGTGAATATACTGTATTTGGATTTTTAGAAAACTTTTGATAAATTTTCACATAAAAGAGGTTAATGGGCAAAATTAAAGCACGCGGGGCTGGGAAGAATACATTGCCAGGGATTGAGAATTGGTTAGCAGATAGGAAACAGAGTAGGAATAAATGAGCCTTTTTCAAAGTGGCAGGTGGTGACCACAGGGATCAGTGCCCCAGGTATTCACAATATACATCAATGATTGGGATAAAGATATATTTTAAAAAGGATATACTTGCCATAGAGGGAGTGTAGCACAAGTTCACCAGACTGATTCCTGGGATGGCATGATTGTCACACGAGGAAAGATTGGGTCACCTGAGTCTGTATTCACTTAAATTTAGAAGAATGAGTGAGGATCTAATTGAAACGTATAAAATTCTGACAGGATGTAAGACTGGAAGCGGGGATGTTATTTCCACTGGCTGAAGTGACCTAGAACAAGAGGTTACAGCCTCAGGATATGGAGTCGGCCATTTAGGTTTGAAATGAGGAGAAACCTCTTCACTCAGTGGGATATGAACCTGTGGAGACCAAGTCGCTGAATATACTTACAAAGGAAATAGATTTCTAGATCTAAAGGTGTCAAGGTGTATGGGGAGAGAGTGAGAGTATGATGTTGCGATTGGGGATCAGCCATGAACATACTGAATGATGCAGTAGGCTCCAAGGATCAAATGGCTTACTCCTGCTCCTATTTTCTATTTATCTAAATTTCTGCACCGCTGCCCTCGCTGAACTCTCAGTCTTTACACACCTCTCTCCTCGCTGACTTCTCCTCTTTGCATTCTGATCAAAGGAGAATTGAAGGCATTTGCCTTTCAAACAAAACGAAATGTACTAAACTGGTATCAAACAACATGTTCACAAATTTGATCATTTTGTAAAGAGAAAAATTTAGTAAGTCAGTGGGATGTAATTGGAGATCAAGTGTGCATACTTCAAGTTAGAGTCACAAAGAAAAATGCAATTCAAAACAGAAAATCTGGCCACAGAGCATCATGATAACCTGTTCACACATTATACGGCTTCTCTCCTCCAAATGGCTATCAATATAAATGACCAATGTCTATTCAACAAGTCTCCATTCGAAAGTACTATTCCTGATCAGTTCAGTGCTCTATAATGGACTGTTTGGGAAATTGATTATTATTGAAACATAAACTACATTTAAGATTGAAATAGGAGAATCTACATTTCACTTCAAAGGGATAAGAGTGTCAAATTAAATTGTCAGGACATCCCAAAGCACTTTAGAGCCACTGGAGTGCCCTGTAAGAATAGCTAGCCATCTTCAATTACATCCTGCTGTCATGTCATCTATTATTTGCAAAATAAAACCCAAACCAGATTTAACAAAGACCAATTCTTGTCATTTGAAATTCATATAGTTTTCTTTGGAGTACAATTTATGAATAAAATATTCACTGAAATGTATGGCATTATCAGCTCCTTGTTATTTCAACACAATTAATACATTGTATTTCTTTAAAGATGAACTACAGCAGTTGGAGAAAATTGTATTTATAGGTTCTAAATTACTAATACATAAATGTTAGCTATCTGTAGTTGCTTATCCAACAGGTTATTTTTGATCAAATCAGAAGAAAAGGTGATGAATATGATCCAAATGCAAGAACATTTCTCAAAACATTGAAAAATCCCACCATGACAGCTGGTAGAATTTGAATTCAATCAATAAATTTGGAATCAAAATCTAGTCTCAGTAATAGGGACCATGAAACCATCATGGATTGTCGTAAAAACCCAACTGGTTCACTAATGCCCTTTCTGGAATGAAATCCCCTGCCCTTACTGGTCTGGCCTACTTGTGATTCCAGACTCATAGCAATCTGGCTGACTTTTAAATGCCTGTTGAAATGGCCTTGTGAACCACTCAGTTGTATCAAACTCCAACAAAGTCCAAAAGAAATTGAAGCAGATGGACCACCAGGCATCAGGGTTAGGGCACACCTCGCCCTGTCAACTTCTCGAAGTCCTCCTTAACATCAAAGGCATGCCAAAATCGGAAGAGCTGTCCCACAGACTTGTCAAGCAACAGGTTGACAGCCACACTCACCAAATTATACATTACAGACAATACCCCAGGGACCACTATCATCATCACTGGGTATGTCCTGTCCCACTGGAAAGACGAACCCAGCAGAAGTGCCAGCACTGTAGTATAGAATCCAAAGGGAGTTGCCCTGGACTCCACTGACTCCACGCGTCATGAAGTTTTATGGCACATGTCAAACACAGGCAAGGAAATACCCTGATTACCACCTACTGCCACCCACCCCCATTCGACTGACAAATCAGTACTCCTCCATATTGAACACCAAAAGGAAGAAGCACAGAGAATGGCAAGGACACAGAATGTAAATCTGAGTGAGGCACTTCCAATGTCCATCACCAAGAGTAGCTCGGTCGCACCATTACCAAATGAGCTGATTCAGTGTGCAGTAGGAGATGAGGAAACCAACAAAATGGATACCTGACCTCGTCCTCACCAATCTACCCATCGCAGATGCATCTGTCCATGACAATATTGATAGAAGTGACAGCTCCATGGTGTTACGAAGTTGGATAGACTAATTGTAGATGGGAGGTAGGAAGTTAAAAATTGGTGTTTGTAAAATTGTAAAATGCTAGGGAACGCATTGTGGTCCCATTAAAAGGTGGTGTTTTTTCTGTGCTTAGAGATTTAAAATGCAAGGACAGAGAGCCCAAGTTGAAACATTAGTATTGAAAGGCCAAGCAGCAGTTTTTACCAAGACAACAGGCTTTTGAATTTAGCCAATTTGAATCAAGCACTTAGATACAAAAACCTATTAAATTTAAATCTGATGGTTTTGACCACCGAGAACCAATCCTATTGTGGGGAATATTGATATTTCATCACTGGTATAAAAGAAGGGGGCAGTGGAAGAAAGAGAAGACAGCAACTGTCACCTGCCAGAGCGAACAGCTCTCAACTCTCGAGAGAGAATTGCCGGCTCTCAGTTTCATCTCGGTCTTAGAAAAAGCACCATCGAGATAGCAAAGGTACCAAAGAAGAAAGAAGTTCCAGACAGAAGAATCAACAGTGAAAGCCCAGAATATTTCTGAAGACAAAACCTGGTTGTAATTTGAGAGACTAAATTCTATTTTTGTTCAAGAATGAGAATTGTATTTATTTGAACAGCATACCATTAGAATCTTGTTTTATTCAGAAATAGTTAATAGAAGGGATTTATTCGGTTTGTTAATAGTTTAGTTAATTTCACCACTGTTAGATAAATAAATTGTTACGTGTTGATTTTAGAGCGAGTGTCAGATTTCTTTTCCTTTAACTACTAGAAGTTGCTGAAAAGCAGGTCACACCACTTCACACACATTTTTCACAGATTATAGGGCGAGGTACTCCTCTTTAGGTGTTTCGGTGTTAGTTCTCGGAGGGAGGGGATCCACCCCTGCTTTATAAAAACAGCTCGTGGAGACAAAGTCTTGTCTTCACACCTCGGACAGCTTTCATTGTGTTGCATGGCACTACCACCATGCTAAGCGGGATAGATTTTGAACAGAACTAACACCTCAAAACTGGGCATCCATGAGGCAGTGTCAGCCATCAGCGACAGCAGAATTGTATTCAACCCAGAATATCTCCTGTTATACCATGGCCGTCAAGCTGGGTGATCAACCCTGGTTCAATGGAAAATGGAGAAGGGCATGCTAGGGACAGCACCAAGCAAACTTAAAAATCAGGTGGCAATCTGGTGAACCGATAACACAGGTATACTTGCATTCCAAATAGCAGGAACAGCATGCATTAGACAGAGCTAAGTGATCCCACAATCAACAGACCAGAGCTAAGCTCTGCAGTCCTACCACACCCACTCATGAATGGCAACAGACAATTAACCAGAGGAGGTGGCTCCACAATAATGGGGGAGCCGAGCACATCAGTTGAAAAGACAATGTTGAAGCATTTGCAACTTGGCATTGCACCTGCACAAATTCATACACTACGTTACTCAATTGTGTGGTGGGATGCATGTTTCTTTTGGGGCGGCACGGTAGCACAGTGGTTAGCACTGCTGCTTCACAGCTCCAGGGTTCAATTCCCGGCTTGGGTCACTGTCTGTGTGGAGTTTGCACATTCTCCTCGTGTCTGCGTAGGTTTCCTCCCACAGTCCAAAGATGTGCGGGTTAGGTTGATTGGCCATGCTAAAATTGCCCCTTAGTCTCCTGAGATGCGTAGGTTAGAGGGATTAGCGGGTAAATATGTAGGGATAAGGGGGTAGGGCCTGGGTGGGATTGTGGTCAGTGCAGACTCGATGGGCCAAATGGCCTCTTTCTGCACTGTAGCGTTTCTATGATTCTTCTTCTATGATTCTTTTTGGACTGGCAGCGGCATCCTATTGGTGGAAAACGCCAGTCATGTAACCACTGCATAGTAGCATCAAGAAATGGCTTGCTTAACCTGTTGCTGAAACTTTTGAGGTACCTTGGCTTTCCAGGGTCCATCCCAACTATTGGCTGATCACGTTCCTCCAGCAGGTGGAGTGCAGACCATACTCAGCCAGGCGGCAGGTGGAATATGCAGAAGAAAATGTTTACTGCAGAATGTGATTCTGTGATTAGGTATCACTTATTCAACATACTTTCTTTTTGTTTAATACCCACAACCCCTAACATAGTTAGGATGTTACAGAAACCCACTGGGCAAAATTACAGCTAGCGTGAAAATGGGAGAGTTGCTGACCTGTTTATCCGGCAAGTTTTCACTCCCAATTTTATGCACTTAGGGCGAATTTTACCACTGCTTTACGTTCATTTTGCGGCAGGAAAATGCCATAAAATCGAGCATAAAGCGGCTAGTACAAATGGCACCGATTTTTGCAACCGGCACAATTTTATGACACCCGGATTTCCGGCACGGTCAGCCTCTCACCAGAGATGATTAGAGTACATTGTTGAAATAGAGAATCAGCCATGATCATGTTGAATGCAGGAGTAGGCTCGATGGGCCAAATTGCCGCCGCCTCCTCCCTTTTTTCCATGTTTCTACATAAATGCATTTTAAATATTTTAGCTGACATGTTGGAATGATTAGGTGGCCCAAGATAGAAAATAGAATGACATGTTGATCTTGATGTACCTTTCATGTTTTCTGTAACAAAACAAATATTGCATTTCTTTTCCATGTTTTAAATGTCTAAAAACAATTTTGTATATTAAACTAACAGCAATGTAGAACAGTGCATTATGAAAGAAAATAATAGTACTAATATATAGCAATTACAATCAAACTGTTAAGTATCTACAGTTGTTAACGCAGATCAGAAAGCCTAAGTTGCATACTAGAGATTGGCAAATGATTGGTTAGTAATACCCACAAGAACATTTTCACTAGCTTTTAAAGTCTGTGCAACTTCAGAGGTGAAGAAGTTCATCAAATGTAAACACAATTTCAGAGAATACATTAACTCACTGTGACAGTAGATGGCAACGGTCTCAACAGTTAAAAATACAGCCTTAACTGTTGGTTCCCACCAGGTAGTGCTGAGCCAGGGTCTGGCCAGTACTATGAGTCTGTATATATGTTACTGTTGGGGTTAGGGTTGGGCTGTTCTCCATGCTACTGTTGGGGTTAGGGTTGGGCTGTTCTACCTGTAATATAGTTCTTATGGTACATCCCAGTCGGGCTCCGCCTCCTGGGAGAGGTATAAAGGTCACTGCTCTGTCTGGGACCCTTTAGTCTGGGATCGTGTATTATATATGGTAGCTCTATTGTTGTCGTCAATAAAAGCCTTTATTTCCCTGAGTACCTCTCGCCTCGTGAGTTATATCGCGCATCAATTTTATTGACTACAATTGAACTCTCTTCGTTGAAAAAAAAAACGACACAGAGAACATGGAGCAAATGCTTAAACCCGAACGGCTCATGTTGGACCCACGTGCGGCGGGCGCCTCGAACACCTTCGACCACTGGTTGAAATGCTTTCAGGATTACCTCGAAGCCTCCGCAGCGGTCACCACCGACGCCGACAGACTCCGGGTCCTCCACGCGAGGGTAAGCGACGCTGTATATTTAGCGATCCGTGGGGCCACCGACTACAAAGGGGCCCTCGAGCTTCTTAAGAAGCGCTACATTAAACCACCGAACGAGATGCATGCTCGATATCTCTTCGCCACTCGACGGCGGCAGCCCGGCGAAACGACGGAACAGTACGCGTGCGAGCTCCTACAGCTAGCCAGGGGCTGTAACTGCAAAGCAGTGTCGGCAGACCAGAACATGAACGACCTCACTCAAGATGCGTTTGTGGCAGGAATCGGCTCGTCTTACATCCGCCTTCGGCTGTTGGAGCAAGGTAATCTCGATCTCACTAAGTCCATAGAACTAGCGGATGCGCTAGAAACAGCCTCCAAAAGTCTGGCGACGTACCCCGACGACCAGGTGGAGACAGCGTGGCAGGGGCAGTCACAGACCCCACTTCATTCAGCGGGACCGAAAAACTGCGCGATTGCGTTCCCACCCTCGGGCCTGACGACGGCAGCAACTCCAGGCGGCCCGCGGTGTTACTTCTGTGGGGGAGTGAAGCACCCTCGGCAGCGATGTCCCGCTAAAGCGGTGCTGTGCTCTGCCTGTGGCAAGAAGGGGCATTATTCGAAGGTATGCCGATCCAAACTTCCATCCAGGAACAGCAGTGCGGCGTGTGACTCCCCGGAGCCGGTTTCCTCGTCGTCGGCATCGTCAAGGGCTTCTTCCACGTGCGAGGCCAGGACGTCGTCATTCCAGACGACGGAGTCGCAAGAGACGCGCGACCACCAGGGGCCGCTGGTTTTGGCGCCATCGCCCACGTGCGACCTATGGGGGCAGCCATTTTGGTCGGCACCGACCGCGAATGACCAGCAGGGGTCGTCATCATCCATCTCAGCTGCCTGCAGTGGCGCCCACGAACCAACGGTGGCGTCGATCATCCTGGACCAGGCAAAGCCTCACAGACTCAACAAGTCCATGATGGACATACAGGTAAACAAACGCACGATTTATTGTCTGTTTGACAGCGGGAGCACGGAGAGCTTCATTCACCCAGACGCCGTGAAGCGGTGTGGCCTCCGGATTCAGCCTGTCAAGCAGACAATTTCGATGGCGTCAAGGTCCCGGTCTGTCACCGTGCTAGGGAGTTGCGTGGTAAATCTGACGGTGCAGGACACGGTTTACAAGAGCTTCAAGCTCCTGGTGTTACCGCACCTTTGCGCGCCGATACTCCTAGGACTAAATTTCATGGTCCACTTGAAGAGTGTAACCCTACAGTACGGTGGGCCACTCCCTCCGCTTTTAATGGGAGACTCGCAGCCTCTAAATTGCCCAACGCGCTCCATCTGTAGCCTCTCGACGCTTAAGATTACCACACCCTCTTTATTCCAGAATCTCGTGCCAGGCTGCAAGCCCATCGCGACTAAGAGCAGGCGTTACAGCGCTGAGGATCGGATCTTCATTCGATCTGAGGTTCAGCGGCTCCTCAAGGAAGGGATCATACAACCTCGCGCTAGTCCTTGGAGAGCGCAGGTCATGGTGGTCAAGAGTGGGAACAAACCCCGGATGGTCATAGACTATAGTCAATAAAATTGATGCGCGATATAACTCCATACGCTCACTCCTGTGTACGGCAACCAACGCTACTCCCCATGAGGGACTGTTTTCATTCCCTCGGAAGTCTTCCTCTGGGACCTCATTACCGTCTTGGTTGACGTACTCAGGACCTGTCCTCCTGCGGCGACATGTTAGGACCCGTAAGTCCGACCCTTTGGTTGAACAGGTCCATGTCCTCCACGCCAACCCTCAGTATGCCTATGTGGCATACCCTGACGGGCGAGAGGACACGGTCTCGATTCGAGACCTGGCGCCAGCTGGGGGCTTGGAAACCCCTGTCGCTCCCATACCTCCTGTTAGAGACCCCCCAACTATTGTTTCCCCTCCTGACACGGCGCGGGTAGCATCGGGACCATCACTTAACCCTTTCACTCCCGTGTACAGCTTGCCTGAGTCCAGGAGATGGTCGCCACTTCAAGGCGTGCCCGAGTTCAGCAGATTGTCACCACCTCGGGGTCTACCGGCCCGTGAGACATTGGAGGAGCCATTGGACACCACCTTGGGGAGAACGCCACCGCGAGTGCCTACACCTGTGTCATCGCCGGTGTTGAGGTCACAACGACGGTGCGGTCCCCCAGACCGTCTGAACTTATAGACTGATGAACAATTGTTCTGTGTTTGTACCCTGCCGGCCTTTGTTTTCAAAGGAGGGGTGAATGTGGTGAACCATTGTTGGTTCCCACCAAGTAGTGCTGAGCCAGGGTCTGGCCAGTACTATGAGTCTGTATATATGTTACTGTTGGGGTTAGGGTTGGGCTGTTCTACATGTTACTGTTGGGGTTAGGGTTGGGCTGTTCTACCTGTAATATAGTTCTTATGGTACATCCCAGTCGGGCTCCGCCTCCTGGGAGAGGTATAAAGGTCACTGCTCTGTCTGGGACCCTTTAGTCTGGGATCGTGTATTATATATGGTAGCTCTATTGTTGTAGTCAATAAAAGCCTTTATTTCCCCGAGTACCTCTAGCCTCGTGAGTTATATCGCGCATCAACCTCCAAGCAACATTTGTACAATCAATTCACTCATGTTCTATAGAGAAGTAATGCATTTCCCAATGTTGGAAATTAGGAACAAGGACAGAAAATACTGGAAACACTCTGCAAGTCGGTGACCATTTGACGAAGACAAAGGTTACAATAGCATGAAAGTCATTAAAGAGGTATACATCTGAAACCTGCAGATGCTGACTACCCTGCCAAATGGTAGCAACATTTCCTGCTTGTTTCGTTGAAATTCATGTTCATCCCCCCTAACCTATGCATCTTAGGACACCAAGGGGCAATTTAACACAATCAATTCACCTAACCTGCACATCTTTGCACTGTGGGAGGAAACCAGAGCACCCAGAGGAAACTCACAAAGACATGGGGAGAATGTGCAAACTCCACAGTCACCCAAGGCCAGAATTGAACCCAGGTCCCTGGCGCTGTGAAGCAGCAATGCTAACCATTGTGCTAATAAGCTGCCCACCATGGATCCAAGAACTGTTAACCCATCTTTTACAGCCTCAAACCCAGAAACATGCTTTCCTTCTGCAGAAATTGAATGTATTTTCGGCATTTTTTCCAAAAGAGACTTGTCTCATGGAAGTTAAAGACTCAGCAAAAGCACCTGCCACTGGTACACCTCAGGTTACATAAATTTGTCCCCTCTCTTGAAACGCTCAAAACAGCCTGAACTTATTTAAATAATTTATTTGTAGCTTCCTTTAATTTTGATTTCTCAGAGGCCCTCGCTTTGTCCTGAATTATAGCTGTGCTGAAAAGGAATTTGCCACTGGGATTGATCTTCAATTCAAATGGCCATTCAGTGTGCTCTATTCTCACCACCACATGGCTGTACAAACTTTGAAGGAATTAGACTCTGATCACTGAGCTTAGTTATCTCTTGAGTTTTCCTAATAGTATGCACTGTGGATTCAGGCAAGTTCATGTAATTAACATCAATTACATGCTCACCTTGCTCAAGATATCCAAGTACATTAGATTAACTCCAAATTAATAGTTTTCCTTTTAGTGACCAGGGGAGTTGAAGAATAATGTTGCTTAGACTCGATTCGGCTAAATTTTAACAGAGCACTCATATCACAGTAACATACAAGTTCACAGTTAATGTTAAACAAAACTTCAAATAGTTCTAGTGAAAATGAAGCATCTATAAAGTGATGCATAACATTCACAGAATTAGTTTTTATGTAGCGTTATCACAGTAAATAGTTTGGACACGGTTTTTAATGCAGGTGCAGAGCTTGGAATCACAAACACTGTTCCCAATTCAGTGCAATGCACATATACACAATAAACTGCAGATGTATGTCATAAGCACAAAAATCGTGTTAAATTGAAATGAAAGGCCATGTTGTTTAAGTAAATTTATCATTTTGTTTTCTGTGTTGAAAAGGAAAGATGTCAGAAAGCACTTAAAACAGGAGATATCATTCAATGTATCATCAAAACGTTGTTGCACATCTAGTAGAACCGTAACTTTGGTTCGAAGGAAGTAAACAAAACATTCTATGCAAGTAACAGCCCACAAGGTTACGAAAAAAAACTTACCATCATCTTTTCAAAGAGTAAAATAACTTCCTGCTCTGGCAACTGCTTTGAGGAACCTTTATCTTCTGGCAATTGTGTAGGCCAGTCACGACTGGAAAATTGTGCCTGCTTAAGATTTGGTCTGCCCCGTCTGCTGCCTGTAACTCGGATGCTGGCAAACCTGTCCAGCTGCAAAAAGTTAAAAAAATTTACAACCAGGTCAATTTGTACATTCTAGTAATTAGAAACAAAACTTTAGATTAAAAACATACACAAATCAACAATAAGTTTAAAAAATACGATTCCTCCAATATTTCTACTGTCTTATCAGAGTGACTTAGAAATATTACAATGGAAACATGTTTCACAATAACTGGTGTACTTGTTGTGCATCATCCAGGGAGGTTACAAATATACCTCATGGCTCAAGATTAATGAAGGCCTCAAACAACTTCAGCACTACTGGCACAATCAAATTATGACAGTGTCCCTTATACCAGAAATAAAATGTTTTGGCAATTCAATTACAAAATATTTATTTGCCACTAATTTTCACTATGCTCCTGAATCCCATTTAGTTCCTGACCAAATAGTCCACCTAAAATTAAAAAAACTCATTAAGTAATACACCGTGTGAAGAAACTCATGTCATATTATTCCTTTGCACACCACATGGCAAAGCTAACTCGCCGGAGCAAGATTGTCAAATAAATACTGGTTTGTATCAAAAGCAATCTCAGATATAAAAATACAACATCTTGCAGCAAAACTATTATGGAATATAACATCACAGAAATATATATGCCTGTACATCCACTCTCTCCACCACCATCGTTCAGTAGCAGCAGTGTGCACTACCTACAAGATGCACTACAGCAATTCACCAAAGATCCTTAGACAGCATCTTCCAAACCCACAACCACTTCCATCTAGAAGGACAAGGTCGGCAAATAAATGAGAACACCACCACCTGCAAGTTCCCTTCCAAGCCACTCACTGTCCTGACTTGGAAATATATCGCCATTCCTTCAGTCGCTGGGTCAAAATCCTGGAATTCCCTCCCTAACAGCATTGTGGGTTAACCCACAGAACATGGACTGCAGCAATTCAAGGCGGCGGCTCACCACCACCTTCTCAAGGGCAAGGGATTGGCAATAAACGCTGGCCAGCCAATGAGGCTCATGTCGCAGGAATTAATTTTTTAAAAACTACTCTTTTTGTACAGTAAATTCAAAACTTGAGAGCATCATGATTTGTAAGCATGGAGCAAAAAGAAAAAGCACATTTACCATTCCCAAACATTTGGGATTGGGCAAAAACTGATGAGATTAAATCCAGCAATAATTATTTTTGCTTTGATGTTTGTTTCAGTTTTAGCCGCAATTTTATTTTGACAGTTGTGTTCATTAAATTTAGTTAAGAATTTAGTCACGTAATTCGGTAGCTTCAATAGATGGGTCTTAATAGGCTATCTGTACTTGCATTACAGAGTGGGCCATTAGGTTTTCGGAGCCCTGCGATTACACTAAACTACTGAAAATTGTGAGTCTGCAATTCGCAGTTCGCATATTTTTGCCACAAGACCAAAAGATACTAAAGGTCCATTAAAGGATCAGGATTGGGTCCAAATGTATAAAATACATTTGTCAAAATGACAAGGTTCAATTTCCAAGTCAAGAAAATATACATAGGTGTGCTGCAGGTCTGAACTCGAAAAAAAAAGGGTCCTGAACATGCTTTAAGGATGCGTTTATTCATGAAAATAACACTTTTGGACATAAATTCAAATCTTCGGCTGTACCCAAAAATGCCCGTGCTTGCAAAACTCAAAACAGAATGTCCAACTTTAAATGCGATTGCTAAGCAATCTTGACTGTGCTAAGAATTACACTGGCAGCCAATTTAAGCATGAAGAAACAAGTACGATCAAATGCAAGATACTTTTTTGTATAGTGGAAGGCTGAAATAAACCAAGTATGCACTAAGATACTTCTTTCCAAGAAGACGACAAAATAGTTCTCTCTGTTTTGGTGCCAAAGTCGCCCTGGAAATAGTACCAATCAAAATTGATTTTGAAAAGTAAAAAAATGAGAGTATTAAGGCAACTCAGTCCATGTTGATTTGTCAATCCACAAAAGATGTGCCCAACGTAACATTCAACTAGCTCTTCACTGATTTTAATGCAAATGCCTCTTAATGTCAGAGGACTTTAAAGTTGCCCCACTAATGAAAAAGGTGAGGGGGATAAACCAGCTTATTATCACTGATGAAGAAGTTAGTGGAAACCATCAGGGACAAAGGGATGGATTAATCAAAGGGAGCCATCATGAAATGGCAAATCGTGTCTGACTAATTTGATTAATAGTCTTTTCATATTGAACTTGAGTACTCATCAGGGCAAATTTGCAAGAATACCAATTGTAAAGGGAACAACAATTTACATTAGAAGAGAAGAGAGTGTTGATTGATTGAGGCGTTGCCATGGAGATTGCACAAGATAAATCTGAGGCTTTTGTCAAAGAGTGGAACAGCAAGCACAGATTGCTTTTTTAAACTGAAGACTTTTTAAAAAAAGTGCAGGATATTTAATTGACTTGATAATTTGTTACTTGCAAGGATTTTATCAATTGTTTATGCACATCATATCTACTTTAACAATGTAAGAAGTCTCACAACACCAGGTTAAAGTCCAACAGGTTCATTTGGTAGCAAATGCCACTAGCTTTCGGAGCGCTGCTCCTTCGTCAGGTGGAGTGGGAGATGTGCTCACAAACAGGGCATACAGAGACACAAACTCAATTTACAGAATAATGATTGGAATGCTAATCAAGCTAATCAATGCTAATACAGCTAATCAAGTCTTAAAGGTACAGACAATGTGAGTGGAGAGAGCATTAAGCACAGATTAAAGAGATGTGTATTGTCTCCAGACAGGACAGCTAATGGGATTTTGCAAGTCCAGGCAAGTTGTGGGGGGTTACAGATAGTGTGACGTGAACCCAAGATCCCGGTTGAGGCCGTCCTTGTGTGCGGAACTTGGCTATCAGTTTCTGCTCAGCGACTCTGCGGTGTCGTGTGTTGTGAAGGCCGCCTTGGAGAACACTTACCCGAAGATCAGAGGCTGAATGCCCGTGACCGCTGAAGTGCTCCCCAACAGGAAGAGAACACGCTTGCCTGGTGATTGTTGAGCGGTGTTCATTCATCCATTGTCGCAGCGCCTGCATGGTTTCCCCAATGTACCATGCCTCGGGACATCCTTTCCTGCAGCGTATCAGGTAGACAACGTTGGCCGAGTTGCAAGAGCATGTACCGTGTACCTGGTGGATGGTGTTCTCACGTGAGATGATGGCATCCGTGTCGATGATCCGGCACGTTTTGCAGAGGTTGCTGTGGCAGGGTTGTGTGGTGTCATGGTCACTGTTCTCCTGAAGGCTGGGTAGTTTGCTGCGGACAATGGTCTGTTTGAGGTTGTGCGGCTGTTTGAAGGCAAGAAGTGGGGGTGTGGGGATGGCCTTGGCAAGATGTTGGTCTTCATCGATGACATGTTGAAGGCTCTGGAGATGTCACAGCTCCTCCGGGGAAGTACTGGACGACGAAGGGTACTCTGTCCACCGTGTCCCGTGTTTG